>NC_134860.1:100022179-101222179 GCF_049852395.1 Peromyscus maniculatus bairdii
AAATTGATAAGCCATTTGTTTAACTTGAAAGACTCCATCTGTACATGAGGTCTGCAATGCCAGTCTGACCAAGGATAATACAACAATTTTTAAAACCCAATCATAAAAACGTTACAATGCAGGTGCCCAGCATATGAATGTCCAGCTTTTAACTATAAATTTAATTCCTCTTTTTTTTTTGGTTTTTCACAATGGTTGCTTTTTCAAAAAAAAAAAATTGGTGTGCTATTTTCTAAAAATCTCTATTCTCAAAATAATCTATTCAAAACACTTTATAATGGCGTGTTGGTGAAGCAGCTAGGCCAAAATCAATTTGGGGCCACTATTTCATTACCTGTCTATGATCACAGGCACGCCTTCCCTAATGCTTAGACTCTCTCCAGTGACTGGATGGCTCACAGCACAAGGGGTTTGAGTTTTGTATGCCATATACCCCAGGGAATACCTTAGTTTCTATTCATTAGATTCTGCAAATAAGACATATGTAAGTAAAATGCATATGCCATATTATATCTATTCAAAATAGATATCAATTGTGAAATGGGAAAGTATAAACCAAGTAAAATAATTTATTTTTTAACTTAATAATTAGAAGTGCTCTCTCAATTTAGGAAACATGATTTTCTACGTTTGATTTTCAATTCCTTTTTTTTTTTTAACTAGGTTCTAGATTAAAGGTCTATTAACCCTATTCATGTTCTGGCATATAGACTGAATTCATGAGATTTCTTGGGCTTCCTACAGTTTCTTTATTAAGGTCTTATCATTCATCTCTCTTAGTACTCTCTCCCTCTATCTCCCTTACCTCCACCTGATCTTTCCTGTTCCCTTCTGCACCCACCCACAGTCCACTCACAAAATCTATTCTATTTCTCCTACCAGGGAGACAGAGTCCCCCTTCCGATGAGTCCCCCTTTGAGTCCCCTTGTTACCCTCTCTGGGTCTCTGGATTATATCATTTACTTATCAGCTAATGTCCACTTATAAGGAGTCCCTGGGAGTTGGGTTGTCTCTGACTGATTTACCCGCTTTTTGTATGCCTTCTCCTCATACTGGCTTGCCTCATCCAGCCTTGATATGAGGGTTTGTGTCTAGTCTTACTCTATGTTGTTATGTCATATTTGGTTGATATTCCTAGGAGGCTGGCTCTTTTCTAAAGGGAAACTTAGGAGCAGTGGATCTGAGGGAGAAGGGAGGTTGCAGGGGGGGGGAACTGAGAGGAATGGAGAGAGGGGCAACTGTGGCTGGGATGTAATGTGAGGGAAAAGAATAAAAAAGACTTTATCATGAGATTTAGTTCAATGAGTTTCCTTTGATATTTTTTATTGGGAGAATATGTGGCTTTGTGTCAAATACTTAAAGAAAATCTCACGTTTTAACATCATCTAGCATCCTGCTTCTTTGGTCCCCTCTGACTTGCCTCTTCTTCCTGTTTCTGCTTCTGGAATGCTGAGATTAAGGTGTGCAACCACCACCACAAGGCTGTCCACTCTGTCCATATCTATTCAATATAATACTGGAACTTTTAGCTAGAACAATTAGATAACAAATGGAGATCAAGGGGGATACAAATTGAAAAGGAAGAAGACAAACTTTCACTATTTACAAATGATATGATAGTATACATAAGTGACCCCAAAAATTAAACAAGGGAACTCCTATAGCTGATAAACACCTTCAATAATGTGGTAGGATACAAGATTAACTAAAATTATATGATAAATGATAAGCAGGATGTGAAAGAAATCAGAGAAACATCACCTTTTACAATAGCCACAAATAATATAAAACATCTTAGGGTAACTCTAACCAAACAAGTGAAAGACCTGTATGAAAAGAATTTTAAGTATTTGAAGAAAGAAACTGAAGAAGATATCAGAAAATGGAAAGATCTCCCATGCTCTTGAATAGGTAGGATTAACATAGTAAAAATGGCAATCTTACCAAAAGCAATCTACAGATGCAATGCAATCCCCATCAAAATTCCAACACAATTCTTCACAAACCTTTGAAAGAACAGTACTCAACTTCATATGGGAAAATAAAAAACCCAGGATAGCCAAAACAATCCTATACAATAAAGGAACTTCCAGAGGCATCACCATCCCTGACTTCAAGTTTTACTACAGAGCTATGGTAATTAAAAAAAAAACAGCTTGGTATTGGCATAAAATAGAAATGTGCATCAATGAAATCGAGTTGAAGACCCTAACATTAGTCTACACATCTATGAACATCTGATTTTTGACAAAGAAGCCAAAATTGTACAATGAAAAAAAAGAAAGCATCTTCAACAAATGGTGCTGGCATAACTGGATGTTGACATGTAGAAGAATGCAAATATATCCATATCTACTGGCGTACACAAAACTCAAGTCCAAGTAGATCAAAGACTTCAACATAAATTCGGTTACACTGAACCCGATAGAAGAGAAAGTGGGAAGTAGCCTTGAACACATTGGCACAGAAGACAACTTCCCAAGTCTAACACAAGTAGCATAGACACTGAGAGCAACAATTAATAAATGGACCTCCTGAAAATGAGAAGCTTCTGTAAGGCAAAGGACATGGTAAATAAGATAAAACAACAGCCTGGGAAAAGATCTTCACCAACCCCACATCTTACAGAGGGCTGATCTCCAAAATATATAAGGAACTCAAGAAATTATATATCAAATATCAGTAATCCAATTAAAAAATAGGGTACAGATCTAAACAGAGAATTCTCAACAGAAGAATCTCAAATGACCAAAGGACAGTTAAGGAATTGCATAGAATCCTAAGTCATCAGGAAAATGCAAATCAAAATGACTCTGAGATACCATCTTACTCCTGTCAGAATGGCTATGATAAAAATCACGGATAACAGCTGATGTTGAAGAGGATGTGGAGCAAGGGGAACACTCCTCCACTGCTGATGGGATGCAAACTTGTACAGCCATTTTGGAAATGAGTGTGGTGGTTTCTCAGAAAATTGGGAATCAATCTCCTCAAGACCCAGCAATATGACTCTTGAGTATATACCCAAAGGATGCTCAATCATACCACAAGGACACATGCTCAACTATGTTAATAGCAGCATTATTTGTAATAGCCAGAACCTAGAAACAACCTAGATTCCCCTCAACTGAAGAATGGATAAAGAAAATGTGGTACATTTACACAATGGAGTTTACAACTCAGCAGAGAAAAACAATGACATCATGAAATTTGCAGGCAAATAGAGTGAACTAGAAAAAAATCATCCTGAATAAGATAGCTCAGATACAGAAAGACAAATATGATATTTACTTACTCATAAGTGCATATTAGATGGAAAGCAAAAGATAATTCATGCTATAATTCATAAACCCAGAGAGCCTAGATAACAAGGAGGACCCTACGAGGGTCCTGGACTACCCTAGAATGGAGAATTAGATAAGATCTCCTGGGGTAAACTGGGGGCAGGGCAGGGGAGAAGGGAAGGAATGGAAGATGAGAACATAAAGGAAAAGAATGGTTGGGTTGGGGGAGGGTCAGAGAGGGAGAACAATGAAAGAGATAACTTCTTAGAGGGAGCCATTATGGGTTTAGGGGAAAACCTGGTGCTACAAGGATGACCCCAACTAAGACTCCAAGCTGTATTGGAGAGGGTGCCTGAACTGGCCTTCTCCTGTAATGAGATTGGTCACTATCATAATTGTCACCATAGAACCTTCATCCAGTAACTAGTAAGTAGATGCAGGGATTCACAGCCAAGCACTGGGCTGAGCTCCTAGAATCCAGTCAAAGAGAGGAATGAAGGATTATATCAGCAAGGGGGCATCAAGATCATGATGGGGAAACCCACAGAGATGGCTGACCCAAGTGGGAGCTCAGGGAGTCTGGATTGACAGTTGGGGAACCTATATAGGACAGAACTAGGCCCTCTGAATGAGGGTGACAGCTGTTTGGCTTGGTCTGTTTGTGAGGCCCCTGGCAGTGAGACCAGGATTTATCCCTGGTGCATGAACTGGCTTTTTGAAGTCCATTGCCTTTGTTGGGATGCCGTGCTCAGCCTTGATGCAGAGGAAAGGAGTTTGGTCCTGCCTTAACTTGATATGCCAGGCCTTGTTGACTCCTCATGGAAGGCCTTATCCTTTTTGAGAAATGAATAGACAGAAGGATGGGGGTGGGTGGGAGGGTATGGGAGGAGAGGAGGGAGGCAGAACTGTGGTTGATGAAAAAAAAGGACCAGACAGTATGAATCTAACATGTAATATGATTCCTGCTTCCTCCTCCTCCTTTTTAAGACGAAAGAATCATAGCAATATATTTTTCAAAGTAGACGAATAATTGTCATTTTCTTACTTTCTAAAGGGCACAAATCTCCAGCAATATTTTAAAAACCTTCCTAAAATCCTAAAATCCTCTGGGTCAAGTGATAGTACAAGAGAGATTAGCATGCAGGAAGAAAGCCAAGCCAAATGAATTGGAGTTAGGAGCATTTCACTCTGCAGCTTGCAATTTAAGCCGCCTTTCATGCCTCAAAAAGCATTTTTGCATGCCACAAAATTTAGCAAGAAAAATTTGCACAGAAACTGACTGCTGAGTAGTAATTCACAAAATGCTCTGGGAGGACCGTGCACTTTTCAGTGTGCGAGACAAGCAGTTCCGTTACATTTCTTCTGGGCTACCAATGAGATCTGAATCGGCAATCCCAATCGTTAGCTCAGTTTACCAGATATCTGGAGTTTTCATTTATTTTTGAAGCTAGCAAATCTAAAAAAAAAAAAAAAAACAACAACAACAACAAAAAAAAAATTTGTCTAGGGCTGGAGACATGGATCAGCAGTTAAGAGCACATGCTGTTCTTACAGGGGACCTGAGTCTGTTTTTCGTTAAGTTGGTCCCATACCTACTTGTATGCCCCGTTTCAGGAAGACGTGAAGCTCTGACAATATATATATATATAACATAAAACCCAAGTGAGAAAACAAACAACAGCAAGAAAAACACACTGGAAGAATGCCACGAAACCAGTTCACTCTTTCACAAATTATTTTAAAGGATGGAATGAATGGTGATGGTAAAAGTGAGAGGATTATTTCCTGCTTATCCTGCCTCTCTTGTAAGAATTTTCCCTCCGCATAAACAAATATGTGATGAGGAACATTTCGTTAGCCAGCTCAAAATGAATGGAGTTGTCTCCTTCAACTCTTGTCAATTTTAAATTGCCTTTAAGAGTTTCCTTTTGTCTTTAAGAAGATAAACCATGATTAATAATACAAATATCTATTTATCCTAGTTGGAAGCTGTTAAGTTTGAAATACATGTGGTTACATATATGTGTGTGTGTGCACGCGCGCGCACACACACACACACACACACACATTTTTCCTCCATCAAATCTAGGATATTTTTGGCATCATGTCCCAACACTCTGTCTCACACAAGGACTTCAGCTGTCCATATCTTGGTATATTTGATGATTCCCCACTGGGTTTACTATTTACTGGTTTTTTTTTGGGGGGGTTGTTCTCTGTGTTCTTTGAATTGTAATCATAAGAGACTTTATTTCTAGATTATTGATTCTTTTCTCGAGTGTTGAAACTGCTGCTGAAACTGCATTGACATTTTTTTCAGAGATTATCCTTTCAGCCCTGAAATTTCTGTTTAGTTCCTTCAGGTGTTCTTTTCACAATATTTACTAGGATTTAGTGTTTGCTCAGCCACTGTCCTCATGACTGCCTTTGATTATGTCAACATACATGCAGTGGCTTCTTTAGAGGGTTTGCTCCATCCAAGTTCTATGTCAAGAAGAGTCAGCTTTGATTGTCATCTCTATTCCTTCCTCCGCTGATTACCTGAAAGTATCTGGTTAAAAATTGGAAACTTGTACTTAATATAGTTTAGCAAACATGCATTTTATATTTATTTTATAATAGTTTATATTCCTTTATTTTGTTTTTCTTTCTTTTATTTTATTTATAACTTGTCTAGATTTAATGTGTGGAATTGCAATATTTACTTACAAATGTCATTGCCAATTTATAAAATAAATCATATTTATATTTGTTAAGCCTGACTTCCTGTGATCCACCCTTCTGTTTGTATAGCTCAAGTAGTCAGCTTGAGTAGACCTTGTAACATTCAGCCTTTTAGTCCTTGTAAGTGAATCTGTGTAGACTCTAGCAAGTCAGTTAAACTTTTCCTCAGTTCATAGATGCTTTTACTTTTCCTTGACCTACTTAAGACCTTCTGCATGCTAATACATAGTTTTCCATTCTTCCAGCGATCTATGAAGACATCATTTTGTTACAGTTCTTAAGCTGAAGCCTGGAACCTGGTAGCTCCAGCAAGCTAAACTGTACCACATTTCCATGATAGGCCAGATAAATAAAGGAGATTTACTCAGTGTGGCCACACTGGAAAGGGCAAGGAGTTCCAGCAACTTCCCATTTCATTTGTCAGGGTGCTGACATTGAGGAATGGTTGAGATAAAGGATGCCAGGTAGGCACAGCTAGTCGGACCTGTGAAAGCATGTCTGGGCTTTGGCCTCTCCAGCATAGTTGTTTGACAAGCTGTCAGAACAGTGTAAAATCTCTTTCAGGGAGACAAGCTCCCCCTCTGGAGGACACCAGGGCCCATTCCTTTCCTTTCTCCATCAGGAGACTCTTTGGGAAACTTTGGTTTCTTAAGGTATGTTATTTTAATGATTACATGGAGAGAAGGGCACAAGTGTCTCTTTAGGACATCTTAATTCCTGGCAGGACAGTCACAATCTGTCTTTCCATGGGTCATTTTCGGGGTTTACTGGGACCTTGAAAACCTCTAAGTCCCCCCTTTCGTTAGCTACTGAATTTGTACATTTAGCTCCGAACCCAGCTGTCCTCTCCCTTCCGTCAGGTCTGCTGCTCTTTTGTGATCAAACCCATGGAGGAAATCTACAACTCTGACACTGGTCTTGAGGGAAGAGGGCAGAGCCACCCCAGGCAGGAACACAGACACCTGCTGTTCTGATCTAAAGCTCTGGCAGTTTTTAAATAAATAATGCTTCTCAGTGCTTTGTCTGCTTGGTTGAGTTCCAAAGACTAAAATTGCTGTTTTCAACAATTTTGTTCCATTTTCTCTTTTTTGCTTGTTTGTTTGTTTTTGCAAAGAAGGATTCTTCAATCTCCTTATGGTGCAATAATCGGAATTCTGTATTTGGTAGTATTTTTTTTTTTCAGAAATTGATTTAAAGGTGTACTGATAAGGTTTTGGTTATGATTTTAAGAAGTCTTTATCAGAATTGGATATACTAAAATATTTATGGCAGAATTATAGGATGCTGGCAGTCAATTTAAAATTATTTGCATCAGGATGAGTGAGTGGAGACAGAGATGAGGCAAAACTAGATGTGAATTATTGAGCTATGGTAGCAGACACCTGGATAGTCATCACAACTTTCTTTAATTTTTTAATGCTTTGAAATTATTTATAATTAAAACATAGAAATAATTAAATACTGAGATCATATCTATTTCAGCATCAGAGTTAGAATGAGATGAATATAATGTTCTAACTACATATTTTGAAACAATCTACTTCCCTTAATATAGGAATTGTACTCTTTCACAAAGGAGGTAACCTACTGGATTTCAAAGTTTGTAACAGGGAAATACATTTCTGCATTTAATTCATCCCATTTGCAAAATTATCATATAATAAATACGATAGCTTTTCATGATGAATGCTGGCCGGAGCAAGTCCTGGGTTCACATGTGTCATATATCACTGAGGGGTGGTGCTTGGTGCTCAGTCTCTGATGTACTTGTGTGTTATGTATAACTGAGGGGTGGTGCTTGGTGCTCAGTCTCTAATGTACCTGTGTGTTATGACCGAGGGATGGCACTTGGTGTTCAGTTTCTGATGTACCTGTGTGTTATCACTGAGGGATGGCGCTTGGTGCTCAGTTTCTGATGTACCTGTGTGTTACGCCTGCTTCCCCTTTCATCTGATGCTTGGGTAAGAAGTAGCACATTCTAAAAGCATAATAAATGTGATTAATAATCTTGTATTAAATCACTTGTAGCAGAGCTTGTTGGCATCTTTGAAGTGACACAGCCTGGGGCAGGTGACTCAGGAAAGTGTATTGATGTCACCGGCATAGAGATTAGATAATAGGAGCCCTTTCTAAGACTACAGCTGGGTCCCAGAAAGCAACATAATCTTCAGAAAGGTGTTTGACGCTGTATTCCCAGCTTCATTTAAAGACATTTTTAGGCCTGCAATGTCAGTGTCCATAGTGTCTTGGAAACGATATATACACTTCATACCAAGAAGTGAGCAGCTGTTGGCCGACTTTAGAACAACGTGGCACTTTGAACACCGATGGGAGAGTTCCAGGGCAACAATTCTCAGGACCACTGGTTCATGAACCAGTTCAATTTTCACTTGTCTTAAAAAGGATTTCTCTCTCTCTCTCTCTCTCTCTCTCTCTCTCTCTCTCTCTCTCTCTCTCTCTCTCTCTCTCTCCCTCCTATCAAAATTTAGCTTTCCTACAGATTGGAAGCAGTCATCTTTAAAATCTGTTTCTCTGCTGAGACAGACCATGAACGACCAGTTTGCGTGAGGAAGGCACTGTTGCTGTTGTCACATGCATATTTTGCCTTTCAGTTGGACAGCTCATATACTGTAAAGTTATTTGACATTATTATCTTCACTTGTGGAAAACTGAGAATTGGTCCATGATGAAATATTCAGTAATATTCGAGAGGAAACGCCCGAGTATCCAACAGGATCCTTTAAAAATCATAATGTGTCAGAGGGAGGGGAAACTGTGGTTGGGATATGTTATATAAGAGAAGAAGAAATAAAAATTCAAATAAAACCATAATGTGGCCATAATGTGAATGGGAACTTGAGGCAAGTTCAAGGAAGTCAGATAGCCTAACTATTAACTCTAAGATGACTTCCTTGCCATGTATCTCACAATGGGCTAATATTTCCCAATGACCCAGATAATGGATGATGTCAATTCTAAGCTTCAGAGGAAAGAACACAGAGGCCTGTATGTGAAAGACAATTGAGCTTGAAATCCTTAAGACCTATACAGTTTGCACTGTTTACCTGCAACATGTTCAATCCCACTTTCCCTTTAAATGAAAGAATAGTAGTTACCATTATTTTCAGCATAATTGAGCATTATAATTTTATTGCATGGCTTCTGAGTTTAATATTTAATAATCTTTATTCTTTGGAGTGTTATTTTATTTTCATCCCATCCATGTTCTTGACTAAGACCTATCTGAAGAAAAATTGTGTTATAATATCTCATACTTTTTTGTGGGATAGTTTACATTAACCTGGAAAGTCCAAGAGAATCAAGACAAATCACTTTTTTTGCTTAGTGTCAAACAGTTATCATTAAATCAAAATTTTCAAAAGGATAAATGACGGGAAGAACTTGCTTTGTTTTTTAAGTATTATATTTACATAATAGCATGATAAGAATTACAGATTGGAGTATGAGTATCTACTACTGAAAGCATGCCATATAGTATCTTTAGAATTTAATGTTAGTTGAACGTAAAGCACCAAATTTTCCCCAATTCATTTGTAGAATGCCTCAATGAGGCACAGAGTAAACCTGATCATTACCCCAGGCCCACTTTTCTATAGGTTTGTCACCTTTTCAAAGACATCTGGTTTACATATGTTTTAAATATTTGCTTATCATTTCATTTTTCTCCAATTTAGAAGGAAAACTTCATATGAACAAGCCATTTGTTGGCTTTGTCCACTGAAAAACTGTTAGTCTGTAGACAGTATCATTCATGTAGCCTTAGCAATCACTTGTTCTTTGTGCAAAAGCTCAGCACAATCTACTTTTGACAAAAATAAATATTTTTCAAACCAATATTATCTATAATACAGACACAAAAAGGTGATTTTCTATTGGTATTGATGGAGATTGAAGTTCAGTGTCACCAAGAACACTTCAAGAATAAGGGATTGGACAGAGGTATGAAGATGGCACAAACAGATAGTTTACTAAGAGAAGATATTTCTAGGAGAAAGAGTAGAATCCCAATGGTGGTGGATTGGATTATATGTCTAGTGCAGGCTTTTTTTAAATATGATCAATCTGTTGTATTTTCATTCTACAGTGTGTGTGTGTGTGTGTGTGTGTGTGTGTGTGTGTGTGTGTGTGTGTGTTTTCCAGCCTTGCTCTTGTAAATAGGTTTCTTTCACATGTTAAATTTGTAGCCAATTCACAGACATTTCAGATTTCATTCTCTGTCCTGTTCTGTTACTTCTCCAATGTTCAGGAGTTGGAAATATAGTTGGGTTCACACAATACATATGTAAAATCAACCAAGCTTCAGTCTAGATGATCTGCCTCCTAGGATTTCCTCCATCAGTGTCAGTCATGTTAACCAATACAAAAGTGCATGTAAGCCATGTGTCTCACATAGCAGATTGTTTTGAGGGACCTCTAGCCTTGTCCTTCCTGTGAACTTAACTATTTTAAATCATTAGTCAATTTTAACAAAGCAAATCTCTAAACATTCAAGGGTATGTCTTTTTTTCATGCTGTATCTGAATTTTTTTCAAAGATGTATATTGCCTATTGGCATATTTGCATGTGTGTTTAACAGTGAGCTCCTTGACAATCACTTCATACTAGAATGAATACCAGATAGCCAACACTGCAATATTAAGCATAAACAAACTGCACTATTCTGCTAATACTTGCCTGTCTTCCTTGGCCACTTTGGAGACCAATTCAGCAAAATGGAGCTCAGATGATAATCATTCAGCAACTGGCTGGCAGTCCTACAGCTCTATCCTGATGGAACTCGTAAACAGCTGAAATGTAGCTCCTTTTGTGTCAACATCTCTGAACTTGAGGAGATAGGAAGGTCCCTTTGCTCTTAGTGTTAAAGCTTCAAGCTTTGCTATGTCTGTGGCCCAAACACCCATAAGCTAATATTAGAGTTCTAACTCTAGGATGAGGGGATCCTCAACTCTGATTATAAGAAGATCCTTTACCATGCCCAACTCATGGTAGAACAGCTCTGGGCTGCTGTGGTAATTCTTTCATCAACTTCTGAGCTCTTCCTGCTGCTGGTTTGTAGTCTTTCTGCAATCTCCCCCTCTACCATATTTCACCTTTCTCAGTGCTTTCAAATCTGCTCATCTCAGACTTCTGCTTTTTCTGCTCCCAGCTGCTCTCCATAACTCCTTTGTCAGCCTCTAACTGCTGCTGCTGGATGAGCCTAGGGTTAGCAGCCTTATCAATCACCTATTCTTTGTGCAGCCACCTTAGCCCAATCTACCTTTAGCAGAATTCCAAAGTAATAATTAAGCCACTGGGGTACAGTTTTGGGACCTATGTAAAAAAGTCTTCAAGAATGCTGGCCTAGGGTAGGAGGAATGTTGGTCTTAGAGCCAGCCAGCCATGCACCAGTGTCTGTCATGGAAAAGGAAGATGGTAACAAGGATGAGAATTGTATGATGTGGTCTGGAGCAGATGTGAGTTGGGTTATCTGTAGTGGCTTTGGCAAGGCCACTGAAGTATGGCGCTGTCATGGCCAAAGCAGAGTCTTCTAAGGCAAAGCTCAATTGAATGGATGAATTCTTGTTATCTTCTTCAAGGAATTAAGTCTCTTCTGGTCATCATGGCTCTCCTGAACTCTCACCTTTAAACCAATGATGGATCTCAGCATCTTCTGGTAGACACCCAATCTTTAAACAGCCTAGATTATTCGAGGACAAATTAAGGAAGCCCTGGAGACATGACCTCTTGACTAACAGCCCTTACTATCTCTGCAGAAGTTGTGAGAGTTGAATCTGTGGCTGTAGCCTTCTGGATGTGCTCTCGTGAGTAGCAGCAAAATTCTTCACAGCCTTCCTGTACTCTTTGCCCACAGAGACAACTGTGGTAGCTCCAGATCTGTCTTCTTTTCTTTCCACCCTCAAGGCAATCATTTGGCTCCTAGCCAAGTTACTTGTCTCTGAGTTGCATGCCTGGAAAGAGTTTGACAGCTGTCAGTCAAGCAGCAAAAGGCTTACTCCTGACTATCTCACTCATTTAAAGAGAGAGAGTGAGAAAGAGAGAGGGGGGAGGGAGGAAGGGAGGGAAGAAAAGAAAGAAGAAAGAAAGAAAGAAAACCGTGCTTACAATAAAGATCTATCATGAAATTAACATTGTCAATAGTGTTTAAATCTGTTGGAGGTAAGATCCTTCTTTCTCAGGCTCACTCCTTTTAATTCAAATAACTTAATCCTTTAATATCACTATCTAATGGCTTCTTTCCATAACATGACTTTAAACTCTGCCTTCAAAGTTGTCTGGGGAGCATTTGCACAGCCAGAAGATGGTGAAGCATACATACTTATGAACAGATCCATTTACATACTCTGTGTTTGGTTTTCTATTAAAGATGTCATCATGTTCTGTCTGGGAAACTCATGAACTTAACCTCATCAGAGTTCTTAAGTTGTGCATGAGTGTTGATAGGAAATACTTCAAAGCAAGGTAGTTAAAGGTATCGAGAAATAATTATGAATATAGCTAAATTAACACCAATCCTTCATGCAAGTCAGGGTACAGGTGACAGCAAGTGTCAAAAGTCAATACAGATGGCAGCAAGGGTGTAGCATGAATCTTAAAGGTCTTATTAATGAAAACAAACCTAGAGCAAGGTATTGGGGTGAATGCTGGAAGATTAGAGAAGCAGAACAAGCCACAGCCACCTCACCTTGCCAATTCCTCAGCTGATCCTGTTTCCTCAGACTGGAAGCTTCTGTGTCCTCATCCAAATGAATTTTAGTTGAACTGCTTCTTGAAAGCCTGAAAGCTTAACCAGCTCTAGTTCCTGGTCCTCATACCTTATATAAATTTCTGCTTCCTGCCATCACTTCCTGGGATTAAAGGCATGTGTCACCATGCCTGGCTGTTTCCAGTGTGGCCTTGAACTCACAGAAATCCAGACGGATCTCTGCCTTTGGAATGCTAGGATTAAAGGCATGTGCTACCACTGCCTAACCTATATGTTTAGTATTATGGCTGTTCTATTCTCAGACCCCCAGATAAGTTTATTGGGGTGCACAATATATCAACCACACAAGGCTCAATAGTCAATCCTTCCTTTCTTTTTTTACACCAAATTGCCAAATAATATACCTTACTCATCAACACACAGCAAAGGTACCATGACTGTCTTCAGGGCTGGCAGTTTGTAAATGTTGTAAATACAGTCACTTGCCGTGAGCTTAGGGCAGTACAGACTCTAGACTGGATATCTCTGGCTTTCATCATCTGATAAAAAGAGATGTGTTGTATACAGAAGATAATTTGCAAATAATCACAGGATTCAATTATGAAGGAGTACAGCTCCTCATCGTTTGTTCCTTCAATTTTTCTCTAAAATTATAAAGTAGTGATTATTTCAAGTAATAATACATCTTAGCAAAAGTGAGTTGTGGATCTGCAACCACAGCACATGTAATAATATTAATTAGAATCTGAATCACAATAAGCAAGATTAACTATATAGCATTTATATATTTAGTACACAGTCACTGAGTTATAATATGTAGCCAGCCTTGATATACAGATCTCTTCTTGGGGAAATGTGTGTATTCAAATAAGTTCATTTTTCTACTTAGTAAAAATTCCTGACACCAAGGAATAGTTACTTTACTTTCCTGGATAAATACTGTCCTAGACTTTTGGAGGTACAAAAAGAAAACCATCATGCTTATTACCCACGGAGATCATATAATATAAAACTGGAGGGCAAATATTTACATGCTGGAACTGGTATCAGGTTCTTGTCTGAAACTGAGAATAAGGAGTAGATGTTTAACACAAAATGAAGAGAAAATGGTGAGTAAAGAAATGTGATTCTCTTAAACTTAAATACTTCATCAATTATTTTTGCTATGCATATTTTTGACACAAAAATAGAAGCTCCAGAATGAGACAGAAAATAACCAGGCTGATAAGTAACACTCTGAACATGTCCTTGACATTTCTCTTACCATCAATTACTGAATACAGGAGACAAGCCCAAGTCTGTGGTTTATGCAGACATAATTTAGCTGAAACTCATCACTTAAGGAAGATACAGTATTACTGAGTATCCACAGCTATTCAAACTGCCTGAAATACCAGCAAACAAAACCTACAAAGGCAAAGGATGGAAAGAGATGAACATGTGTCCAAGTTGAATCCCGTGAACCTGCTGCAGACTGTGCTTTAAAATTGCTCAAGTATAAACCTAGACAAAAAGAAAAGGATTAGTAATGCCTCATCACCAAGGTAAAAGAGGTCATGCATTTAATAGCCTTAAACTGCTGAGATAAATGTCACTGTAGACTAATTAGTCAAAGTAATATGAAAAGAACATAAAATTAATAGGAAGATTTGTGTGTAAATGTAGTAATACCCTCATTATGGGTGTTATTGATTGCTTTTTTGGATATTTAGGTTTGCTTTTCAGATTAGAATTTTGTAATTTGAAAGCAATGTTTGGCTTTCTATTTACTATTTTATCAAAATTGCAACACCACTCCAGAGTCCACAGGGGATTAATTACAGAGATATGGAACAAAGACATCATTGGTTCTATTTTCTTTGACGAAAGATCCTTTTTTACTTCAATATTGTCCCTCCACACAGAGCAAAGGGGTAGTGACAGACTGGCCAGAGCACTATAGAGGTGTCCTGTGGGTCCCAGTTAAGAAGAGAGGCAGAACATTTATTTCCCAGCCTTAAGAAAGAGACATGGCAGAGGAGAAAGTTAGATAAGTGGAGTGTTCTACTCACTTCATCAGGCGACAGAAGGCATAGCATCATCCATGCAGAAGGCTGAATGACAGACATGGGCTGTTACTATGAACAAACTGCTAACCATTTTCATATTCAGTGTTTCACTGGATTTCAATTAAAGAAGCATTGTCTCTTCCCTATTCATTAAATGCTCATCACTGTTTCTGTTTCCACCGTGACACATGTCTGATTCATGGTCAGATGTCATGTTGTTGAATAGTCTCTAAAAGACTCCCATGGATTGTCTAGGAAGACAGATCAGACAGTCCCCAGGTATTTCTTTGGATAGGTAATGGGTTTCTAAATCATAAGAAAAGGCGAGCGGTACCCATTTAACAAAAGGAAGCCATGGAAACTAGCAATCAACCAGAATCCAGGAACAGCTCAACAAAGAGGAAAGCCCTCAGAATTACGGTGCCTCCCTTGCCAGCTGTCAGAACATCACCAGGTACCATTTCATAGTCTTTATCCTGCTAAAAGAACAATGTCGAAGCACAGGAACATTTTGTGAAATTACTTTTTCTGAAATTTTTAATCACAAAAGAGACAGTGTTTCCTTTACCTCACTGAAAGATAAAGCTTATGATGCTCTCCTTTGGACAAAGGCAATATTTACTGATTTTTAAATGTATTATTTTTGTATCTCAGTTGTTCCATCTGAAAAAAAATTTCTTATGGAAGAATTTCCTTGAGATTCATTAGCTTCTTGTGGACAGCAATCATCATGCTTCTGTTATTTTGATTCTATGTTCATGAAATCTTACATCTTTAAAAATATTTTATTTATTTTTTGAGATGATATACTTACATCATATTCCTCTTCCATTTCCTCCCTCTAAATCCTTCTGTAGATCCTTCCTTCCTCTTTTCCAAAGTTATGGCCTCTTTTTCATTGTTATTACACACACACACACACACACACACACACACACACACACACACACACACATATATATATATACACATACATATATAAATAGGTGTGTTTATGTACCCCTAAATACATAAATATACCCCAAATACATAAATATAGACTTGCTCAGTCTTTATAACACTACTTGTACATATGTTTTCAGGGATGGCCATGTGGTACTGCATAAATAACTGCCATGTTCTTCACCGAGGAAGACTGTTTCTCCTGCTTTCAACATCCCTTAGTTATCTGTAGTTCTTTGGAGAATTGAGACCTCATGGGCTTCCCTGTGCCTCCCTGACTCATGTCCACTTTAGCATATCTATTGTTTTTGTCCTTGCTCATCTCATATTCAGGCAGTGGAGACAGAATCTCACAGCAAACCTCCTGTTCCTCTAACTCTTTAATTTTAAAAGTAATTCTTGAAGGAATCTCTCCCTTTCTCCTCCCTTGCCCATATGTTTATGCATGTGAGTGCATGCCTATGCATGACACAGTATGTATGTATACATCAGAGGGTCAGCCTCCAGGGTCAGTCTTTGCTTGTTTTAACGCCATGTTTGACAGACACAGAGTCTCATTTGTCACCCCTGCCTAAAACAGGCTGGCTGACTTGCAAGCATCTGAGAATTCTCTTGTCTTCAACTCTTATCTCACTGATGAAGAGCAGACACTACAATCATGGGCTATTGTTTCTAGCTTTACATGTGGCTGTAAGCTCAGGACCCAACATTCACATGTTCTATCAATCTATACTGGCTGGAGCCATCTCTCCTGACCCTTAAAAAAATATTTTTGTTACTTTGCCCAATAATCTTCTGATTCACTCCCTAGCTCATATATTTTCTATTGAAGTATTTTAAAATGGCTGACATACCATTAACCATTTTCTTGTTAATATTGAGTACACATTCTATTTTTAAACAAACCAATAGTCTTTTCCTGTGATGCACATCATTGGTGGAACATTAAATTATCTTTCAGTTTTTGAATCTTGTGACAATAATTTTTTTATGTTTTGGGGGATTTCCAATATTGGAAGTTGTATGTGTGTGTGTGTGTGTGTGTGTGTGTGTGTGTTGTGTCTCCTTATATATTCACAGCCCCAGAGCATTTTGAAGGAACCTTGATAAATAAATATGTGCTGTGTATCCATAAGACAGTTCTCTAGGATTAAATCTCTTGTTAGTCGTTTTCCTTATGCTATATTCTCATAAGCTCTGTTCCAGACTTCTCACAAGACCACCAAACCATTCAAATCCATAGGGTTTTAGCAGTATGCCATGAAAAGCAAATGGGACCCTGCTTAGCTGTCTGTGTCTTTACTCTCAATTACAGTTTGACTTCATCATTCCTTATGCAATTATTAGTTCTTAGTATCTTAAGATAATTTGAAAATTATTTCATGAACCATTTGAAATTATTTTCAATGATATATTTGTCTAGATCTGGATTATGATAAAGTGGGAAAGATAATTTCTAGTACAAGTCTTAAAAATAATATAGGAATGACTGATTTTAGACTAATATATGGTTGTCCTTACAAATGTTCTGTATTAATTTTCTAGGTGACAGTTTTTGATAGGGGCTAAATTAGATTCAAATAATATAGATATATTGTTGTTTAGTGATAGAACTACAATTAGGTATTTGTATTAGAGTATAATTTCTATGCAATTGCTTTCATCGGGTAGATGTCTATCCTTAACTTGGAAGAGAAAATAACAATACCTTTTATAATATGGAAAATATTTCAGATTTTTAGACTAGCACAATAATTACAAAAGAAATACTGAGAAAGTAACAATGTAAACCATGATCCACAAGTGGATAAGCAGCCCTTTGAGCCCAAACTTCCACATTAATATGGACACTTCTAACAATATTGTGTTGGCTGCATCCAAATCCTAGAGAAAAGGTATTAATTTCAAGCACACAAATTGGTTATCCAATATAAAATGCTAAGTTCTGAAAACATGTATACAAGTAACATCACACACACACACACACACACACACACACACACACACGCATGTGTGTAACAATTAAAGAAAAAGACTGTAAAATTTGAAAGAAAGCAAAAGGAGGGGATATATTGGAGGGTTTAGAAGGGGAAAAGAAAATATAATTATGATCTCAAAAAATATTTTTCAAAGGAGTTAATTTTGGTCAGTATGGGTTGAATAAATAAGTATGATTTGGACAAATTACACATATCATAGTAAGGAAGTAGCAATGAGCCTTGTCCTGCCTAGGGATATTCATTATCATCATTTGGCTTTGATTGGAATTTGCAAATCTCAATAGAATAAACTCACTATCAATTTGGCGAGGAAAACCTAATCTATAGGGAAAAAGTGATATGCCACTGCACAGGAAATACAAGACAGAGTCTCTGATTGATCAGGCTGTGGATCTGTTTTGACACTGCAGTCCATTGTATCTGGCCGCAAAGGGAAGAAGGTAAACATGGCCCCACTGCTCTTCCCCATTTGTTTATTGTGGTTTCTTCTCTTCTTTTGTGTGTTGTTCTCAGACAATTTTGTTCCCAGGAGACCCTGGCCTCTACCCAAACAATTTACCTTTTAAATTTTATCTAATGCTTTAAAAAAATATTGATTCTTTGTGGATTTCATATCATGCATCTTGATCCCATTCATCTCCCCATTCCTTCATATCCTCCCTCTGCCCTTGTAATCCCCCTCAAAAAATAAAATAACTTTTAAAAGGAAAACAAAAATAAAAACAAACTAACATAATAAAAAAAAGTTTCGGCTTAGAAGCTATAGTGTGAAACAATGAGCCACACAGTATACCCTTTAGTCCATATATCTTCACTTTAAGTGTTCATTGCAGTGAGTCATTGGCCCTGTTTGAGACCTCTGGCTTCTGCTGAACCCTCTATACTGGGCCTTCACTGGAACTTCTCTTGGATATCCTGTTGTTGCCTTGTGTCACTGAGATCCTGCAGCTCTGGTTCTTACAGGTCGGAACCCCTTTACATGCTCCAGCAGTCCATAAAGTAGATACTGGGGTGGGCTAACTCACAGCTCTGGTTGTGGGACTGAGTTGTGGCTGCATTGGTCAGCCTGCCAGTTTTCCCTCATCAATACCACCAGAGCAAGTTCTCCTGCATTGCCCTAGCTAGGTCACCTTCTGTAGCAGGCAGCAAGGAGTGAGGCCAGTTCTCTTGCTCTCAAGCTATGGTGGTTTGAAAGAAAATGCCCCCCCCAAAGAGGTATGGCCTTGTTGGAATAGGTGTTGTTGTGTTGAATGAAGTGTGTCACTGTGGAGGAGGGCTTTGAGGTCACATATATACTCAAGATGTTGCTCAATGTCTGGGTCCACTTCCTGTTGACTGTATATCAATATGCCCCCAGCACATCTTCCTGCATGTTGTCATGCTCCCTGCCTTAATGATAATGGACTGAACCTCTGAAACTGTAAGCTGTCACCTCAATTAAATATTTTTCTTATAAGAGTTACTGTGGTCATGGTGTCTGTTCACAAAAGTAGAAACCCTAACTCAGATATACATCCTCAGGGCCAGCTCACTTGTGCCCACATCACCAGGGCCAGACCTACTGTTTTTACAAGGTGAAGGGCCTGCTCTCCTATGAGCTGTAGTTAGTAAGGTTCAGGGCCAGCTCTCTTACCTGCCACAGGTGACAAGGCAGAGGAGGGGCAGGCGTCTTTCCCTCATCCATGCTACCACATGGCAGAGGAGGGGGTGGGGTTCAGCTCTCCTGATGGCATATCCTCAGGGCTGGCTCAACTGCAACCCTGCCAAAAGTGTCAGCTCTAGCATGTTGCCCGGGCAAGGTGCAGTGTCTGCTTTCTTGTGTGATGCAGCCAATGAGGGGCAGAGTCAGCTCTTGAGGCCAGCTCTCCCACCCACCACAGGTGGCAAGGGATAGTGGGGGAGTCTATCTTTCCTCATCCATACCACCACATGATAGATGATGGGGGGAGGATCAACTCTCCTGTTTTCATGCCCCTAGGGCCAACTCACCTGCAGCCCAGACAATAGAATCAACTCTACTGAGTGCTGCAACTGGTGAGGGGCAGGACCAACTTTCCCACTCTCATGACCTCAGGGCCAGGTCTCCCACCTACCACAGGTGGATAGGGGTGGGATATGGGAGAGGGCATCTCTCCCTCGCCCACTTAACCATATGGCAAATGAGGGGTGGGGCCAGATTTCTCATGCACATTCACAGGGCTAGATCATCTGTGCCCCAGTCAACAGGGTCAGCTCTATTGTGCTGCCCAGGTGAGATACAAGGCCCACTCTCTTGTGCTGCAACAGGTGAGGGGCAGGGTCAGCTCTCTCACTCTCATGCTGTTGGGATGCTTTTTGCAATTCAAGAGATATTCGTTAGGCGAATACAAAGTCCCAGGAAAGCCCAAGAGCTGGAGATGCAGTGGCTGATATAGACTGAAACCATGCAGGATAAGATAATTTTCTACTGTGGAAATAAAAAGAAAAAAATAAAATATGAAGCAACAAATTAGTAAGATAATTTTAGAGTGAAAGATGCTAGATATAGCCTATATAAATGAAGACTAAAGTTCTAGCAAAGAAAGTCAGGATGGCGGTTGCAGAGAGAAGGTGGATGCGTTTGGCTATAAGAATCACAAAAAAAATCTGAGGAGGCAAATTCTGACCTGAAGTTCTTGTGATATGGAGGAGACAACTATGCAAGTATTCACTTTCACATCATATAGAAATAGCTTAGCCCAGGGACCTACATGCAGTATATAGCACCCAGCCTCTTTTCCCTTATCCAATATGTGGCATTCCTCTGTCTTTCTAATTAATAGAGAAAGAGACCATCCACAGACAGAAATAATGAAGGGGATCAGAGGTGCAGAAGGCTATGACATGATTCCTTTTTCTCTGAAAGAAAATGGTTCCTGGAAAGTGGGAAATGTGTAAGAAAAGACAAGGTGAATAGCTAGATATCAATTTAGTCCGAGATGATATCCCAACTGAGCTAATAGTGCACAGATGAAAAAGATGTGTTGGGATGAAATGCATAAGTATTAATGACATAGAATCTTCTTATTTCATACCTAACATAAAGAGCATGCCTTACCTTAGCTAGTGAGTATATGCAGGAGTCAGTCATTAGATAGAGATTGTGTTGTAAAAAATGAGTTCATGTCTTGAAATATTAAGGGCCTTGAGAATATTTATGTAAAATGTCAGAAATGCCCTTGGAACTACTAAACAGAAAGATTTGGTGTTGCTGTATTTTTCTTTCAACTTAAGGCTAGAATATGTAGCCAAATTCTCAATAAAATATTATGATAAATATGCTGGAACTTTCTGAGAAATATTGCCTTACTTGATTAAAAATAAAAAGTTTCTGGTGGAGAAAAATAATTTTCCACATATAACTACTCATAAAATGTTAAAATTGCAGATAGAAAAGAATTATTGTGGATTAAGGCAATTGTATAAAACTGTTAGAAGAGCTATGTGTGGGTTTGAAACAGAAGCCTGTGGGGAACATTTTAGACTCAGACCACAACAGATAAGATACAGGCAATTATGAGCCACACAGCTTTTTTTTTTTTCATGAGGAAATTGTTAATGGATTAACAATATACATTAAAGAATGTGTTCCAAAATAACAATATATACACAAAACACTATATCCTCAATCAGCTGATTAAGATATAGCCAGAGGATCACAGAAACCCAGCTTTGTATTTTTCCTAGTGGCAATTGCTTAGAATTCACTAATGCAATGTTTGTTGCAATTTTATAGAAAATACATTTTGTAAAATTGTTATATTTCCCACCTGTTGGCAGTTAACTGTTCAGGGCACTTGCTCAGAGAAAGTTTCTTTAGCTATTCAGTGGGCTGGGCATATTAATGCTACTCACCATCCTATATAATTTTAAAAGACAATGAGGGATATTTATTGACCCAAATTTAGCATAGAAATAAAATGACTCCTAATGATACATTGCTATAACCACACATTAGTACCTCACTCAACCATCATCAGAGAGGCATCTTCTTAAAATAGATGATAATATAAAGACCCACAGCAGCACAATGTGTGGAGACTGACAGACTTCAGAGCTCTTTGTCCTAAATGGGATGTCTTTATCAAACCCATCTCTTATAGGCTCAGAGATCTACAAGTAAGAGGAGATGAAAAACTGTAAGAACCATGGATGGTAAATAACTCCAAGGAAACAGTATCTTCTATATAGAACAGAACTGATACACACACAAACTACATGCAGATCTGCACAGGTTCAAACCAGAAAAAATCCCAGCACTGAGAAGAGGAAGTAGAAACAGGGTCCCACTCCTGACCAAGCTCGTGGAGATCGAAACCTGCTAGGAAAGGAAAAATCAGCGTTCTCCAGGGGAGTGTCACTGTGTATAATAACCACACTCCAGGGCAGCCCCCACACCCAGGAATAGCTGACCATCAGAAAATGGATTCCATGGTTTATTTGTTTGTCCTTCCTTCCTTCCTTCCTTCCTTCCTTCCTTCCTTCCTTCCTTCCTTCCTTCCTTCCTTCCTTCCTCCCTTTCTTTCTCTTTTTTTGAATGAATGGTGTGTGTGTGTGTGTGTGTGTGTGTGTGTGTGTGTGTGTGTGTGTGTGTGTGTTTCTTGTTTTGTTTTGGTATTTTTTGTCTTACTGGTTTCTTTATTTTGGCTTGTTTTGATTTTCATTTTTGTGGGGGTTTTTAAGAGAGAGAAAGAACATGAAGTTAAATGAGTAAGGAGGTGGAAAGGATCTGTGAGAAAATGAGGAGGGGAGGGAAAATTATCATAATACATGCATGAAAAATTTTAATAAACCAAACATATTTCTTACCACTGAAAACTTGTGATTTACTGTGTGAAGCAAATATAGATATTCTAATGTGGATTCTGATGAAGACCATATTTAGAATTCAATAAACTTCTATGTGCTTAACCAGTTGAAAAAAAAAAGTGGGATGGGTGTATTTCCTCCCTCCTTTTCTTCAGTTTGTCTTTAAAATTTACTAGTATGTGCTTTCAAAAAATTGATCATTTTGTTGAAGTTCACATTATCAACACATTAGGAATGGGACTCATTGTCTAAGGAAATAATTCACATAACATACTCTGGTCTTTGAACACTGGACATTGTGGTGTTTTGAAAGAAAATGGTCCCCAAAGGGAGTGCCACTAATGGGAGGTGTTGCCTTGTCTGAGTAGGTGTGGTCTTGTTGGAGAAAGTGTGTCACTGTGGAGGTGGGCTTTGAGGTCTCATATATGTGCAAGATACCATCCAGTGTCACAGTCCACTTCCTGTTGTCTTCTGACCAACATGTAGCCAGCACCGTCTCTGTCTACACATTAACATGATCATAATGGACTGAACCTCTGAAAGTGTTTAATTAGGGAGCCACCCCAATTAAAGGTTTTCCTTGTAAGAGTTGCCGTGGAACCTAACTAAGATAAACACTGAGCAAACTTTGAATTCTAGCACTGTTGCCAAGCTCTTCCCTATTGTGTCATTAGATCTAACTCTTCCACACTTTTCCTTTTGCACTAATTTATTGTTTGTGACTCTCACTTGTTCCTGCTTCTTATCCTTCCCTAGAATATCAGCAGAGGTTTGCATCACCTCATGATAGGAATCTACTTATGCCAGCAGTCTCCAATCATCACGGACTGCTGTTGCTCTTGGCAACTTGATCTTTTACATAATCCAGCAAATGTCCTAAGGATACCTTCACCATGTGTCATTGTAGAGCTCTGCGGCAACATTCCTCAAATAATGATTCCAGAGACTCCCAGCTTATTTATGCTTCAGCTTTTAGCAAAATAAGTGAATTAAAATGTTTACCCATATTTCTTCACTGCTA
This sequence comes from Peromyscus maniculatus bairdii, assembly GCF_049852395.1. Lineage (NCBI taxonomy): Eukaryota > Metazoa > Chordata > Mammalia > Rodentia > Cricetidae > Peromyscus > Peromyscus maniculatus. The sequence goes on from NC_134860.1 coordinate 100,045,750, forward strand.
TTAAGAATTTAAATGAATCATTCTATTTTGTGGATAATTTTCACAGTGCAACAGAAACAAAAATCTCTGAACAAACAGTGGTCTGACATTGCTGTGTTTCAAAGGTCAATTGTACTGGGATAAAAATTACTTCCCAAAGAGTAAGACTGGTTTTCCGGATTTATTTTCTTGTTTATGTCTTCTAGCCACACGAATGTCTAACTAAAGATAATATTTATTTACTATTAAGAGTGTCTTATAGTTTACTAAAACACAAGGTAAAAATTTCATCAATACTATGAACATGTATCTTTTAACCTAATTTGATGCCTGTTTTGATGTAACTGTTAGAGTCACGGGCCACATGACCTCCGTCCAAATGTCTGCATTGATAAAACACAGGACAATGTTTTCCTCAAGCTGCCTCATTGACACAGACATGAAAGAGTTCTCAGAGAAAGGAGAACCACAGAGACAAATAATTCAAACATGGAGCAGTGACGATGCACGAGCTTGGAAAGGTAAAAAAGAATGGACCATCTTTACGGTTGAATTCAACAATCAGGTCATTGTTTTTCGAAGCTTATCAGAAGCACACATTTTTGTTTATCCTTCAATGCTTCTAGCTGGTGTTGACTCATCCATGGATTATTTTACATGATGAATTCTCTGCTCAATGTCTTTACCCATTTTGCCTTCCATGCCACAGGCTCATCAATATTTTCTTAACTTTGCATGGAGAATATAATTTGGACTCCATGAATGTGCTGATTGCATGATCCTTAAAGGTAAACAGACATTGAATGATGTGTTTATTTGTCTTGCTATCTAGAGTGGAGCCTCCAGGACTTAATTTATATAGAGTGACTGAAGCCATTTAACAAAGCCTAGAGAAAATATATCTTGACAGTGGATTCTCTCTCCATGCTTATTAATTAGCATAAACATGTTTGGTAAGCACTTTCCTAAAAATTCAGGCATAGAATATAGGAGGCAAGATCAATGTTAATGAACATTTAGAGATGTACTGGGGCTTCTTCATCCTTTCTTTAAGAGAGGCTTGTTCATAGAAACTTGGTAAAACTGACCTACAAATATTGGCCAGCTGGGTCCCATGTGTGCTTCTGTGGCCAAAGGAAAGAAGGATAGAACACATTATTTAAGTAGGGAACCAATGAGTATCTTCCTTCCTCCAGACACAGTTGTCCCCTCAATTCCCTTCTCTTCTGCTCTTTTTAGTATGGTTTTTTTTGGGGGGAGGGGGGGTGAGGGGAATCCATTTCCTTATAATTTCCATCTACATAATCACTTTAGCCTTTTTTTTTCTCCTTGTTAATTTACCTCCACAGGAGGAACATTGATCCTTTCAAGTTCTTCCAGGCCCACAGAAGGGCTTCTTCTCTCCCTTGATTGTATCAGCCATGATGTTAAGCCTGTTGAGTTATTTTCTTGTGTCTATTTATGCCCAGAGGTTTGTTTTTTTTTTTCTCTCTCCTCGTGGCTCACAGAAAATGTATAGTTTCAGCACTCTGTGCATGTTTGACTTTGCAGGGGTCTGATTCTTGGATAACAATATTGCTATTGATTTCCTATTATAAACATGGAAAGAATAAAAAGAAATTACAGTTTATTTAACAGTTGATAAAAAAGTTAGCTATGCTTTAAACTTAATGGAAAAGCTAGTTCACAATGAAAAGTTGCCCATTTATCTATAAAAATGTTTGTTCTTTTCTCTGTAAACATAAAAAGTACACATATCCTTTAAAATAATTTTAATAAAATAACAAAATCACCTATAATTTTCTTTTACACAAACTCTTGGTTAGATACGAGTATCATTTTTATATAATTAAAAGTATCAACTATTCATCAATTTCTTTTGAAAATATTTAATTCAAAATGTTTTAAAAGATAAACATATTGCAAAGATTATTTTTATTGCACTTTTTCTTTATAATATTTTCCTTTGTGATTCACTATTTATGGTTTCTAGGTTTTAAGTTCACTAGTGTTTTATTCTACAATGTTTTACTGCAATAAATCTGTTATTTGTCTTAACAAGTACTTTTTATGCTTTGCTTCATAGTGTCTCTCTCTGAAGTCTGAGTGGGGTCATATTGGCATATTGATCTGCCATGTTGTGTTAGTTACTTTACCTGTTCCTGAGACAAAATACTAGCAAAACAGCATAAGCCCAGATTATTTCAGATCAGAGTTTGAGGGTGCAGTCCATCGTGGTGCAGTCACGGCAGCAGCAGGAGCTTGAGGGGCCTGTTGGCTCTGCATCCACGGTCAAGAAGCAGTGTGAGATAGAGAGAAGAGCTCAGATCACATTGTCCTTTTCATTTAGTCTGGCACACTAGCACAGGGAATGGTCCCCCACAATTGAGGAGGTAGAGCTTCCCATTTTAATTGACCAGTTCTAGTGTAGTCCCCCACAGATATGGCCAGACGCTTACCATCTACAAGATTCCATATTTGTCAGGTTGACAATGAATATTAATCATCACACCTGTCCCTGTGCAAGAAGTTCAGTTTGGGGTTTTTCTTTCTGGATACATATGTATAACTGTCTTAGTGTCCTTGCTTGCTGCTTCTGTGATCTGTATCATTGTGGAGTCATTTACAGTCACTTGTACCTGTTTGCTTCTTGTAGAAAGTGACATTATCTGTTCATTTGCATGCCTAGTAATTTGTGATAAGATTCCAGTCATTGTGGTTTAACTCTTGTTGGATGCTTTGCTTTTGTAATTGAAACAATGCTTGAACACGTTTTGATCCCATTTAGTGCAGCATTTATTCTAGTGGTATTGTTGTTGTTGTTTTCCCCATTACCAAGTCAGAATCTCTCTCATTACTGAAGCTGATGGCCCATCGATAGCAAATGTCTCACATCTTTCTGGGAACTGTTAGCAATCCTGATCATAATTCATTCTATCACTCAGTCCTTTCAGAGGGTCCCTTCCCTCAGCATGAGTGAGTTAAACAGAGCCCAACTGAATACTGAAGGGGGTCAGCTGTAAGTCCCCCAGAATTCACTCTGTGTGCTGCTTCTCTTTCATGGCACTCTGTTCCATGAACTCTTCCCTGACATCTGGGAACAAACGGCTTAGTTTCCTCAGCTTAGAGAAACATCCAGGTTCTTCTTGAAGTTCTCTTCCTCGGCCACATTCTGAAACTTTCTCCAGGAAGCAAGTTGGAGAAACCTTCACATTTGTCTGCTTGAGTCCCAAACCTCAGAGATCTCTGTGTTGCTCCCTGACCTACATTGGCCATCGTTGTTTGTTCAGTGTCTTAGTTGGTGTAATAAAAATGGAAATAAACACTAACTGTACTTTCTCCTCCTTAACCAAAAGTAGGTATCTATCTTTTTAAACTCAGCATTATAAAGTAGGGATTTGCCTGGGTCCTCAAACATTGCCCTAAATATATTTTTTTCCTTTTATTTTATTTTACATTACCATTCAGTTCTACATATCAGCCTAGGATTCCCTTGTTCTCCCCCTTCCTGCCCCCTCCCCTTCCCCCCAGCCAACCTCCCATTCCCACCACCTCCAGATCAAGGCCACCCCTGAGGACTGAAATCGACCTGATAGACTTAGTCCAGGCAGGTCCAGTCCCCTCCTCCTAGATTGAGCCAAGCATCCCTGCATAAGTCCCAGGTTTCAAACAGCCAACTCATGCAATGAACACAGGACCCAGTACCACTGCCTAGATGCCTCCCAAACAGATCAAGCCAATCAACTGTCTCACCTATTCAGAGGGCCTGATCCAGTTGGGGGCCCCTCAGCCTTTGGTTCATAGTTCATGTGTTTCCATTCGTTTGGCTATTTGTCCCTGTGTTTTATCCAACCTTGGTTTCAACAATTCTCCCTCATACAAACCCTCCTCTTTCTCACTAATCAGACTCCCAGCGCTCCACCCGGGGCCTAGCCGTGGATCTCTGCATCCAGATTCCTCAGTCCTTGGATGGGGTTTCTGGCACAACAATTAGGGTGTTTGGCCATCCCATCACCAGAGTAAGTCAGTTCCGGCTGTCTCTCGACCATTGCCAGCAGTCTACTGTGGGGGTATTTTTGTGGATTTCTGTGGGCCTCTTTAGCACTTTGTTTCTTCTTTTTCTCATGTGGTCTTCATTTACCATGGCCTGTTTCCTAGGCTACACACGAAGGACTCATTCCAAATGTATTTTTTTTTAATTTACAAGATTTTACTTTAATGATGCAGCACTTAAATTTTTTTCCAAAAAAAACCCCTTTCTTTTTCTTTTTTTTTTTTTTTTACCATGGGTTATTAGCAAGGAGTTACTTATCTTAAATATATTCTCAGACATCAAGTGGGTGAAGTGGTACTAGTTTTTGGGGACAACATTCACTTTCACTTTAACAACATTATCAAGCAAGAACATGTTGATTTAAGTGACAGAGTTCACGTGTGGTTATAGGTATGGAGACCAGAAGTCCTAGAGCTGGGCACCTGCAGGTTTGATTCCTTCTGGAGCCTGAGATAGAAACATCTCTCGTGCCTCTGCCCCAGCCTCTGCTGATATACTGCCAGTCTAACACTGTGTGCTAGAGTTTCGCTTTGGTCTGCATGTGGTGTCTCCAGCATATGGAGCTCCGTGTCAACATTTCCTGAAAAAAGTAGTGAGAGTGGAGGCCAGCCTCCAGCAGAATGACCTCGTTACACGGGAGGCACCTGGACTGTCTTCACCCTGGTTTCCTATGATGAGCTTAGAGAATTAGGACTTCAATATGTAAATTACATCAAGACACAATTCAACTCATAACACCACACACACACACACACACACACACACACACACACACACACACACACCTCAATTGATTCTAGAGTGTTATAGCAATAAACCTATTATGTTTTAAATATGACTATCTGCAGAGAATTTAAAAAATTTGAAGACTTGAGTAAAGCACCATGCACTTTCACCATAATAAAGTCCTGTAGATCATCGGCACATTGCTAAGTGTGCCCACACTTCCTTAAGGCTTGTATAGGCTTTAAAATATATTATGACATCATGTCACTCCCATTATCTGCACACTTAAGGTCCCCTCTGGTCCCACCTGGATTCGATATATATTTTCCTTTGCAACTGTTTGTTGATCTTTCTTTCTGGGTGAAATTTCTTTAGCTTTATTTAATCCTTTCTATTTTCTAAAATTATTTTATGGGAAATGCTTAAAACTCATGTGTGTCCTTTTCCAAAGAAAAGGGAATCTATTAGCAAATGTAGTGTGTGTGTACTTTCCTAAATTGAGGTCGACTCTATCAGTAAATGTTATTTTATGAGTGTTTGCTCTGCTGTCTATAAAGCCATTAGCAAACAAAGAAAGTTCTATTAATTCAAGTAACTGAATATTCTGAGCCATATGTCTACTGGAATATCAGGGGTGAGGTATAAACTAAGCTGGAACTTATAAACATAAATTTTTACAATTGCCTGTAAAAACAGCTAACAAGGACTGACTTAGATAAGGATTTGTAACTGAATGTGAATGAAAATATTAATCCTGGTGTTGAAAGTGGGGAAATGTGTGGAGATAACACTGTGTTATATTTGTCACATATAGGCTTCCCATCTCTTTTTACTTCAGCCCTGACAGTAGCTGTCAGCATATGCATATTAATATCATCCTGTTACTGCGGCTAAGGAACATTGGATTATCAAGACAAGCAACGTAGTTCTGATTCTCCATTCAGCCATATTTAATAATTACTCTGTGCCCACCACTGAGACAGTTACCAAATAAATAGTGAAAGGGGGCATGGATTGTTTTAAAATGTAAAAAACCTGAGAATAAATTTAGGAATGGTTTGATAATAATGGCTATTATTAAGTTCATGCTTAAAAATTGGGAATTGAGATATAGGAAAAATGGCTTAGGAATTAAGGATGCTTGCTGCTTATCCAAAGAACCAGAGTTCAGTTCCTAGTGCTTAAATCAAGTAGCTTACAATGACCTGAAACCCGAGTTCCAGGAGATACCCTCTTGTATCTTCTGTAGACATGCACACACACACACACACACACACACACACACACACACACACACACACACACACACGCATACACTATATATATATATATATATATATATATATTACACAGTTGTTTTTAACTAAGTTGTTCTATTACCAATAAAGACTCAGAATCAGAAGTTGGAGTGAAAGCCTGCTAGATTAGAGAGGCCACAAAGCAACCAGTTGACATTTCTTTTTTGGCCAGGGACTCAGCAAGAGAGCATCTCTCCACTCATCCCAAACCAAAAAGGCTGCTAATCTCTAAGTCCGGCTCTACTCCTTCCTGTGCTTCTCTCTATCCATATTCTTGGCTCCTCCATGCTCTCTATGGCTAATTCCTTTCAACTAGTAGCTGGCTCCGTCCCCAATCCAAGGCTGATTTATTAACGCAGTCTCAGGGTTTCACAGTGCAATCAAATATTACATATTCTCTCTCTCTCTCTCTCTCTCTCTCTCTCTCTCTCTCTCTCTCTCTCTCTCTCTCTCTCTCACACACACACACACACACACACACACACACACACACACATACAAATAAAAAATAAAAACAAATATTAAAAGACGATTGGGATTATTTTTCTACAGTAGGAAGCTCAGTGGACAAAGGCACTTGCCTCTAAGCCAGAATTTGATCCTGGGTCTCACATGGAGAGATGTTATAAATTGTCTTCTGACCTCCACACACCTGTCTTGCATACATGCACCACCACCACATACAAAAATAAGTAAATAAATGAAAAACTGAGAGTTTAATCTAAATGTAATGAATAGCCTAAAAGTAAAATAAGAAAGTGTATGACCTGATGATTGAAGTGCTGTAAGAATGAGGCAGAGGCAGGACTGGTTCTTTGAAATTGATGTGAGCAGTGAAGAGAGACAAAGGAAGATTTCCTTTGCTTCCCAGACTCGAGTATCTGTGTAATCTGAATTTAATTACTTTTAGTAGCAGGAAAGACCAGGATGGAGAATCTAGGATTTCTTTCTTGTTGCAGTGGTAAGTGCTCTGAATATATGGGAAGAAAACTTTATTTGGGCTCACAGTTCCAGACTGTAGACCTTCATAGTGGAGAAATAAACACAGTAGAAGTCTGACAGATTTGCTCACATCACATCAATAATCAAGAACAGAAAGCAAAAAAATGAATGCATGCTTGCTTGCCCATATTCTTCTCACTTTCTACACTAGTATCCAACCCATGATCCCTTGTTGATAGGCAGGCACAACTCAAGAAACAGATATCTATTTTTCTTTTATTTATTTTTTCTCATTTTACATACCAACCCCTGTTCCCCCTCCCTCCCCTTCTCCCTCTCTCCCTCACCTCACCCCATGCCCATCCCCTCCTCATAGAGGGCAAGGCCTCCCTTGGGTAGTCAACACAGGTTGGCATATCAAGTTGAGGCAAGACCAAGCCCCTCCCTCCTGCATCACAGCTGAGTAAGGCATGGCACCTTAGGGAATGGGCTCTAAAAAACCAGTTCACGTACCTGGGATAAGTCCTGGTCCCATTGCCAGGGGACCTACAAACAGATCAAGCCACGCAACTGTCACCCACATTCAGAGGGCCTAGTGTGGTCCCCTGTATACTCCCCAGCTGTCAGTCCAGAGTCCATGAGCTACCACTAGCTTGGATCAGCTATCTCTGTGGTTTTTCTCATCATGATTTTGAACCCCCGTTGCTCCTATAACCCTTCCTCCCTCTCTTCAACTGAACTCCAGGAGCTTGGCCAAGTGCTTGGCTGTGGGTCTCTGCACATGCTTCCATCAGTCACTGGGTGTAGGTTCTATGATGACAATTGGGATAGATATCAATCTGAGTACAGTGGAAGGCTAGTTCAAGCACCTTGTCCACCATTGCTATGAGTCTTAGCTGGGGACATCCTTGTGAGTTCCTGGGGATTTCCCTAGTTCCAGATTTCTCCCTAACCCCTCAATGATTCACTCTGTCAAGATATCGCTTTCATTGCTCTGCATAGCAGCATTATTCATAATAGCCAGAACTTGGAAACAACCTAGATGCCCCTCAACCTAAGAATCAATAAAGAAAATGTGACACATTTACACAATGAAGTATTGTGCAGCAGTAAAAAACAATTTCATGATGAAATTTGTAGGCAAATGGATGGAACTAGAAAAATGCGTCCTGAGTGAGGTAACCCAGACCCAGAAAGACAAATACAATATGTACACACTCATAGGTAAATATTAGACACAAAGCAAAGGATAACCAGACTATAATCCACAACCCCAGAGAAGCTAGGTAAAGAGGAGGACCCCAAGAGGGACATGCATGGGTTGCCCCAGGAAGAGGAAAGAGTTAAGATCTCCCAAGTAAACTGGGAGTGGGGAGTAGAGGGGATGGGAGTGGGAAATAAGCATTTGAGATGGCCGAGCTGCGGGAGGGACGGAAAAGGAGAGCAAGCAGATAGTTCTACCTCAGTGTCTCAGTTAGGGTTTCTATTGTTGTGACGAAACACCATGACCAAAAAGCAAGTTGGTGAGGAAAGGAAGGGTTTATTTTACTTATACTTCCACATTGTTGTTTACCACTGAAGGACGTCAGGACAAGAACTCAAGCAGGGCAGGAACCTGGAGGCAGGAGGAGCTGATGCAGAGGCCATGGAGTGGTTCTGCTCACTGGCTTGCTCAGCCTGCTTTCTTATAGAACCCAGGATCACCAGCCCAGGGATGGCACCACCTTCCCCCACTGGTCACTAATTGAGAAAATGCCTTATAGCTGGATCTCATGGAGGCATTTCCTCTCCTCAAACGAGGCTTCTACCTGTCTGATGACTCTAGCTTGTGTCAAGTTGACACACAAAACCAGCCAGTACACTCAATGATCATAACCAAGATACTCCCCCATAGACATAATATGCACAGGCCAACCTAATCTAGACATTGAGACTCCCTTCACTAGTCATTGCACACTGTATCAAGTTGAAAATCAAAAGAGACCATCACATAAGGTTAGTTTCAACTGGGAGACTCTGAATTTAGTTTTGAATATGTAAAGAAATTAAAGTTAATTGATATCCACGAGATATCCATGAGAAAGTTAACTATCTAGAGATTGAAAGGGTGGCTAACATCAAAAGGACGGCTTTATAATTGTAATTACACACTGAGTAACAGATACAATTACCTAGTTTAAAAAGCTGCAATGATAAAGACTACACATTACAGAATGACAACATTTAGGAACTGCTTAGAGTATGAAATGACTTACTGAAGTTTGCAAGCAGCAAAAAAGAGGTTAGAATCATTTGACAAGAGAATGTCTGGAAGTTAAGAAAGGAGGGATTTAGGAGGCTAATGGCTGAAGTGTCCATTGTATTTTGGCTAGATTGCTCTAAGTCTCGCAAGAGCTATTTCTTTAGAGCAGTAAGGAGGGGATCCAATATTGGTGTAAATTGCAGGGAGAAAGTAGATAAAAGAGCAGGGGTTGTAGCAGGAATCTTAAAAGGTCTTATTAATTAAATCAAACCTGAGGGCAGGTATTGGGGTGAATGCTGGAAGATCAGAGAAGCAGAACAAGCCACAGCTTCCTCACCTTGCCAGTTCCTCAGCTGATCCTCTTTCCTCAGACTGGAAGCCTCTGAGTTCTTATCCAAAATGGGTCTCAGCTGAACTGCTGCTCAAAAGCCTAAAAGCTTAATCAGCCAAAAGCTTAACCAGCCAAATGCTTCTAGTTTCTGGTCTCCACGCCTTATGTATCTTTCTGCTTTCTACCATCACTCCCAAGGATTAAAGTCCCGCTTTCTGGGATTAAAGGCGTGTGTCACCAAGCTTGGCTGTTTCCAATGTGGCCTTGAACTCACAGAGATCCAGAGGGATTTCTGCCTCTGGAATGCAAGGATTAAAGGCGTGTGCTACCACTGCCTATCCTCTATGTTTAATATTGTGGCTGTCCTGTTCTCTGACCCAGATAAGTTGATTAGCATGCACAATATTTTGGGGAATACAATACCACCACAAGGGGTAGCATATGGGAAAGTCAAAGCAGTATACTAGAACCATAGGTGGTAAAAATCTTGATTATTTAAAAAAAAAAAACATGGATTAGAAAGTGATATAAACTGCCATATGGTAGAGTGGGAGAAGGAGAGGTGACCTACATCTCTCCCCGCCCCTTGCCACCTGTGACAGGTGGGAGAGCTGGCCCTGAAGTCATGAGAGTAGGAGAATTGTCACTGTCCCCCACCAGCAGCAGCACCCAGGAGAGCTGGCCCTGCACCTCGACCAGGCAGCACAATAGAGCTGACCCGGTTGGTGGGGTCACAAGTGAGCTGGCACCCTGGGAGGGGCATGAGAGCAGGAGGGTTGACCCCACTCTCCTCATCTGCCATATGGTAGCATGGATGAGGGAAAAAAATGCCCTCCCTTTCCTCTCCCCTTGCCACCTGTGGCAGGACCGAGCTGGCCCCAAGACTACAAGAGTGGGAGAGCTGGCCCTGCCCTCCACAAGCTGCAGCACTTGGGAAAGCAAGCATGGCACCTCACCTGGGCAGCACACTAGAGCTGACTCTGTTGGTAGGTTGCAGGTGAGCCAGGCCTGTGGGAGTGAGAGCAGGAGAGTTGTGCCCACTCCTCCTAAATATGCCATGGGATGGCAAGGGTAAGTGAAATATGCCCTCCTCTATCCCATGGCAACCCATGACAGGCAGGAGAGCCAGCCTCAGGGACATGAGAATGGAAAATCAGGCCCTGCCCCTGACCAAGTGCAGCAATTGCTGCAATCCAGAGAGTGGGCCCTGCACCTCACCTGGGCAAAACAGTAGAGATGGTCCTAGTGGTATGAGTGCAGGTGAGCCAGCCCTGAGGCCATGAGAGCAGGAAAACTGGCCTCTCTCCTTGCTGCCTACTTCAGTGGGTCAGCTAGCCAGGGCAGTGCTGGAGAGCTTGCCCAGTGGTAACCATGACGGAAAGCTGGCAGGCTGACCAGTCAGGCTACCACCCAATCCCAGAACCAGGACTATAAGGTAGGCCATCCGGACACACACCTCATCTATGAACTTCTGGATCATGTGAAGGAGAGGGTTCCTGCAGATCCAAAGCTACAGGATCTCCATGACACAAGGCAACAATAGGATATCCAAGAGAGATACCAGTGAGGGCCCAGTATCAATAGCATAGCAGAAGCCAGAGGTCTCAAGCCAGACCAATGACTCATTGTAATGAACACTTAAGTAAATATGTATGGAATAAAGGGCATACTGTGCTACTCACTGGGCCATGCTATAGCTTCCAAGCTGAGGTTTTTGTTTTTTGTTTTTGTTGTTGTTTTGTTTATTTGGGGTGGGGAGCTTGCAAGGGCAGAGGGTGGAGGCAAGGGAATGGGGAGATGATTGGGACCTAGATGCATGATGCTGTGGGATGTCCGGTATGCTTTGAATAACATGTTGCTATGATTGATTGACAAATAAAACACTGATTGGCCAGTAGCCTGCAGGAAGGATAGTGTAGGCAGGACAAGGAGAGAGGAGAATGCTGAGTAGAAGAAGGCTGAGTCAGGAGACACTGCCAGCCTCCACGAGGAGAAGCATGATGTAAGATACCAGTAAGCCACAAGCCACGTGGCAACTTATAGATAAATAAAAATGGGTTAATTTAAGATATAAGAACAGATAGTAAGAAGCCTGCCATGCCTATACAGTTTATAAGTAATATAAGTCTCTGTGTGTTTTCTTGGGGGATGTGAGTGGGAGAGACTTGTCTCGATGGCCGGTAGGCCAGGACACAGGAAAACTTCAGCTACAGCATGATATGAAATCCACAAAGAAACAAGAAAAAGTTTAAAAAGTATCAAAGCGAACAAACAAAAACAAGAAAGTGATATAAAATTATGAAAAGTTTTGCCTCTGTCTTTTTAAAAATATAATTCCATTATCTTTATTCTTTTTTTAATCATTTGAAATTTTGAGAATATAATATAATCAACCCATTTTTCCTTTCCCTGTCTCCCTCCAAACCTCTCACATACCTCCTCCATTATACTTCTGTCTTGGTAAAAATCTATGAATAACTGAAATTTCTTAGTAAGTTGAGGGGCAGATTCTGTTGATGAGATAGATAAAATATTCCAGGAGAAAGAAGGTTCTAAAAAATAATCAAGAGGTGAAATTGTAGTGTGTGACAGAAGGTGGACTTTTGTTGGCTGTGGAGAAGAGGACTAAGATGGTCCAGGGAGGGGGAGACTCACTGATATGAAGATGAGGTAGCATGGACATGGATGAACCTCAAGATCTTATGATTATTCCAGCACATTTGATATACTCTTCATAATTGTTATAATTCACAATTATACACATAAATATTCAGTAGTATAGAATATTATATTTTAAAATAAATTAAATGTTCCATCTTTGTTTCTGTTGCTACAACAAACAATTTTACAAGAGCAACAATGGATTCCTTTGACTTATACCTCCATCATTGAGGGTCGTCAAAGCAGGAACTAGAAGGAGGAACAATGAGAGAACACTGCTCCCGGGCAAATTCACTCTTGCTCACTAGCTTTCTTTATATATATTTAAGTGGAAATGATTTTTCCTTTTATTTAACATCTATTCTTTTCTCATACAACATATCCTGATTATAGTTTTCCCTCCTTCTATACCTCACAGCTCCTCCACACCTCCCCTCCTCTCCAGATGCATTCCTCACCTGTCTCACATTAGAAAAGCACAGGCTTCAAAGGGATAACAACCAAACATGACGAAATAAAATATAATAAGATGAAGCAAAAACTTTCATATTGAAGTTGGACATGGCCCCTCGACAGGAGGAAGAGTCCCAAGATCAGGCTAAAGAGTCAGAGACACATTTGTTCTCATGGTCATGTGAGTCCCATAAAAATGTCAAGCTAAAAGCTATAATATATACACAGAGGATCTAGTGTATGCCCATGTAGGCCTTGTCCTTGCTGCTTCAGCCTCTGTGAGCTCATGTACACCTTGCTTAGTTGATTCAAATGGCCGTGTTCTTTTGGTGTCCTCCATTCCCCCTGACTCTTACAATCTTCCTCCCTCATCTTCTGAAGGATTCCCTGAGCTTTGAGAAGAGGGATTTAATGTAGACCTCCAATTTAGACTTTCTCCCTCCACACAATGTCTGGATGTGGGTCTCTGCATCTGTTCCCATTACCTGCTGGAGAAAGCCTCTCTGATGATGACAGGATATGGCATTTATCTACAAGTACAGCAGAGTATCTTTAGGAATTTTATAGATTTTTTTCAGACCAGCAGTGTTTGATTTTACCCTAAGTTCTCTGGGATATCTAGTCTCTGGTTCTTGGTTAACTAAGCAGCACTGGGTATAGGTTTCTGTTCCTGGAGTGGGCCTTAAGTCAAACCAGACACTGGTTGGTTACCCCCACAAGTTCTGTACCACCATTGCCCTAATATATCTTGCAGGCAGGACAGACTGTACATCAAAGGTTTTGTGGCTGGGTTGGTGTCCATGTTTCTCTTTCAATAGCCTGAAGAGTACCTTCCCATTCCAAAGAGACTGGAACAAAGGGGTGAAGGCTCCATATAGGTACAAGCTCTACTCCTTCATGCTCAATGAGTTGTGTGGATGTTGTACTCAACAATGGGGCCACCATAAGCTTGTGGAGAGCAACCCTTTGTCTTAGCATCAGCCTGGGTTGTTTGCAGATTTCCATGGGATGACCCCTTGGACAACAACTTAATTGAATGCTACGTAGTCCCTCCACTGAAAGCCTTGCCTGGCTATAAATATTGCATATTGTACTCTTTATCTCCCATTACTATGAGTCTGCATTAGGATCACTTTCATGAACTCCAGAAAGTTTCCACTGCAATAAGTTTCCATCACTCCCTACTTGCCCCCCAATTCTAGCTATCTCTCCCAGACTCTTTCCTTCAATCCCATCTCCCTCCTCACCAGATCCCTCCTGCTCCCATCTGCACCTGCTCCCAATCCACCTCCAAAATATATTCAGTTCCCCGCTCCCAGGGAGATCCATGCTTAAACCCTAGACCCCTCCTTTTTTACATAAAGTCTCTGGGTCTATGGATTGTAGCTTGATTATCATTTATTTAATGGCTAAATCCCCTTATAAGTAAATTCATACTGTACTTGTCTTCCTAGGTCTGGATGATTTTTTTTCTAGTTCCATCCACTTGCCTGCAAATTTCATACTGTCTTTTTTTTAAAAGCCAAGTAATACACCATTGTGTAAATGTACCACTTTGTTTTTTTTTTTTTTATTAATTCTTTTGTTGATTGACATCTAGGTTGTTTCTAGTTTCTGGCTATTATGACTGAAACTGCAATTATCATAGTTGAAAAACCATACTTGTGGTAAGATGGAACATCCTTTGGGTATATGCCCAAGGATGGTATAGCTAGGTCTTGAGGTAGGTCAATTCCCAACTTTCTGAGAAACAGCCATTTTAATTTCCATAGTGGCTATACAAGTTCTCACTCTTACCAGGAATAGAAAATGTTCCCCTTGTTCCATGTCCTTGCCAGCATAAGCTGTCACTTGTATTACTGATCTCAGCCATTCAGTCAGATGTAAGATGGAATCACAATGTATTTTGATTTGCATTTCCTTGATGACTAAGCATATTGAACATTTCTTTAAGCCCTTTGAGATTCCTTGATTGAGAATTCTGTGTTTAGATATGTACCCCAATGATTTGGTTTTCTGATATCTAATTTCTTGAGTTCTTATATCTTTTGGTTAGTGGTCCTCTATTAGAAATGGAGTTGGTAAAAATATTTTCCTATGCTGCAGGCCACCTTGTTGTCCAATTGACAATGTCCTTCGCCTTGCAGAAGCTTTTCAGTTTCATGAGGTCCCAATTGTTGTCAATCTTAGTGCCTGTGCTATCAGTGTTCTATTCAGAAAGTTGTATCTGGTTCCAATGAATTGAAAGCTATTCCCCACTTTCTGTTCTATCAGGTTCAGTGAATCTGCTTTGATGTTGAGGTCTTTGACTCACTTGGACTTCAGTTTTGTGCAGGGTGATAAATATGAATCTATTTGCATTCTTTTACATGCAGACATCCAGTTTGACCAGCACCATTTGTTGGAAGATCCTTCTATCTAATGTGTATTTCTGGCTTTTTTTTTTTAATAAAATAATCAAGTGTCCATAAGTGTTTGGATTTATGTATGGATCCTCAATTACATTCCATTGCTCTACATATCTGTTTTTATGCCAATACCATGCTTTTGTTTGTTTATTTATTTATTTATCTCTTTTAAGAATTTTTTATTCATTTTACATACCAACTACAGATCTGCCTCTCATCCCTCCTCCTGCTCCCCCTAGCCTTTACCTCCCTCATTCACTCCTCCATGCCCTCCTCCAAAAGGGTAAGGGCTCTGATGGGGAGTCAGCAAAGCCTACTACATTCAGTTAAAGCAGGACCAAGTGCCCCGCCCCCATGCTTGCCGCCTGCATCAAGGCCTAGTGAAGTGTCGCACCATAGGTAATGGGCTCCAAAAAGCCAGTTCATGCACCAGGGACTGCCAGGGCCCCTCAACCAGACCAAGCTACACAACTGTCTCCTCCCATATGCAGAGGGCCTAGTTTGGTCTCATGCATGTTCCACAGCTGTCAGTCTAGAATTCGTGAGTTTCTAGGAGCTTCGTTCAGTTGTCTCTGTAGATTTCCCCATCATGATCTTTACCCCCTTGCTCATAGACTCCCTCTTCTCTCTTTAACTGGACTCGTAAAGCTCAGCCTGGTGCTTGGCAGTGGATCTCAGCATCTGCTTCCATCAGTTCATGTGGTTTTATTTTTATTACTATAGCTCTGGAGTACAACTTGAAATCAGGGATGGTGATATCTCCAGCAGTTCTTTTATTATTTATGATTGTTTAAATATCCTGGGCTTTTTGTTTTTCCACATAAAATTGAGGTTTGTCCTTTCAGGGTCCATAAAGAATTGTGTTGGGAATTGCATTGAATCTGTGAATTGCTTTTAGTAGGATGTCTATTTTTACTATGCTAATCCTACTGATCCATGATGGGAGAACTTTTCCATCTTTGGGTATCTTCTTCAATTTCTCTCTTCAAAGACTTGAAGTTTTACCATACAAGTCTTTCACTTGCTTGGTTAGAGTTACCCAAGATATTTTAAATCATTTGAGGCTATAGTTGTTTCCCTGATTTCTTTCTCAATTCCATTTGCCATTTGTATATAGGAGGGCAACTAATTTTTTTTTAATTTAATCTTATATCCAGCCACATTGCTGAAAGTGTTATCAGGTGTAGGAGTTCTCTGGTAGAGACTTCAGAACAATATGTTACTTGTGTGAAATTGTGTATACTTTAAAAAAATTCTTATTGGAATTCATTTGTGTATTACCCAATGTTGAATTAATTCACAAATGCTTCATAAACTATAATAATAAATCTTTGTTTCACCTTATAAATAAATGCACTCAGTGTAAAAAAAGAATTGTTAGTGTCACTTATATGCTATCATCATCTGCAAATAATGATGTTTTGACTCTTCCTTTCCAATTTGTATTCACTTGATCTCCTTCAGTTGTCTTGTTGCTCTAGCTAAACTTTGAGTACTGTATTGAATAGATACAGAGAAGGTGGACAGCCTTGCCTACTCCCTGATTTTGGTGGATTTCTTTTGAGTTTCTCTCCATTTAATTTGACGTTGGCTATAGGCTTCCTGTAAATTGCCTTCATTGTGTTTAGCTATGTTCCTTTTATCTCTAATACCCCAGAACTTTTATCATAAAGTGGTATTGGATTTGGTCAATGAAATGATCATGTGGTTTTTGTCTTTCAGTTTTTTTTTTTATTTTTGGTGTTTTACATTTATCGATTTACATATATTTTAAAATCCCTGTATCTCTGGGATGAAGACTGTTTAACCATGGTGGATGATCTTTTTGAGGTGTTGTTGGGTTCAGTTTGCAAGTGTTTTATTGAGTATCTTTTCATCTATGTTCATATGGGAAATTGGTCTGTAATTCTCTGTCTTTGTTGAGTCTTTTTGTGATTTGAATATCAGGGTAACTATTATCTTAGAAAACGAATTTAGCAATGTTCCTTCTCTTTCTATTTTGTGGAAGAATTTGAAGAATATTGCCATTCACTCTTCTTTGAAAGTCTGGTAGAATTTTGCACTAAAATCGTTTGTCCCTGGGGTTTATTTGGCTGGGAGACTTTTAATGACTGCTTCTTATTTTCTTAGAAGTTATAGGTCTATATTTTTTTGTCTGATTTTGATTTAACTTTGCTAAGTAGTACCTATTGTGAACATTATTCATTTTTTTTATTTTCCAATTCAGTGGAATACAGCTTTTTAAATTATGTCCCTATGATTCTCTGGATTTGCTCAGTGTTTATTGTTTATTGTTATGTCCTCCTTTCCATTTCTGATTTTGTTAATTAAGATATTCTCTCTCCGTCTTTTAGTTAGTTTGGATAAGGGTTTGTCATCTTGTCGATTTGTTGTTTTTCTCAAAAAAAAAAAAACAACTTTGTGTTTCTTTGATTCTTTGTATGGTTCTCTTTGTTTCTGTTTTGTTTATTTCAACCCTCAGTTTGATTATTTCTTGCTGTCTACTCTTCTTTAGTGTGCTTGCTTCTTTTGTTTTTTGTTTTTTGTTTTTTTCAAGACAGGGTTTCTCTGTGTAGCTTTGGTGCCTGTCCTGGATCTTGCTCTGTAGACCAGGCTGGCCTCAAATTCACAGAGATCTGGCTCTGCCTCCTGGGTGCTGGGATTAAAGGTGTTCATCACTGCCACCTGGCCATGCTTGCTTTTTTCCTTTTTGTTCTAGCGCTGTCAGGTGTGCTAGTAAGTTGCTAGTGTGAGATTTCTCCAATTTTTTCATGTAGGCACTTAGTGCTATGAATTTTCCTCTTAGCACTGCTTTCATTATGTCCCATAAGATTGGGTGTATTATGTATTCATTTTCATTGGCTGGTCTAAAGTTTGTGGGTTATTATTAAGTTGCCAGCTGTCTTACATAGCCCAGGACCACCTGCCTATGCAAGTGAGGAATTGTGCCACTCACTGTGGGATGGAACTTTCAACATTAATTAATAATGAAGACATTCCTTTACAGACATGCCCACAGGCTAGTCTGATCTGGGCAGTCCCTCTCTTAAGACTTACTTTTCAGGTGATTCTAATCTGTATTGACAGGTAAAGATAATAAGGACACCATATTTGCTTATCTCTATATAAATTGTTCTAAATCATTTTTCCTTAAAATTTAATAAATGTAAATAAAAATTACAGAATATTGGGCAGTGGAATTTTTCCCTTTTCTGCTTTGTTTTATAAAGCATTTGGTTGTGTTCATTGTATAAAACTTAAATGGCACTCCTGCCTTCAATTTTAAGGACAGAAATAAATGCTGCACTCGTATGAATGTCTGAGAGGACATTTGATGAAATATGCTGTTAGAAACCATCAAAAGCTGAAGGGCTTATGGCTCTAATATAAAGCCAGCTTTATTCCATCTGTAGAAGTCTGGTAATACATGCAATAAAATATAACAGTCCAATAAAGCCTGTTGTTCTCAACTGTTTTCCTCAGCACAGTCTTATGTTTGCAGTGGATTTTTGTTCTGCCTCCTTTGTTTACAGGAGACTGGCAAGGAACTATTACATCCTGTTTACTTATTATGACAAAACAGAAAGATTTTCTTCCTCCATTGTTTAGACATTTGGTCTCTCCTCTCCAACCAGAGTTTCTGCCTCGGCCCTAAAGTTCAGCTTGAGTTTTGTGAGGAAACAAAAGTCTCATGGTGGTGTGCTTTGAGATCTCTCTTTTTTCTTTCTTTTTTTTCATTCCCTCTGTCCTTTTTTTGTGCTTTTATTCATTTTACCTTAATTTCTTTGTTGACCTGACTTACATCTTTGCTGAAACTTGAAGGATGAAAGAATATTTGCAAAACATCTCTCTGGTTCAAACTGTAGTAATGTTAGGTGTCTAGTCAGTGAGCCATCAATATCTTCTGGGTCACTTTTATTCATGTGCAATAAATATTCATATACAGTATAATTGTAAAAATGATCAATATCTTCATAAATAAATTTAGCACCAGAAAAAAAGTGTTAAAATCTGTCAGCAATCATGTGTGTAATCCAATTAGGCAAGTCAGCCTCAGTACCATCCATGTGGGTTTCCTGGCTGGCATTTCTTCAGCAGATACATAACTAGCCTTAATTTGAAGTTGCATTTGGAAGGCTGCCTAGAGTAAAAATTATAATTATAGATCCAATGGCAGTGGGAATGCCATGGAGTTCCAGAGTACTCAGGACAAGGGAAGAATAAATTTGTTCTATGTTTGCTTATTTGGAACTTTTGAAGAAACTTTAAATAATAAGTAAATATTTTTGTTATGAAATAGAAAATTAGTATTTTCTTTTTTTTTTTTTTTTTTTTTTTCTAGTTTTTCGAGACAGGGTTTCTCTGTGTAGCTTTGCGCCTTTCCTGGAGCTCACTTGGTAGCCCAGGCTGGCCTCGAACTCACAGAGATCCGCCTGGCTCTGCCTCCCGAGTGCTGGGATTAAAGGCGTGCGCCACCACCGCCCGGCGAAAATTAGTATTTTCTACTTCATAAAATTAACATTTAATCAGTATCAACTGAGACCAAAAGAGAATGTTCAAAAGCTAGCTGGTCCCTTCTATTTAAAATGTATTAATTAAAGTATATCATCTATGCAAATTGAAATTGAGTTATTTAATTATAATGTCAGTATTCTGAAACATCTTCACAAGCAGTAATTGTGCAATCTTTCTTCCTTTGCTGTCCCATAGACTTACAGTTGGGATATTTCTCTTTTTATATTTAGCAAAGGATTACATGTTGCAACATAAATTGACTTCTTTCTTGCCTTAATGATGACCTGGTTTGTAGAATAGAATCTCATCAGAAAATATTCAAAGCCATTGCAAATGAATGCAATCAACCTGTTTCTGGGGATGTGCATGGGAAAAATCCATATGATTTTCCCAAATATTACAAGAAGGGCACTTAATAGAAATCAATAACTATCAACAATATAGCATGTACAATGTTATCTCTCTAAAATAATTTTAATATTTGAAATTGTTCTTGACATTGAATGGTTTTGCCTTTGGATAAATTATAGTTTAAATGGCATTTAGGTTTCAGGAAGGAAAAGACCCTCATACCAAACTTTAAAGAATGAGAGCTGAGAAGGTAGATATGTGGATGCTATTTCCCTCCCGGGAAACCACAATGATCTAGAATTATCGTAAATAGCACATTTAAATCCAATAATCTATTTCTACTCCTGTCCTTGGATGACTCTTCATATGTCTTCTTCTTTTGTTTCTGTTTTATTTTCCTTGTCTTCAATGTCAGTTCCCCAGCTTTCTCAATATTATTTATTATGGTATTTGAAATGAGATAATTTTACAGGTTGCTATATGCTTTAGGCTTTTCAGTTGGGAAATGTTACTTTGCTGTATAAGTCTATGCACAATGTAATTCTAGAATTGAAGCAATCTATATAATAAGTTTAGTAGGAGAAGAGGAAAAGACCAAAAGAGTAAATATCTTTTGAACTATCTGTCAGGAAAACAAGCAGGCTCACTTGTATGCTACCATTTTACCAAACATCTTCATCTAAGTTACCTACAACAGCATTTTACTAGTAAGACAGGATTTTCATTACTACATATAAATAGTGCGAACTGAATACATTAGCAAAAAAGAAAGTAACCATTATAATAAGTATACAGAGTATAATATCCAAGTAGAATTATACATAAAGGAATATAATATGTATGTCTATAGATATTTCCAATGATAGCTTAAGCAATTATTGCTTAACTCTCTCTTTTTATACCATGAATAATTATTTTGCTTTTTAAAATTAAATACAAGGAGCAATTTTTTTTTCTTTTTCACTCAAAATAGAAAGTATTTTGCATATAATATCCCAAGAGAGAGTCTTGGAATTGACATGCTGAATTGAAGCCTAAAATAGGGTTGTCAACAAGGTGATTTCTGACCATTCATGCCACATTATAAATGAAACGGCTGCTATTGGCTGGCTCTCTAAGGCAGAAACCAGCTGTACAATGGATGGTTATTCATTGCATTTTAATTATTGCTCAATATTCATAATAGACAATTAAAATTATTACAATTGTTTTTTGCTGATGAATTCAGAAATGTGACATTTTTTTCTTAGAATCATTTTTAATGCCGAGTAATGTTGAGTTCAGAAGACAATATCCTTGGGGTAGAATCTATTAAACCCTCATTTAACAATCTTAACTTGGAATGTATTAGCACTGAAAAGATATTCTGCATTAAACTTTAAAGATTAATTTAGTGCTAGCATATTTTTAATGCTTTCAACATAAAGATTTCTGACATATGTCTTCTCAGAAAACATTCCAACTGTTTAAATCATCTTATTGGAAAAGTAAAATTAAGCTTTCATGTAAAGGAAAAAAACAAATTATCATTTTAAGAATCTGAGATGTATTTGAAAGAGAGTGATGAATCACATCATAGGAATTTTTGCATTTCAGAAACTGAAGAATGATCGATGTCTGTTTTACTTCATTTGCCAGAACTGTCATGTGATGATGAACTGATAATCCCATCGAGTACTTTTTGAAGACCTTTTATTTCCTCTTTCTTTTTTCAAAGTGTGAAATTATTTAAGAATACTTTTATTAAGACAATACTAAAGGTGAAAGGAGGTAAATTAAGTTCAAAAGTGTAAATCCACTCTAGCTGTCCCCTGACTTTGCTGTGGATCAGAAGGGAGAGACTTTGCATTTGCATTTAGATGTGATTCTCTAGTGAAAAGCCAGACATCTTGCCCAAGTATGGAGAAATAATTAGGTCCTTCAGTATAACAAGAGTAAGCCTTCTTCTGAGTGGATGTTTCATTACATTTACCATTTCAGTGTACTGTCTATGTTTTTCATCAGTTTTGATTGATTACACACACAGATGTACATTTATATTTACTATACTGTTGGGGTTCTTTATAAACATTTAATTTGGAATGTTGCTAAGATGTTCCCTCCTGCAGCTAGTGTTATCTCTGTGACATCAAATGTCAATCTGTGTATTTGCATTATATTAGCTAACATAAACTCAGTGCTTTGTTTATTCCTGTTTAATTAAAATATAGAAAGTTTAGATCCAAGAGATACTAATAATTTCATAGTCCACTTTCTTATTTTACAAATAAGAATATACACTCACAAAGTTTGACTGATATACTCAATATTTGTTTCATTGCTGTGTCAAAGTACCATGAGAAAAGGAATTTAAGGAAAAATATTCATGTTGAATCATATCACATTTCAAGGGTATAGTCCATGTTGTTAGGAAAGTCATGGCAGTGGGAGCAGAGGCAGCTGGTCTTAATGTTTGTACTAAAAGGAAGCAGAAAGTGATGAATGCTAATTCTCAGCAAACTCTCTGTTTTTCATTCAGAATCTCAGCCTATGAGATGGTGCCATGCATAGCTAAGGTCTCCCCAACTCAGTCAACATAATATAGATAATTCATCACAGGCATGTCCAATGGCTAACAAAATCTAGATATTCCCTCATTAGTGTGCCCAGTGGTTTGTCTCCTAAATAAATAGATTAGGTCAAGCTTA
Source organism: Peromyscus maniculatus bairdii (assembly GCF_049852395.1). NCBI lineage: Eukaryota > Metazoa > Chordata > Mammalia > Rodentia > Cricetidae > Peromyscus > Peromyscus maniculatus. Next base: position 100,068,397 of record NC_134860.1, read on the forward strand.
CAACCAATATTAAATATCAGCACTGGCTTATACAAGGAGATGCAGAAGGAGCAGCAGCAGCTAACACCTAAGCATACCTTCTAATAGGTTTCTGCTACTCTGCAGCATTATTATCTTGAAATCATTCTTTAATAAAAGGAATTGCTATTAGGAATTATTATTTAGTTATTATTGGGCCCAAAATTACCCAATCAAATTATTTTACTGAGCCTTTCATACACTATGGAAGTTCTAAAATAAATAGTTGGATATATCTTCTGACAGTTTAGTTTCACAATAAGATGATAGCCACCCGAAGTCAACCCAAAGGCAGATGAAACTGACTCTCACTAGAATTCTCAGGGTGGTACTTTGTAAAGCCATTGGTTATGATAAGGTTCTATAAATGACTAGAAGACATTGTCAAAACTTTCAGGAGTAAGGCACTGGCTTACATTACAGACACTTCTTGTCACAAAGAATAAATCTAAACCTTCAGATAAATGCAAAGAATAAACTTTGATCTAGTCAATATTTTAAATTGCTATTTACAGACCTGAGGTCCTGTGCTATGAGATTTTAGTAATTCAATTCAACAGTATGCATAAAGGTTCAGCAGGCATGACCTAGATACAGGAAAACACAGACAGTGTCTACAGAAACATTGGAAGATTAAATATGCCATTCTGGGTGAATTTTCCTATAGTAGTGTGTGTGTGTGTGTGTGTGTGTGTGTGTGTGTGTGTGTGTGTGTGTGTGTGTTAATGAGAATTGAAAACTGTGACAATTCCTAACAAATCCTTCAGAGAACTAAAATTAATAATGAAAAGCTTGTCACCGTTAACATTGGTCATGTATGATTGTAGCATGTACTAAGATGCTAGCTGTACATGTGTAAGTCTATGACAAATCATTTTAATAGAAACAATGCTGGCATGCCAAACATGTTTCATGAGGAGATTCGAATATATTAGCATCTTTTAGTACCTAACTCTAGATAGACACATTTGTTAAATAAAATAATTTCTCTCCTTTTAATGAGTTTGAAAATGTGGGTTTTGTCTGTTATTCAAAGATCAAATAACTCATAGAAACTGTTGTTCTCCCTGATTTATATATATACACTATTGAAATCATTAGAGATACAATAATTAAAAATGAATTATTAATTGTTTATGAACAAGGTAGTAACATGAAATTGAAGTACCATATATGACAACCACATACATTTTAAAAAGTCTCTTTAGTGGGCTCATGACAATTTAAACGTTAAGTTAACTTCCTGTAGTCTACTATTTATTATTTCCAATTTGAAACCTAACTTTCAAATATGATGGAACACACTCAAAACAGTAGATCTATATAAAATAAATCTTAAAATATAAAATATACAATACAAATGAAAGACGGAAAATGCTAAGCACAAAGTTGCATTCCCAAATCAATTCCAATTGAATACTACTTAATTTTTCTTTAATTGTTCATATAGTGAAAGAGAATAGAAACACTCTAAGAAGTGAGAATTCTCCCTGCAATACTCTCAAAAGTCTATACAGCTAGATACCATTCTAAGCACCTACAGGACTGAAACAACCAAAATAGATAATTCCACTGGCTCAGACACAGCCAGTCTGGCAATGTCCATGGGCAGGTATCCCAGCTGAGTGCATGCTTGAGGACTCAAAAGGTAGCTTGGGAATGAACTACAGTCAAAGAGAAGCCTATAGTATGCTGTCAGAATGTTGAGGAACCATGAAATCTAGTAATATACCTGAGTTGGGGACATTCTTGCTAACCTCTCTGAATGGCATAATTCCTAGGGTCCAAAGGCCAAAGAATATTCAGACAGTAAAGTGTCCCCTTCTCTACCTTTTTGTTCTATTTAGATACCACAGTAGATTGGTGATGGTCAATCTTTTTTAAAGAGTTTGCTGACTCAGTTGACCCTCAGTTCCACAAAATTCTCAAAGCTGTACCTAGAAACACTACTTGACCAGATATCTGAGTAGTCTTTAGCACAGCCAGCATGGTATACAAAACTGACCACCACACATGCTATCTTAAAATTGCACACAGAAACATATACACAGATAGCTCTTCTCTCCTCCTGCCTTTTATTGTCCACATCACATTCTTAATGAGCATTACTCCTCATATGATATTACCCTCCAATCTCAGGATTAGAGTTTTTGAGCTTGGGATGTATAGCTCTGTATTAATACTCATTTTACTGCTTTGTTTGATAATTTTAATCTATGTCTTCTCTATAATTCTTGTATATTTGACCTAATTAAAAAAAAAAAAAAACAGAAGAGACCAGCGACATAACTCAGCAGGCTAAAGGCTCTTGCTGCCATGCCTGATGACCTGAGTTAAATCCCCTAGACCCATATGACAGAAGGCAGGAATTGACTTCCATAAGCTGTCCTCTGAAGTCCACATGTGCTCTGTAGCACGTATGCATACATACATACATACACAAACAAATAAGTACATGTCATTTAAAAATAAGACACAGTTTTAATAGAAAAAGTTCAGATATTATTTAGGAACAATGGAGTTTGAATTTACATACATAAAATAAATAAATACAAGTAATTTGAAATAAGATACATTTTTAATAAAAAAAAGAGTTCAAGTGTGACTTAGGAATAATGAAGTTTGAGAGGACACTAGCTGAGCCTTGCAAACCAAATAAGTTGGAAGGCATAAAGGAATGATGGGCAAAGGCAGCAGCATGCATGAAAATCTGCAAGTAAAAATGAGCATGGGGTATATCAAAGAGAAAACACTTCCATATGGAAACTTAATGCTCACTTCATCACATATGTATTATGAACCATATGGTTGTAGAATTTGCTAGAAAGTGGCAGACAAAGAAGTGAGGGAGCTAAGTAGCAGGCACTGCTGGTTGCCCATCTAGTAGTCATTTCTCCTTCTAACAAAACTCTGACTTCAGAAATCCATTTACATTTTAATCATAGCCTCGGGGTGTGTCTATTCCTAGGCACAGGAGGAAAGAAGTGGCAGGTAAAGTCCCGTGTAAGGAAATCCAGGTGCGTGCACTGCTTTTTCCCAGACTGGCATAAACATGAGGATGTCGTGCAACATACCCTGAGTTGGTGAATGTCTAGTCTTGTTATTATGATACCTCATACACTAATATAGGTTATTCATTTCCGACTCACTGGGATAACCACAAATTGTATTATGATAATAATATCTTCTGAGTATGTCAAAGGTGCTCCATAAAGTGGGAAGTTTAGAGCAATCTTCATTTCTGGATAATTTATTTCAATTTCAATGGATTATTCTGTTAGTTTTTTCAATAGAAACTATAACGTCTTGGTAGCAATTAGGTAGAAAAAGTAAGAAGTATTCATCATGTACAATAGGGGGAGGGAAGGTAATGAAGAGCTCAGAGAAAAGAAATAAAAGCTACATTAAATCGTTTCTTTCCTCGTTGAAACCCTGGTCACAAAGGAGAAAATGCTTTATGACCTAGTATTCTTCCCCCAGGTGGATATGGTACTGATCATAATGGATTCACCATGATGAAAACCTGGCCACGGCAGGATCCCTGCTGGACTGCATACACATGTTCATTGATAAGCCAGCAGGACACTGGTGGGGGGCAGGGGGATGAGCCTTAGACTAAGGATGCTCTAAATGCACAAGAAGTGTTTGTAGCTAACCGTCTTCCCAACATGGGCCAGTCACACTGGCATTCCACTGGTCCCCTAATCTTAAACTGTTCATCTTGTACAAATTCACAGTACACTGGCTCTGTAAACAGGGCCTCCTCATAATTCCTCCCAAGGCTAACGTAGTCCACACTTCAGTTCTTTCAATTTGCTTGCATTTTTTATTTTCAAATAAATATGATACCTTTATACACTTTACATTAATTATTACCCCTGCCACTAACACCTTAGCTGAATTATTTAATCCTAATAGCTCTCATTGCCACATGAGATTGTTCTAAAGCTTGCTCCTCTGTAATATAAATTATTCTTGTAAGTTTAGACTTGTAGAAATTGGACTCTGGGTGTTAAAAGGGCCCCTTTATCCCAGACTTTTAGCATATTTGTTTCAAGTGTCTTCCAAGACTCCCTATCCTAGGGCAGGCTAGAACCTGGAGTTAGAACATGGAGGAAGAAAAATAGTGAACAGCTAAGGATATTGAAATCCATGTCCTCGAGAACAGCCAGAATTATTCTAATAGATGTGACCATCATTAATCATATGATAGAAAAATGTCTGTGGTAAAAATGAGAAGCTGCTCTTGCCAGAAATATTACATTTGGGAAGTCCATGCTGATTGTTTCTGCAGGGCTTCCCCAGTCACACCTACTGGGTACAGTAAGCTGATTTGATGGTGCTTTGAAATCTGTCTACTCTTTGTTATTTGTTCTTTTACTTGCTATATACTTAATAATCTTGTTCATGTAAAAACTAACTCATTACTATCATGAATCATTCTTTGTATGGAACATCTCATTTATTCTAGAATATCCAATCTTGAAAAGACCAGGATTTCGTCGGTTGTTTCCCTATTCCCTCAAGTCCCAAAGAGTGTTGGGCAGAGTTGACGTTCAAGAAATACTGAATAAACAAATCCATCTTATTAACTAGAGATAAACTGTGTGAAACGAAATCAGCTCTAAAATGGATCAGTGTTTTGTTTTGTTTTGATTTAAACCACTGGATTCTGAATTGTAGGCTGTGTTTTCTTTTTCAAGTGTGTCTATGTTGGGGGGGAGCTGCATGTTCTTAAGTTTATTAGGTCCATGGTAGAGATCAAGAACTTGAGATTCACATCTTACATTAAGGTACAGTTAAAATTTTCCTTTCTATTTTATGAGCTAGATGGCCTCTAACACATGCAAGATTTAAATGGTGGAAAGTAAAACGATGGGTCAACAGGTAAGCGCCATACTGCTTTTGACAAGGGGCCAAGTTTGTTTTCTAGCACCCACAATGTACAGCTCAAAGCTGCTTGCAACTCCAGCTGGAGGAGAATTAACACCTTCTTCTAGCCTCTGCAGGCACCTTCACTAAAGTACACACACACACACACACACACACACACACACACACACACATACACACACACACACACACACACATTTTTAAATAAGTATTCAAATTCTAGAAATGAAGACTGCTGATATGTAAAGCAGTCTTTTACTAAACTCTAGCATTGCCTAACACCTGTACCTTCTGAGTTTGGTCTGCAATGAACTTTTTCTCAGGGGATAGTTGTGATTCCTTAAGAGCGGAACCTTTCACTGCTGAGGACCTCTCTTCACAGACGCTGCAGTGCAGGAAAGGCTTCTGTTGACTGTGAATGCTGACTCTGACCTTTTTGTGGAATTTTTATCAAAAGTGTTTGTGTCATTCCTCTAAGAAGCTGACTTGGATTCTCTTTTTAACCATCCCAGGTCAGCCTTCATAACTAGTTGCAGTAGTCTCACACTAAGGACTAACTTCCTTGCAACCTAAAGAAAACACCAACTAAACCTATTCGAAAGTTCACCATGAAAGACCACCCAAATGCTACATCTAGGGAAAATGTGAAACTCCAATGATTTCTGAAAAGCCCTGCAATGTCTACGTTGTCTCCAAGCTCCACTATACTTGCATTGGCCTTAGACTGTCCTCTGAGTCTGAATTGTGCCCAGAAAATCCATCCACTCATGCCCATCACAGAGCACAGATGTGATCCATTATTTTGCAGGGGTGGTGAATATGGCATTGAGATCACTCTGTTAGCCAGATCATGTCATGCATGTAATCTTGCTCTGTCATGCAAGTGATTCTGCTTCTCTGTGACCCCTATTTCCTAAACTGCCCACAGAAGACTAAAGTTTTTAGCACAACTGAGGCCATTTTTATAAAAAGAATCCATTCTTAAAAGACAACAGTCATATTTACTAATGCCATTTTTTCTGCTATAAATGGTTATGCTTGTCCTTGTATGACTATTTATGTTAACTGAAAGTCACATATGGCAGGCTTGTGTGCATCTTAAGTTTAGCAACATTGAAAACACAAAGAATTTGAAGGCTGCCCACAAGGTCATCACTAAATATTATATGTGTGTGCCTGAACCCACATACATGTACAGTGGAAAAACATAGGGAGAAAGTGTCCATTTGCTTCCCCACTGTACCTTAGATAAGATAGCTCTACTAATTTGACACACTACTAATTTTTCATGGCTAATGTAGTTATATACATAAAATATATATGCAGTTCTTATACTAACAAAACCATGTGAAACATATTGATCTGTAAGATTTTTCCCATTAATAAGAGTATATTACCCACATACTCTATGGAAAGTCCATGCATCTCATTGACTTGTGGCCATAGGTTTTTTCCTTTTCATGAAAGCAGTAGAATTTTAGCCTTACATGAAATGTCATCCTAATCACCACGGCAATCCTCCTGGCCTTTGGTAATGTATGATATGTGGTGATCATTTACTTCAAAATGATTTGGCAACATTATCTTCATTTTTTCACATGAACTTTGAAACAACTTGGAAGGCTAAGAAGAATCAGTCCCTAAGTGTCTCACAATTTGCATGACAAGAATGGTAGATATTAACTTGAGGGTGAATTACAGAGTTAAAATACAGTCCTTTCATACAAGATAAATGACATGGCATAATCTTGCATTTGTCCTTGCTCAGGTTACTTGTTTGATTGGCATTATCTTCCCCAATATCATTATCTAGTCTTTATCTTAAATGTGAGCCATGAGCAATGACAAATGGGTCCTAATGTGTCAGGAGAAGTTTTACAAATCAGCCCACAGCTCATTTTCTACAAAAGAGATCATAAGAGCTGCCTTTCTGTTCCCACTTCTCAAATACTTACAGCTGTAAAGTGGAGCCATTTTGTCTCACATCAATATTTTATTCCATAATGCAAATAATCAACATCGTAAAAATGTATCTGTTCCCCTTTAAAGACTCAAGTAAGTGATTAAAATTTCAATGAAATATGTCACCTGAAATATGCATATTTTTCCCAAAGTGACTTTCTGGAATAAAATTAAAAGTCCTAAATATTTCTTATTTTGAACTGAGTCTTAATGAAGGTAGAAGGCACCCATCAAAACACCAATAAAAATTGCTCATTTTAGATATTTCTTTATGTTCTCTACTGTTGTCTTCAATAAATGTCCTTTTGGAGACAGAAGCTGGTCACTTGTCATTCCACTCTGTGACATGACGTTTTCCCACTGGATCTTTGATTTTGCCTCTGGATTGCTAGCTACTAGGGGAAATTTCTCTGAAAGGATCTTTACTGTGGTTAAAAGAGGGACATGCAAGGTCTTCGGTAAGATTTTCCTCCTTGCTCATCTCCCCTTCTGGAAAATCCATATAATTATGTAATTATGCTAGATAAAGGTCAGAAATTGTCACTAATTTACACATTTATGCTAGACAATTTTTTACCAGATTTTATTTTCATATAGAACATACATTTCTAAAATGAAAATTTGTGCTCTGAAACAGCTAGAATTGGGCTACTGTCTGCTCTGATAACTATCAATACAGGAAACTAAGCTACAAAAGATCTACGTATGAAACTTAAAATCATATATCGTGTACAGATACAAGAAGTTTACTAAATAATCATCTCATTTTAGGATTGTATCTATTGCAGTTTCACAGGAAATCAAAACCACTCTGCTTGTTTTCTCAAGAAGGTATTTAGTAAGGAAACTGAATGCATATGAAGATGTTCACAGGCATCGTGGGAAATGTAGGTATTTATAGATGAAAAAGGAAGTTAAAGTTTAGAAATAGAAATATATCCCATGGAGAGATAGTGGTAAGGGAACACCACTGCTGGCCTTCAGGTAATCAGAATCATCAGGGGTACTGAGGCTCTGGGTCACTTCAACCCTGAGGCTCAGCTGGAAAACACCAAAAGCCTCTGTCCATGTCTTCAGAATCTCTTGCCTCTTCCTGTCACAGAAAAACAAGGCTCAAACTTCTATTTCAGGACTTTCATGGATGGACACTTGCTGAGATTAAACTTAAATCTTGCAACAAAACTTTAGAAAGTGTAGCCTCCAGGCTTCTGACTATGAAACAGAAGGAGATATTATGGTGCTGGACATCATCTGATCATGTCTCACTCAAATGTTGATTAGCAGGACTTTTAAGATCACAAAGTCTCTTTGGAGACCCATCATACATATATTTACCTTGAATTTAGCTGACACTTCTTTCCCTTTGAAACTCATTTGGATGTCCCAGTTTCCATATTAGAAAAAAAACCCTAAATTAATGCTTCTGAACACGTCAGCCTGTCAGAATTATATTCTTAGATTATAGGTTAAACCTGCTTTAATAACTGAACTCAGGAGGGTAGACCCATAACCTCTTTATTTTTACTTTCTTGTACTATGAAAGTGGGAGAATGAATTATAATACTTGGCTAGCACTTTCCTAGTGCCAGACCAAATTAGTACAGCCTTCTTTCCCTTAGGTCATTTTTCCATAGAAGAAGATTAATGTGTTTTCAATCTGGTTAGGTGGTTTTGGATAACCAAAGTTCTTGTCAGTTTTATTGAATCATTCATGAAATTGATTTGAACTTGTAGAGGATTCTCTCCATCTTCAAAGACTAATTTGGTTATTTAGGCATGAATTTTATGCAGTTTTCAAAGTATATTATCTGCCTCCATTTTAATGAGCCTCAGGTTTATATAATTTTGATTAGTTTCCAGCGATGTTATTCTCAGTGGCTATGGATCTCAGAAATTTAGGCACCAAGTTTTCATTTATACCCCTCAGTTTTTAGCTACAGACTCTTTATACAATGTCTGTCTTAAATTATACACATTTCTTAACATCAAAATCATGACTGTGTCAAACCAAAAATATATCTCAATACTACTTATCCCTTCAGCATATGAAAAATTGAAATGATAGTAAGCTACAACTATACATGCACTAGAATGACAAATATAAAAATCTCACATGAAGTTTTAGCAGGGATGTAAAAAACATTGAGACTTTTTTAGAAATATAAAATTATAAACTATTTGGCAAACAGTTTGACAATTTTTAAAATATTAAATCTTTACTGAAGATGAATGAAAGCAACTATTCAATCAGGATTTGTGCATAATCACAAAATCCGTACTTGTAATAGCACAAAACATTAAAAACCCAAATGTCAATTAGCAGATGAATGGTTAAATAAATGGAATAAACAAGCATTCACCTTAGCAAATGAATGTTAAGGTGGTTAGACTGAGTGAGCAGAGCTAAACAAAATGAGTAAGTATTGAAAGATTCCATTTACATATAATCCTAGAAAATGTATGGCAATCTGTATAAAAAAAGAAGCAGAAAGGGATTGCTTTGGGCTAAAAGAGATGAACAGTCAGAGGGAGCATGTTCAGACTGGGGACTTAGGAGGAGTTTCAGGTGGTGGATATGATCTAATAAACATATACTCATGCATGAAATTTCTGAATAATAAAATAAAAAATAAGTACAATCATAGCTTAATTAGATTTTCTTAGAGGTTATATTAGTTACCTTTCTGTGGCTGTGATAAAACTTTGTGACCAAGGCAACTCATAGAAGGAAGAGTTTGTTTGGACTTATGATTCAAGGTAGATGGAGTCCATAATTCCAGGCATGCTAGCAGGCTGGCAGGCATAGAGGCTGGAGAAAGAAGGCTGGAGCTCACATCTTCTATGGCAAACACACAGAAGAGAGAGCAAACTGGAAGTTAAGCAACCCCAGTGACTTCCTTTCTACAGCAAAGTCAAGCCTACTAAACCTCCTCAAACACTATTACCAACTTGGGACCATTCAAATGCCTGACTCTATGGGAGACATTTCTCATTCAGATCACCACATCACACTCCTGGTAGTGAGTTTTGTTTCAGTTGGGTTTCTGTTGTGATAAAATATCATGACTAAAAACAATTTCAGGCATAAAAGGTTAATTACATCTTAAAATTCCTACATCACAATTTATCACCAAGGGAATTCAAGGCAGGAACTCAAGCAGGAGCTATGAGGGAAATTTGCTTACTTGTTTGCTTCCAGGCTCACTTTCAGCTACTATTTTTATATCTTCCAGGACCACCTGTCCAGAATGGCACTCCACAGAGTGACCTGAACCCTCGGTCTTCAATCAACAGTGAGGAAAATATAACACAGACATGCCTATAGGCAATGTGACGGTAGTGTTTCCTCAACTGACATTCCATCTTCTCAAGTGATTCTGGTTGGAGTCACGTTGACAAAAACAAGCCAGTACTGGTTTTTGTTTTGTTTGAGATTCAGTCAAAAGCCAAACAAGTCTACAGCTATATAAAAGCAGCTGGAGTAGACTCTTCTGAGCTGGCTAATACATGGATGATGACAGAAGGCCTTGATTCCTTTCCATGGATTTTTACGTGAAGTTGCTTCTGTGTCTTGTACACAACTCAACTGAAGGAAAAATAGAGGAATGCTGTCTTTTGATCAATCATCTCATAAGTGCCTTGTCATCACTTCAGCCTTACTTGTTGTTCAGAGACTAATGCCTGCTAGAAAATAGGGGGGAACAACACAAATCCCAGAAATCCCCTGTTGGAGTTCCTGACCTAACTGCTTTTAACAATGAACTTTTACATAGAACTGTGAGTGAAATAAACCCTTTCCTCCCCAAAAAAACTTTTGGTCATTGTGTTTCATCACAGAGATAGTAACCCTATTTTTTGTTTGCCTAATAATTGATGTGTTACAGGAAAATTTTAAATTAATATTTGAAAAGAATCAGTCTGACTCTAGTCTCTTCAGAACTCTTTATGCTCCAGGGTCTTTGCTGAAGGTTTCAGAGATTATAGGTTGGTATTATTTGAGAAAGGTGAAGGTTCACTGCAACTTCAAAATAGGCAGAAATAATAAGAAGACTCCTAGGTTTCTTATACCCCTTGCCCAAATATTAGATACTTTCAGAGTATTTGTCACATAAGACTTTTAAAGAAATATTCTAAAAAGTATGTTTTTAACAAAACATATCACTATACTATATAATAGTTTAGAGAAGATGAAATATCAACCTTGATTTTATTTCCTGTATATAATTTGAGCAATGAACTAAGCAATAAACAAAAAGTATTTTAAAAAGCAGACCAAAGCCCTTTGTCTCAGTCAGTTGCTCCCACAGATACTTCCTGGGAACCCACTGGCCAAAGTGGCCAGGGAGTCAGACAGGTAATCTTCACTGTCTCTCCTCTCCTTCAATTCCAGTCCCACAGTATTGTCCCCAGATGTGTAACAGACCATCTGCCGTGACCTCTCTTTCCTCTCTGCCCCCATTTACAGGGGTCTACAAAGATCCAAATGGCACAGCCAGCTTTGCTCCCTCAAATGGATCTTCTTCTCAATACTCCACCTCTTTCTAACCTATCCTCCTTCCTTGGTGTCAGCTCCTACTAGCTAGAAACAAGTACTACCCTTGACCCTCAGTGACCACACCTTGTAGGATCGCAGAAGCATTCACTACCAGGCAACCCATAGCCACCACACTATCCTGAGAACAAGAGAGGGCAACAGAAACCAAGGAATGGAACACCCACCCAACAAATAATATCATATGTCAACACTAGAATTATAATCATTGCAAATCCAGATGCCTAAATGCCAGTGGAAAAATTCAATCAATAACATCCAGGTAAATATGTCTCCACTAGATACCATATTTACCTACTATAGTAGAGCCTAAAAATGCAATATAGCTTGTATACAGACAAGACTTCAAAACAGCTATTATGAATATGATCAATGACTTTAAAGAAGATATGAATAAATTCATTAATGAAACATATGAAAACAAAAAAAGTGGAATAATTTGAAGAAAACCGTTGAAATGAAAAGCTGAAATGAAATCAACAAAGAAAGCCCAAACAAAGGGAAAACTGGGAAACTGGAAATGAAAAATTTAGGAACTCAAACAGGAAATTCATAGGCAAGCCTCACCAACATAATACAAGATGCAGAAGAAAGAATCTCAAACATTAAAGACAAGATAAAAAATAAATGGATACCCCAGTCAAATAAAATGTTATATCTAAAAACGTCTAGGCACAAAACATTAAGGTAATATAGGATACTATGAAAAGACCAAATCTACAAATAATAGAAGTAGAAGAATGAAAAGAAAACCAAGTTAAAGGCACAGAAACTATTTTAAACTAAATCATAGAATGTAATGAAAGAGGTCATTATCAACATAAAAGAATTATAAAAAAACACAAAATAGACTGGACCAAAAAAAAAAAAAAAGAAATTCTCTAGGATGCATAATAACCAAAACATTAAACACAGAGAAAAAAGAAACAAAATAAAAAACTGCAAGAAAAAAACACAAATAACATATAAATACAAACCTACTAGAATAACAACTGATTTTTCAATGGAGAGTTTTAAAGTCAGAAGGCCTGGGTGGATGCTCTACAAACGCTAAGAGACACAGAGGCCATCCCAGATTATTATATCCAGGAAAACTTATAATCACAAAAGATGGAAAAAGAAAGGCATTCCATGATAAAACAAATTTAAGCAGTATCTATCTACAAATCCAGTTCTACTTACACCTGAAATAATCACACACAAGGAAACATAAGGAATAAATAATCTTAGATCAGTAAGTCACAAGGTAGAGGGAAAAACTCTACACCACAACAAAATAACAGTAATCAACAAACACTGTCCATTGATAACTCTGAACATCAGTAGTCTCAATTACCCAATAAAAACACACAGACTAATATTGAATTTGAAAACAGGCTCCATCCTGCTGCATCTAGGAAACACATCTTAACATCAAGGATAGACATCATCTCAGGGTAAAAGGATGAAAAAAATGTATCTCAAGCAAATGGACCTAAGAAGAAGCTGGTGTAGTTATTTTAATATTTGACAAAATAGACTTCAAACCAAAACTAATCAGAAGAGATAGGGAAGGACATTACATATTCATCAAAGAAAACAATCTAGCAAGAGGACATTGCAGTTTTTAACATTTGTGCTCAAAACACAGGGACACCAAAGTTTGTAAAAGAAAAAAAAAACACTATTACAGCTTAAATCACATATTGACCCTCACTCACTGATAGTGGGAGACTTTTTAATACCTCTACTCCTGTCACCTAAAAATAAACAAAAGACAAAAATAGAGAAATACTAGAGCTAATTGGCGTTATAAACTGAATGAACCTAAAAAATGTTTACAGTACATTTCACTCAAATACAAACAGAACTTTCTAAAAAATGGCCACATCCTCAGACATAAGGCAAGTCTAAAAGATACATGAAATTTGAAATAATACCTTGCATTCTATGAGACCACCATGGATTAAAGTCGACAATGAACAACAGCAGAAACAGCGGAAAGCTTACAAACACATTCAAACTGAGCAACTCAATGAAAAGTGGATCAAGACAGAAGTTAAAAAATTGAGTACTTTTTTTTTTTTATTTTCAAGACAAGGTTTCTTTGTATAGCTCTGGCTGCCCTAGATCGAGCTCCATAGACCTGGCTGAACTTGAATTCACAGAGATCTGCCTATTTCTGTCTCTTGAATACTGGGACTAAGGGCATGTGCCACCACCACCCAACCTTATAAATATTGGGTTTTCATTTTGTTTTGTTTTGTTTTTCTTTTTGGTTTTTTGAGACAAGGCTTCTCTTTTAGTCCTAGCTATTCTAGAACTTGCTCTGCAGACCAGGTTGCAGATCCTGCCTCTGCCTCCCAAGTGTCAGGATTAAAGGTGTACACCATCACCACTGGTTAAGTACTTCCTATAGTTGAATGAAAATGAATACACAACATACCCAGACTTATAGAATACTATGAAGGCAGCCCTACAGTCAAGTTCTTAGCACTAAGTTCCTAAATAAAAATATTGTAGAGATCTCATATTAATAATATTAATGGCACACACAAAAAACACAAAATTTCTAGAACAAAAAGAAGAAATAACACTTGAAAGAAGTAGACAGAAAGAAAAAAGTTGGGGGCTGAAATTAAGAAAATAGAAACAGACAAACAACAGCAACAACAACAAAAACAGAATCAATGAAACAAAGAATTGATTATTTGAGAAAATCAGTAAGATTGGCAAACCCCTAGCCAATTTGATTAAGACAGAGAGAAGATCAAAATGAACAAAATTAGAGACAAAAAAGGAAAGCCAAATGATCAAAGACCTCTCTTCCCCCAAATTGGAAAATCTAAACAAAATGGCTAATTTTGTTGACATAAACCACCTACCAAAGTTATATCAAGAACAGACAAGCAATCTAAACCTACCTATTAACTCTAGTAAAATAGAGGCAATCATTAAAATTCTCCCAAACAAACAAAAACAAAACAAAAAACAAAACAAACAAACAAAAAACAGTCTAAGACCAGATAGTTTTAGCGCAGAATTCATTCAGACTTTCAAAGAGTTAATCCCAACTTTTCAAATGATTCCACAAACTAGAACCAGAAGTAACATTTCCCAATTCTTTTTATGAGGTCACAGTTACTAAGACCCAACAGAGAAAGAAAATTACAGATCTCTATGAACATAAATGTAAATTTCTCAATAAAACACATGCAAAATAAATCCAAGAACACATAAAAAAGGTCATGCACCATGATCAAGTAGAATTCAATCCAGGGATTCAGGGATGTTTCCATAAGTAAACCAGTATATGAAATCTACCATATAAACAAACTGAAAGAGAAAAACCACATAATCATCTCCTTAGATGCAGAAAAGGTCTTTCGCAAAATCCAATGCCCCTTTATAATAAAAGCTCCAAAAGGATTAGGCATACAAGAGACATAATTCAACTGCAGAGAGTGAGAGACCTTGGAATACTCAGTCATAAAATGGATGTCTCCCTCAATTTCCTTCCCTTGAGATCAGGGAATCCTTCATAAGGGAAGGTGGGAAGTATTGCAAGAGCCATAGGAGATGGAGACAGAAAGGAAACAAGCCTTCTAAACACAGCAAGGACCTACACAAATGAATCATAGAAACTGTGGCAACATTCACAGAGACTGCTCTGGTCTGCACTGGATGATGACCCAGCCTTGAGAGAAATGGACACAGCCCTCACCCCTAATATAGCCAATTGATAAACACTTGCAAATGGAAAATCAGTTCTTTCCAAAGGAGCCTCACTACAGATCAAACCATTCACAGAAGTAGAAGGCCAACACAATATGAACTCAATGACATCTTTTGAGGTTCTTTGTTTCATAATGTTTTGACAGGGCACTTTTTTAAACCTTACAGATCCTTAGTATATATCCTATGGCTTCTGTTTTGGTGTGTTAGGGGATTCTTGTAATAGGAACATGTGGGTCTCTGATTCAATAACTGTATCTCGTGCTTTTTCTTTGGCTCTTTTTCTTTTGTTGTTTGTTTTGTCCAATCTGGTTTATTTGTTTTTGTTTTATTTTTTATTTTATTTTATTATTAATCTTTAGATACCTGTTTGTTTTATATGGCAAGACAGAAAGGGTGTGGATTCTGATGGGAGGAAAGGGGACAGAATCTCAGAGGAGTTGGGAAGGGGAAAACTGTGATTAGAACACGTTGAATGAAAATAAAACATGTTTTTAATAAAAGAAAGAAAAAGGCAGACTGAAGAGAATATTAACTTAGTAAAATGATTTAATCTTTATATTCCTTGTTTTATATTTCAGTCATGAAGATTTTTCTAAAGTTTTAATGTTTAAAGTTAATTATGAAGCTTTCATGGAAAACCTTTCTATTACTTTTTTGTAATTAATCTTATTTTGACAAGCTGTTGCTTTCATAAACACTCACATAGACATGCTAGAACTGATGAGAAATACACAGAATCATCAAAGCCTCTGCAGAGTTGGAGAGTCGCTCAGTGATTAAGCAGCACCTACTGCTCTTGCAGAGGGCAGAGTTTGGTTCCCAGCAGCTCAGCAGCTCACACTAGCCCATCACTGCAGCTTCAGGGTATCTGATGCCTTTCTTCTTGTCTCTGTTGGCAGCTTTGCTCATATGCACATACTACCAAAAGACATATATGAATACACATAATTTTAAAGAATCCTAAAATTTACTCCAACCCCTTGTATGCAGAGTGGAAATAAATAGGCCGTGAACTGCATGCTGGGAAGCTTCGTTCTGTGTCACTGCTCTGATTTCCTTCAGAGGCAATGAGAGCCTAATGGCAAAGAGTCAAAGAAAAGTCCAATCAAGCTCCATATCAAGCTAGCAAGCTCACCATAACCAACTACGCATGTGCAAGTTACTTGGACATTTCATCTCTCTCTCTCTCTCTCTCTCTCTCTCTCTCTCTCTCTCTCTCTCTCTCTCTCTCTCTCTCTCTCTCTCTCTCTCTGGAATAAAATGGAGTTGGTCTTTCCTTTGTTATTAAGTGGAGTTACTTGAACTAGCCAATCTTATTAATTAGGATTTCTAATTATAACAAAAATTTAAATTAATGTGGCTTAACCAAGTTTTTATTTTAAAACGTTTTTATTCATTTCACATTCCAACCATAGATTCCTCTCTCATCCATCCTCCCACTCCCCCTAGCCTCCCCCCCCCCCAGTCGACCCCCTATCCTCTCCTCTGGGGAGTCAGCAGCACCTGGTACATTCAGTTGAAGCAGGGCCAAGCCCCTCTCCATTGCGCCAAAGATAAGAAAGGCGTCCCACCATAGGTAATGGGCTCCAGGAAGCCAGATCATGCACCAGGGATAGATCCTGATCCCAAAGCCAGGGGCCCCTCAAACAGACCAAACTACACAACTGTCTCCAATGTGCAGAAGGCCTAGTCTGGTCCCAACGCAGGTTCCACAGCTGTCTGTCTAAAGTTTGTGTGTAGTGGATAGCCATTCCAATTTTGACCTGGAAATACCACCCCCTTTGAGGCTTTCGTAACTGTCATGCCTACAAGGCAGAGCCAAGAGAGGACCCCTGAAGACCAGGATCCGAATGGGGGAGCTCTCTTGGCTCCTGGACTCTGGACTCTGGAAGTAGACCGAGCAGAGTTCTCCAGAGAATGCTGCTGGACTGCACTACATCTTTCCCAGACCCTGTAACCTATCCCTTCACTTGTAAGTTACCCCACAAAATAAACCTCTCTTTTAACTATGTGGAGTTGCCTTAATATTCATGAGTTTCTAGTAGCTTGGCTTAGTTGTCTCTGTAGATTTCCCCATTATGATCTTGACCAACCTCTTGCTCACAGAATCACTTTTTCCTTGCTTCAACTGAACTCCTGGAGCTGCGGATCTCTGCATCTGCTTCCATCAGTTACTAAATGAAAGCTCTATGATGACAGGGTATTCATCAATCTGATTACTGGGGTAGGCCAGTTTAGGCACCCTCAGATATTTTTAAAAGGGTTTTGGGGGGAGTTTATCAACTTAAGAGTTCTTCCTCTTTTAAAATTCTGGCAACTCAGAGGTTAATATTCCTTAACTGGAAATGCATGGGCAGCCCTAAAAATAACATTGCTTTATCATACCTGACCATGAAATGTGTAATTGAGGTTAGCAGCATATATTTAGGTGATGTACCATTCATCCTTTCCTTTATGTTGGTTGGGCATGGTGGTGGGAAAGGAAACCACTCCCTCCCAATTCTATGGGCTAGTCATTGTCAGAAAAGTTTTTCTTACTGAAATGGAGAAAAGGGATTTTTTGATACATAAAATTAGCCAGCAGCCATTTACATATGTTAAAGGTCATATTCCATATATTAAAGATGATGATACACCTGGTTCTGAGACTTAACACCTATTAAATATTTTTTAAGGGCTGGAGAGATGGCTCAGAGGTTAAGAGCACCTACTGCTCTTCCAGAGGTCCTGAGTTCAATTCCCAGGAACCACATGGTGGCTCACAACCATCTGTAATGAGATCTGGCGCCCTCTTCTGTATACATAATAAATAAATAAATATTTTAAAAAATAGTTTTTATGATTTACTTTTTCATATGCTGTCAGTCTCTGTTAGCTTAGCATGTCTTAAATGTGAAGGTTGCTAATATTAAAACACCATGCACAACTGTTAGTCATTTTATGGCATGATTATTTCTAACTATAAACAAAAGTTAAAAGAAATGTAAGGAAAGCCACTTTCCTATATAACATTCCTTATCCTAGACATAATTCCCAAGACAGTGTTCTCACCCACTGTTGATGAAAGCTGTAGGGTACTGCTTCGTCGTTCAACTGTAACTTCAGAGGCTAAGGCTAAGTGCTTCTAAGCAATGTCCACAGGAAGAAACTCTACACAGCCTCCTGTCCATACTGCAACAAGGAAGGGGAAGAGCCTGGGAGAGTAATGCTATGCTTTCATAAAATCAAAGATAGCCAGCGCTCACTTTTGTTACTACATGGTCTGTTCTAGTCACTGTTGAGTAAAGTAGTTTTTAAGATCCACATGTTTTGAGTACAAGTGGTGAACATTATGAATGATGTTTTCAAGTATGACTGAACAACATTCTTACTAAAAACAAAGAAATGAAGGGAAAGAGACATACCCAGAAAACCATGAAAGATTGACACATTGTGAAAGCATCAATCAGACTAAGTTATACAGAGAGATGTACTGTTTCTCAAACACAGTCTAAAATCATTTCTGAAGATTTTGTCAGGGTTGTTTAGGTTCGATGAGGAAAACATGGAGTGGCTAACTCCCTTTTTTCAAGTGGATGGAGGAATTCCACAAAACTAAAACTTACTATGATTTCCTTTTTTCATGGCGAACAGAATGAAATAAAATAGCATTAAATTAAGTCAGAAGGGATTTAGGTCAGATATAATGAAGATCTTTTGGGTTCGCAAAATAGTAACAGAGCGTATGCCCTCCAGTGGAACACAGTAAACTCTGGCTTTCATGATAAGCAGAATGAAGGAGAAGGAGGATGAATAGGAAAAATAAAATAAAAAAAGAACAAAACAGGGGAGGAGGAGAAGGCTGCATCCCCAGTTCAGAGCTGAAACAGTTGCATTTTCTCACTGTCATTCATATCACTTTAACTACATCAATCATCATTTCCACACTTTATCCCTTTCCATTATTGTTTACAGGGGAGATTCTGCTTTAGTCTAAACCACAATATTTCTAAACTGTTGCCGAGGAGAGGCTGAAAAGAAATTGAATGGAGCTTGGAATAAGCTATACAGGGCTGGTGATGTCTCAAATGTGGGGTAACTTAACACCAAATAACTTGGATTCTGGGATGTGGTTAAAAAAAGCCACACCCAGATAATAGTATGATTAGGAACTGTATAGCGAGTTCAAGCCTTCCTGTGTGGAGTCAAAAGGATATAAGGGCAGAAAACAAGGGAAAGAAACTTGAGCCTGCTTTTATGGGGACCTGAATCATTGTTGGCTGCACATAAAGATATGGGGATAGTATGGCATTGCTAGCACTAGGAAACAGGGCAGGAAATCCTTAAAAATGTTCCTCTTTAAGACTGTAAGCCTGGATACATGTACAAATACTGCTGAAGCTTCAATCCTATGACCCTAGCACTAACCAAAGGAGGGGAAAGGATAAGCATGGCAGGACATTATCATTAGTAGGAGCCAACACAGCAATGGTGTAGAACCACGGTTCTCAAAGGGAAAAGCAGATTGCAGAGTAGCTGTGATCTAGCAGAGCTGAGAAACCCCAATAATAGGCCCTCCATGAAACAAGGCAATCAACTCCATGGGGTTCAGGGCAGTTCAGTGACTGCAGAGAGATGGTGTGGTTCAAAGTGGGACAGGGCAGCCTGACTCTGTACATAAAATGGACAGGTCATCTTAGTACCTGTGATAGACATGTTTACTACCACGAGACCAACAAGCTGCCTACTGCTTGTCAAAATGATACAACAAAGGTCTTGACTCAGAATTAGGCAAGGAGGTAGGAGGTAAGTTTGGTGTTCATGCAAAGAATGCGTCCTCTGTATCCCTTCTTTCTTCTCTCCTGTCTTCCTCTCCCTCCGGCCTGTCAAACCTTAGGATATAGTTTCTTTGTCTTGAGAGAAACTTGATAAAATTTTACAACTTTTGGTATATTTCCCCTCTGTTCATTTCTGTGCCTTATTTAAGCAAGTCCTTTGAAAATCAGAAACTTGGCATTGTTCTTGTCTTTCTGAAAAGAATCTTCCCTCCCACAATTGTTCTTCTGTTAGAAATGCTGATTGTGATTTCCTAAAGAGGTTTTATTAAATGTGTCTTTTCACAGCTTTTTACAGATCCCCAAACAAAAATAACATGATTTGATATAATAATTTCAGAAGAAAGTTATTTAGAAATTTTGACTCATGGGAAGGTAGAAGGCCAATTTTTTAAGTTTGTCAGTCACTTGCTAGGCATATTATTGTTTTCCACTTGGAGACCATCGATCATGGAAAAGCAAGATTTGCCCTGGATCTCTCTGTCTGTAAACCACTAATCTACTTCATCTTTTAATCACTTTTAGTTCACATTGGAGACTAGAATAATTCACTGTGCTTAAAGAATAGTAAAAGTCTATCTGCAACAACAAAACCTCAGACTATATCTCCTTTGAAACTCTGGATACTGTGAAACTTGGCTGCAGGTATCACATTCCCAAGCTCCACTAGTCAACAAACCTATGGCTCTTTCTAAAGGACCCTTCTAATTTCCCATCAGAAAATTTAGTACTTTAAATCATATGTGGTCACAATAATCTTTATTCTTGTATTTGGTAAAACTAGATATAACCCAATATTATAGGGTTTTACTCATAAGCAATGGGCCATCACTTTCCACCAAAATAATACTATGAATAAATATTAAATAACAAACAGATGCTTAGAATATGTACTTCAATTAGAATCCCTAGTGATGTACATATGCGCATGCAGGAGTGCTAAAAGGCCTGGAAATCCAAAAGATGGAGTGAACCATGAAGGTGGAAGAAGCCCCTGATCATCTGTATGGCTCTGCCCTCTATCCCTCTGTGTGTGTGGCTAAAAAAGGCTCAGCCACACTGATGGGCAGACAAACAGAATGGTGTTCTTTCAATAGTCTCTTCCCATTGTCATTTCACTTCTAGATTCTTATACAAAGAGAAAACCAAAATGATGGAATGGAAAAAAAAGAGGTGCCTCATAGAAATCAGTTCAACTATTCTCCATTGGGAGCACAAGTGAATCCCTGACAATACATACAAACTGGCCCCCTTTCCAGCCTGTCTCTCTTGTTTTTAGAAATGAGTAAGTCTTTCAGTGCTGTATGTTACAGTGTAAGGATTTAAGGACCACCTCTTGTCTCCTACGCTGGCATTCAAGTGCCTCTAATCCCATACCCTGCTCACATTAGAATCTCCTCAATGCCGAGAAAAGTGCCTTTTAGTGTATCAGCTTACATCATTGCATTCAACTATTTCTAATTACCTTTGGGGATGTGTCTTAAATACCTTGGGATTACCATTGATGTTTTGATTAGTACTTTGCTCATTACAGAAGCTCAGCAATTCTGTGTAAAATAAATAGGAAGACACAGATAAGGAACATTGATCCACTGTAAGTGGACCTGAGTCTTACTTCTCTTGTGTTAAAAGAATAGTACTTGTTTGAATTTGAAGGACTGGAGCTACCTAATAAATGATGCTTTCTTCAATACTTGCTGGGGCCAAGTGAGGGTGCCAAGGAAATAGATGGATGTCTAGAAAGGACACTCTGGTGGTTTGAAACAAAATGGCTCCCAAAGGGGGTGGCCTTGTTGGAGTAGGTATGGCCTTTTTGGAGGAAATGTGTCACTGTGGAGGTGGGCTTTGAAGTCTCACATATGCTCAAGATACTGCCCAGTGTCTCAGTTAATTTCCTGTTGCCTGCAGGATGTACAACTCCCAGCTACTACTCCAGCACCATGTCTGCCTGCCTGCATGCCATGTCCCACCATGATGATAATGGGCTAAACCTCTGAAAATGTAAGCCAAATGTGATTGGTTGACTGATGAAGAGAAGACTAGGGCCTGGTTTACTGGTGGTTCTGCATGTTATGTAGACATTAACCAGAAGTGGAAGACTGCAGGTTGCAACCCTTTTCTGAAATGCCCCTGACCGATACCTGTGAAGGGAAGTCTTCACAGTGGGCAGAACTTTGGGCAGTACACATGGTCATATATTTTGTTTGGGAGGATAAATGGCCAAATGCATATTTGTTCACTGATTCATCAGCCATAGTAAATGGATTGGCTGTATGGTCAGGGAATTAAAAAGAGCTTAATTGGAAAATTGACAAGAAAGACATCTGAGGAAGAAGTATGAGGATAGATCTCTCGAAATGGGCAAAGGATGTGAAGAATCTTTCGTCCCATGTAAGTGTCCATGAAATGGTGACTTCAGCTGAGTTCAGTAGTCAAGTAGATAGGATGACCCATTCTGTGAACAATCATCCTCTTTTCCCAGCCATTCCTGTCTTTTCACAGTGGGCCCATGAACAACGTGGCGATGATGGCAGAGATAGGGTTTATGCATGGGCTTGACAACATAAACTTCTGCTCACTAAGGTTTACCTGGCTATGGCTGCTGTTGAGTGCCAGATCTGCCAAGAGCAGAGACTGACGTTGATCCTCAGATAGGGTACCATTCCCCAGGGTGACCAGTAGCGACTTGGTAGTAGGTTGACTACATTGGACCACTCCCTCCATGGAAAGGACAATGTTTTGTCCTTGCTGAAAATGATACTTAATTCTGATTATGGATTTTCCTTTCTTGCATGCAATGCTTCTGCCAAAACCACCACGCAAGGATGTATAGAATGCCTTATACACTATCATGGTGTTCCACACAGTATTACTTCTGACCCATAAACTCATTTCACAACCAGAAAAGTGCAACAGTGGGCCAATGATCATGGAATCCACTGGTGTTACAGTCTTCCCCACCATCCTGAAGCAGCTAGCCTGATAGGAAGATGGAATGGCCTTTTGAAGTCACAGTCACAGTGTCAATTAGGTAGCAATAGCTTGGGGGTCTGGAGCAGGGTTCTCCAAAAAGCAGTATATACTTTGAATCAGTGTCCAATATATGATAGAGTTTCTCCCATAGCCAGGATCCATGGGTCAAGGATTCATGGGTTGGGAAGGGGGAATAGTTCCACTCACTATCACTCCTAGTAGCCCACTAGGAAAATATTTGCTTTCTGTTCCCATGACCTTAAGTTCTACTGGCCTAGAAGTTTTGGTTCCAGAGGGAGGAGTACTTCTGCCAAGAGCCACAACAAACATTCCACTGAACTGGAAGCTCAGACATCCCCCTGGCCACTTTGGACAAAACCAACAGGCTAAGAAAGGAGGGATGATTGATCCCTCCTTGTGAAATTGGATTGTTTACCCACCATGGAGTTAAGAAAGTTTATGTCTGGAGGACAGGAGATTCTTTAGGGCATCTCTTGGTGCTGCCATGTCCTGTGGTCCTGTGATTAAAGTCAATGGGAAACTGCAACAGCCTAATTCAGACAGGATAACAAAGGGCACAGACCCATCAGGAATGAAAGCATGAGTCACCACTCCACAAAAAGAGCCAAGACCTTCTGAGGTTCCTGCTGAAGGTGGAGGAAATATATAATGGGTAGTAGAAGAAGGCAGTTATAAATACCAGCTGTACCATGTGACCAGTTGGAGAAATGAGGATAATAGTTGATGTGAGTGCCTTTATAGTATTTTATTAAGAATGCATTTGTATAGATAATTGTGTTTTCTTTCAGTTTCTTTATCATGTGTTATAACATCAATTAAGAAAATATTAGTGGTTATTATATTTAAGTTTAAGTTACTAAAAGAATATCCCCCTAGGGACATTGCCACCTGTTCTAAATTTATAATACATTTGCAGTTGTACAAGGAATAGTTATATCATGTTAGGTGTAATTATGACCTGGTTAAATATATAATGCATTTGCAATTGAATGTGGGATAGTTATGTTTAGGCATTATTATGACCTGGTCATTTTTTCATTTAGAAATTAATAATGACATAATGAGATATAATTTTGTGTCAAGTTGACAAAGGGTAGACTTGTGATGGCTATGATGGGTTGTCCACTTGACTACATCTGGAATGAACTACAATCCAGAAATGGAGGGCACACATGTGAGAGGTTTTTTGCTTGGTTTGAAGTTGGTGAATTCACTTTTAGTCTGGACCTTTGAAATTGAAGACATGTGCCCTTGATCTGGATCTTGAAGCAGGAAGACAGATTCCTTTAATCTAGAACTTGGTGTGGGAATATACAGCTTTAATCTAGGATGTTCCTTCTGCTGAAAGTCTATATAAGGACATAAAGAAGGAAGCTTTTGTTCTTTGCCTGCTTACCTTCCATTGCTAGTACATCCATTCTTGCACTGGCATTAGAACCTATTTCTTTGGGATTCCAGCATATACTGAAGACCAGCTGAGACATCCAGCCTTGTGGACTGATCAACTGATGTATCCTTGGACTTCATTTCACAGCCAGTCATTGTTGGATTAACTGGACTGATCCTGTAAGTCATTCCAATAAATATCATTTACCCATTTAGATAGATAGATAGATAGATAGATAGATAGATAGATAGATAGATAGATAGATAGATAGATAGATGATACACAGATAGATAGGCGATAGAGAGATAGAGAGAGAGATGGGGAGATATATAGATTCATTCTATAAATTCTGCTACTCTAGAGCAGTGGTTCTCAACCTGTGGGTTGTGACCCCATTGTGGATTGAATGACCCTTTCACATGGGTCACCTACACCATTGGAAAACACACATATTTACATTACAATTCATAACAGTAGCAAAATTAGTTATGAAGTATAGACAAAAATAATTTTATGGGTGGGGGTCACCATAAGGTGAGGAACTATATAAAAAGGTCACAGCATTAGGAAGGTAGAGAATCACTGCGCTAGAGAACCCTGAGTAATCTCAATGCTTCTTAAGTTTCAAGTTGTATCTGTTGAAGATACAACTAGAAAACTTATTTAAAAACAAATTATCAGCCAGGTGGTGATGGCGCATGCCTTAAATCCAAGCACTTGGGAGGCAGAAGCAGGTGGAGGATAGCCTGGTCTACAGCGTGTGTTCCAGGAGAGCCAGGGCTACCACACCCTGTCTCAAGAAATCAAACAAATGAACAAAATTATCAGAACTGGAGAGAGAGATATCCATGGTTAAGGGCACTGATTATTCTTTTGGGAAACCAGAGTTTGAATCTCAGCACCCACATGGTGACTCATGACCTTCTTTAAGGGCTCTGATGCTTTCTTCTGGCCTCTGCAGACATTGCATGAATGTAATATGCAAACATACATGCAGTCAGAATACCCAGACACATTAGATAGATCAATAGATAGATGATAGATAGATAGATAGATAGATAGATAGATAGATAGATAGATAGATAGATATAGAGACATAGAGACATAGATGATAGAGAAAAATAAATAAAGCTTTAAAAAGAAGGAGGAGGAGAAAGAAGGAAGGGATGAAGGAGGGGAGAGGAGAGGGAAAGAGAGAGGGAAAAAGAAAAAACAAAAGAAAGAAACAAGTAAAGGAAGGGAGAGAGGGAGGGAAGGAGGCAGGGAGGGAGGGAGGGGGGAAGGAAGGAAGGAAGGAAGGAAGGAAGGAAGGAAGGAAGGAAGGAAGGAAGGAAGGAAGGAAGGAAGGAAGAAGGAATTCAAATTCACAGCCTGGGATCTGCCAGTTATGGGAACATTTTGAGATATATTTTTGTGTGCTACAAGAAAACAGAACTGTTACAATACTATACAGAACAAACACTATTCACTGTCTCCATATGGTAAGGTTGCCTCTTCAAAGAGAAATAGCATGCCTAGAATTCAATAAGCAATTTGTGGCAATAAACTGATCATTTCTAGTTGGTGGGCGTGAATTTGTAACCAGCCTGTGTTCACACTGCTGGTTCAGACCTTCATTATACCTGTGGCAGAGTGCATGGCATGGCTGAAAAGCACACATCTATGCTGGGACAACCTGAGGTATGGGTGTGTTTGCTGGCTTGAGAAAACTGAAGCTATGCCAGATGCTTTTTTCATCTGTGGCTGGTGAGAACACTGCAAGCTATACAAATTTGACTGGGCTTTTGACTTTTGACTTTTTGAACTGAGTTTTCAATCTTAAAAATTAGTCTTTGTTTTTAGGAACTAAACACAATTAGGCATATGAATTAAACTTTTAATTTTTTTCAAGTTTTCCAACTGAAAATAAAATGTTTTCTAAAACTTCTTCATGAAAATTCTTACTACGCATGGAAGTGCTCTGGAAGAGAACTGACTGACTGAGGGCAGTGATTCTGCTGAGACTCACTGATGAATGAATAGCAGTGAAGAGTTCTCCCTCACTCAGCTCTCAGAACGTATTTGGTGCTGGCCACAAGGCACAGCTGATATCCTTGTTACCTCCAGCAGTCTTGGCTCCTTCTCTCACCCTACCTGCCTACTGGGGTGAGAAAACTGATCATCCAAGGGAAAATCCTTCTTTGTTAGAAGCAAACAGTGAAATGAAACACAAATATTGTGTTTACTAGAAACATATTTTGGAAGCAAGAAAGGGCTGCCCACGAAGATGAATTCTTATTTTATGTTGGATGTGGCTACAGAACCTTAGAACAATGAATGGTTCTCAACCTTCCTGATGCTGTGACCCATTAATATAGTTCCTCATGTTGTGGTGACCCCCAACCATAAAATTATTTCATTGTTACTTCATAACTGAAATTTTTCTACTGTTATAAATCATAATGTAAATTTCTCATACACAGGATGTCAGATATGGGACAAAGATGAAAGTGTCATTCAACCCCCAAAGGAGTCAGGACCCACATATTGAGAATGAATGCCTTAGGAGAAAGTAAGAAGCTAAATATGGGAACTACTCACTGATTGAAAAAAATATCCTAATGGGAACAATGTAGCACTTGATTGATTCTTTTTCTGTAGACATTAGTCATGTCATAGTGGCTAACTTTTAAACTAGCTGGCAAATGTTTCTCTTTCTAATTGCTACTGTTAAAGATAAAATGCTGGCTAATTTCAATAACAGAGAAGAGCAATTAGACAACTCAGTGAATCCTTCTCTTTATACTTTCATCTTGAAAGCTCTATGTTAGTTTGAGTAGTGCTTTCTGCTTTGATTAGAATGATTAGCAGATGGCTCTACTTTATGAAAGACAAGAGTACATCTGAAATGCCAACACGTTTTTGAAGCCCATGTCCAAGTTGTATTCATTAATGCCTACTAATAATGTATCAGTCTTCAGTTAAGTGCTTATTTGATCTGTGCAAAAATGATTATTAATTTAGTCCTTGTCCATGCTCTTTTGGCTATAAGTAATAAAAACCCACTTCAATGAACTGAAGCAAAACTAAGGAATTTCTTGGAAGGTAGGTTTTCTCTTCCATGCTATTCTCTGTATTATCTAGGTTTCACCTCTTGTGTGTGTGTTTGGGAATCAGAGTGCTCCACTGGACCAACATGTCCTCTGAGTACTAATCTCAGGCTCAACTTATATCATGGTTGAGTTATTTTTATTAAAGTACATCTATTTTAATAGTGAAGAAAATTTGAGTGCAGTTTGAGTCAAATATTTTCATATCCATTCAGGAGTTGATTTAATGGGCTACAATTTCTCTTGAGGGAGTATGAGGCCCAGTATTAGATGTCTGAGGAATAACTGTCCATAGGCAGTACTAGAGACCATAGCCATTCATCCTTGTGACTTCAGCATGATCTACCTATAGAACCAAAAGGGTAGTATGAGTCATTTTTCAGTGATAAATGCTCTAAATAACTATTCACCTTAAGAAGATATCATCCAGACTAATAATGATCATCACATCTATGAGTTGTAAGCACTTAAAGAAAGAAACTTAATTATTGGTAACAATACATAAACACAGATCTGAGAAAACTAAAGAGTAGCTCCAATCATAACAGATTATTTTACTCTATTATAACAAAATATTAGTAGGCCATAGTTTCTTGTGTAGTAAATTATATAGATACTATACTGAGTGTTTAAACTATATTATTAAGTTGAATTCTCATAATTATTCAAGTGCGGCATCATTACTCTTATTTGACATAAACTTATAGTTGGGTTAAACAACCCTCTCAAAGTCAAATGGTCAAAAACACACTTGGGAATCAAATATGATTTGGATTCTTTGTCACACTAGGCCTGTCTTACGGGGTTATCATTTACATCAGTGTGCCTCTGTCCACTGCTTGCATAAGATCCTGGATTAGAGAGATGCAATTAAATTTCTATCCAATTCCCACATTTTACCCTAGTAATTCTGTCCTTCTACCTTCTATTCATAATTTCACTATCACCTATTATTACCATTCCAGGGTACACACAGAGAAAGTACAGAAAGGAATAAGTAGATGTCTAAATAAGCAGAACTGCTTTGGGTTTGTAAACTATCACAGGAAGAGGAATGCAACCTTCAAAATGATCCCCCAATGCATATTTGTCCTTGTATTTTTATGTTCTTATCCTGTACCACTTTACAGAATTATGCACTAGTGTATTGTCTTCTTACATACTACACGTTCCTTAATTCAGGTTACTTCTGGGATAGAGTGTGTGGGAAGAGGGTGTCATGCACTAAGTCAAGGAAAAGCAGTGCCAAATCTTGCTAATCCTTCCATCAGATAACTAGACAATGAATTGGTGAGAGTCAGCTGGCACTCAGCGGGTTTATTTTTGAACCGTTAATAATGGAAAGGGAGAGTATATTTTAAGTCAACATCAATGTATTTTCAGAACACTTTTTACAAATGCTTAATGGCCATTATATGCATGTATATAATACTGCCTTACATAGTGTCATGGATAAAACCATCTATCTAGCTTAGCATATCTTATAAAATGAAAAGCAGGCCATAATGATGGCTCAGGGGATAAAGTCACCTGCTTGTGAAGCCTAAAAACCTGGGTTCAATCCCTAGAACCTATATAATGGAAGGAGAGATTCGACTACCTCAATTTGTCCCTGAGCTCTCCACTCCAGCTGTGGCACTCTGTCCCACATAAATAAATAAACACACATAAATAAATGTTTTAAAAAGTTGAGAACACAAGTCGGCATAAGTGCATGAAAAGGCAAACTTCAAAACTAATCTGGAGAGGAAATAGACTGGAGGAGGGCAAGACAGAGGACAATGACCATTTTTTCTATACTCTAATTGCCACAAATAAGGTGTGCATGTCATTAATAATTTTACAAATATCCATGAGCATGTACCAGAAAATACACTAAGTACCTAGGAACTCACTGGTAGAATTAAACAGAGATGGCAACTTCCTTCAGGAGACTTTAAAATTTTATAATCTTCATTTGCTAACAAAGTCATGGGCATTCTTCATTGAGTTAATGAAATCACAGTTTTCCTTGTTTGGTCTTTATCATCATCATCATCATCATCATCATCATCATCACTATTATTATTACAGAAACTGCACACATTGTTTAATGCTTTTTTTTTTATGAGAAACCATACAAAGGAGAGTCAAAAAGTGAAAAGGAGAGAAAAACAAGGCATTTCTGCATCTCGTCTGTACCTCGTCTGTGCTAAAGACGAGGTAAGGCTGAGTAATCCTAAGAGTGATGGGGGCACATGGAGAGTGCTGTCAGCTCTCCTCTGTGCAAGTACCCCTGCAGGTGCTTCTTTTACCTGGGAAGCTGTGTGTCTGCTCATTTCTTACCCACCAGTAATTAACACTTTAAAATTGATATTCATATATGTGTGTGAGCATATGTGTGTATGCGTCTTTTACGTACAGCACATTATTTCACAGACATAATTTGGAAAAACAATTGTTGAGAGAGTGGGTGCAAATAATGTTGTGTGTTCACCAGTGCAGTAGTATTGAATGACTTGAGTGCTCTCCATTCAAGAATTATGAGAAGTAGTACTCTAAAGACTCCTGGCAGAATGACTCTACAAACCTATCTAGTGCCTATACCCTGCTGTCTTCAAGATACATACTGGGCAGCATCCTTGAGCAATAGCCGTGCTACTAAAGATATGAAAGCTTATCTTCTCCCAGAAAAATGAAAAATATCTGACAAAACCTGCAAGTGATGGAAGTAAGATTACAAAGATAAACAGGCCATGATGGGAATACTTAGCCTAAATTGAAAGAAGAAATAACTGTAATGGATTTTCTTTGATAATCTGCACATCTATCTCCTTCCTTCACTCACTCTCTTGATGATACTATTTTTTTACTGAATATATTAATTTACATATACCAAAATAAAAAGTAAAGCAAAACTAAAATTCTCATTCCTAACAGGAATTTCTTTAAATACTTGAAATTAAGAAAAAGATAAGAAATGTAATAATTTTCTATTTTTAAGCTTTTCTTGGGGTTTTATCTCTAAGATCAACATTTCCAGTCAAAAATATTATTATCGGTATGTACTTACAAATGATTAGAATTCTCTACTTTAAGTGCTGTTGTCTAAACCTGAATAAAATTAATTATAATTGTTTAATGTTGTCAAGTACCCTGTCACTGTTACCATTTGCTAAACTTTCTTAGAAGCGTGTAATAACTTTGTTTACATGTGGCTTATCTGAGTTAAGATGGACTCCATACCTTAAATTGGCTGATGCAGCTTTCAAATAGCTTTTAATCTATACATTATCTCCTCACTCTGGTCTAGCGTCTTTTGTTTTAACAAGAACAAACTGAATCATTTAGGTTTTCCCCAACTTTCTGGGTTTCACTAATTGCATCCATCTGGGAATAGATTAAATTTGAAGTTTCAATTATTTTCAGAAAATAAATTTTTGATTCATATGTCTGTGTCCTATTTTCAAATTATTACCCCCAATCAATCTCCTATAGATCCATTATAATGAAACATATTTTTAAACTATTTATTAAGCCTTTGTTATCAATACTATATTATTTCATGTGACAAAACTTTCCCACCAGAGCAAGCAAAGAAGACAACACCCTTTGGTTGCCACAGCTTTCTCCCACATCTAAAACCCCTGACTGTTCTGCCTTCACATACTAGAGTAGCATTAGATTCACAGGCATTTGGTTATGAATTAAACTTAGCTTGGAATGTGATGATATTCTTATTACACACAAATACTTGCACTACCCTGGGTGACTCCTTCATCCCTCTTGTTCTAAAAATACAACTACTGGTCTTGCCATTTTCCTTTGAGGATAACCTGACCAACCATATCCTTGGGAAGGAAAATCTGACCGCACCTTCTGAAATCACTCATGGCTTAATGAGTTGAGACTGCATAAGGTCATAATTTAATCATATGTTTTATAAGATGCTTTTATCCAGGCCTCAATTATTCCTTTTTTACATGTTTCTAAAGGAAAATGAAATCAAGTCTGTCCAAAGTTGGCTTTTTGCACAAGGGAATTGTGTGGCTTACATGAGAAGCATTAAAATTCTTTATTTAAGAATATTAGCAAGAGACTAATCTGTGTGGATGCGTCACACTCTGGGAAGAAACATACAATTTCAGTCATGGATTGAATCCACACTTTGCTTTAATACAACTTCAGCTGTTGCTTTGGAATTCTAGATTTTATCAAACTTTCGGCTAGTCAGAGGTGACTCCACCTACACTCTGTTGTATTTGTTCCCCAAAATATTGTGTACCCTAATAAACTTATCTGGGGTCAGAGACAGAACAGCCACAATATTAAACATAAGGATAGGCAGTGGTAGCACACGCCTTTAATCCTAGCATTCCAGAGGCAGAAATCCATGTGTTCAAGGATACAGACAAGCATGGTGACTCACGCCTTTAATCCCAGAAAGCGAGCCTTTAATCCCAGGGAGTGATGGTAGAAAGCAGAAAGGTATATAAGGCATGAGGACCAGAAACTAGAAGCATTTGGCCTGGTTAAGCATTTGGCTGGTTAAGAATTTGGCTGGTTAAGCTTTTAGGTTTTGAGCAGCACAGTTCAGCTGAGACCCATTCTGGATGAGGACTCAGAGGCCTCCAGTCTGAGGAAACAAGACCAGCTGAGGATCCGGTGAGGTGAGTTAGCTGTGGCTTGTTCTGGTTCTCTGACCTTCCAGCATTCACCCCAATAACTGGCTCAGGTTTGATTTTATTAATAAGAACTTTTAAGATTCATGCTACACTTTGGACTTCATTTGAATTTAAAGATAGAGTGTGATGGAGACATAAAGTGATCCATATCTTAAAGAAGTTAAGTCCCCATAGCAGGATTTTCTTTTTAAAAAATATTTAGTGTGTGTGTGTGTGTGTGTGTGTGTGTGTGTGTGTGTGTGTGTGTGTGTGTCTGCTACAAGTGTGGGAGTGCCCTCAGAGGCCAAAAGAAGGATTGAATCCCCTGAAGCTACAATTGGAAGTGGTTGTGAGGTGCCTGAGCTGTATGCTGAGAAATGAGCTCAAATCTCTGCAATAGTAGTGCAATGTCTTAACCACTGGCTCATCTCTGCTGCCCAACAGTATTTTCTTTATCATTGTCTTTCTCTATTTCTTCCAATGTATTTCTTCTATGCATAAGCTAAGTCAAATGCCAGATGGTTTACTAGATATTTTATAATGAAGTCACCTTTTCTCTGTACCCAGATTCATGCATTCATTAAGAAATATCTCAGGTTGGTTGCAGTTGCTCAGGCCTGAAAAATCCATCTTTTCCTGTTTTATATTGTTTTTGTTTCTTGCATTTATATATCCCACAGCACAGCTCTGAGCTGCTTACTTCCTGTGAGCATGCTATCAAATACATCGTTGAAGCTGCCTGTTATTGTCCTTAGACAGGAGAAAGCAGAAGGAATACTGATTAAAATCCATTTCTGGAAATAGAAAATAACTTCAAGCTATATTCTACTTAAGAGGTAGCATGTATCTGGTCTTTAAGACAAATGAAACTAATCGTAAGAGTAATTTAGAAAATGTAGAACAGAAATCATATTCAGACTAAATAACTCACCAATTACCTATGCACAGCACAGAGCCAGCTCCTCTCATGTAGAGCTCACTATTAACTTTCCACTGATGACTAAATGGTCAATATGAAAGCAGCCTCCAAAATGAACGTGTGGCAGCTGCTGAGTCAGGTGAGTCAGAATAACACAGGAATGGTCACTCTGGGATACACTAGACAAAAGGAGGAAGAGCAGATCAGCAATTTAAATTTCAAATACTTTATCCTGATTAATAGCAGGGCATCCACATGAAAATAGAAGTCTTGTTTGACCAGAAGACAGGCCACAAGAGAATCTCAACTCTGTTCTTCAAATTTTTGATAGTTCCCAACTTTATTCAAAAGGAGGAAAGTTTCCACATTCCCTTCGCTATAGTGAGATTTTTGTCTGGCTTGAGGTTCTGCAGGTCCTGTTTGTGCTGTCACAATCATTATGAAAAGACAAGAAAACTCAAAGTTGAGAGGGTAGAGAGATGAGGGTTGAAAGGGTGGATCTAGGAGGAGTGGGGCAAAGTGAAGCTGATCAAAATACGTTGTATGAAATTCTCAAAGCATAATAATTTATTATATAGTTATATAATAATAAATAAAAATATTATTTAGAAAAAAAGGAGGAAAGGAAAGCCAATAGCCTTAGCTGGTCTGAGGTTTCACATCAAAAGGGAGAGGGTATCAGCCACTCACCATCCTCTTCTTTGCATTCCTGAAAGGCACCCTGGCTGCTCCTCTGAGTTGCCACCACACCTGAGACTGAGATTCTTTGCTGTGTTTTATGACCGATGAAACACTGCACTGAGGAAGAGACAGCGAAGTCATCTGAGCTCTCTGGTCTCATTAACAAAACTTCACATTATGTACTTATTGTCTGCTTAGCTGACATTTCTTATTCACCATATCTGACTTTGCTTTTATTTATCATGCTTCTTGAATGATATTGTTCATATAATCTTCTTGATCTGTCCCGGCATTGAATTAAATTATTAGAATACTGAGAAAGCAGAAGTCTGAAGAGTCACTGTTAATCCCATGTCCTGCACACAAGTAAGTCCTTGTAAAACATTCTGGACAATGAATGAAAACCAATCACCAGACCTCATTAGGCATTTGTCTCCAGATAGCTGAGAGACATGAAAGCTCAAGAAGAAATATAAATAAACTTAAGAGAGAAATGGTTTATTCTGACTCACAGTTCAAGAGTATAGTGTAACATGTCCAGGCAGTCAAGGCAGTAGGCAGCTGGTCACATGGTACCCACAGTCAGCAAGCAGAGAATAAATGTTTGCTGCCACTCAGCTCCCACTCTCCATCTTACGCAGTTCAGGATCCCCTACCCATGGAATGCCCCTACCCACAACTAGTATGAGTCTTACCATATCAGTTAACATAATCAAGATAATCCCCACAAGTAGTCTAAACATCTCTCTTTTAGAAAATTCTCAATTATCCCATGTTTACAATTAGCATTGTTTATCATACCTGTTGGGCTGACCATAGGTGTGGATATGAAATAAGTATCTAATTCGGGCAAACTTTTGGGCATTCATAGCACTCCAAAGAAGAACCTACTACTCATTCTCTACAGCAAGCTTTATCTTGGTAAGTTCTTCTCATCATCACACAACACAATATGAGATTGTGCTCTGCTTTTCTTCAGGATATGTTATTTCTTCAGGAAACATATTTGCACAATACTTTAATCACCCTAAGTTAACCAATGTAGAACACAGAACAATAGTCACATCTTTGTTCATCTACTTTCTTTCCTATGTTATCAACACAAGCAACAAGATGGCTAGACCCACATCAGGGCACAAAGGGACTACCTTCCTAAAATCTACTCTTGCATCTTGCCATCAAATACAAGCATCACACTTGGGATCCCAAAAGCACATCCTAATTTGCCTATTGTCTTCTTCTCTGTCACTGCAGTCTGAGTCTAAGTAACGTGGACTTTCTATGAGATCACGATTTAACTTCCTAACTGGAATCCATGCTTTCCCTCTTGTCTCCTCACCGTCTGTCCATCTCTGATCAGCCATATTCCTCTCTAAAGCATAAACCAGATTTGCTTTTCCTATTCAAAACTTCCAAATGATCTCCAACCCATTCAGAATAGATCCAAACTCATTAATCTAATGGGGAGAAGAGATAGCAGTAGTCTATGAATAAAGGGAAGAAAAAACAATGATTACAAAGATTATTTTATTCACTACTTTTGATTTGGAAGACTATAGATGGGATTAAATGACACTTGTGAGTCTGGGGAGTAAACTCTCTCTTGTGAGTAATATTATTAGATCCATAGCAACTTCACTGCTTTCCTCCCTTTGCTGCCACAGACCTTACCCAGCTCTGCCAAAAAGCACAAAGGAAATGCTCTGTTTGTACTTGATATTGGACAATAAAAGGGGAAAATCACATATCCAGCATAATAAGAGGTAGTAATTTGAAAGGAACAATATACCAAAAGGTGCCATATGTGACCTAGAATAAGACTTTCTGTTTTAACTACCAACAGTGCTTTCAATGCGGATACCAAAATTGTAGTAAGGAAAGGCAAGTCTAATGAACTTATAGCACAGTGTGAGTGTCTCTAACCTGTTAGGGGTCCAAGCTAGTTTTGGTTTTACTTTTTATCATGTGAATAGAGAATACAAAACCAAACATCCAGATGAGCTCCTGAGACCATTGTGTTTATAGTCATGTCTCTGTACTTCTCTAGAATCAACCCATTGGAAAGCATCTTAGGGATGAGTCGTGTCCTCTACCTACTGCCGTGAAACTCTTTCTGTCATCTTCTTCTTACTATTTGCCTGCATGAGTACAATTTAGAGCCTCTGGATAAGTGTTGACCACTCCTCTAAGTTACAATTTTGGGTCCTAGAACAGAGTCCCATAACTCTGCAGCCATTTTGATGATGACCCTCTGAAATACCTTGTTGCAGGGCTAGAGACTCCTTATAGGTTGACTGTACCCATCTTAATTGATAAAAACCAATGCCCAGTCTTGAGATCCTGCAGCCTCTGCTGCCCCCTGGTGGTGCCTACTAAAGTTACCTTACCCATCACTGGAGTCCAAGTTCCATAGTAAAACTCAAGAAACAGCTATTGAGGTTAACTGCATTGAAAGCACTGTGACACAGTGTCGTGGTATATGCTTCTTCAATAAAAATTTAACATTCAGGAAAAAAATACTCATTCTACTTTTAAAAAATCTCCTAATAGCTAACCAAACAACAACAAAAAATATTCATTCCACTTTTTAATAAAATCTCCTAATAGCTAACCAAACATACTTGGTACTGACACTAAATTTTGTTTACAAATACAAAATAAACAAAAAGTACCGTTCTCTGATGTCAGAATTTTGAAATAAGAGTTATACAGATAATTAAAATAGTTAAGATGAAGCCTATTGTTTTTATTTAAATGACAGTAATTGCCCCTTCTTTAGAAAACATACTATTTGATTCTTTAAATTCCTTAGATAAAAATATGTGGGTACCTCTGTTTAGCCCAAAATCAACATATGAAAGCCTGAATCTGAAAGAAAAAGAGTGAAAATTAAGGCTACTTTATGACATCTAATTTTTCCATCAACTATATCTTCTTATTCAGCCAAGTGTCCATAAAACCATGAGTTATAAATGAATTGTTTTTTCCAAGCATCCCAGAAAATGGCCTCTAAATTGCCCCTGTCTACTTATGAAATTCAAAAGCTATGACATTCTTCTCAACTTATCTAATATTTCTTTGCCTTTGACTGAGCATCCCCTAGAGAATATTTTGTCTTCTTCTGGGGTTTCATTTAAAGAAATGCCTGGTAATAAGATCATTTTCACATTCTAGGAGGACATCTGTTTTCAATTCCATTCCTGGAAGCCAGGCAGAATTTTGAACAATTCAGATCCATTTGACAGTTTCCCATCTTTGTTTCCACTGGCAAAATAGCCTTCTTAAATGTTCAACTTTTCCCTGAATAAATTAATACCTATAATTTGTGTTCATGTCTACTCTAATGTTCCAAAGCTGGGATAATTTCAACTCAATAATTTTCCCACAGCTGTTGGGTAGTAAAGGTGTTCTGTGCATTGTTTTTATGTGGCTGCATATCACGATCAACACAGAAACCACATTTTAATGTATCTGAATCTGTCTTCTTTGGATGCTCATAAATTGGATATGTACTCAGGGCCATGTGGGTGTTTTTTCCACTGTAATAAACTGCAGTGAAATCTGAGGAGTTATGATGTACAACCTTGGGCTACATAGTGGTACTTTTGACACTCAAATGTCTCCAAGAGATGGAAAATTCCATTTATTTTATTACTCTTCTTAAAAGTTCTAAAAGTTTTGGAGAATTAAAACTGTTCTTCATACTTCTTAGAAGTCTTAAGATCTGTGACTACCAGGAATTAAAATGTCTACACCTTGTATGACATATAGAGACACTAAAAATAAATTATTTCAGTTGAAGCCAGAAATAAGACTGATACTAATACAGACAGACAAGAGTCAGGAATTTTCTGATGATCTTGATGTTCACCTTCAAGTTCTTCTAGGCACCAAATGGATGAACTGCTCTTATTTTTTGAATATTGCTAATATTTTCAAGAATGCAGTTGTCTTTTTTTTATTTGTTTTTGTTTTTCATTATATGTGTATGTAGGGGAAGACGATATCATATACAGGAGGGTACAGGGATGGGTGAAATATAGAAAAGGACATCAGATCCCCTGGAGCTGGGGTTACAGGTGGCAGTGAGTCACCAGATGTAGAAGCTCAGAATCATAGTTGGGTCCTTTGCAAGGGCAGTAAGTGCTCTTAACCATTGAGCCATCTCTCTAGCATGCAAGTTGTTGTTTCTTAGTGAATGACTTTGTACATCCTTCTGCTTAACATGATCTAGCCTCTCACATTTACTCATGACACAAGTAGAGTTCTCCTGCTACTTTCTTCATGATAAAGCCTTAATCATTTTACAACCCATCTGAGAAACACGTGGTCTGTTAACTGGTCTTTAACTTCTAAGTTAATGACTTTTATGCCTTTTCAAACTATATTGGAAATGATAACTCTTCACTTATATATTACCTTAATTAGTCTAATGAGCAACATGGTAATGTAGAATTGGTTTAATTTTTCATTCTCCAGCATAGAAATTGTGCCAAACACATAATCATTGGTAAGAATTATCTACTGAATGAATATTGATAGCACACTGAAAAGACAGTCAGTTTTCTCTATACATAAAATTAAAGATTATTTCTAGAACCTTAGATTTTATTGTAATAAAGAAATATGCATGGCTAGAGAGGTAGCTCAGTGGTTAAGTGCACTGGCTGCTCTTTCAGAGGTCCTGAGTTCAATTCTCAGCAACAACATGGCAGCACACAACCATCTATAAGGGAGATCTGATGCCCTCTTTCTGGCATGCAAGCATACATGAAGATAGAACACTGATATACTTAATTTTTTTCCTTTTATTTTACATACCAACCCCTGTTCCCCCTCCTTCCTCTTCTCTGGCTTTCCCCCACCGGCACCCATCCTACCCACATCCTCTCCTCATAGAGGGTAAGGCCTCCCTTGAGTAGGTAACACAGGCTGGCATACCAAGTTGAGGGAAAAAAAGAATACTGATACATAAAATGCATTTAAAAAAACAGTGAACAGACACTTTGAAAAAAGAAACATGCATTTTGTTAGATTTTACAATCTTAATTCTGGAAACAATTTTGGTTGTACAAATATTTGCTTCTATTATCAAACTCTAGCTAAAACGATTTTTTATCTATGATTGTTATACAAAACTAACTCTGTTAGTAAGGTTAATTTAATGGAGTTCATCAATCTCTCTCTCTCTCTCTCTCTCTCTCTCTCTCTCTCTCTCTCTCTCTTTCAAAATGTAACATGTCTAATTCTGATTAACAGGCTCAGAACTATTGTTCTCACTAGTGTTAATATTCAGAACATACATATTTAAATACAATGATTTATATGCAGTAAATGTTCTAGTATTTATGAAGTATTTAAGGTAATTGCAAAGAATAACTTCAGTAGATTAGTTCCTTGAATCTAATCTACAGCAAATTTTGTCTTACTCTGCCAATTCTCTATTATATAAAATCTCTACAGTACCACATGCTATAAATCTCTGGACTATTCTGGAATATTATCCATTCTCCAAGATTCTTGGCATATAGAGATCAAAATCTTACACTCAAGTCTCACTTGCCTGACCAAAGGTTCACATTCATAAAACTGAGCAATGATATAAGGAATATTAAAATAAACTCCACTAAAACATGGCTTTTAAATTTAACTTGTTATCCCTCAAGACTGGAAAGATTTGGTTACAGCTGTCCTAGAAACTGGTCCACAGTAACAATAGAGCACATGGTGGAAAGATGAGGCTAAAACTATAGAACAATGATGTAGGGCTAGAGATGTGGAAATTTCCAATTTCCATATCATCAATTGATTGTGATGATATACAAAGAAAATCTTTATATCATGATCACACCCTAATTTTATGCTGAATAGCAGCCTTGAATGCTTGGGACAGAATTGAAAAACTAGAAAAGAAAATTTACCAAAGTTATACAGGGCCCAAAAGAACACCTTTATGGATGTCTTACCAAAGCTGTCCTTAGCAGTAAATAGAATGATACCAAATTCAGAAGCTAGACAGATAATAATTGAATCTCTGATTTTTGAAAATGCTAATGCACAATGCAAAAGGGTATTAGGTCATTAACGGTAAGATCAGTACTGTTGGAGGAATGAATCCAAGATACAAATAATAGTGAATCTCATGGCCATGATGATGCTTGAATAAGAAAGGTGATTTCCAGATGTTTGAAGAAAAATAGTGATGTCAGGTGTTTTAATTGTGGTAAACAAGGTCACCTAAAAAGGAACTGTAAACAGGGCATTCCTACAATCAATGTTTTTTCAAGGAATAATCCCAACATAAAATGCCCTTCCCTTCTGGATTATGCAGAAAGTGTGGTAAAGGCCAACATTGGACTAATGAATGTAGATCTACAAGAGACAGACAAGGTAATCCTTTGTCTTTGCCTTTAGGAAAACCCCTGAGGTGCCTGTCACAGGCCCCCATGACAAATTTGTTTCAGTCCTTTCCTGCCATGGTGGAAGAAACCCCTGCCCAGAGCAATTAAAGAACCTAATGCCTATTGTAAAATATCATATAGCTCTGGATGATAGAACAGCTTTAAAAAATAAAAATCTAAGTAGTGACTATAAATCAAAATTGGCAAAGATTATATTTGGAACCTCCCCAAAGTTAGGGTTGGGGAAGGATTTTTGTTTTTGTCTTTTAGGAGAAGTAAGGCTAAGGAATCTGAAGAACACTAGACCAATTTGAAGAAAAAGGACAAATCATCCAGAAAAAAAAATGTCCCAAGAAAAATTGGCCTATTGGTATATCACATATCTAACAGAATAAAATTTCATGTCTTCCTAAATGTTTATTAATGCTGTTCTCTACAGACATACACCACAAATGGTCTTTATGTAGTCCCAGTTCAATTAAAAATTAAAGCTGGCTCTCTCCTTCTCAAAAATCAATGCATGCTTGTTAAAAGATAATGCAAAATCTCTGTTTCATGTCGGAGGAGCTACCTGATATGGGACAGAAGAAAAACAAAAATTAAGGGACTATTCTATTGCCACTAACCTCATAATTCTTTGGTTTTATTTTGAACATAAAAACTTTTCTTAAGGTATGAATTTTATATCAAAATTTATAAGATATATATATTAAACTTCTGTCATGATGTTAATGGTCATATAGAGTATTAACTAATTCTAGAAAAAAGGCTTCTTCTAGCTTCCTGTATCTGATTTTCGGTTTGAATCTCTATCAGTTTTCTGCAAGGAACCCTGACTATGCCTAACAGTGACTTTGAAGTCTCCAAAAAGATGATGGAACTCCACAACAACAATTCCATCAAGATGATGATAATACCACTAAGATGACAAATACCACCCAAATATGGGTTTTGGACTACAAAGTGCTCAGGACAATTTCAAGATGGTTAGCTGAGATGATCCAGCCTCATAGACTACTTGAGCAAAGACTTGAGACAAACCCTGAATTTTCCTATTATGCAGAGCATGGACAACTAATGATACAGTTACCTATTCTAGGACTTGACAATTAACCCCAATTTTTTCTTTTCAGGATCTCCTAAGATGCCATCACCCCCAGACAGCAGGAAGTGATTTTAAGAAAATGATGCTCACTTTCCCAAGAGGTGGAATGAGAGGTTTTTGGTCATTCAATGGGTTATGGATAGTTGTCATTGTTTAGGATGGTTGGTTACAAGTTGTTAATTGTTAATGGTCAGGCAGAAAGCTAAACAAAGGAAATTAGAATCAGGGTTCTTGGGAAAAAAAAGAAAACAAAAAGGATATAGATAAGAGGTAGATTATTAAATCTACTCTGAAAAAAAGATATAGAAATGATAAGATAATGGGTAGATTATTGAATCTATGCTGAAAAGAAAAAAGAGGAGGATATAGAGATGATAACATAAAAAATAGATTATTGAATCTACATTTAAAAAGCATCTACTAGTTTTAAATATTTTACATTGGATTGGATTATTATATATTGTATACAAATTATGTATATTGAAATAAATTTGAGATTGATTTTGTTAGAAAATACTGTATGTGTATTTTTAATCTTGTTCAAGGTATTGTACCTATACAGTTCATTTAACAATGTAATGAAAATTGCTAGTCCTTGAAAGTTATTATTAACAATTAATTAGGATATAAGAAATGCAAGTTAATTGTCATTACAATCAAACTTGTAGTCATATTAGGTATGTTTTCAAGGTTAAACAGAAATATACTTTAGATAGACAGGTCATCTTCAAACACTTCAGAGTTCTATAGAAAATGGCATTTAAAATGTTTTAATAACATAGATTCTTTTTTATGACTATGAGACATGTCTGTTCCTGGCAGCACCAATCTACTTCAGAGAAGATGATTGACATTGAAGAAACTCCATATGGAGTTTACTTTCTTTGTGGCACATTAACCACTGGGCAAAAAAGTGCCCTTACATCGACGGCTGACAGTATGATATCCAAAATGGAGAGGCAGGACACAAAAGAAAGGACTGCCAAACCTTGTCAAGACAAGATAGGGAGGCCCTTTAGAAAATCCTGCTTCGCAGATGAGTCTGTCAGATATGCTAGACCTGTGGGTAAAAGATGGATGCCTCAACATTAGAAAAAAATCCTGGTTGACTGTCCAGGTAGTCAGCTGTTTCTGTCATTCTTCACATTTTTTGGAAGTTGCTTGTTTCTACTTCCTGCTTACTCAATTAATATTAATTCCTTCTCGGGTCTCTGAGGGAGTTGAAGATTAGATAGTTATAGTTTTTCTTGTTAACAAATTCAGGGAAAAAACTCACTAAGAGGGGTATAAGTATATAAATTTGAAAGACATGAAAAGATAGTTTTCAGTTGGTAATACAAGTTAGGATAGAAAGTGAATTAGGTAAATTTTGGATTTACCAAAATAGGCTATATAATGGAGGTTTTTTTTTTTTGTCTGAATCTGTCAAACGTTAATGGACTAGATATTGTTTATGTAATTCTTGACTGTACATATTGTATATACTTATTGTACTTACTATATATAGTTTTTCTTATATTAGTTATAAACTTTTATTATTTTAGACTAAAAAGGGGAAATTTGGTGATATATTGTGCACCCCAATAAAACTTACCTTGGGATCAGAGGACAGAGCCAGTCACTAGATTAGACATAGAGGGCTGACAGTGGTAGCACACTCCATTAATCTTATCACTTGTAAGGCAGAGATCCATCTGGATCTCTGTGAGTTCAAGGCCACACTGGTAAAAGAACCAGGCACGATGGCACACACCTTTAATCCCAACACTTGAGAGTTCATGCCTTTTCTTAGGCAGCACATACTCCTCTAATCCCAGGAAGTAAGATAGCAGGGTAGAAAAAAAGGTATATGAGGTGTGAGGAAACATGAACTCAACTGTCTTAAGACTGAGGATTTCCTAGAGGTAAAAGCTTGTGGCTAGATGTTCTGTTTCTCTGATCTTCTAGCTTTCACCCCAATATCTGGCTCTTTTTTTTTAATCTATCAATAAGACCATTTAGCAATTCGTGTTACAAACCTCACTATCATCTGTCTCCCCAGTTCTGGAAATCCAAGATACTAAAGCCAAGATGAAAAGAAGAAAATGCAAATTATAGCATGGAGAAGGAAAAGGGATCATAGAATATTCAGGCCATGGGGAGTTTGTGATTAGAAAAACATTCATTTGATGATTTGTAAAGTCTAGAAAATGATCTGTAATTAAGTGGAGTTATTAAATACAGAGCAAAGTGAAAGAATAAATTGCAAGTGATGAAAGAAAGAAAGAAAGAAAGAAAGAAAGAAAGAAAGAAAGAAAGAAAGAAAGAAAGAAAGAAAGAAAGGAAGGAAGGAAGGAAGGAAGGAAGGAAGGAAGGAAGGAAGGAAGGAAGGAAGGAAGGAAGGAAGGGGGAGGGAGGGAGGGAGGAAGGAAGGAACATAGATAGAGAGATAGATAGATGATAGATAGATAGATAGATAGATAGATAGATAGATAGATAGATAGATAGATAGATAGATAGATGATGGGCAGATAGATAGGCAGATAACATTGAAAAATATCAAATCAGGTGCTTATAACAGTCAGCAGAAATCAAACAGAGGACCCTCTTTAAAATAGACATCCCAAGTTCCCAGTAGATAGAATCCCTGGCAGAGCATGGTGTCTCCTTGTATGAGTCTTCCAAGTAACAGAAAAAATAGCAACAAATAGCAAAATGGTGATCAAATGAGGCCCTTGGGGAATTCAGCAGGAACTGACCAGGGAAGTTGAGGTAGTAGCTGAAATTTTCAGTTGAGCTTTCTCTCCATGGCTAAGCTTCCTAAGACTGAACCTCTGCTCTTTCTCTTTCCCATTGTAGACACTTCAATATCATGGGATAAACAATGTATGTCAGAAATGTTTTATCTTCTAGTTCTTCTCAAGGACACAGTGCCTTTATTCTTGGGCTGTTTGTCGTTCTCTCGTCCCTGTGACAGAGCTGAGGTGAAGGGAGAAGAGAGCAGTTTATCTT
The DNA here is from genome assembly GCF_049852395.1 of Peromyscus maniculatus bairdii. NCBI lineage: Eukaryota > Metazoa > Chordata > Mammalia > Rodentia > Cricetidae > Peromyscus > Peromyscus maniculatus. Next base: position 100,112,563 of record NC_134860.1, read on the forward strand.
CACATGAGAGGCCTTGGAGGACACTTGATGGGAACATGCTTGGCCTGAAATTGAACAGCTTCAAATGCAGCTCCTCAGTGATCTTAAACAGCACATGATAAGTGACCAACATAATATGCATCACACTTGATATTACAGTGAAAACGCCATGAGACTAACATGCTGTCTGCAGGTAGATCACACACGTGTAAAGCTCCTATTGCTGACCCAAATTTGATGGGCATTTTCTGTGTTCTCTGAGCCATCACTCATCCCTACAATGGTGTAGGTGTGATTTTTTTAATCTTTATTTTTTCAAAATATATTTTTAGTTAAAATAGAATTACATCACTTCCCCTCCCTTTTCTCCTTCCAGCCCTCTCCCAGGTACCCTCCCTCAAACCCCTCCCTTACCCCTCCCCTGTCAAATTGATAGCCTCTTCTTTGATTCAAAAACACAAACACACACACACACACACACACACACACACACACACATTATTACAACCTGCTGAGCCTGTTTTTTGTCATTTATGATTTCAAGACTGAATACACACACACACACACACACACACACACACACACACACACACACACACACACACATCATTGCAACCTGCGAAGCCTGTTTTTGTCATTTACAATTTCAAGACTGACCACTCTGCATTGGACAGCCAATGAGGGTGTTCATCCCTAGGAGAGGCTAATTCTCCTTCTCCCAGCAATCATTAGTTGCCTGTAGTTCTTTGTCTAAAAGTGAGACTCTTTGAGATTTTTCTCTATCCACATTAGCATTTCTATTCATATTGCCATTGTTACTGTCTTGTCAATGCAGCCATTTCTAGGAGAGGCTGTTTTACAGTAGATTCCCAATTATTCTTGCTCTTACAACCTGTCTACCACATCTTCTGTGATATTCCCTGAGTCATAAATACAGGAGCTGTGATGTGGATGTATCCGTTAAGGGTGGGCTCTCCACAAACTGTTTATTGCTGCATTATGTCCAGGTATGGTTTTCTGTTATGGTCTCCATTTGCTGTAAAGAGAGACTTCTTCAATGAGGAGTGGTAGCTATACTTATCTGTGGATATAAATATAATATTTGAATATGACACAAAATTATTTTGCTCTATCCAAGTGGAGGTAGAAGAGTATTTTCTAGGATAAATAACATCACTAACTCAGGAAGCTCTTACCAGTACCAAGCATGATTGTAAACAGAGAGTTTTCTCTGGTCTGCCTCGTCCTGTAGCTGTCTCTAAATAATCACTCAGAAGCTTATATTAATTATAAATGTTTGTCTAATGGCTCAGGCTTATTACTAACTAGCGCTTACATTTTAGTTAGCCCATTTCTATTAATCTTTGTATCACCACATGGCCTGTGGCTTTCCAGTGCTCTGGCATCTTGCTCCTTTGGCAGCTGCTGGTGGCTGCCTTGACTCTGCTCTTCTTCATCTCCATGTTCACTTTGATAGTACTGTGTAACCTGATTCTGCCTTACCATTGGCCAAACAGCTTTATTTATCAACCAGTGAGAGCAGCACATATTCACAGCATACAGAAAAACCATCCCATAGCATTTTGAGTAGGCCTTAAGTCCAATTAGATAGTTATTGGTTACCACCATGTAAATACCACTTATTATACCTTTATGTATGCTAGTCACTGTCATGGTTCATAAGTATTGCAGCTGGGTAGCAATGTGTAAGTGCTTCTCTCCCTTGGAAGTGTTCATAGTATAATATGGATATCAGGAAGGAGGCTTTCAGGTCAGATCCACCTTGAATCACTCATGTCCTAAGCCCTGTGTGTGCAGTGTCTTCAACCCCAAGGGCCATTGCTTACCTCCTGAGAAATAACCAAGAACTACATGGATAGTAAAAGCTATGGATACCAACAAAATTAATAAAAATTTGATTTAAACAGGAAAAAACCCTTGATGAAGACAAGTAAAAGATCATCTACCAATGTGACATCTCTACAAGTTGTAAGAAAAATTTAACAATCAAAGGTTGGGGTAGGGTTCTGTTTTTGTCTTTCCAGGATAACGGAAATACCCATCTTCCAAAAATCATAAGGCCTTGGATATCCGGATGTTTACAGCAGAAAGAAAGAATCTATTGGTACCAATCTACACATGGTAAAATCTCATTGCCTAACATCTATCCCTCTATCAATCTAGTAAAGTTGTGGTTCCAAATCAATTATAAACCAAGCTGGCTTTGGAGATGGAATTGGCTCACTCCTTCTTTAAACCCAAGCATATTGCTAAAGAAAAGTTTGAGAGATTCTTCAGTCCTGTATCAGAAGAGCCCTCTGATGTGGGACAGAAGGAAACCAATAAAAAGGAACCATTGTCTTCTAAATTCTAATTCTCTCCATGCTTACTCTGGATTTCTCAGAATCCTTTCTTACATGCTATGTCCTCTTTAAATCCAAACCTTCCATTTTTGATAACAAATAAGTTTTTTCCAATAGCAATCTCGGAAGTCTCCAGAAGGAAGATGGGGCCCCAACAACAACAACTCTACCCAATCCAGAATGATGCCATGGTAATCATCATCATACTACACTTCTTGCCAGAATTTCAAACAATCATACCCATTACTCTAAGACTTGCTGCAGAACCTACAATTAGTTTAACTGAGATTTAACTATCTGAGCTTTCTCACACTACCCAGCAGAGATAACATCATCCCCTAAACAGCAGGAAGCAATTCTAAGAAAACGACGCCCCTTCGCCCTTAGGTTTCATATTTCTCAGGGTTATGGATGATGGTTATAGGGCTGGGGGTGGAAGAAAATATTAAACTCAGTATTCTCCTTAAAAAAAGGGGAAAAAGAAGAAATGGAATGGATAGGTATAAGATATTATGGTAGATCATTGTGTATACTAGTAAACAAATTTAGTAAAATAGCAACCTTAGATAATTTTCACTGTAACTTGTACTGTTATGGATTCTTATATGTTGATACAAATGTAAACTATTTTTATATTCCTGTTTAAGATAATTTGTATAGTGATACAAATACAGAACTATATTTGTTATAATGTACATATATTTCTACTCTTATTTGAAATATTTTTATATTGATACAAATGTAAATTTATATCTGTCATACTTTAGGTATGTTCTACTTCTGTTTAGGATATTCGGTATATTGATATATATATATATATATATATATATATATATATATATATATACATATATATATATTTAAGATTATTGTCATATTGCATATCGCACTATATATTCCTACCTCTGTTATAAATATCTTGTGTATTGTCACAATTTTGAAGTCATCGTTCTTCACCATACATTTGCTTATAGACTGTTTACCTTGTTTACGTGAAGCCTAAGTCCTTAGGTTATTTCAGTAGATAAGACTTATAGATTTATAGTCGCCTATGCCTATCATCTCTATAGTTACGTTAGTTAGGTTATCCAGATTTACAGATACATAGGTCAGATGGACAGGTAATCTTCAAATACTTCATAGACCTAGAGAATATGGCATTTAAATAACTTAGAATTCTGTTGACATGAGACACAATTGCTCCCGGCTGCGCCAATTTGATCCCGAGAGAATGTTGGGCTTCTAAGACATTTCCATTTGGAAGTTTGTCTTCTTGGCACAAAATAGCCTACTGGGCAAAGAACTGCCCTTGCCTTGACGGCTGACAGTACGAATGCAATGCTGTCCTTCCTGGACAAGTGGGACGCAGGGAAAGCGACCACTGTACTCTGCCAAGACAGGGTAAGATGGTCTTTCAGAATTCCTGCTTCTGAAGATGGTCTGTCAGATACTCTAGGCCTGTAGCCAATTTGAATGCACCAACAATGCTGAGAAACATTAGGTGACTGTCCAGGCTGCCAGCTGTCTCTGTCTACTCTTGCAAGACTCCCGAAAGTTGCTTGAATCCATCTTCCATTTCTCAGGTACCATTATGTTCCTTCTCAGGTCTTTGATGGGATTGAAGATTAGCAGTTATAGTTACAACTTAGTATATATAATATCTTAGATAGAACATATTAAGTATTAAATTCAGGTTCTTTAGGATAGGACACCTTTTGGAATGATCTTTATAACATGCCATTTACCTATGCTCTATACTTCTCTGGATTTTAGTATGTGTTTCTTGCTTGATATTGTTTGCATTGGTTCCATCTTATCTAGGTCATTATCCCTCATTATTCATGGACAATATTTGATAACCATTCCTTTGTATATAGTCTTGTACTAGTTACTAGTTTAGAACCTTCTTATTTAGACAAAAAGGGGGAGATGTAGTGGGTAGCTATTCCAGCTTGGATCTAGAAGTTCCAACCCCCATTGAGACTCTGGCAACTGTCACGCCTACAAGGCGAGGCCAAGGGAGACGTCTGGAGACCTGAGACCTGGATGGGCGAGCGCTCTCTCTGTTCCTGAACCCTAGACAGTGGAGGTTGACTGAAAAGAGCTCCAGAGAACACCGCTGGATTGTGATACACCTTCCCCAGACCCCTGCAACCTATCTATTCCTTCATTTGTAAGTCACCCACTTCCCACTAAATAAATCTTCCTTTTAACTACGTGGAGTGACCTTTATAATTTCCCCAATAGTCTATATGGTTTTCATAGCCACTTGGACTACCCTGACAAATCATTTAAAACAAAATTTCTCATGCCTTGTCATGGAGTTTTTTGCTAGTCTATGGTTCTTATGGGAAGCAACTAGCATAATTTCCTTCAAGAAGTGTGTGTGTGTGTGTGTGTGTGTGTGTGTGTGTGTGTGTGTGTTACATAATTTGGGGCAGATACAAAGAATATGGTTCCTTGGGGCTTCATCAAACACCCTTGATGTTATCAAAGATCAAAAAGTATGTTCTTCAGCCTGGTCATGAGTGGGAACAATGAAGGGCGACGGTCGAGGGAAAGAGAGTGGGAGATCCTAGCTGGATCAAGAAAAGAGAGGGAGAACAAGGAATAGGAGACCATGGTAAATGAAGACCACATGAGAAGGTGAGAAGGGGAGGAAGCAGAGAGCTAGGGAGGCCCACGGAGATCCACAAAGATACCCCCGCAAAAGACTGCTGGCAATGGTCGCGAGACGGCAGGAACTGACCTACTCTGGTGATGGGATGGCCAGACACCCTGATAGTTGTGCCATAAACCCCATCCAAGGACTGAGGAATCTGAATGCAGACATCCACAGCTGGGCCCCTGGGGGAGCACTGGGAGTCTAATTAGTGAGAAAGAAGAGGGTTTATATGAGCGAGAATTGTTGAAGCCAAGGTTGGATAAAGCACCGGGACAAATAACCAAATGAATGGAAGCACAGGATCTATGAACCAAAGGCTGAGGGGCCCCCAACTGGATCAGGCCCCCTGAATGCGTGAGACAGTCATTTGGCTTGATCTGTTTGGGAGGCAGCTGTGCATTGGTGCCGGGTCCTGGGCTCGTTGCATGAGTTGGCTGTTTGAATCCTGGGACTTATGCAGGGACACTTGGCTCGGTCTGGGAGGGGGGGAATGGACCTGCCTGGACTGAGTCTACCAGGTCGACCCCGGTCCTGGGGGAGACCTTGATCTGGAGGAGGTGGGAATGGGGGATGGGCTGGGGGGAGGGGGGGCGAGAGGGGGAGAACAGGGGAATCTGTGGCTATTATGTTGAACTGAATGGTGTTGTAAAATAATAAAAAAAAAATTTAAAAAAGTATGTTCTTTCAGAATCAGTTGTCCATCATATTACACTTAGAACCATACCTTAATACTTCAGCCCTTCATCCTGGGTCCCTTACTCTCTTGCTGGGTCCCTTACTCTCTTGTTATAAAAGATTGTAGGTAAATCCTGTTGGAAGGCAGTCAACATCTCCCTTATTCCAACAAATCCTCAGAAATCCACTTTAGTCTTCCATTGTGGATTCTTAACTTTTTTATTATAGCAGATTGGTTCCCATTTCTAAGCAAATCTTTGTTAGGTGTTAATCAATTCCTCCTTTATTCCAAATCCCAAGAAATTTCATTACTAACTTTTAAAAATACTTAAAATCCCACCTATACTATAATGCAAAGGCCCCAGGTTCTTTCACTTCTAACAAACACAACTGCAATATACTCTTCAGCTTGGGCAGAAAGACTGAAGACCTGGCCTGGAGGGATCACTCTGAGAAAACGGTGAAGACTCCATACCTTAGAGGCTGAAGTATGCACAGTGGGCATTAAGGAATTAGTTCAATGAAAAAAATCTATTTTATATTATGAGCTTTACTCTAATAGGAGGGAGAATCATTTCAAAAAATGAGTGGATTAGTAAGATTTTAAACATCTTCAAAGGCAAATTACCATGACCATCTGCTTTGAAATCTGTGAGCACTGGAAGTATGATTTGAGCTAATATATTCCAGATTTCAAATTCTCCTAGTGGAGAGGCTACTTATGTATCTTATTCCCATATATATATATATATATATATATATATATATATATATATATATAGTGCAGCCTTGGCTTTTGGTAAGATGCTCTGGGCAGTTTTTCAGAGAGAGAGAAAAAAAGCAGAAGCTAGATAAGATGATTTTTGCAAAAGTCTCTTCATTAGTAATCAGCGTCATGGCGATGCTGATTTATGTCTGTCTTCTGAGTGGCTGGAACAGAATTCCAAACTAATGCCATTTCTGCTTTCAAAGGACTCTATCTTCTAGACCTCATTTAGCATGAGGATAGAGAAACACAGATAAATGTCTTATCAGGAGAAAAAGTAATTTCATGTTCTTGCAGTTCTTTCCTCTGTCTATTCAAATGCTAGATGCCCTTTCATCTCCTACAAATGGTTTTCTCTTAATCCGCAAGAAACTAGCCCATTCTTCCTAACAACATCATTATATTTTGAGTGAATTATCACAGAACAATTAAGTGCTGTTCTCATGTGGCACACACTTATCTTTGGCTGTTTGTTTCAAAATTTCATTCAGCTGTGCCCTCCACTATTTCCTCATTTTGTTGAATGCTTCTGTCAGCTTCCAGCAAAGAAAATAACACAGTAGGGGGCAGGGCAGAAGTCACAGTAGTATAAGACACCATTGCCGCTCCAAACAATGTTCTCCATTATAGTTCACTGAGCTAATGACAATGCATCATTTTGTTAAAAAATGTTACTATCGCTGCAGCAAAAACATCCCATAATATTAACCAAGCTGGTGCTCTGACACTTCCACCTATAAAGAAAGAGCTGTTTATAAAATCCTGTTTTGTCATGGGTTATAATTTCAAGACGACCTTTACAAATAGGTTGAATGTGTTTTAAGGAGGCATATTACAAACAAGAGTGATGACTTTGGAGTAGTCCTGAAACCATGTTCTTACTTGATTGATTGCAAATGATGTGACTTTAGACGATACAAATTAATTCTTCTAATTTCCAGGGTCTGTATCAGACTGGAGATTTGTGAAGTTTTTAGTACTAGAATTAATGGGTCTGACTTCGGGATCCACATGAGGAGACACTGTAAAAGAGGGAGATATAACTAGTAGTAAACACAATTACGGTATTTTACCTCAGAATTCCATCAAGCCCTTGTTGGAATTCCATGTCTATTGCTGTGATAAAATGCCTTAACTAAAATCAATTTAGGAAGTAAAGTTTATTTGGCTTGCAATTCCAGGTTCTAGCCCACCATTGTAGGGAAGTCACAGAGCAGAAGCTAGAGACAGCTGATCACACCACTTCCTGCCTGCTTGCTGCTTCTGCTCTTATCTCGATTCTCCTGTTCTACATAGTCCAAGAAACACCCCCCACACACACACCTAGGGAATGGTTCTGCCAACAATGGGCTGGATCAGCCCAATTAATAATCAAAGACAATCCCCCTCAGACATGTCCACAGGCCAATCAGATCTAGGTAACCTCTCATTTGGGATTTCTTCCCAGGTGATTACAAATTGTGGCATGATGACATTTAAAATTAATTATCACACATGACAATAAAAATACAAAAAGTGTGTGTGTGTGTGTGTGTGTGTGTGTGTGTATGAGAGAGAGAGAGAGAGAGAGAGAGAGAGAGAGAGAGAGAGAGAGAGAGAGAGCGCAAGAGGAGGTAGGAATAAACCTGCAGCTAATTCTGGAAGTTTGTTGTTTCATAGGCTTACATATTGTGACAGAAGTACTATTTCTTGTTTGCTCACTTAATGAAAGCATTGAGTACCATAGCTGTATTTAGACCGTATTCTAAAATCCTTTGAGAAAACACTCTTGGGCACTTGAGTGCTCTCTAATGTCTATGACACAGCAGCATGAAGCACGCTTTTAGTTATACTAGTACAGGTAATTTGAAAGGCCAAATGTGATGTCAGTTATCTAAACACAAAGCTGCCATAGTTTTACAATTGAGCAGATCCTAATCAAGGATGTTATTACTGCTAAATAGCGTAGAACTCTCTCACACACTGTATGAAAATATACTTACAGCAAATTCTGTATAGTAATTCTTTGACTTGGTGTATAGAGTAAGTGCCTTCTAGGTTAAGAGCTGTAATTAGCCACTGGAGACACCCAGCAAAATGTGCTTTGTATGCATAAACACTCAAAGCTTGACACAGGAGAAATACATACAAAGAGATAATTAGATATCTGCTGCAAAGGAGAAGATATAGACCCATTTTTGCAGATCTCTCTAGCTGAGTACAAGTACAAGCTAGACAAAGATGGCAAGGGATAACTTGAAAGAGGAAAGCAAACTGCTTAACAATCACAGAAAATGTAATGACAGAGGGCACCTGAATACTCACTCAACAGGAACACGCCCAACATAACAAGTATCCATTTGAACAAGAGAAGGTAGCCCAAGTAGGCATGTTCCCACTCTGAATCAAACAGAAGTCTTTCTTGAAAATATCAATCTGAAACCAAGTGTGTGTGCTTACGAGAGCCACCAAAACCCGTGCTGGATAGGAAACAAGCTGCTTCTGTGATACTTGGCTCACCCACCCAAAGGCTGTTGGGCAGCACTGGCTCTGGGGAGTCCCAGCAAGGAACCTGGCTGGTGGACCTTCTTTGTCCCAGCAGGTCTGACACTCTCTTCTTACCAAGAAACCAGAGTGAGAGAATACACCAGGAGAAGGGACCCAGACACAGTGAGACTCTTTGCAGAACCACACTTTATGGTGATATTTTAATTGTACTGAAATGTGATTTTATTAAATGTATGTTAATAAATAAAGTTGCCTGGGGGTCAGAGCTAATAGCAAGCCATAGCAGAAACTGGACGGTGGTGGTGCACGCCTTTAATCCCAGCTCTTGGGAGGCAGAGTTAGGCGGATCTCTGTGTGTTCAAGGATACAGCCAGCATGGAGACACACGCCTTTAATCTCAATACCAACCATAGAAGACCTGGAGATCTGTACAGTGATGGTCATGTGGTCATGTGGTCATGTGGTTGGGTTTACAACCAATGAGAAGGCAGAATAGAAAGTCAATAAAAAGCACAAACACACAGGAAGTAGGTCTCTTGCGGAGAGGTAGGACAGCAGCGGCAGTGAAGGGTAAGGTTTCTAATCTCAGCTCTTAGCTATTGCTCTGACCTCTTGGTTTTCATCTCTGAATCGGCTCTGTGTTTCTTATTTAAAAAGACAGTTTAATCTACAACACTTTGTCCTCTGAAGAGAGGGGAGACATCCTTTTCTCATGATGGATATCAAATATCTCAGTTTAAGGAGACTCCTTACTCCTCAGGCAACACCACCAGAGTCTGGCAGGATATCCAATGGCCTGACTATGAGCCGAGAAGAAACAAGGAGCATTGCAAAGGCTTAAAAAATTAAAATTAAATTGTTTAAAAACAAGCTCTCTCTCTCTCTCTCTCTCTCTCTCTCTCTCTCTCTCTCTCTCTCTCTCTCACACACACACACACACACACACACACACACACACACACACACACACACACACACAAATGCCAAGTCTTGGTGAGGATGTGGGATAACTACAGCCCTATATCTTACTAGTGGGAATGTGTGGCCACTATGCAAGCCACTTAGAGGGTCTTCAGAAGTTAAGCATAAAATTACATGGCTCAGAGATTCCATTTATATGTGTATGTGCAAGAGAATCAAAGACATGATAAATTCAAACTATACTTGTACATAAATAACCATAGCAACACTGTTGAGTTTAGCCAATAGGAGAAACAATCCAAAGGACCATCAGCAGATGACTAGATTAATTAAAATACGATATATTCAGGACTGGAGAGATGGCTCAGTGGTTAAGAACACTGGTGCTTCAGTTCCCAGCACCTCCATGACAGCTTCCAACTGCCTGTAACTCCAGTTCCAGGAGGATCTGACACACTCACACAGACATACATGCAGGCAAAACACCAATGCACATAAAATAAAAATAAATAATTAAAAATATGTTATATTCTTGTAAGAGAAAATTATTCAGTTATAAATAAGGACAAAATACTCATGATATAATATGAATGAAACTTAAAACTATGCCTACTGAAGGGAATCAGTCACGAAAGGTCACACATTTTATGAATCCACAACTTAAAAATGGTAAACATATAAATAGGACTGAGTAGTAGAATATAGGGAAGTGATTCCCAACATGAAGAGGGACTCCATTGGTCACAATGGGAGTGCTCTAAAATGTGTGACTTGTGGACTATAATATGGATCATACTAAAACCCACTGAGATATGCATATAAAAATGACGCTGAATTGTCACTGAAATCATACCCAAACATAAGTACTCACTGACACTTGTTTACTGCACTTGGACAGTAGATCTCTGTGTTCCCCCTATCTACTTCGCAAAGATGGTTTTCTAATGAGGACTGAGGGATGCATTCATCTATGGGTACAGACATAGTTATTTAGAAAGCAGTTTGCTCATAGCCCCCCACCTATAACTATTAGTTTGCCAAATGAACATGGTATATTTTTTGTTTGTTTTTTTTTAAATAGCTGAGATTTTGTTCCACAATTCAGGTTTCTGGCTTCACCAAATCACTGAAATTTAGGATTATAAATCTAAAGTTGTTATGAGCAACAGGCCAAAGTGTGACAGTCAACAAGATTCTTAAGCTATCATCACAAAGTTCTTTCCTTCAGTGTTATTGCTGGATTCAGCTTAAGAAATTAATGCATTTTTTTTTATTTTTCGAGACAGGGTTTCTCTGTGTAGCTTTGCGCCTTTCCTGGGACTCACTTGGTAGCCCAGGCTGGCCTTGAACTCACAGAGATCCGCCTGCCTCTGCCTCCCGAGTGCTGGGATTAAAGGTGTGTGCCACCACCGCCCAGCTGCATTTCTTGAAGTTGTCACCACTTGGGAGAAACTGTTGTCTAGTTAATGGTGTGGATCTAGAAGTAAAAAGTGTAACTTGAAATTGTCCATATACACCCAATTGCTCTCCCTGAAGGTTACTGGGTGCTGTATTCTGCTTTCTTTAGGTATAAAAAGTCATATTGAATGAAATTCTGAATAGAAGTGCTCCTTGTTGCCACCCTTAAAGGAGTGACAATATTTGGGGGATGTTTATACCCATCCTTTGGCTGTCAAAGTCTAAAAACAATGGACTCCAAGAAACTGCAATTTCTTCAGCGATGAGGAAAAAGTTGGGACCTTAGTGTCAGCCAGGAGGGGGCTTATCTCTGAAAAGAGATTAGACACAATTCTTATAATTTGTCAGATTATCTTGCTGAAGGCTCTGCTGCAGCTTAGACAATGACCATGTGCAGGATCACATCTTGACCAGGACTGTACAGCTACCCATGCCTTTTGCCTTCTATTTAAATTTTAACCTCACGTCAGAACTCCTAAGATAGACCTGTAGTCACATGGAATAAATATCTATTGTCTGTGTCTCATTATTACTTCTGCTGTTTAATTAGACTATTGAGGATAAGAAACCAAACTTGGCTTATTAGGACTCCCAGGATCCAGCACGTGCCCCAATAGCACCAGTAACACACAAGAGAATCAAGACGACGACAGTAAGAGCACCTTGACTAATTCTCCCCAAGTTTTTATTTATACTTCTCCTCAGTATTCTAAAGTTCTGACCCAACCTGATCGTCACAAGTCACTCACCTAATTGGTTTTCCCTGCAATTACACTGGTCAGAGCCAAGTTTCCCTGTTCAGCAATTAAACCACATAGGAAGGCCACATGTCTCTTCTTTTATTTCACCAGGAGAGAATGATAATGTTGTGGAATCTATTTTTCTGCCAAGCCCAGAAGGAAGTAAAGAAAGGAAAGGACTAAGAAAAAGCATGATGCACACTGTACCAGAATAAATGGCTCTGCTCACTGCCACATCCACAGCTCCTGTCACAGACATCCTTCTTTTACTGCCACAGCCGGGGCCTGGGCCAGAACATCCCTGCTGTAACCAGCCCATGCAGATTTCAGCATTGCTGTCAGTGAAAACTATAAATACCAAGATGAACCCCAAAGAGATCTGTCGCATAGGGAGCATGAATATTCCAATTTCTGAAGCCACCATTTACCAGGAAGACACATGGCATCTTAGAACAAACAAGTTATTCCTGGGTAAGTGTCTCAGTCTAAAGTGACAGAGGTAAAAGGAGTTGCCATTTTAGGAAAATATTAAAATCTGTTAGCAGATTTTGGTCTGATTTATAATGCCAGCTCAAACAAAGCAGAAGCTAAGGTGGTATTGCATCCTTGCCATCTCCTACCCCACCCGGTTGTCATTCTATGGAGCTGACTGTATACTGTATTCTTATTTCATGTTTGTCTTTCTGGAAAAGGCATGTTTATGTTCAATGTGTAACTCTTCTTTGTACTGACTTTTCTGTTTTACAGTTTTCTTTTAAATCATTGAAATTGCCCATTTCTAAACATAGTTGTAGTGTAGCACAATGCATGGATCATATACATGTTTCTGAATTATGTACTTACATGCTCTATAGATCTCTACACACCTATAAGAACAAAAACTATAAGATACTTCTTTTGAAAGGGGTTTTCCGCATGGGACTTTCAAATTGTCTTTCAACACAAGTTGGAGTATAAGTTTCTTTTTGCTAGGTCTGGCTATTTTTAAACACTTTATCTCTGGTGTACTAAGGTAAAATGGCGTTCTTACCATTACTTAAATCTCTATATTTAATAATTTTAGCAATATGTATAAAAAGCTTCTTGCTCTTTATAATTCTTTTCTAGGAAACATTACTTTAAATTCTGGTTCATTGTTTCTCTTGTGAGATATTTTGAGTATTAAGAAAACATGATATTTTTCTTATGTATTTTACATTTTCAAAATATTTTCTTTGATTGTCATTTTCTTTTGCCATTATGACTCTTTTATATAGTAGAGAAGTTGGAGTTTTTATGTGGATCAATTTTAGACTTTTTTTTTACTTCCTGGCTTATGATTTACAAAACTTTTCCATAGGAGATTTATTTTAAAAAGATGTACATACAAGGCATTGTTAATAGTCATAATTACCATACTATATGCCATAACACACTAGAACTCACTCCTCTTGTCAATGTAAAGTAAAATAAAACTGAAGAAACGACTTGTTAATGCTTTTATTATTGTATTTGAATGTCTGTATCTGTGTACTTTTAACAAAAGCATCAGTAGGGTTCTAGTTTTACTCTTTAAAAAATAGCCCCAGCCAGATGATTCGTCTGGACCAGATGATTTGTCTGGACTCCTCAATGATTTTAGACACCCTCTCTACCAAAGTCTCTCTCTCCACAATTCCATTTATTTATTTTTTTATTCACGTTTGCCTACTTTTACCTTCCTTTAGCTCTTTAAATAATTGTACAAAATAACTTTTAATGTAGTTCCTTAGGAGATTTTTATTTTGTTCTGTTGTTGCTGTTCGTTTTTGAGATAGGGTCTCATCATGTACCCTGGCAGGCCTGGAACTCACTACAGAGACCCCTTCTCCTGAAATGCTATGATTAAAGGCATACACAATTGTGACCGGCCTTCCCTAAGCCTTTTTAAGCTAATAAAAAATTGTTTAGTACCAATTTCTTTTCTGTATCAGAATATTTCTAGACATTTTTATATTTGGATTTTTACCCAAGTTTTGTCATTTTAAAAAACAATCTATTGCTAGTTGGTCTGAGATGCGACTAAGTTTGTTGTTCAACTTGGAGAAGAAACTTTCCCAGAATTCCTGTTTTCCTTATTAAAATAGGGTATGTGCTCCTCCTAGTTATTTACAGCTTATTTCTTTTGAGTTTACATAACGGATAAACAGGTTTTATTGGATAAATGCTTAGATATTTTGAATCTCTGTTTTCAGGCATTTTTTTTTCTTCAGGAAGTACTGATAAAAGAGAAATGAAGAGAATATGACAGTTAAGTATGGCAAGCTTACCATCTACTTAAGAACTTGTTAACCTACAAGACCTACCACTGAGAAAATAAGCCTAAGTGCAAAGTTATGTAGGAGTTCAGGCGAGACAGGGGCAAATGTTGCAAAATAAATTTCCTCACAGAATGCTATGTAAGGTCTTTAAGAAGGAAGGGACCTGTGACATCAGCACCCAGTGCCTGGACATCTATGCCTTGGACTTTGGCCTACATACTTCATCATGATCATGGTCACGGGCGCAGGGAAGAACTTCCTTGTAAGTTCACAAGTGAAAAGGGACACTAGAAGATGTCAGCAGCCATTCACTGCTAGGCCTGCATCTGCCAGCACTTAACCCTGGTTTCTTGGGCCTGCTTTTTTATTCACCGGGCACAGAGACCCAGCTGCACTGAAACCACATGAAGTATACATGTTAAAAAAATAATGAGCGTGCTCTTTTCGGCAGTAAAAGAGGAGAAGTCATGCAAACATGGAAAGGACAAGTGCAAAGGAGGGGTGGTGAGAGGAGGACTCTTCAGAGGAGGTACACCCCTGGGAATTTCAAATGGCTTGAGAGTGAGTGAAAGGAACTTGAAATTCCACTCTCTGGAAATTAGTCTGGGCCACATATATATAATAAATGGGCTTGAATGCCAAGTTAAAAATGTAGAATAGGTTAAATATATTTTTCAATTCGAGTTAACTTAAGTAGCTATGAAAAGGTTTATCAAAAATGGACAGAGACACAACATGTGCCAGGGAATCCCAAAGTGGGAAGAAAGGTCATGTTTAAGCACAGAAAATCTGAGGGCTGGCAGACATCCCATTGGTAGCACGGTTCCTTACATATAGAAGTTCACATTAAATATTGAATGGATTAATAAAAAATAAATGACTTGCAAGTTTTTTTTAAAATCAGGTATTCCTAGAAGTTCATAATTTATAATAGCTTCATCGTGAGGTTTAAGCTACACATTCTTCTCAAGCACAGATTTCTCCTGGAGGAACAGTGTTTTGCTTAATGAGTACGACAACATTAAGGAACCAGGATCTGGAACACAGCTCTGTTCTGCCACACAGCAGCAATTAAGTAAAGGAATTAATGTTTCCTAAGCACTTGAGACACTGCTTTCCACAAATTAAATGCTGCATAACTGATAGAGCTGTTTGTTAAGTAAATAATGAAGGCTGGGAGACAAGACTAAGATAAAATTGCAAAAGAGTAAATGTTTAAGTCAGACCTTTTCTCTTCTTTCAACGTACCTGGTTCCCATTTAATTCTCCCCTGAATCTACTTCTTCATTTTTAAACAGCTCCAAAGATGTTTATTAAGCAACATCTAAAGTAAAAACCTTTCTATAGTTAAAAATGGGCAATGTTTCCCAAAGCCTCATGTGTAAGATCCAGTCCCAGATTGGTTCTCTGGGGAGGTAACGTAGACCTTTTGAGTAGGTAGGACCTCAAGAATAGTTTGTATCAATGGGAACATGCTCTCAAAGGAAACTGGGGAAGCCTGGTTCTTCTCTAAGCCTTTATTCTTCCTGCCTTCTAACATGAATAGTTTTTCTCGACCAGATGCTTTTGCCTGTTATGTTACCCTTTCCAAAGACCCAAAGCATTGGAATAACTCCATATTCAAATGGAAACTCCAGAAGTATGAGCCTTATCTCTTAGAACATGATTCTCCCAAGTATTTTGTCATAGTCATCTGATATTGTATTGGTTTGAATGAAAATGCTCCCCCCCCCATAGTGAGTGGCACAATTAGGAGATGTGACTTTGTCCAAGTAGATATGGCTTTGTTGGAGGAAGTATGTCACCGTGGAGGCAGGTTTTGAGGTCACATATATGCTAAAGCCATGCCCAGTATCTCAGTTCACCTCCTATTGCCTTCAGATCATGTTGTAGATTTCTCAGCTCCTTCTCCAGCACCTGCCTGCCTGCATGCTGCCATGCCCCACGATGATGATAATGAACTGTAAGCCACCTAATTAAATGTTTTCCTTTATAAGAATTACCATGGTCATGGTGTCTCTTCACAGCAATAGAAGCCCTAACTAAGACAGACACTGACTGACATAACATCTCACTGAAGAGGGTATATTTGAAGCAAAGTGTACATAGAAAGAGAGGAAGAAACTTGTGTCATTTGGTCCGTTATACAAAGCTCTGTGCAGCTGATCTGTTAAGATACTGAAGAGTAGCCAGAGGTATACAGGGTACAGTTCATCTAGTTGAGATGGACCTTGTTTTAAGGAGTGTTGAGTTTAAATTAAAAGCAGTCGAAAGCCAATAAAGGTATTAAACAAGAGTGTTACCTGTTTGTACCTTAATTTTTAAAAGTTATCCTTTCTGTTTACAGCGAAGAATGGATTTGAAGGAATGAAGAAGAAACATTGGGTAGCTGTTATTTATTGGGTAGCTGTTATTTTAGTCATTTAGAAATGACTGTGGTTTAGACTCCAATGGAGGCTCCAGGAATGAAGAATGACCAAGAGGCTGAGTGGAGATCAATTCATTTGGAGATAAAGGATAAGCAGTGTCAAGAATACTAACTAAGTTAAGTGACATGAGAAACTAAGTACCATTTCTCAATGACAATAAATTTTCAAATATGGGTTTTGGGGAAAGAATGAATTGTCAGCTTAGTACATACTCACCTTGAGAAGCCAGGTTTGAGTCCTTCTAATATGAGCAGATTTTTCTCTACTTCTTCTTCCTGTTATGCTAGCATTTCCAAAGTATTGGGATTACCCAGAAGTATGAGCCTTATCTTTTAGAACATAATCCCCTCAATTATTTTGTCATAGTAAGTAAAAAGTTGGATATGTGACTCTGAACCTAAGTAAAATATGGGCTAGAGAAATATATATGGGGTTTGTATCAGACTCTGAGATGCATCTTTTTTTTTTTTACAAACTCTTCTACCTATCTCTTTCTCCAGCCAAAACAGCCACAACTTCAGTTGCTGTCTCTTACAGAAGTTAAAGCAGATTTTTACAAGTTTAATACTATAATGCCTCCCACTGGACTTAGCATGTTCCTGTGGTGTGCTGGCTAATGCTTGGTTTTTACATCCCAGAAGGATAAAGGAGCTAAAACTTCACATTAGGCCTCAGTCCGAAATATTTTACCATTTCAAAAAGGCACATCCCTGGAGGCCAAGCATTCAACAGGTGGGCCTTCAGAGAACATTTAAGATTTACAATATAGCTTATGTCTGAAGCCACCTTTGATCAATATGAAGTGGAAGCTGATGAATGAACAGGTTTTTCTCCTCTAGGTAGACAGAAACTCAGATGCATTTCTCAAAGCTGCTCTGATACTCCAGGCAGGATCCAATATCAATCACCTACAGACTGGCCACCTCGATCACCCACCTTCCCCAGGCTTTTCATTGCATTCTTGAGTCACTTCCCTGGTGTTTCATTGCCATCATTAGCTAAAATAACTCCCCAAGTCATGATTGGATGCAAGCCTTTGTCTCATTAGTAGAATTTATGGTTATAAAGCATTTATTAATGAGTAAATGAACTGACAGGATGTGTAAGATCACAGAGAGAAAGAAAAAAGATACAAAGAGCTTCAAATTTTGCTTATTTACTGATCATATACAACCAAGAAACCTTAGAAAAACTCGAGTTATAAAGAAATTTCAAGAAAATTTAAGATGAATGTTAAAGGAGGGTGGATGAGAGAAGAGTAAAAGGAGGAGAGGTAAAGGAACCAAGAGACGAGATTATTTAAGTCAGCTACAATAAATGGTCTAATGATTTGAAATAGTAAATAAATAAATAAATAAGCCAAACATTTTGCAGCAAATTTGGCATCATGGAGGTCAATGTTGCCAACAGTTATAACATGCCATTTTTCTTTTACCACAACACACCCATGCTTAAAAGAACCCATGGAACTGGAGTCAACAAATTTCCAGGTTGAAACTGTAGGCAATGATAGTGAGACAGACAAGGATTGCGTCATCCTAGAGTGCTAGAGTTTTCTACCTGTGAGGCCAATTGTGAAAGTGTTTGTTTTGCTTGTTTTGTGTTCTTTCTCGTTTGCAAACCCAAGATTTGAAGTTTTAGATTTCTATGTTTAAGTTGGAGGGATTATCTCTAGAAGCCAGAAAACAAGAAAGGAGCCATGAAGGGAACAGGAGAAGAAAACTGAAGGAGGGATAATAAATGTAATTTGGAGATGGAAGTTCGAAATACTAGAGATGGAGAGGTTGAAATGATAACGGGGCCTGAAGGAGAGAGGAATCTGATGGTGAGGGAGAGGCTAGCCAAAACTAAGGACTATGAAAAAGTCATAGGAACCTACTAATTTATAAGGTGACTAAACATTACATTTTCTTTAAAAAAAAAAAAGTGGGGGAGCTTAAACTGAATAATGCTGCATGCTTACCCATTGTTTCTAAACAATATGCTTATACTGCTATACTTGATTCAACTATATTTAAGTATGGATGATTCTCTCAGAACTCATAGGTGATTGAAACAAATTATCAGTAACACATATAGGATATTTATCTATGTATTTTTGACTAAGAATCTCCCAAAGACACTAAAACAATATGGGTTATTGTCACTGTTCTTGTCAGTCCACCAAAACCAGATAAGAAGAACATATTTCTGAAGGCAACACACACCTTGGATATAAAGCACAGAGAAATTAACTACAACTGAGCTGGAAGGTCCCTCCCTATTGACTAGCATTCATAGTGTTAGAAAGTGCTATATAAGCTATGGGGGGAGAAAACATCGCCAATGACCTGTGGACTCTGTGTGCTACATTACTAACCTGCCAGACAAAAATATGCCCTCTAATGTAGCAGTGGCATGATTGTTCTCTGGGTAACCAACTGTTTCCTGATACAATCTGAGGCCTACTCCATGAGATAGAATTATGCCTAATACTATGAACCTTATCAAAAGCTGATGAATAGGTAGGTCACAGACCATATGGGAGAATCTACTTCCAATGTTTTTATAATGGATTTATGATTAAACTGACTTCTAAATATTTATATTTATACTTATAGACTATGGAAATTCTAAGTCTTAGAGAAGCATCATTTGGCAGAAGTGACAGTTAAAACAGAGACCTAGTCCTGTTAAAGTGCTGACTATAAGAGACTAGTGAGTATTTAGTCCTAAATAAAACATCCATGTGTGTGTGCGTGCGTGTGTGTGGGGGTGGGGTGGGGGTGTGTGTGTATGGCTCTGAGGTCCAGTATACATTGCAAAGAAACAAAGTAAAAATTATAAGAGCCAAAGGATGAGGAGTACTATAAAATTTTGTCTTCTAAATATGGTGTGGCCATTGCAATCATAAATGCACAGTAGTTCTAACCACCCACACAAGTCTTGGTCAAGACATAAAAATGTAGGAGACTAGGTATCAGTAAAAAATGGAAGTGTAACAGGAAAAATATCACAGTTTATTGTACAGAAGTTAAAAGCTGCCAAAATTTTAGCAAATAATGAACTCTCGGGTATCTGGTGACCACTATTCCTCTCTTAACTTTCATGAGAGCCACTTCTCTACATTCCACATATGAGTGAGGTCGTGCATTGCTTGTCTTCCTATACCTGATATATTTTACATACCATGAAGATCTCCAGTTCCATCCACATTGTTACACATGACAGGAGTCTATTTTTTGTATGACTTAATTATGTTCCATTGTGTATGTACACCATAATTTCTTAACACATTCATAAGCTAATGGACACTTAGCTTGCTCTCATCTACTTTGAACAACATTGCAATGAACCTAAGAGTAAACTGTCTTTAATCTTCTTATTTTATGTCTTTTGCATATATGTCCAGCAGTGGGATTGCTGGACCACATGCAGTTTTATTTTTACATTTATGAAGACATTCAAAACTGTTTTATATAATGGTGGTGCTTATTTACTTTTCTAGTGAAACTTTCCTCTAGCACATTATAAACATTATAGTTATGTTTACTGAGATGAGCTGATATGATGGTTTTGATTGGCATTCCTCTGATAGTTAGTGATATTGCATATTTTTATATACCAATAGGCCATTTATGTCTCATTTTGAAAGATGTCAATTTATGACAAATATCTACTTCTCCAAAAAGTTACTACTACTTCTTAGGTTTTTTTTCTAGGACATGTTGCTTCTTAGGTTTCAGAGTGTTTTGTATTGTTTGGATATCAACCCCTTGCCAGATCTACAGTTCTCAAATGTTTTTTCTCTATTATGTAGGCTGTGTTTTTACTCTGTTGATTGCTTCTTTTTCTGTGCAGAAGTTTTCTAATCTAATCTGATGCAATTCTAATAATAGATCAACTGTTGGATTTTTTTGGTTTGTTTTGTTTTGTTTGGTGATCTGGGTGTCTTATAAAAAGTCCTTGCCTATTCCACTATTTCACTATTTCTTCTAGAAGTTTCCTGTCATCCATTTATGTCTTTAATCCATTTTGTGTTTATGTTTGTAAACGATAAGAAATGGATCTTCTTTGATGCTTCTGCATGTCAATATCCAACACTTCCACAACCAGTCGTTGAACACTCTCTTTTCTTGTTGTACAGAATCTTTGTAAAAAATTATTTTGCTATAGGTTCATGAGTTTACCTCTAGCTTTACAGTAGCATTGGTCTGTGTGTCTATTTCTTTGTTGATTTTTCTGCCTCTTGGTCTACTGTTGAAATTTACAATATTCAATCCCATTGTCCTATAGTTCACCCCTACCTTTTGGTCTATAATATTTGCTTGTCTATAGCAGGTTTTAGAAACAATACTGCTTGGCTCCAGATGTGGGGGCCATAAAAATGTAGTACTGATGAGTTTACTGTTGACATATATTTCTCAGAGTGCATTTACCAATAGCTAGACAAAATCAATAATTTTTTATTGGTTGCCATCATTGATCTTGTAAACATGTTTGAATTTAATCTTTAGGAGATTAAACTGAAATTGCAGCTGCAATGTTTTCTAAAAGACAGTATTTACTCATCTTTTGTCCCTATAAAATCATTTTGTGGGAATTACCTTAAACTTAAACTTCTAGTTTTAAAAGGATTATTAATAATAAACACTTTCCATCAGAGAAAAGCAAAAAAATATGAAATTCCCCAATTCTGTAGTCCCCAGTTATTAAAATTCAAACCCAGTATCATGGCAAAGATGTCATCTTTTTTTTTTTTTTAAATAAGCTCTTCTTGCGTATCATCTCTAACTGTTGATAGTAATTTTCTCATGACTCCTACCTACCACTGGCAAATCACTGGTGCAGAGGCTCCCGGAAATGCATACATGTCTTGAGACACAACTAAACTGAGAGGAAGAGCTGTGGCCTGTGATCTACAACTCTGATCATGATGTCAGTAAAATATGATGCTGACTGAAAACTAAAGTTGGAGAAAATAAATTACTTTTATAGTTTTCCTAAAAATGTCAGTAATATTATTCAGGTCTTGAATTCAAATGCTTTGCTCCCAGACAACTATGCATATCAAGACACTCAAAACCTTTAATCAGTAATAGCTAATATTGTGTACCAGGCAGGGTTTTAATGCATGGTACACACTAACTCTAAATATCTGGGTCACTATACAAAGTAGTTCCATGATTGTTTCACAGGTAGAGAAGCTGAAGTTCAAGGAGTTTATGTGTTAGGTTAACAAAGCAAAGAGACATGGCAGAGGCAGGATTCAAATCCTGTTAACCTTTTTTCTCATATCCAAGACTCTGAAGCCTTAAGAGTAAAAGTATTCTAAAAATATAATTAAACAAGCAGATCTCTTAATTCCCACTTTAGTTATGTGAACTTCCATTAGTGACTTTTCACATGTTTACCTTACCAAAATTAACAGTCAAAAGTAAGAGATGCTCAAAACTGTTCTAAAGTGGTTCATCTCTAAAAAAACATAGACCTAAGCCTCCAAATGAGTATTGACTGATGCTTAATTACAGCTGATATCAAATCTACATGGTAACACAAATCTACAGACTAGAAAAGAATCAAGCTTTGTATCCTAAAATGCACCCTCTCTCATGCCGTGCTTCACTGGAATCAAAAACCTCCAGTGAAAGGAGGACTCTAGGCAGGCAAAGACTCAAACAAAGAGGAGAAATTACAAGTCAGAAGGAGTCGTGTTTGTTTTTGCCCTGTCAGCAAGGCTGGGAAAGCATCCTTCCATGTGCTGCCTGCAATGAGCCACCCACACTCCTCAGCCTCAGCAGCCCAAGGCTGACAGGGAAACTTCTCTATTGTACTTGACTTTCATTTCTTGAATTTGAAAAAGCTAACTACTAAAATTTGATCATGTTGATGTTATCAAGGGAAGAAAGAAACAGACTCAAGGTAAACATACAATGCAAAAAAGATTTAACCAAACAAGTTGATCTGATTTCAGGGGAAATATTCATATTGAATATCTATACCTAGTCTCTTGTACTTGACAAGGCTAATGATTTCTGAAATAAAATATCACATTCTTCTATGCCTCCAATTTGGGTTTTCTGTACATGATTTCTTTCAAGGATGGATGCTGTGATTTTCAATTGATTTGCTATGGTCTGAATGTTTGTGCCTCTCCCCCAACTCAGAAAAATTCAGATGTGGATTTTTATCCTCCCCAATGAGTGGTGTCAGGAGGTGGGAAATTTGGGGTAAGGAATAGGTCACAAGAGTAGAGCACAAGTGACTGAAATGTCACTGTTTTAGTTACTTTTCTACTGCTGTGACAAAATACCATAACCAAGGCAACCAACTTATAAAAGAATGAGTTCATTGGGGGCTGCTTACACTTTCAGACTTTGAGTCCATGATCATCATGGTAAGGAGCATGGCAAAAGGCAGGCAGGCATGTAGCTGGAGAAGCTTACATCTGATCCACAAGCAGGAGGCAGAGGGAGAGAGAGAGACAGAGAAGAGACAGAGGAGACACACAGAGAGAGAGAGAAAGAGAGAGAAGCAAGCTTTAACTGGGAAATTACATGGTCTTTTGAAACCTCAAAACTCACCCTGGTGACAGCTCCTAATCCTTCTGTCTTGGTCAGTGCTCCATTGCTGTGAAAAGACATCATGACCACAGCAACTCTAGGGGCTGGCTTACAGTTAAGAGATTTAGTTCATAATTATCATGGAAGGAAGCATAGTAGCATACAGGCAGACATGGTACTGGAGAGATAGCTGAGAGTCCTATATCAGGATCTGCAGGCGGCAGAAAGAGAGTGACATTGGGCCTGGCTTGATCATTGAAACTTCAAATCCCTTGTTAGAGGATACAAGTCCTCTAACAAGACCACACCTACTCCAACAATGCTGCACATCCTAAAAACCTAGTAGTGCCACTCCCTGATGACTAAGCATTCAAACGTATGAGCCAATGAGGGCCATTCTTATTCAAAGCACCACCCCTTCTCAAACAGTTTCACCATCGGGGGGCAAAACATTCAAATATAATAGCCTATGGGACCATTCTCACTAAAGCCAGTCATCGATGGGCTAACATTTTTATACCTGGTCCCCAGCTAGTGGGTTTAATGTTCTTTGTTACTTTTAAAGGTCCTTGAAACTTCACCAGGAATGGCTATCTGGAAGAAGTCGGTAACTAAGGATGGGCTTTTGAAGGTTATACTATGTGCTGGGTTGCTGCCTCACTCTCTTGTGTCCTGGTCCCTCATGATGCTAACAACTTCACCTTCACTATGAATTGAGGTGTTCCACCAGGATGGGCATAAACTCTCTCACATCATGCATCAATATAGACCTTTCCTGCCATAAATTGCTTTCATCAGGCATTCTGTAATAATGATAGGATAGCAATCAATATAGAAAATTGATACTAAGAATGGGATTGTTGCTCTGGCTAACTCTCACTACATGGTGATTAAGGTCTCTGTGGTTTTGAGAGTGGATTTAAAAGCATTTGGATGCACAAGCTAGAGAAGCCTTAGAAATCCATAAATATACCTTGGTTAATGATTCTGATAGGAGTTCAGAAGAATGAGGACAAGGAAGAAGACAGTAAAGGCTGCACTCATGTTTCTGATGGGAATAAGGACTCTATTGGTAATTTGATTAGAGCTACTTGTCTTATAATATAGCTAACAATTTCTTGATATTTTGCCTATATGCTGAAATTTTAAGTGAGGTGGAATTCAAAAGTAATGAGCTAATTAATTTAGTGGAGTTAATTTTTATGATAACATCCCATTCAATCTGTAATATGGTTATTGCTAGCTACTGTTAGTGAGGTTACAGTAAGAATAAGGAGCAATGGAGGAGCAGAAAGATGTGAAAATGTGTAGTTAGGCTAGAATAAGAGATCATTTATAGTTGATCATTTATAGAACCTGAAAGGCCTTAGTTGCTAAGAGATTACCATTACAGAGACTCTGCCAAACATTTTGTACTGGGAAATAGGAAAGACACTTTGAGAATGCTATTAGTCACTTGTCTCATTGCTGTGTTAAAGTATCTGACAAGAAACAGCTTAGGACTTAAGGAGAAAGGCTTTATTTAAGCTCACAGTTCAAGGGCACAGTATACCATGATGAGAAATTCAAGGCAGCAAGAGCTTCAAGCATCTGGCCACATTGCATCCACAGTAAGAAAAAATAAAATGATAAATAATAGTTCTCAGCTAGCTATTTTCTCTATATTTGGTCTAGGACTCAAGTCCAGTGAATGGTGCTGTGCATACCTGGTGTGGGTCTTCCCACCTCGATTAACCTAATCAAACTAATCTCTCACGGGCATGCTCAGAGACTAACCTAATCTAAATAATCCCTCATAGGCAGGCTTGGTGTTTTATCTCATAGATGATTCTAGAACCTTTCAAAGTGACAAAAAAATATTATCTATCACAAGGGCATTTTGGGAATTAGCAAGAACTCTCCTATTATAGGCCCCATGATGAAAGACTGTTAGGCCATGTAAAAGATTTCTCTAAAAAGGGAGTGATTACAGAGCACCATGCTCATCAAGCACTTTGGTAACTTTGATTTCCTACAAGTTCAGTTGCTTATTACCTTTGAATTCATGTCAATCAAATGTCCATCATCTAGGCAAAGTATCAAAAGCTTGTGGGACACAATAAATGGCTCTAGTCCAGTTCCCCAGAATTCTTGTTCCCGTTAGTAACCTCCTGAGTGTAGTCTTTAATGTCCACCTTCCTGCGAAATTCTGCTCTTCTGAATTCCCACCAGAATCATCTATGAGTCTAAGGGGCCTAGCCACCAATAAAGCCAACAGCAGATCTTGGCATTGTCCTGCACTACCATTGTCTGGTTTTGAAGGTGTATAACACAAATTATGGTAATATGGGATTTTTGAGATTTTCTTGGAAAGTTTAGCATTTATACAATGGGTTTGAGGAATCTTTAAGAGGGCTATCATGAAGCCCTGAAGGTGAAGTCTAAGCCAGAATGAAGATGTCAGGATGTTGGGCTGCCAGGAATATAAGATATTGGCCAATGAGAGCTGAAGACACCAGCTTAAATGCAGAACATGCAGCTTCAGAATTTGACCTTTTGTCTTACCCATGCTTTCTAAGGCCCCATTCCTTTTTCTTGGAATGAGGCGTTTATTATCTGACTTATGAAATGGAAAAAATAACTTTCTTTTTATTTTACAGGAGTCCACAGCTAAAACTTAACTTGAGTCTTCCAGGAAACTAATTTAAACTTTTGAACAGCATTTGAACTATTAACACTATGGAAGTTCTTGAAGTTGGACTAAATGGACTAAATGATAACCATGGACCTCTGGGGTCCAGCAACAAATATTTTATCTCTTTCTTTTTTTAATTTTGAATTTTTTGAGTGTATTTCTTTAGTTAAATTACTTGTTTTTAGCAATTATAAATCTATTTTTCACATACCACTTTTCTGCCCACTCAACTCCATACCCTTTCTTTCTGTCTCTCATTAGAATACAAAAAAAGCATCTAAAAATAATAAAGTAAGATAAGATAAAAGCAAACAAACTGGAATGGACTAAACAACAAACGAGAAAATCCAAAGAAAAAGCACAAGAAACGTACATAGATACTGAGAGATACACAGAAAATCAATAAAAACAAAATCAGAAACCATAGAATATGAGCAAATAACTATAAGGTTTTAAAAATATGTCCAGACAAAGCATTGGGAGATTGAAAAAAAAAAACCTTCCAAAATTCCATGGAGTTCATTTATGTTTGCCATATACTGTTGAGTATGTGGCCTGTTCATTATGTACCCAGTTAGACTCGACTGGAGAAAACTAAATTTTCCTTTGAGAGCAGTTATCAACTAGAGACAGGCTTGTGGGTTAAATATTGGGCTTGTGTCCACTCCATCTAAGTACTGGGACTCCATCTGGCTTAGATCTGTGAGGCCATGGACTTGCTACTAGCATCTCTGTGAGTTCATATATGCACCAGTCTTGCTGTGTCTCGAAGGCTACAATCTTCCTGCCTTCTCTTCTGCAGAGTTCCCTGAGCCCTGAGTGGGGAGAGAGTTGATGGAGATATCCCATTCACCAATGAGTGTCCTGAAGTTTCTCACTCTTTTCATTTGCGAGCCTCTATATCTCATCTACTGCCGGAAGAAACTTCTCTGATGATGGCTAAGCAAGATACTGCTCTGCGAGTATGGCACAATGTCATTAGGAGTCACTTCTTTGCTACTTTGTTTTAGCAGAATGATGGTATTTGGTTTTCCCCTAGATCTCTGACCTATCTAGTCTCAGGTTCCTGGCCAGCTAGGTAGTGTTGGGCATAGGTTCTATCTCATTGAGTAGGGACTTAATTCCCATCAGATTGGTCACTCCCACAACTTTAGTGCCACTGTTGCAACAGTGTTTCTTGCAGGCTGGTCACCATGGTAGATCTCAGGGTTTTGAGGCTGTGTTTATCTTTCTCCTCTGGTTGGGTGCAGTCTACCTTCCAGTATCATCAGTAACAGTGAAGGTTTTAGGTAAACCCTGGATCATGAGAACGTGAGTTGTGTGGATGTTGTCTTTAACAATAGGACCTTACCATCAGTTTATGGAGAGCAATCAATAGCCTGAGTTGGTTGGGTGTTTCCACCGTGCCACTTTGGCCAACAACTTGATTAGATATAACACATTCCTGGCACTGGAGGTTTAATTTGGAGCAGAGAAATGTCTAGTTAGTGCTTTGTCTCCCCCATTATTTGGCAATTCCAATTTATATCACCTTTATATTATGAATACATTTTAGGAAGATTCTGCCATACTAGGTTTCCTTATAACGCCTCAGACGACCCTTTGCTTCAGCCGTCCTTCTCTGTATTCACTCCCTTAGTCACCTCATTCATCTCCCTTCTCATCTCATCCTCCCAGTCCAGTCCTCCAACACATACCACATCCATCTATACCATTTCCCCTTCTTAGGAGAATCCCTAGGAAACCCCCTTCCCTCACCCGGCTACTTATTCTACACCTAACCTCTGCTGTTGTAGGGATTGTAGACTAATATCAAAGACTTTATAGATAACACCTGTATAAGCAAATACAAGTCAGGCAGTAGTGGCACACGCCTTTAATCCCAGCACTCAGGAGGCAGAGCCAGACGGATCTCTGTGAGTTCGAGGCCAGCCTGGTCTACAGAGCAAGATCCAGGACAGGAACCAAAACTACACAGAGAAATCTTGTCTCAAAAAAACCAAAATACTAAATAAATAAGCAAATACATACCATATTTGTCTTTCTGCCTCTGGGTTACCTCTCTAGGGATGAGGGGTTTTTTCTAGCTCCATAATTTACCAGCAAATTTCCTGATTTTGTTTTTTGAATAGTTGAGTAATATTCCGTTATGTAAATGTTCCACATTTTCTTTATCTATTTCTCCATTGATGTATAACTTGAATCTTTTTAATTTCTGGCTATTATGAATAAAGCAACAATGAACATGGTTGAGCAATTATCTCTGTAGAGGATATAGAATCCTTTGGGTATATGCCCAGGATTGGCATAGTTGAATCTTGGGATATATCTATTCTATATTGCTGAGAAACTGTCACGCTGATTTCCATTGTGGCTTCACAAGTTTGCAGTCCAACCAGCAATAGGTGAATGTCCCCCTTACCCCACGTCTTCACCAGCATGAATTTCCATTTGTTTTTATTCATCTTGGCCATTATTACTGGTTTAAGATGAAATCTCAAAGTAGTTTTATTGTATTTCCTTGATGACAAAGACTGTTGAACATTTGTTTAAGTATGTCTAACCCATTTGCGTTTCCTCTCTTAAGAATTCTTTGTTTAGGTCAGTACCCCATTTTTTAATTGGGTTATTTGTTTTATTGATCTCTTGTTTTTTGAGTTCTTTGTATATTTTGGATATTACTCCTCTATTGAATATTACTTAGTTAAAAAATGAACCATCTTTTTTCATTTTGTAGCTTGCTGCTTTGACTGAATGATGGTGTCCTCCAGCAGCAAATATTTTCAATCTGAAATATCCATGACATGGCTGAGTTTTGAACAGTTAAATTCTGACTGGAGGTGCTATCTTAGAAGTTTCTAGAAAGTTTGTGAGGTAGGGCACAGCTAGCAAAGGTAGGTCAGTGGAGGCGGCTCTTCCAAGTTTATAATAAAACTTGGTTCTTGCCTCACTCTTCATCTTAGTCACATTCCCTATTGCTGTGATAAACTGCCACCAGAAAAGCAACTTAAGTAATAATAGGTTTATTTGGCTCACAATTTCAAGTTCCAGTCCCTCATTTTGGAGAACGCAAGGCAGCAGAAATTTGACGCAGCTAGTCATATACTTGACAGTCAAAAGCAGAGGGCAATGAATTATTGCACACATGCTATTGCTCAACTCACTGTTTTCTTTTCATTAATTGTATAGTACAGCCTATGAAACAGTGCCTCACACAGTTAGGGTAGGTCTCATCTCAATTAACTCAATTAAAAATAATAGATATGCCCAATGGTCAACCTAGTGTAGACAATTTCTCACCAAGACTCACTTTTGAAGGGATTCTACAATCTATCAAGTTGACAGTGAAAACTAACCATTGACTTTCTGCTTCCTTGTGTGCCGTGATGTAAACAGCCTCTAACTCATGCTTCCTGGGGTGATCTAACTCCCCTTCTCCATCATGATGGAAATGAAGCCCTCTGAAATCATGAGCCAATAGAAATTTGCCCTTCCCTAAGTTACTCCAGCAAGGCCATCTGTTACAGGGATGCAAATATAATTAACAGGAGGCTTTTATTACAGGGATCCCAGATGGATGCCTTGTCCCATCCAGCATGTGAGAACACAACCAGGAAATTAAGGAAGTCATACTTCACCAGATTCAGAATCTTCAGATGCCTCAAGTTTGGATTTCTCAGCTTCCAGAACTTTGCTTATAAGTTCCTCAGTGTGTGCTACTGTGTTGTATTAAAGTTCCCAAATAGAAGAGGTGGCTTATACAAAGAATACTTGTCTCAAAATAGAGACATGAATTAAAATCTCAACAAAACAAACATGAACATCACTTTTAGGTCATTTTGAACTGTGATATCCTTAAAGCAAAATAAAAACAGCATCACTTACCTTGTGAAGTAATAAAGACCACGTACATGTTTGCACAATACCTAACATGAAATTAAGGATTGAAAATACTGACTACATCCCAAGATCAGTCCTTTACACAACAATTTACTTGTTTAGATTCATTATTTTATCACCCAATAACTGGTCATTCATTTCACCTCCCCTCCATGGGGTATTAAGGCACCATATAGAGTTATTTGGTATAATTGAAATTGGTGGTAGATATAAGCACATCCATTAGGCAGATATAAAGGGAATTACCTATTTGAAATATTCTTGCTGTGAAATGACAGTTTAATGGTCACAACAGGATATCAGAAAGCCGTTGGTAGATAAACAATATTGTCCTTTCTCTTTTGAAAGTTCCACATGTTACTGGCAGTGGTACTTGCTACTAAATTTGCTATGTGAGTAACGGAACTGGAATAAATGCATGTGATCACCTCAGCTTTCTTAGGGTTACCGATGCACTGTTCAAAATTGGTCTGAAAACTAGAGGTTTCTGAACACGTATTCCTTTTAGAATGTGTAGCACATAAAATTGTTAAGATGATCCTATGTTTCTTGGAATATATGGACAGCAGTTCTTAGATTTGGGGCCATTCTCAGTCAGTCATATTACTTTCATTGTATTGGTACTGGGAAGATAAAGATAGATTTCCTTTGCAAAAGCAAAATTATATACAAAATGAAGTTCTCCATTTCAACTCATTGCTGGAGTAATGCAGCTTGGAAATTGCATCTTCTATTTCAGTCTCCTAAACTCAAGGCAAACAGGAAGCTTTTCTATGGCTATTTTTTTTTTATCAAAAATGTTTCTATGTGGCTAAGTCATTTCAACTGGAAGCAAAGTGAAGGTTAAATCTGGTAAGGTATTATATCAGAAAGAACATGATTCTGTCAAATACAGATGGGTCCCAGTATTGCTCAGGGGATGCTTACTTAAGAATCAGGGTACACATATGTGTACATCAAAACATAACTATCGACAGCTTGCATGTGTCACTTTGATAGCCTTGTTAAGAACAGCACAAGATTAAAACAAAGAAGACACATCCTATACTCTCTGAACCCAGCTACATGATATCATTGGTGTTATTCTTTAGCAATCTCCGAGGAGATCTAGATCTAGATCTCTGATTGGAGGGTGTAGCTATAGAGATATTTTGTTGAATTGGTCTAATCAGTTAACTATCCCACCTCAATAACCATAGTTATTTTTTAACTAGGCAGTGCACCAAGGACATCACACATTACTGATTTGATCTTCAAACTTTTGTAGTGGATACCATTCCATATCCATTTTACAGAAAACCAACTAAGGCACGGAGAAAAGACTGTCTGAGTGTCTGTCTCCATGGGGGTAGACACCAAGTGCTATGAACGTGAGAGCATCATTGAATCTCATAAAAATGAGCACAGTGCATGTTATAAATAGAATAAAACTAAATGTAAACACAAGCCACCTGGCCCAAAAGAACTAGCTCTTAGGTCATACCATTCATTGGTGCCTCTTATCTCCATGTCAAATCTAAACAGCATTACCCTGAGTACATAAAACACACACACACACACACACACACACACACACACACACACACACACACATCTTTAAAAATCTACTTGATGATTGTCTAACCATTATTTTCCTTTTTTTGCCACCAAGTATTCTCTTTTGAGTGAAAGTAAAAACTATAATTTCAAAAATCCCTAGGCCTTGGATAGGGCCTTCATTTCCCTAAGAGAGTTAGGTTCAATGAGTGTAATCTTTGTCTCCTCTACAAAAATTCCAGCTATACAACAATTAATAAGTGAGACCTCGTGAAACTGAGTGGCTTCTGTAAGGCAAAGGACACAGTCAACAAGACAAAACAGCAGCCCACAGAATGGGAAAAGATCTTCACCAACCCCACATCTGACAGAGGACTGACCTCCAATATATATAAAGAACTCAAGAAACTAAACATCAAAATGCCAAACAATCCAATTAAAAAATGGGGTACACAACACCTGTGGAGCCTCCATGGGACTAGATTAGGCCCTCTGCATATGTGAGACACTTGTGTAGCTTGATCTGCTTAAGGGAGCCCCTGGCAGCAGGATCAGAATCCATCCCTAGTACATGAGATGGCTTTTTGGAGCCCACTATCTATAGTAGGACACCTTGAACAGCCTTGAGGCAGGGGAGGGGATTGGACCTGCCTCTCCTGAAAGTACCAGGCTCTGCTGACTCCCCATGGGAGGCTTTACCTTCTTGTAGGAAGGAATGAGGGGTTAGTGGGTGGGGGAAGTGTAGAGACATGGGAGGAGGGAAGAGGGGGATCTGTGATTGGTATATAAAATGAATAAAAAAAAATTAATAAAAAATATAATAGAGAGCTCAAAAGAAGAATCTCAAGTGGCCGAAAGACATTTAAGGAATTGCTCAACATCTTTAGCCATCAGGGAAATGCAAATAAAAATGGCTCTGAGATACCATCTTACATCTGTCAGAATAGTTAAGATCAATAATGCTAACAACAGCCTCTGTTGGAGAGGATGTGTAGCCAGGGAAACATTTCTTGTGGGAGTTAAAACTTGTACAGCCACTCTGGAAATCAGTATGGCAGTTTATCAGAAAATTGGGAATCAACCCACATCAAGACCCAGCAATACCACTATTGGGCATATACTCAAAAGATGCTCAATCATACCACAAGGTCACTTGCTCAACCATGTTCATAGCAGCATTAATCTTAATAGCCAGAACCTGGAAACAAACTAGATGTCCCTCAACCAATAAATGGATAAGGAAAATGTGGTACATATACACAATGGAGTATTACTCAGTGGTTAAAAACAATGACATCATGAAATTTGCAGGCAAATGGATGGAACTAGAAAGAATCATCCTGAGTGAGGTAACCCAGAAAAACACAGTATGAACTCACTCTTAAATGGATATTAGACTCAAAGCAAAGGATAACCAGGCTACAATCCACACCCCCAAAGAAGCTAGGTAAAAATGAGGACCCTAAGAGGGACACATATGGAGGTCCCCAGAAAGGGAAAATAATTAAGATCTCCTGGGTAAACTGGGAGGGGGTAGAAGGGAAGGGAAAGGAGATGGGAACAGAAGGGACTAAGATGGCTGAATGGAGGGAGGGACAGAGAGGGAGAGCAATGAAAGAGATATCTTGGTAGAGGGAACATTTAGGGGGTTAGGGAGAAACTTAGTGTTAGGGAAATCCCCGGGAATCTACAAGGATGACACTAGCCAAGACTCCTAGCAATAAGGGAGAGAGTGCCTGAACTGACCTTCCCCTATAATCAGAAAAGTGACTACCCTAATTGTCATCATAAAAGCTTCATCCAGTACTTGATGGAAGCAGGTGCAGTGATCCAAAACCAAGCCCTGGCCTGAGCTCCTAGACTTCAGTTGAAGAGAGGAAGGAGGGATCACAGGAGCAAGTGAGGTCAAGATCATGATGGGAAAAGCCAGAGACAGCTGACTCAAGCTGGTGGGAGCTGGCGGGAGCTGGCCTGTCAGCTGGGGAACATGCATGAGACCAAACCAGGCCCTGTGAATGTGGGTGACAGTTATGTGGCTAGATCTGTTTGGGGAGTCCCTGGCAGTGAGACCAGGACTTAATGGCTTTTTGGAACACATTCCCCAGAGTGGGACACCTTGCTCAGCTTTGACACAGTGGGGAGGGGCTTGGTCATGCCTCAACTTAGTGTGTCAGACTTTGTTGACCCCCCCAAGAGAGTCCTTACCCTCACTGAGGAGTGGATGAAGGGTGGGATTGGGAGAGGTGGGGTGTGAGAGAAGCGGAGGGAGGGGGAACTGAGGCTGGTGTATAAAATGGAAAAAAAAAAACTTAAAAAAAAAATAAATCAGAAAAATTTCTAGCTCTAAGAATCCGTTTTCCATGGTTGGTGAGCAACATCATTTGTTGGTCTCGGCATCCTGCTTTCTTTGGACAGCAGCAGTCAGTGAATATCTTGTTAGTTTTTATCACCTACTTTACACAGCCAAGAGTCAACCGGGAAGAAGTCTCAATGGAGGGATTTTTCACAGATCAGACTGGCCTTTGGGTGCTGTCTGTGGGAAAGGGTCTTGATTGATGATTGACGTGAGAGGGCCCAGCCCACTGTAGGTAGTGCCAATCCCAAATAGGCAGGTGGGACCGGGATATGTAAGAGAGCTGGAGTGAGAGTGAGGCAGACCAACAGGCAGACGGTGTGTTTTCAGTCTCATTTCAGTTTCTGCCTCTAGGTTCCCACCTTGACTTCCCCCAGTGACAGACTGCTACCTAGAAGTGTAAACTAAAATAACACATTTCTTCCCCAGGATATTTTTGGTCAGAGTATTTCATCACAGCCACAGAGAGGTGACAAGAGCACCCAGGAGCATTTTCATCTTGGGGCTCTGAGAAGTTTGATAGTACTTCCATTAGACTACCCTCTTAGGTGCCCCACATGGATCATGAAGCTTCAATTTCCCCAAGTCAATGTGCATGCTGAGTGGTCAGCTCCCTTAGGTTCTCACATTACCATTTGCGGTGACATATTGTGTACCCTAATAAAATTTGCCTGAAGATCAGAGAACAGAACAAGCCACTAGATTAAACATAGAGGCCAGGCAGTGGTGGCACACACCGTTAATCCCAGTACTTGGGAGTCACGCGCCTTTAATCCTAGCACTGGGAAGGTTGAGACAGGAAATGACATGGCTGGGCAGAGAAAGGTATATAAGGCATGAGGAGACAGGAACTAAAGTCTTTTGGCTGAAGTCTTTTAGGCTGAGGAAGCTCTTTCGGCTGGAGCTCTTTCAGGCTGAGGAGTTGGTGAGGTAGGAGGTGGTGGCTGTGGCTGGCTCTGCTTCTTTGATCTTCAGGAAAAGTTTATTAGGGTACACAACCTATCACCACAACCATTGCCCTGCAAATTCATACTATCTTAAATATGTTCATTGTCTCAACAAATATTTATGGAATACGTAATGTATCCATGTACTACTCAAACTGTTAGGAATAAAAATGTGAATTCTATGTAAAAGCTCTGTTCTTTTCTAATAAGAAGACAATATAAATATAAGGCCATGATATAATACATGAAGTACTAAAAAGTAAACTAAAGCAGGATAGGGGAATAGTGAGAGTGCTAAGAGAAAGCTGCTTCAAGTGCAGAATATTTATGCAAAGATATGAGCAAGGTGAGGAAATGAGGCTTAAAGTCATCTAGAACAAAAGACCTGTGGGAAGAGAAGAAACTGAGTTTGATGAATATTGGTGAAATTATTAAGGCCATTCCATGTAGTTAAAAGGAAGATTTATTTAGTGGGTAACTTACAAATTAAGGGATAGGTAGGTCGCAGGGTCTGGGGAAGGTGTACCATAGTCCAGCGGTGTTCTCTGGAGCTTTGCTAGGTCCACCACCACCGTTTAGGGTCCTAGAACTGAGAGAGCTCTCACCCATCCAGCTCTCGGGTCTCCAGGCGCCTCCCCTGGCCCTGCCTCGAAGGCGTGACAGTTGCCAGAGACTCAATGGGGGTTGGAACTTCCAGATCCAAGCCAGAATGGCTACCCACTACATCTGAACATGAACAAGGTCACATAACTACATGAGCAACAAAATGAAAGAGAGGAGCAGAGGTACAGGAGCTTATAGGGTGCTGTAGATCAGGTCATAAAATTGCTCTTTTATTCAAAAAGTGATAGTGTATTAATTTTGCATTTATGCATAACAAAATATGACTAAAAAAATATCGAAATTTAAGCCAGGATGGTGGCGTGTGCCTGTGACCCCAGCACCTGGGAAGCCGAGACGTAAGGATTGTGAGTTTGAGGCCAGCCTAGACTTCACAATAACATCCTACTGCAAAATAATACCAAAAAGTAGTTTTCTGAACAATTTCCATCAGTCAGGAGTTAAATATTTAATGACACTTTCTATACAGAACTTCAAAAGCCTCCAATCAGGCATCATCTGGCTGTATCCTACTTGGAGGAGTGCCAGGGAAAAATACATCCTAAGCTCCTTCAAGATGTTTGGAAAGCACCTTGCCTTTAAGATGCTTGACTCCTTAGCCCTCCTCTTGCATGTCTAGAAGACAGAGAACCTCTCGGATCCTTGATGCAGACTACTCTCAATAGCATGGCAGTTTGCTTCTGCAAGCCTCAGAGCATCTTGATTCAGGTACTTCTGTCTTCTGATTAGGTCAGGCTAAGACTAAGACGTTGTTTCTTATGATTAATTCAGAGTTAATTGATTTGGGAGTTTAATTACATCTGAAATTCCCATCATTATCACAAGGCCTTCTTAGATTCAAGGGCAGGGTTTATACTCCACTCCAAAGGTGGAATGTGGAAGGAGAGCTTAGAATCCTGTCTACAATGCATGGCAAGTCAGTAACTCAGAGGATGGCAAATTAACTCCATGGAATTTTAACTACATGAGGTTACCTAGATTTCTGTGTGGTACATTTTAGGAGAACAATAGTACCAATGAGATGAATTAAGAGGCCATTGCCACACTATAGGCAATATTTGGTGATAGGTTAAATGACTTGGATTCTAAGACAGAGTCACTCACTAGCTTTGGTCTGTGTATTAGCCATGAATTTTGTGCTTGATGGGCACAAAGCCTTGACACCATGAAGATTAGAATATTCTGACTCCTCTCAATTGTATAAAAGCCCCTATACACACTGAGGTCCCCTCCTTCTCCCTCTGCTGTCTGGACAAAGGCTGAAAGCAGCTGCAGCCTCCAAAGATTTATGGGACCTGTGTTTACTAACCTGAGGAGGTTGCTCTTCATTAGCTGATGTCATTTGAATGTGACCCTTTTTATCAATTCACCTTTACCAATGCTGTTTCTGTGAGAAACTGTTTTCTTCCATCATTTTGCAAAGTAACTAACCTATCTGAATAGGCCCTGACTCCATCATAATTCAGAGAGAAAACCCTCAAACTTCACTGATATGCATAATCACCATGTTGAAGAGCACTTTCAGAACCCCTGTTGTCTACTATGTAAGTTTTTGTTTATTGGTATAATTCCCATACTGACACGTATTTTATCTAATAGACTGTGCCAATAGAGAAGCCCTGTGAAGATGGAAACCACCAAAACCATTATGTCTCTCAGTATCTCTTAAATCAGCAAATGATAAGTTTCTAAACTTATTCTCTCCGTCAATAACACCTAATCCCAAACATACAATATCTAAGGATGTGAAGCCCAGCCATTCTTTTGTTGGTAAATACAAGAGGATAAGCCTCTGATCTACAGGTCAGTGAGAGACATTTTGGAAGAAACAGCCTTAACCTGGGGACACAGCACCAGCATATTGCTTGCTCCAAATAAGGGTGAGTACTAGGTCCAGGCACTTGAGTGGTTCATGGTAGACCCTTCATGTTATTATTCAGTTGATAATTGGGTCAACTGCAGCTAATTGCTACTTGGGGCTCTTAAAAGTGAACTCACACTGCCACAGGATAAAAGTATTTTGCTGGGAGATCTCCACACTTTTTTAGGAGCTATTCTGGTTGGTTTTTATTTCTAACTTTACACAAACTAGAGTTGCCTGAGAAGAGACACCCTCAACTGAAAAGTTTCATCCATCGGATTGTCCTGGGGAATTAATTTGATTAATGATTGCTGTGGCAGGGTTCATCCCACTATGGGCAGCATCATTCTTAGGCAGGAGGGTCTAGGCTACATGAGAAAGCTTGCTGAACATGAACCCTTGAGAGCAATCCAGTAATTAGCATTCCTCTGTGGTTTTTCTTTTAAGCTCCTGCCCTCGCTTCCTGTATGACAGACTGTAACCTATAAGATGAAATAAACCCATTTATCTCCAGGTTGCTTTTGAACATGGCATTTATCACAGCAACAAATACAGAAATATAATCTCTCTCTCTCTCTCTCTCTCTCTCTCTCTCTCTCTCTCTCTCTCTCTCTCTCTCTCTCTCTCTGTGTGTGTGTGTGTGTGTGTGTGTGTATGTGTGTGTGTGCAGGTGTTGTGGAAGTGCTCTTTCACTTTGTGTTCATGTGTGCAGAGGATAGGGGACAAGTTTGGGTATTGTTTCCCAGGTACCGCTCCTTATACTTATTTATTTACTTCCTTATTTACATATTTATTTTAAGACATTGGCCTGGGACTTGCCAAATAGGCTAGGATGGTTTGCCAGGACCAAGGACACTTCTGTCTCTCCCTCCCCTGAGTTGAGATTAAAAGCACACACCACCACACCTAACTTTTGTAAGTGAGTTTTGAGGGATCAAACACAGGTCCCTATGCTCATTCAGAAAGCATTTTCTGACAGAGCTACACCCCCAGCCTTAGAGCTTACTTACAAGAATATCTTTTCATCCTGCTTTTTGTGAGATGATACTCCAGACATCATTAGCATGCAGGGACATTCAAATCTTTCTTAATCCCTCCCTATATAGTAAGAATATGAAAGGCTCTCAGCTATTGAGAATGGCTAGGGTTAGAATGTCTACACACAATTTTCCAATTGAAAATTGCCGTCAAAGTTGAAAAGCAAAAGCTATAGTGTTCACAGTGCAATGCAATTTCATTTCTTTTGCCCCCCACAATAGTCAATTGTATTATTTCTAATGCAAAAATAGTCATAAAAGTAGTCCTTTTTTTTTTTATCTAGATGGCGTACAGTTTCTTAAAAGTATGCCTTTTGTTTCTTATTTTGAAAGTTTGTCTAGTTCTCAGAAACTCACAAAAAAAATTGAAAATGCCACTAAACTAAACTGTTGACAGGACAAAGCTGACCTTATTGCTCTCTAAAAGGTAAGCAAAAGCATTATCTTGATAGAATCTCAGCAGCACTTTAGAGGGTGAAGGGTCAGATTGATTATTCATCGAGTTTGGAAGTGTAGAAGGCAGACTTTTGCTGTAGAAGTTGATTAGTGATGGATGACATCTCACTAGAACAGTTTAGGTTTGGTGAACATGGCAAGGGTCACAGAGCATTGAGGGTGCTTTGATGCTAATTACTGTGAAGTTAAGAGTCTGATGCTCATTTAGATGTCTTATTATAGACAATAAGAAGTTTTCTAGATGTGAAAATATAATGTTATATATTCCTGAGGAAAGCACCCTGAAAGAGTAGAATATTATAAAAATAGGATTACCACAGACAGCTGAACAGCACAGCCCTCTTGGGTGTGTGGATGTAGATCACCCTGGCTCTGAAATACATACAAATATTAAGATTATTGATTCAGTTAGAATTAAAGGCCCCCTGCTTGGGGCTGGTGGCTAAGGCTTAACTAAATGATTTATGTCACATATTACTAATTGCTTTTGTTTATGTGGTAAAATGCCTGAGGACGTAAAGGAGAAAACACCTACTGTGATGCAAAGTTTCTGAGAGTTCAATTCATGGCTTTCTGGTCCATGGACAAAACATTACAGCCACAGAAGCATACCACAGAGAGGGTTCTTCACTCCATGGTGGACAGATAGCAGAAAGAAGGGGACAAGTGACGGGGCAACCAGCAAAAGCAAGTGCTAGTGGCCTATTTCAGCCACCTACACCTACCCCTAAAGTCTCCAGAACTACGCCAGGTAGTGTCCCCACCAGAGGACAAATGTTGAAGACATAAGCCTGCAGGGACATTCCTTGCTCAAGCACACCGAAGGCCGTTCAGTGTGAGCCACCCTCTGCATCAGTGTGACCTTTGTACCATGTTGCCTTCTGTCTGGACATTTTATACCATAACCATGCCGGTGTTCCCTGGGATGAAATGCCAGGCTTACAGAGGAACTCATCATGGTGTTTGTATTCATCCTCGCAGAGCTATCTTTGTAAAATACCATGCTTGGATGTAGAAAACACTGCGTTAATCACTTATCTCCCCAAAACCATGTATGGCAGGCAGGCACCTGAGTTACTGCCTAACACCCTGTGTGGAACAGGTTTGTGTCTACTTGATTTTATTTCACAGACTATAATACAATTCATCGTGAGTGGGTTTTTTTTTGTTGTTGTTGTTGTTGTTTTTGTTTTTTGTTTTTTGGACACATTAGAATATTCCAGAAGTAAAATTCATAGCTACTTTCTTAAAACATGACTCCCTGGGGATCAAATGGAAGAACAAGCAGTTTCCTGTGGATTAGACCCCTGCCAAAATCTATCACTATCATCCTGCAAGCCAGGTTCCTTTCACATTTTTTTCAAAGCCCATTCTATTTCTTCTTCAAACACATACTACATAAACTTTTCACTATTTTTCCTGCTGAATACAATTAAATCCTGGAAGAATTGTGCATTTCATCAAGAAACTAAAATTACAGAAAAAAAAACAACAAAGTACAGCAATTGTCATTGTTTGAGTACTTGGGTGGAACACCAACTTTTCTCTGCTTTGGAGTTAGAATGGTCATCTTTTATAAAGTGTGTTTTTTCTATGTATCTCTCATGTTTTTCTTCTTTGGAAGAGACTCTTGGAAGTTGGTTTATGAATCATGAAATATTGAAATTTATTGATTTTAAGTTATCGTCAAAATAATTAAATATACCTACACATATTCACAAACACATGTATAGAATATATTTCATATACTACACGATAATGTAGTATATATATAAAGCATTTTATATATATAATTAGTGAAAAAAAGGATGTGAACTTGAAAGAGATCAAGGAGAGATACAAGAGAGAATTTGGAGAGAGGAAAGTGAAGGTGGAAATAATGTAATTATGTTATGATCTCAAAAAGTAAAAGAAATAATTAAAAAAAAAGTATTTGCCTATTTTTATAAGTGCGTGGCTTTCACATATTTATGGTGCCATTTGATTCAATAATGTGCTACGCTCCCCTTTTTAACCTAAGTAATATTTTTCTAGTAATTTTCCAATATTTTTTATAAATGTTTATTACTTTTTTAGAAGTCATGTGATTTTATTCTGTCTAAATCTTACAGAGGTGATAAAATAGAAGGTCTGCCTGTATTTCCACTCCACCTTTCTCAGATCTAACTACTGATTACAAGTTGGAATATATCCATGAAGATTTCATATCACATTAGCTCTTCATTTTCTCTTGTAACTCATTCTTCCTGAGACCCATAAATTGAAGGTTGACATCAATAAAACTGATTGTAAAACATTCTGGGAAAATATGTATGTACACTCACTTTATAACACCCATAAAAGTGTATAGTCTCACCCATAAAAACTGACACTGTGATTTGATCCCTGTAAGCTCTTGGAGAACCTCCAGTGTCAGCAGTGTTGACCAGGATTTACTCAGGGGAGATTATGTACTGAGTGCATGAAGCAGGGAAAAGATCACTTGACAAACATTATTTTCTTTCTTGTTCAATATGAATATATATTATTCTGACACTCTTCAAAAAAATTCAAAGTAAAGTTTGATCAGGAGAGGATGAAATTACCCATGATTTTAATTTCTAATACATGGTATTAACTACCTCTTAGCAAAAAGAATAAAATAAAATCAACATCTGTTTCATGATGGCATAGTTGTAGTTCCTTTTTCATAAGTGATTATTGGTGTTACAAATATGAATAACTTATTTGTTGTGTGTGTGCATGTCTGTGTGTGTGTTTATGCATATGTGTGTGCAAAGCATGTCAGAAGACTGCTTGTGGGGATTGGTTATTATGTTCTGCTATGAAGATTCAACAGTTAAGCCTTGCATTTACTGAGAACAATTACCTCACACACTAGTTTTGTAACCATCACTGTGTTACATATAGTTCAGCATCACATTTGGTAAAGGACCTGGATTTAAGTTCTGCCTTCTATATTGTCATTGTGACTTCAAGTTGTTTATTTAAACTCCTTAAAATTTAATTTCCTCACTTGTAAAACTAAGACATCAATTTTCCTTTCTATGTTCATAGACCATAATAAGAAGCAAATTGATGTAAACAATTCAAAAGTCGGTTTTTTTTAATGCAACAATTCTCCTACTGTGAGCATAAAAAATATTGTTGACTCTGAGGTTTAGAGAGACAGCTCACATATTTTAACACTGAAAGTGTCAGACTTAAAAGTATAAAATCTTCAGTTTGAGAAAAAAATACCAAAATGTATTGTGAAATCTGAGCTGTTAGCTATCTACAGACAGAAATTTTAGTGCCATTTTAATATATCTTTTTTATTAATAACTTACCTGTAATGGATGTGTAATCTTCAGTTTTCTTTACAAGTTACATTATTAAACTATTTTATTCTCTAGAGTGATATGAAAGAAGAAATGAAATGCCACTCCTACATTTAGAAATAACTTAGGTTGATTTTTTATAGCTTGATCCTTAAAGGTAGATCCTATTCAAAGTCCATTTCCCCCCTGAATTAACCTTGTTGTGTTTTTTCTAGAATATTCTCTTCTTATATGTGAGTCACTGTGGTGATATTGTGTTCCCCCTATATAT
This sequence comes from Peromyscus maniculatus bairdii, assembly GCF_049852395.1. NCBI lineage: Eukaryota > Metazoa > Chordata > Mammalia > Rodentia > Cricetidae > Peromyscus > Peromyscus maniculatus. The sequence continues at coordinate 100,154,843 of NC_134860.1, forward strand.
TGTGCACACTAATTAACTTATCTGGAGTCAGAGAGCAGAACAGCCACTAAATATAGAGGTCAGAAAATGGTGGCGCACACACCTTTAATCCTAGCATTCAGGAGGCAGATATCCATCTGGATCTCTGTGAGTTCAAAGCCACACTGGAAATAGCCAGGCATGGTAACAACAGCCTTTAATAACAGGAAGTGATGGCAGGAAGCAGAAAGGTATGGAAGGCGTGAGGACCAGAAACTAGAAGCTTTTGGCTGGTTAAGTTTTTAGGCTTCCAACAGCAGTTCAGCTGAGATTCATTTGGATGAGGACTCAGAGGCTTCCAGTTTGAGGAAACAGGATCAGCTGAGAAGTTATCGAGGTGAGATTAGCTGTGGCCTGTTCTGTTTCTCTGATCTTTCAGAGTTCACCCCAATACCTGGCTCTGGGTTTGTTTTTATTAATAAGACCATTTAAAAATCACGTTTCAAGTCATGGGTCATATGGCCCCTTTATTAGAAACTGAAGAACAGATGTGTGGTTTAGATAAGTACACATGAACATGTGAAGGTCACAGGCAGGTGGCTCACTGTTTTTGCTGTGTTGTAGAAAGAGTAGTAAAGATTTATTTGGTTGGAGAAAATTTAATCCTTGATATGGTGACATCAAAGAAACCATTATTTTATTTATTTGTTTAGGTCGGCTTAAATGGATCTAAGAAAACATACAGACTTTTTTGAATTATTAATAATTCTCTGGGAATCCAGATGATAGACTTCAGAAAATGTTCTGGCTGCCAAACCTAGGAATCAACACACATGTCAAGATATTTCTTCATTGGCTATGAACTGGAATTACTTAAATATATTTCTTCTTTATATACGTATTCGGCTCACCGTACATGAGAAAACTGTGGATTACTTGGCATGTGAGAGTGATTCACTTATTTTATTTCTGGGAAACAAAAGTCTTCATTGGAGTCTTTTGAAATATAAGAAAAAATATTCACATACCCAAAAATAACACAACCTGGAGTTGATGAGTTTAAAAAACAAACATTTAACATTGTTTGTACATGTATGTTTTTTGACAAGTTGATATTGGATAGCTAATTAGAGGACTCATTCTTAGGGAAGATGGATTACCCATCTCTCTGAAGTCATTAATTGTAGCATGAATCTTAAAGGTTCTTACTAATAAAATCAAACCTGGAGCCAGGTATTGGGGTGAACACTGGTAGATCAGAGAGAAAGAACAAGCCACAGCTAACCTCACCTGCCCAACTTCTCAGCTGGTCTTGTTTCCTCAGACTGGAAGCTTCTGTGTCCTCATCTCAATGGCTCTCAGCTGAACTGCTGCTTAAAAGCCTGAATGCTTAACCAGCCAAATGTTTAACCAGCAAATTCTTCTAGTTTCTGGTCCTCATGCTTGATGTACCTTTCTGCTTTCTACCATCACTCCCTACGATTAAAGGCTTGCTTTCTGGGATTAAAGGTGTGAGTCACCATGCCTGTCTGTTTCCAATGTGGCCTTGAACTCACAGAGATTCCAGATGGATTTCTGCTTCTGGAATGCTAGGATTAAAGGCATGTGCTATCACTACCTAACTAGTGGCTTTTCTGTTCCTCTGACCCCAGATAAGTTTATTAAGGTACACAATATTTTGGGGAACACAATACCACCACAATTAATTGCTGATATCTATTCATCTAGGCATCCAACCATGTGCAAATTCCCCATTTGTTAGCATGTCAACTGGTGTTATTATTATTCAAGTTAGGCAGCCATACTATTGAGATTTCATGGGTGTGGCTCCTTTGCCTTATATAGTGAACAACCTAAGAGCAGATATCCTAGTCCTCTGACTCTTGCAGTCCTCTCCTTCTTCTAAAATATTCCCTGAACTTAAGGTTTAGAGATGGTGATACAGATGTATGATCTGGGTACCTTACTATCATTCTCTATACTTTGATCAGTTATGAATTTCTGTAATGGTCTCTATTTGATGCAAAAATAAGTTTCTCCAGTGAGGGTTGAAAAGTGCACTTATCTGTGGGTATAAGGATAAGTATTTAGAATGCACTTAGAAATTATTACGGTTTAAGAAATGGCACTATTAGAGTCTCCTCTAGGTTCTACGCCCTCACCAGCCACATGCAGTTGGCTAGCTTTACAGTAGTACCAGACGTGACCTCATTCTTACTGGGCAGACTCTAAGTCCAATTAGATAGTTGTTGGCTACTCTCAAGATATAAGTATGACTATTCCATCTTTAGCAGATATCTTGTAATGCTAGTCATTTGCTGTAGTTCACAGCCATTACATCTGGGTAAGAACATTGATTGATTTATTCTCTGCATAGCAGCTTTCATAGCACCTTACAGTATTATGAAAGTTAGTCCTCAAGGAGTTAGTTTTAAGGTCAGATCCAGGTCCATTCCTCAGAATTCTATTTCCCGTGTGTGTGTGTGTGTGTGTGTGTGTGTGTGTGTGTGTGTGTACCTTTGACAATAAGGACTTACCTTCAAATTCTGGGAAGCAACCAAGTAGTCAGCCCTAGAAATGTATACACATTATTAATTCTAAATGGATTCAGAGATATATATATATATATATATATATATATATATATATATATATATATAGTTAAAGAGAAGGAGATCATGTATTTGAAATGAGGGGCATGAAAGGAGTGGGAAACTAGAGACAAAGAGAGAACTATAAATACAGTTCCAAAATTCTCAAAACTATAAAGACAAATAAAAATATACAATCAGAAAGAACATAAAATAGATGGTTAGGGAAGTGGGGTTGTAACTGGAAGGAGTTGGGGGTGACTATGATCAAAATCTTATTTATCAAATTCTCAAAGAACTAATAAAAATACTAATTTTTGAAAAAGACAAGGATGACCCCACCTTAGACTCATGGCAATAGTTGAGAGAGTGCCTGAACTGGCCTACTCTGGTGATCAGATGGTAAATACTCTAACTGTTATCATAGAGCCTTCATCTAGTGACTGATGGAAGCAGATGCAGAGATCCACAGCTGGGTGCCAGACTGAGCTCCAGGAGTTCAATGGTTGAGATAGAGGAGGGATTCTATGAGCAAGGGACATTGAGATCATGATGGGGAAATGCACAGAGATGACCAGCCACGCTAGTATAAACACATGAACTGTTAACCAATAGCTGAGGATCCCACATGGGACTGGACTAGGCCCTCTGGATAAGTAAGACAGTTGTTTAGCTTGAACTGTTTAGGGGGCCCCCAGGCAGTGGAATCAGGATCCATCCCTGGTACATGAGCCAGCTTTTTGGAGCCCCGTGCCTATGGTGGGACACCTTGCGCAGCCTTGGTGCAGAGAGGATTTGCACAGTATAGAAATACTAAGCGATATTTGTAAGTTAAAATTATATGGGTTTGTATGATGAAGAGTGTTTGTTATGACAATGGAATTTGGGAAGTTAAAAGAAAATATACCAACATTTATCTATACCCATGCTGCTAAGAAGTGTGGATTTGATCGGTAATTTGAGCACACTCAAATATTTCAATAGAAATAGCATGCTCTGATCTGTCAGTTGAGAAGGCCAAGTGTTTGGGGAAGCTCAGAATTTGAGAATGGTTAAAAATGCTGACTCTGCAATGTATTGATAAGAAGTGTACTTTCTCCTATGAGAATTAGTTTGGACTTCTAGTAGCCCTGAGAGGAGTATCTGTAAGGGCCAGGACCAGTATACTGGGCCATATTACCAGAATCCTGAATCTTAGCTGTTACCTGCTTTGTGATCTTCAGACAGTTGCCTGGCCTGCCTGGACCTCAGTTTACTTGGATATCAAGATGTAGTAATGCTGACTGCATCATAAAGTTGTAGATAGATAAATATGTTTATAAATGTTTGGAAAATAATAAAGCACGTTGAATTGAAGCCCCCAATTATATGTTGACCCCAAAATTCTTCATCTAAAACTATGCATACATATGTTTATTTTCTGTTTTCTTTATGAAAAAAAAATATATCCCTCAAATGACAGATAGCTGATTCTAATATGAACCCTTAGATAAATCAATCATTCACACCTGTAAAATTTTGCTCCACATTGAGAATGTCAAAAGGATATTCAGCACTGCTTAAGAGGAGGGGGAGAGCTTTCTTTTCACCATAACTTCCATGAAACCACACAGAGAGCTTCGAATGTGTTCTGTGTAGCAGGGGATTTAGGTAATTGAGTCTTAACCCTACCTGAGAATTACAGAAGGTAGAAGATGGGCCACCAGCAGTTAAAGTACGAAAAGGAGATGCTGTGTTGAGTTCAGAGAATGCATCAGGGCAAAAGAAGGACGATTAGCAAGGGGACCATGCATAAGAAAGGACCATAGTAGAGGTATTCTACAGAACAGACCTCCAAAGAGGGAAGCTAAAGGGGCCTGACGATTGTGGAAGTACAGAAATTGAAGAGATAAAGGAATATTCCTTGCACATAGAATAAGATCTCTTTAGCAATGAGGAGGCAGAGACCCCACCCCAGTGAAAATGTGGGTTTGTACTTGTCTGAATGAGGCCTAGGATGAAGCTGGCTTATAAAAGGGAGACCCTTCACATCCCCTGTATCCTTTGTCCCCACAATGCAACTTCAGAGCTCTCAGACATCAATGTTAGTGAAGCTGAATAAGAACCACAGTGGAAGGAAGCCCATGCTCTCTCCTCTTGTAGCAGAAATGCCAGGCCATACACAAAACTCCTCATTTTAAGTACCAAAATGAGACCCCTTCATACTTAAAGGGATCATAGGCCTTTGGCTTGCATTCTGCTAACTCTCACCATTGTCCTTTTTGTGTATGAGCAGAAGAAAATCTATCTCACTCAACAACCAGAAAGACCAGTGAGAAGAGGATACAGTTGCTCTCTGAATTGTATTCTACAAATTGCTCTTGTTCAGAATATGGGTTACAACTGTTTGATTCTCCCACACCCCCACTTCACACTTAACTGTGAACAAACCAACTCGTTTTGTACACCACTCTGTGATTTAATGTCTAGACACTTTCTCATGCCTTCTCTCCTAAGGGACATGAAAGTGCTTGTCGCATTGAAGAATTCCAACAAACCCTCTATTAGTCCAGTGATGCTAGCAAACATTTTATCAATTCTTCTTAACTTCCTGTCTTGGACAGGTTTTAGAGGGTTTGGACCTCTGGGGTTGCCTCTCAACTTTTGAATTAATGTTTACATATGTTTATGCTTTTCTTTCTGGGTTCAGGATTTACTTCTGCTAGCCTCTAAGATGAGGAATAAAAGAAAACAAAGCAGAGTCTTTAAATCTGCCCCTATCACAGCTGAATTACACTATAAATATGCATATCTAGGTCTTTACAGAATTTTGAAAATAGAATTTCCTCCCCTGAACTTACTATTTATTGCTAAGTGTTTTTTTGCTCTTTTCTTTCCTCCCACCCTTGACCTCTTCATAATAGAAAATGTTACCATCAAGCATGTGTTCTAATGAGATACCTCCTCCTAGAAATTCTCATTTTAAACGCTAGGGTTATGATCTCATAAATCAATTTCCAGATGTAGTAAGCAGGGAGGGGGACATTCTTCCCTGTTAGCGGAGATTTCACAGCCTTGAAATTGCATTTTGCAGACTGTGCCTAAGGCACACTATAGACTGCACTTAGGTTGTCAGGTGATATTGTGGGCATACATATATATTAAGTTTTTAAACATATATTTTCTTGCTCATTCCCTCAAGAGTCATAAGGAGCTCCTGAGTAAATGCTCTGTTCCCAAGACCCAGATTGGATTGCAGAAACTGAATCTGGTAGATGTCAGTGGCTACTCAGTTTCCACAGATGGGCTTCTCTGATGAGCTCTCTTTCCTGTGCCTGTTGTTAAGCATTCCCTTTGATTTCACTGTTTTGCAAGACTGAAACAATCATTTTTAGTGGCCTTAGATTATGAGTCAAAATAATAAGTTTTCAGAGTGTTTCAAGTTCTAATTTCTATTTCCCCACAGGAAAACATGGGCTGTGGATTCCCCTCACTACTATCTCTAATTCATAATTTCATACAAATGCTGATAGCTATCTACTAATAATGAGCAGTGGTTTCTAGTGAGGAAAAGAGAAAATAATGGAGGAGTTATTTGCTGATGCCCTGATGTGTTTCTGACTCTGCACACACTCACTGACGGTGCACCTACAGCACTGGGGTGTTCTCATCCCAGATGGCCCTCACAAGGAAAAAAACATCCTTCTGCTCCTTAAAGATTCCTTTCAAATCCATTAACAGACATCTCATACTGGCAATGTGTATGTGTGTCTAGGGGGATGAGGGATGAAGACAGAAGAAAAATATTAGGTGAAATCAGAGAAAAATCCTTCATTTTCGAGGAAATCGAGTTGTGAATTCCTGACTTAAATTCATTTTCACGGTGAGCATCTAGATATGTTAAAATAAATTAGAAGGCAATCTGAGGTATGATGTAACCAGTTAGATTGCTACTGTTGGGTTATGGGACTGATAGTGTTAGCTTTATGGACACAAGACTGAATGAAGGAAAGTGAGAAAATCAAGACTTTGACACTAATGTAAGATTTGGCACATTTCAGTCAATCATTTACAGACCTGTTACATGTATGTGCTCCGTGATTGTTCCAGAACCATCTCCCTCCTTGGTTGTTATATGCATTTCACCCTACTGCTTATGGTAGACCATTGCACAGACCTGGGCTTCCCTTTCCTGGTTTATAGGCTACTGTTCTTTTCTTCTTGTGATTTTTATTTTTGTGTCGGGGATCTTTAAATTCAATTGTACATATTTAACATTCATAATATGATGTTTGAATATTCATGCACAGATGCATATATTAAAAAGATCACCAAAGTACACAAATTAACCTTCTAGAGTTATCATTTGAAGTATGTGAATTCTACTTTATTAGCACATTTTTAACATACATGAAATTTTTTTATTTTATTGAAAACAGATTTTTCCCACACAGTATATTCTGATTATGGTTTCCCCTCCCCCAACTCTTCCCAATTACTTGCCATCTCCCTTCCCATCTAAATCCAATCCCTTTTTGGCCACTCATTCAAAAACAAACAGGTATCTACCAGATAACAATAAAATATAATAAGACAAAACAAAAACAAACAAATCAGAATAGGACAAAACAAATGAAAGGGAGGAAAAGAACCTAATAAAAAGCACAAGAAACACATGTAGACACAGAGAAACGCTCATTTGCATACTCAAAAATCCCATAAAAACACAAAACTTGAAGCCATAATATATATGAAAAGGACCTTTAGGGTTAAATTAATAAATAAAATGTAATTTGCCATAGTTGAGTTTCTATTGCTGCAACAAAACATCATAAACAAAAGGGGGAGAAAGGGGTTTTATTTGGCTTACATTTCAGCATTGCTGTTCATCACGGAGGGAAGTCAGGACAGGAACTCAAAGAGGGCAAGATCCTGGAGGCAGGAGCTGATGCAGAGGCCATGAACAGGACCTGCTTACTGTCTTGCTTCTCCTGGCTTGCTCAGCTTGCTTTCTTGTAGAACCCAGGACCAACAGCCCAGGCATGGTACCACCCACCATGGGCTGGGTCTTCCCATATTGATCACTAATTAAGAAAATGACTTAGAGCTGGATCTCATGAGGGCATTTCCTAAACTGAGGCTCCCTTTTCTCTAATGACTCTACCTTGTGTCAAGTTGACACACAAAACCAGCCAGTGCAAAACTAAAAGCAAAAAACAAACAAACAAACAAAACCTGACATGACATTATAAAACAAGGAACCTCCAAAGACATTGTTGAGTTCATTTTCAGTTGGCCATTTACTGCTGGGCATGCAGCAGACCCTAAAGAGTAATGTGTTTCTCCAGTGAGACTCCCTTGGAGAAAATAAAAATTTCATTTGCAAGTGTTTATCAGTTGAAGATAGCTTCTGGGTTAGGGATGGGGGCATGTATTCACTTCTCCTTCTATCTCGAGGATCCTGTCTTACACTTCAATAGTTAGGGTTGCTATTGCTGTGAAAAGACACCATGACCACAGCAACTCTTATAAAATAAAATATTTAATCGTGGTGGCTCACTTATAGTTCAGAGGTTTAGTCCATTGCCATCAGGGTTGGAAGCAAGCCAGCACATAGGCAGACATGGTACTAGAGCAGGAGCTCACTGAGTCCTTACATCTTGACTCATAGGCAACAGGAAGTGGTCTGAAACACTGGGTGTGGCTTAAGTATATATGAGATCTCAAAGCCCACCTCCACAGTGACACACTTCCTCCAACAAGGACACATCCACTTCAACAAAGCCTTACTTTCTAATAGTGCCACTCTCTTTGGGGGCCATTTTCTTTTAAACCAGTACAGACCCCATCTGGTACAGACCTGTCCAGGCCCTCTGCAAGCTTCCTCAGTTTCTGTGAGTTCCTATATGTGTCATAATTGCTGTGTTTACAAGGCTTTGTTTTGTGTGTGTGTGTGTGTGTGTGTGTGTGTGTGTGTGTGTGTGTGTGTGTGTTTGGTATCCTCCATTCCCCCTGATTCTTACACTTTTTCTTCAGCAGAGTTCTCTGAGCCTAGGAGTGGATTTTATGAAGACATCCCATTTAGGGCTGAGTGTTCCAAGGTCTCTCACTCTGTGCATAATGTCTGGCTTTGGGTCTGGTATTTGTTCCCATTTGCTACAAGAGGAAGATTCTCTGATGATAGCTGAGCAAGGTGCTATCACTAGGAGACATTTTATTGCTATGTTTCTTTAATGGAATAGTACTTTTTGGTTTTCCTTTAGGCCCCTGAGCTATCTAGTCTCAGGTTCATGATCACCCAAGCAGTGTCATGTATTAGTTCCATCTCATGGAGTCAGCATTAAATTATACAAGATATTAGTTAGTTACCCCCACAAGCTTTATGCCACCATTGCACCCATGTATCTTACAGGCAGGACACCATTGTAGATCAAAGGATTTGTAGCTGGGTTAGTGCTTATGTTTCACCTTTGGTGGCATGAAGATTTCCTTTCAGTACCAAGAACACTACCCCATAGTGGTGAAAGCTCTTGGTAGATACCAGCTCAACTTCTCCATGCTCAATGAGTCAATGCTATCTTCAGCAATAAAAACTTGCATTCAGTTTTTTGAGAGCAAAGTATAGCCTTTGTAACAGCCTGAGTTGTTTGGGGGTTCCCATGGGACCTCTTTGGCCAATAGCTCAATTAGATATAACCCATCCCAGTACTGGAAGCTTCATTTGGTGACAAGATTTGACATAACAATTTTGTTACCCTTACTCCCAGTGTTCACCAAACCTCCATGATAATTTATTGTATAAGACATAACTTCCTGGCCCCATTTTATCAATGTATTTTTATTTTATATATGTGAGTGTTTGCCTCATATACATCTATGCACCAAGTGCATGCTGATACCTGTATACCCAGCCAGAAGAGGCCATAAATCCCTGTAACTGGAGTTATGGACAATTGTAAGCCACCATATGAGTACTGAGAACCAAACCCAAGTCCTCTGCAAGAGCAGCAAGTGGTCTTAACGGCTATGGCATTCCTCTGGCCCCTCTTGGAGCTTCTTATTTCTATCTATAATTGAGATAGTGACATCTACTTAATAAGGTCCCTTCCAGTTTCAGTTTAGAAAAGTACATGGGAAAATACTTGATACACTATCAAGAATGCCTTTATTTTCTTTTATTTTTTATTTTTTATTTCTTTCATTTTTCTTTATTAAGAAATTTTCTACTCACTCCATGTACTATCCACAGATTCCCCCCTCCTCCCTCCTCCATCCTCCCTCCTCCCACCTCTCAGCCCTCTCTCCCAAGCCACCCCGCATCCCCACATCCCCCAAATCGAGGTCTCCCATGGGGAGTCAGCAGAGCCCAGCACACTGGACCTAGGCAGGTCCAAGCCCCTTCCCACTGCACCAAGGCTATGCAAGGTGTCACACCACAGGCACCGGGTTCCAGAAGCCTGCCCATAGATGAGGGACAGATCCCAATCCCCCTGCCTGGGTGCCCCCCAAACAGTTTGAGCCAAACAACCGTCTTTCATATCCAGAGGGCCTAGTCCAGTCCCATGGGGGCTCCACAGGCACCAGTCCACAGTTCATGGGCTTCCACTAGTGTGGCCTGTCATATCTGCATGTCCTCCCATCATGATCTAGACGTCCCTCGCCTGCAGTATCTCTCCTCTCTCTCATCAGTTGGATTCCTGGAGCTCAGCCTGGTGCCTGGCCGTTACTATGTGATGTTCTGTAACAGCTTTGCCACTTCTCAGCAATTCACAGACTTCTGTCCCATAGTAACTCCCGTTAAGATGTTTGTTCTATTGAATTCCATTATATTTATATAAATCTATTCAATATTTAATTGAAAGTCTATGCTTAGAATTTAGGAATAGCATCAAGATCAATATCATGTTTTGCTGTGCATGCCTTCTCACTATTTTAAGGCAAGCCACATTTATTCTCCTATGCATCCATATAACTAATAATTGTTTCACACCTGTTTTAGTTGAGATTGCTTTTGACACGTTAAATGCATTAATAAGCAAAGAAAAAATAAACTCATCTTTTAAAAAGGTTAGTTCTTGTTTGTAATTGAGTTATTTCTTCCATTGGAACTTGTAAAATAATTAATGACTGTGTTAAATAAGAATTATATTAGATTTGGGGTCATTTTCAAATGGAGTTGACTTCTTATTGCTCAAACAAAAATCTGTTTCTTTCAATCTCATTTGTATTAACTTTCATAAAGTTACACATGGTGTATCTTTCATTCTTTCCACATTTTCAATGTACATTTTTGTTATACTAATTATTAGTCATATTGGTTAGTTTGGTTTTGTAACATTTACCTCAATTGCACTACTAGTATTAATAAGAACTCAGGAGTCAGAAATTGAGATAAAACCTGATAAACCTAAGGAACAGCAGAGAGATTGGGATGATCCTGTTCTCCATGTTTTCCCCATCACAAAGCACTAGAAATCTCTCTCAGCAGCCCCTTCCTTCTTCCTCCTCTCTCTGTCTTCCTCAGTCCTCCAATATCTCTATGGCTAATTCTGATCAGCCAGTCTCTGACTCTGTCCTTGATTCAAGTTGGCTTTATTGGCACAGCAGATTGATAGTTTGAACAATTCTCCCAAAACAGGTTTTACTCACAATTAACAATGACATCTTTATTTCCAAGGAGCTTGTGCTGTTTTTTTTTTTACATGTTTCTTAATGTCTAAGTCTTCTGAAATACTACTTCTTTATTTTTTTTAGTTATTTTGAACATTTTTCTCATTGGTGAAAGATTAGGTATAAATCTGTCAATATTTTTTTCAGTATGCCAGACAGAGCTATATAGCAAGACTCTGACCTGAACCCACAAACTATTACAAAATTGTTAAAGGATCAAGCTTTTAAGAACTCCCATTAAGCTATTTTGTAAGTACTTAAAAAAATGTCTCTAATGTTTTTGAGAAGGCTATGCAAATATTATGACAGCTTGCCCTAATAACTTAGTTAAGAACTAGGTCTCTATACCTGCTTTTTGGAACCCAACACAGCAGTTTCTGAGGAAGAGTAATGAACAAGGACAATCAGTCTGCAACATCCCCAACAGCAAGGACAGTAACAGCTCAAGATGATAACCAAATAAGGACAAAGCCTAAGTCTTGTCTAAGCCTGACCCAAAATGGAAAACTAGCCCTGACCAACTCCTGACTAGCCCTGGCCAATTAGAACGTACAAATATGATTGCTGCTTGCTTAAGCCAAGCATATCTAAAATGACCTTAACTGCTCTAGGACTTCCACTTGACTATGCTTAAAAGGACCCATACATCCCTCTTGGGGTCTTCACCATCTTGCCTTTGTGTGCCATGGCAGGCCCTACCATGCTGGAATAAAAACACTTTTGCTGATTGCATAAGTGGATGGTGGTCTTTTGTGGGACTTCTCCAGAACCCTAAAAGTTTTAAAATAAAAATAATCATGAAGACAGCTGAGATGAATAGTTAACAAGAATGATAAACTAGAAACCTATACAAAGTATGTTAATAGGACAAAGATGGCAATTTTATGATAATAAAAGGTTATGTGGAAGTAAAAGGAATGTCAGTTTATTTAGATTTATTTAGATACAAGAAACAGGCATGATGGCTCACATCTATAATCCCAACACTTGGGAGAAAGAGATAGGAGGATCAAAAGTTCAAGGCTAGCCAGAACCTGGGCTATCCAGTGAGCCCTTGTCTCAAATAACAACAAATACATGTAGAACAAAAGCAGAAAGATTATAAAAGAATTGGTGAAAAGTAAACTATAAGCCAATGAGTTCAAGATCATATCCTCAGTATATAAAGAGCATAAAGAAAATATATTCTTCCAAATTGTTTTAAATTTGAAAAGAACTTTAAGAATTTCTAAAATACATTTTTTTCAGGGGGTGGAGATACATGTTGATACCTAGAAGTTAATAATAAATTGTTACTTAAAAACATGTTTAAAGAATTTTTTCTTACAAACCAGTAGACAAATGAGGAAATTACAATAATTTAAATAATCAAGAACTAATTTAAAAAACACCATATAGACAATTCTAACAGTAAATTCTTCACTTAATGATTACATACTTTGAAGGAGGAAAAAAATGAATGAAATATGTCTTTATTCTAAACTAGATAATCTTCAAAAATGACACCCATAGCCTCTTCTGAGGTGAACCTGCTGACCTATTATTCACACAATGAGGCTCTGTCATGTATAGCCTTCCTCACACATGGGCAATTAACTGGGCCAGAGGTCAGCTTGTGGTCCATGAACTACATTCTTAAGCTAAACAATGAGCAATGGAAATCAGTGGGAAAAAAAGATGAACAGTACCATTATTATATACTATATTAAATTATTACACTACTCCTGAATGATGCACATTTATATGTCAGTTCACATACACTCCAGTATATATATAAAAGAAAAAAAAAGATTGACAGGAGAGGGGAAACTCTACTTTGGTTCTTAAGTAACCCCAAAAAAAGAAACAGTACCCCAACATCCAACAGACCTGTGTGTTGGGAGAAGGGGAGAGAGATGAATTAGAAATGCAGTTTCCCCTGATGCTGACTTCCTCAGAGGTCAAAGTAGCCTGATGGCTGTTGTTTTCCATATCAGGATTCTGCATCATTTCCATTGCTTAGCAGTAGAGTATGAGGAACCAAAGTCCTCTTATGCCTCAGTAGCAACAGTGCTTGCTTCTGAGGGGAGGGGGGCAAGAGAGAGAGGAAGGCCATATTATCAAAGCATCTCAGTGTGTTCTGTTAAAAGATGGACCTTTTTTTACTCATTTCTGTCTTATGAGTTCTCAAAAAGTTTTTAGAAGTTTAGCAGGAGGCACAGCGAGTGAGTGCATGGCAGAAAGAAGAGTGCTTTGTCACTCATTTTTTGTTTTTTGTTTTTTTTTACTTCATGTATTTTCTGCATGTTTATTTTAAAAATATGCTCATAATACAAAGGTGGTAAAATTAATATTTAATTACAAGAGGAGCAAATGCACAAAAATAATAAAACTGGATTTAAGAGGGGCAATAGAAACTGTGTGTTATGTGGTTCTGTGCATTGCTAGCAGTGAGCTAAAAACTTCCTTTTACTCCTTCAGCCAAACCTAGCTAAACTCGTCTCTTACAGGGATGTGGGAGCTGGAGAGATTGCTCAATGATTAAGAGCACTTGCTCTCACAAAAGATCCAGGTTCAGGTGTCAGCACCCAACATGGTGACTCATAATCATAATCATCGATAAATCCAGTTTCAGGCGATTGAATGCCATCCTCTGACCTTCTCTGGCACTAAGGATGCCCACGATGCCCACACGTACATGTAGGCAAAACACTCACATATATAAAATAAAACAGTAAAACCAGTTCAAACGAGTGTGTTTTGCAAGATACAAACTTTGTATTTGAGAGAACAAACATGTTTTCTCCTTAGATTGACAACTGTGTTTTATTTTCTGATGTATGAAGCAATATTGTGTAAATAACCAAACCTTAGCTACAAGGATACACTGCACATTGTCAGTGAACAACAGATTGAGAGTACCTCGCTTCAAAATTGTGTGCATGGTTTAATCTTCTCTCTTCAGTTTACTAGACTCTGCAAATGGTACAAGGGATAGAATAGTTCCACAGAAACAATTTTAACAGGAGAAAAACCAGAATACATTTTATTATATCAGAATGATCCTCATGTTAACGTGATTTCAATATCTTGAGTTAAAATTGGGAATCAGTTTGCATCAGCTTGCTTTGGTTAGAGGTGGCTTGAGCATATAAATAAGGGGTAGCTAAATGGCTCATGAAACTAACCTGGTGACATGTACTTCCTCATAGTTTATCTCTGTCTCTCTACATGCAGGCTTCACATGCCATAAGAACCTTATGTAACATTGTTAGGGTATGGATATTAGCAACTCTAGGCTTCATTTATTTGCTTTTTAGACCAAGCACAAAATGATTATAAAAAATTATCTAGCCTTGGGCCCAACTGATGCTCTTCTAGGAGACATTCCCTTGTATCCTCAACTATTACTTTGTCACAGCCTGAGCCAGCTCAAAGGCACTCGTGTTTACTCTGTTAACCTACCAAATAAACATCTACTCTATGATGTTGAGCTGAGCATCCCCAGAATGTGTCTGCCATCTTTCTTCCTTAGTTACAACTTTAAACCAAGCATGCTTAGCATCACTGACAGAGAAACCTTAGAAAAGTCTCTACCTGTGAAAGGATTTCCTATAGCAATATGTGTAGGCTCCCCTAACAAAACCCTCAAGCTTCCTTTGTCAGGTGTGGCATTGCTGTGTCAATCAACCCAGTGCTCTCCTTGCCTGCTGCAAGTGGTTAAGTCTTTCTTTACCCTTCCACATCTTGCCAGTGCTTGTTGTACACTCTAAGATGTGAATCCATTGTGTCCAGGCACATTGCCTACTCTTAACAAACGCTATTCCAGACAGGTGGAGCTGCTACAGAGTAGTAAAGTGTCATTTGGAAGACTTGTCTAGAAATGAAACAAAAAAGGAGATCTCCCCAAAAGGCTCCATAATACCGAAGATGCCGTTACTGGAAGGATCAGGCAAACACCAAAGTCATTTAACTAGTACCAAATGATACCCAAGTCATATTATGAGAAGTAAATATGGGAATATCTATGGAAACAGTAAAATGATATGTGATAGGTCAATTAGGATTTCTTCCAGAATGATACTCTAGGAAAAGAAAGAAGAAAAAAGAAAGGAAGAAAAAAGATAAAGAGTTCAGAAAAACAATTCATAAGAAAGACTTTTGCCCATAAAGGAAGAAAGTTCTTTCTGCAGTACCTTGCAATGTGAGAGCAAATCACTGAGCTGTTAAAAGTCTAAAATGAAGAAGCCCCAAGAGTGTCCTCTGGACCATGAGGGAGAAAATGACTCAGCAACTCTCCTGACAGGTCAGCAGACCTCTGTCAGAGCTGATGCATGGTCAAAAGAAATATCAGAAGGAAAGTGGGATTTACTCCTGCTAACAAAATATTTTGGTGTGTACAAACTGGCATTTTTTTGCTCATTAAATATACCTTTAAAATCATTCCATAAGAATTCTAGGAAGAAGATGGGCCATTACCCTTCCATTTCCACAAGGCAGTATTCCCAAAGGTGCTATGAGAGAGGAAATATGCAGTAAGAGTAATTTTCTAAACAATGCTCTGAGGACGCACAAGGACATGCTTAGTAAAAGTGTGCCATGACTCACAATGTAAAGTGGAAATCTTGACCTACATTTTAAAGATGGTAAGAGGAAAAAAGCTGTGGTCTTGGTGCAAAGAAGAAAACATGTTGAAATGTCCTTCTGCCCTCTTTGTCTGATACAACAACTGAATTTTAAAATAGACAAAACTCTTGCACATATCCTTCATTTTTTCCATCCACTCATCTGTTGATTCTACAACTCGACCATTGGTAATAAGAGGGTGAAATGATATTGTTTACAGGAAAATGGGTTGAACGGGAACCCATCACATGTCGCAAAATAAAGCAGACTCAAAAAAGACAAATTTCTCATGTTTTTTTTTTATGTCAAATGTGGATTCTAGATTTTGTACATATATATGAAATAATTTACACAAACTTGCAGGCACAGCATGAAAGCAGATGCAATAATATCTGGAGAAAGAAAGAAGACAAAGAAGGGGAATGTGGTCAAAGTGTATTATAATTTAAGTAAAAATGTATGTGCCAAAAATTACGCAACTTTTTACACATACATGTACACATACACACACACAGGAGGGGCTGGGTGTGTGTGTGTGTGGAGAGAGAGGGGAGAGAGAGAGAGAGAGAGAGAGAGAGAGAGAGAGAGAGAGAGAGAGAGAAGAGAGAAACTGTTCTAAACTAAGAAATTTGTCTTAGTTTTGTTCATTGAAAAGCATATGCATGAGTAACTATAACTTTTTTGTAAGAGTAAATGTTTCATGTAAACCATTGATTCACATTATACCTAGAATGCTTTTGAATATTAAAGTGTTTATTTCCTTTCCCCTTTGTGCCTTTTCCCTTTGGAGCAAACCTAATTTCAAGCCAGAGTCCATTTAGACAAATAGGATTGATTAATGCACACACAGTTTTAATGACAGGATAGACTACCTACCCTACCTGGAGCAACTTGAAGCCAAGGCAGCTGCCAGCAATAGAAGGAAAGTGTCTACTTCAGTACATCTTTAAATTCTAGCCTCTAGTTTTCAGTGATTAATGGAATTTTTATTGAAAAGAGGAGGATACATCCTGTCTATCCCTGGTGCATGAGCTGGCTTTTTGGAGCCCACTGCCTATGGTGGGACACCTCACACAGCCTTGAGGCAGGGGGAGGGGTTTGGACCTACCTCTACTGAATGTACCAGGCTCTGCTGACTCCCCATGGGAGGCCTTGCCTTCTTGTAGGAGGGAATGGGACATGGGGTTGGCGGTGGGGGAGGCTGGAGTGGTGGGAAGAGGGAAGAGGGGAATCTGTGATTGGTATATAAAATGAATAAAAAATTTCTTAATAAAAAAAAGAAAAGAGAAGGATGCCTGCAGTTGAGGACATTTACTTACAATGAATGGCACAGTACTGTTGAGCACAGAATTCTAGATGAGGCTGGCTGCTTTCACCTGGTAAAGTGATACCCAGGAATGACTCTATAAATGCCTAGCACTCCATAGCCCCCATCTGGGAAACATCTGGGAAGCTGCAATAGAACCATTAGTAATCCTAACTGCACATAGTACTTGCCAGAAATATGCATACTCTGAGCCTGCCTGCTGTACCTTCCTGTGGGATCCAGTGAAATTCAAGACATCACTTTATACTGAAATGGGACAGTGATCTCTTGCTTGATGGATATGCAATAACCTACACACCCAAAACATCATGTATATTGAGTCGAGGGGGGTGGGAATTTCTAACATAAAATATTTTTATTTGTATCTGGACAGATGACACTTCCAATATTACCAGAGCCTTCTCTCTCTCTCGCTCTCTCTCTCTCTCTGTCTCTCTCTGTCTCTCTGTCTCTGTCTCTCTCTCTCTCTCTCTCTCTCTGAGTTATTATCATTAAAGAGAAAAGTTTTTTGAGCTAAAGGTACTGTGCATAGTGTCATCTCAATAGTCATTTTCACACCTTTCTGATTGGCTATCTCCATGGGCTCCTCCTTTGGCAGCTCCAGAGTCTCAGACAACAACCAAGAACATGCACTTCCCTTGTTGGCAACCCCCAAGGCCTAGGTGCTCATTTTAAACTTTTTAAACATTTTAATACTTTTTCTTTTATTTTTGAGATGATATGATTACAGCATTTCCCCCTCCCTTTCCTCCCTCCAAACCCTCCCATATAACTCTCCTTACTCTCTTTTAAATTCATGTCTCCTGTGTTCAATGATTACTGTTACATATATACATGTAAATGCATATACATATATTCCTAAACACAACCTGCTCAGTCTATATACTGTTACTTGTATGAATACATTTTCAAGGCTGACCATTTGATATTAGATAACTAACTAGTGTACTCTTTCCTTGGTATGACTATTTATCCCATGCTCGGCATTCCTTAGTTGCTAGTAGTTCTTTGTTTAGGGCTGAGGCCTCACGGTCTTTCAAGTGTTTGCTTTGGCATGTCTGTTGTTGTCTTATTCAGGTAGTAATTGGACAATGATGTTGGTGAGACTTTATGGGCGATATTACTAGAAGACACAATCCCATAACAAACTCCCCGATCCTCTGGCTCTTCTACTTGCAATTTTTCTGACCCCTGTTGACCAATGATCCCTGAGCTGTGGGTGCAGGCCAGATGTAAGTGTGGTCCTCACCCTCACCAAGGAAACTTCCTTTTGCAACAGACAAAGATGGTTACAGAAAACTACAACCAATTAAAATGCTGAGTTACTCGTTAACAGTTAACTCATTACAAACGATATTCTAAAACCACTTTTGGAGCTGCCTGTGAAAGTGAAATTCTCTAGCTTCGCTGAATGCAAACATTTGCAAGAAAAGAAAACAAAATGCATTGTACCTTATCATGTGTACTTAATAGATTCCAAAACAGATCCTGTTTTTGCAAATGGGGTGGAGGAGAGGCTAATTCTTTAGTATGGATGCTAGGAGGGCAGCTGGCACACATCTGGTGAGTTGGGAGAAATGAAATATTCTCTGTAGAGCTGGGACTTCATATTGGCCAACAAAAAGCATAATGGTTTCGAAGTGTGATGCCTCAGTTTTTTGTTTTTCTAACAAGGTTTATGGTACTACCTTGAAGCAGCAAATTCAAATGTTTAATATTTCTATAATACTGCCACTTAAAAGACTGTAATTATGAACAAATCAGAACCTAGCAGCCTGCTGCAACAGAGCAATATAAGTAAATGATGACCACCTCTGAGAAGTGAACTGGGGTAAAGAATTAGGAGAATAGCACACATTTAATTAGAGGACTCTATAATTATTGGAATGGAGACATTTTTACCATACAGGATGGCAAATACCACTGTAGCTGCCGATTCCCAGAGGCATCTGCTTTCCCTTTGGTATCCAAAAGCAATGCCAGACATTCTACAGTGCAGCTCCCTCGATGCCTGGCAGCCATCTCGAGCTGCCGAAGTCACAGTGCAATGGAAACCTCTTTGTTGTCTCTGCCTTGCAGAGTTCACATCCAGAAAGATGAACAGTGCCAACTGCCTCAGTTTTCCAGACACTCAGCTGTGATCAACTACCAGATGACATATTTATTGATTAACCCTTACCTGTAGAGTTGGTTTTCAATTGATTTGAGAGAACTGAAAACAGTTGAATTGCACAAGCTATCAGTTATGACATCAATGATTTACTGCAATGCATCTGTGACTGAGATTGAAACAGGTGCAAAGACTCTTGTCTTCTGTTTTGATTTAAGGTTGTTACATCTTCTGATGGTTTGAACTGTTGGTCTTCAGAGATTTCAATTCCACCCCTTCTCCCTCTCTTTTTCTGCTGTCAATGCTTCTGAAACCATAGAGTCCTTTAAACAGGTTGCTGGATAACTTCTACAAATGTAAAGCCATGATTTTAATATGTTCCTTTAGCTGCGTGGTTATCCATCAGACACTGCCTTCATTGCTTGTTCATATATCAGTTTAGCAAAATCAGTATTTTAGTTATGAGTCTGTGAGTGAATAACTCAATATAGTTGCTGCCTTAATGGACTGTAGCACTATGATCTAGGGCATAGTCTTAAAAAGGACCAGCCTGGGCTAAGAGTCTGTTATTTCACAGTTCTGTCACTTCGAGGGCTAACCTAATAGCTGTGTGTCAAGGAGGATAACATTGGTACCCATCTTGTGGGGTGCTGTGAGGATGAACTGCCACAGAAGAAAATGGCTTCAAAGGGCCTGGCACACGAAAAGCACTGAAGACCAACTGTGATCAATCTACATCTGTAGACCACTCGCCTCACTCCAGCCGGTTCACCAGGGAATCAATAAACATGTAAACATTGACTAAAATAAATCTACTTCTAAACAACAAGGTAACCTGTTTGATGATGAGATCATTCTTTAGAAAAATTATATACCTGTGTTAATAGTTGATAAAAGTAGAATTTGACAATTAATGATTGGGAGTCCTTATCTTTATGAGAAATATGTTGATAAACAATTAGATTTTTTAAATCCAACGGCAAAATGTCATTTTATTTTTTTTAAAAATAGCATTGTTTCTGCATATGTGGTATACACATTATAATATTTTGTTTCATCTTTGTATGATTCTTTTAATATGATACATACTTATTTAAATTTTCAGTTGTATTGTTTTAAGCTTAACTTTTCAATACACTAAACTTTGGGGTGGAAATTGGAGTCTGAATTTCTGATTTATTAGCCTACCTTCTTTTAAATATAAATTATTTATAGCTAAAAGGAAATTCACCAGAAAGCAACATTAAATCAGGTGTGAAGTGTTGCTACTTTTTGAAATATTCATAATGTGCAATTAAAAGAAGTACTGATGTCAAAATATCCAAGTTAATGTGATGTATGCCATCCAGTCAACATTCACAAAAACCAGTTCACTGCACAACTAGTTATAATTCTGCAAGGGAATTAATGTCCTTATTTGATTTTCAAAATAGCCCTTGACCTAAATTCTTTTTTAAAAAAAAAAAAACCAAAAACTTCACAGCTTAAATGGAACATTGTAAGTAAAAAGAGTTAGAATTGCAACTGTTTTCTGTAGAAAATATACTAATAAAACAATATTTTTTCATGTGTTCCAATTCTTTAAAAAACTCAGGATTTTATTTAATACTACTTTTCCTTATTAAAACAAATCTCATTTTGGGACATGCAATGTAAACAATCAAAACACACAGTGACATTATTCATTCAGTGTAGTAATCTAAGGTAGGTGTGTGTGTGTGTGTGTGTGTGTGTGTGTGTGTGTACAATTACATATATATGTCATTTAAAATTCAGAGCTTTCACGAATACTTACAAATTTGTAATTTTCCCTTATTAATATATCATTCGCCCTTTCATATCTGAGACTATTCGGGGAAATAGAATATCTGGGACTTCTGACTTGAAATGCTTTTAAATAATGGAGAATGAATATTCATCTGTACTACTTTGCAGACTTAATCAACTATATGATTATTTCATAATTCTGTCCATCAAAAACCCATTAAACTATATGGTTTTCTCAAAATAGACAACAATTGATATTAAAATCTATTTGTTATACAATAATACATGTATTTCTGTTAGACTGAGATATATTTATCAAGAATACAAAAATACTCAATTATAGTTGGAGTAATTTACCTTAAGGCATTTCCCTTAATGTGTTAGTTGAACTCTGTCAGTAATAATAAAGAAAACTTGGGCTCATTCATTTTATAATCACTGTTTAAAATTACTGTGTTTGGATTAGAAATAGAAAAATAGTTCAGAAGTACAATTAATTTCAAAATGAAGATTACTTCCCTCAATAATATGTTGTAAGAAAATAATTAAATGCAGCATGGACTTTTAGAAGCCTATAAGGTATGGTTTAAAAGTAAAATACAAAATGATTTAGAAAATACTGACAAATTAGAAAAATCAGACATTGACATAAATTGCCAAAATGATTCTCATGTACATGATTAGTTTTCAGGGGTTTTGTGTTTATTCCAGATTAGGAGTTAATGATTATTCTGCAAATGTAAAGCTATTTTTGTTTTGTGTCCAGTGCTGAAGAGTGAACCCAGCCATGCACAGGCTCGGCAAGTATCACTGTAAAATGAACTTAATGACAATTCCCTGTTTGTAGCCAAGTGTTATTGTCCTTCCAACAAAGCTAGCTATTTGAGTTCTAGTCTCCCTAAAATCATCTCCTAAGCCGAAAAATTTAGATGGAATCAGCTTATTCCAACTTAATTTTATCTTTCCTACCTCCTGTCAAATCACACTGTTGTGGGGATGCAACAACTGGTGTTCCCTGATTTTCTTGTTCCCACCTTACCCTGTCTGTAGAGAATGAGCGCAATGATTAAACACTTGAAATATCAAAAACAGCATTGTGATGCTCATCCACAATCCCAGCACTCCAGAGACAAGACACAAAGATCAGAAGTTCAAGTTCATCCTCAACTACATAGAGAGTTTGAGACCAACCTGAGCTATATGAGTTCCTGTCTAAAAACTAAAGCAAAATCAAGACACCTCTCTGCCCATGATACCTCAGATATCACATTTACATCCTTCTTTTAATTTCTTAGGAGAGGAGTGTAAATGACTGCTCTTCTGTTCCAAGGACTAGAAAAATTCTCCAAGGTCCTCATCTTCAATTTAGTTAGCCCCACAGCTATGCTGATTATTCTTGTCTGTGTGATTCATCTTGCTTGATTCTCTCTGTGCATCTCCCATACAGTCTTCAGTTGCTATTTTCCTTGCCCCTCCTACAGATGTGACTTGCATTTCCAGTTTCTAGGTTTGAGCAACATGAGGTGTGTCATTTCTTGCCTTTCTCATGGTGGTGAAATTGGCACCAGCTTTCTCAGTGGTGCTGAACTGATTCTGAGACCTCTGTACTTTTCCTTTGTCCCCATTAACTTATTGTATGAGTTTCCCAAGGCTGCTGTAACAAAGAGTGACCAACTTCAAGGATTAAAGGACCATAGCTCTATTATTCTATTATTCCATAGCATAGAAGTCTTTGTTCTCTTCTGATGACTAAGGAGTATTTTTCCTTGTCCTTTTATCTTATAGTAGCTTCAGGCATTCCTTGTCTTACAAACACAGCATTCAAACCCATGTCCACACAATGATCTGCCTGTACATCTACATCTTCTTTTATTTCTTTTCCTTCTGTATCTCCATCTTCATATAATGAGGCTGGTCAATTGTTACATGGCCCATACCACTTCAGGGTAACATTACATATTTACTTTACAATGACTTTTTCAGTAGAGTTACATTCTGAGTCATTGGAGCACAGTACTTAAATACATTTTTTGGGGTGTATGTGAAATTCATCTGATTCAATAGCATTTAGCTTTACCTGTTAAAGTTTTGTAGAGAAGATTCTTGGATCAAGATTTAGTGCAGTTTGGGGACATAGCAAAAGTCTAATAAGACACAGAAGTCTTATATGATGTCTAGATTTGATGAAATAGTAACAGTGATCTCTTGACTGCTGAATCCGTGAACTAAAAACTTATAGCTTGTTTATTGACCACCAGCCTCCTAAATTTCTGTTTCTCCCTATTACCTCAGCCCCTAAGCTATTGCCAATTACACTTAATTGTTATAAGGAATTGGATTCCATTTAATTGATGTTGATCTGTACTCATGCAGCACTGAATTACCAATTAGCATTACATGAAATAAAAGGGTAATTCTCAAAGTTGTCTGATAACTTTTCTTTCCAAAAGAGTGTTGGAAACAGCTATAATATATAAAAGCCAGTTTTCACAGAAACATCTTTTCTGCAATATAATAAAGTTTTGATTCAGCAAATTACTGACTAAAATGTCATTGTAACTATATGCTCTTCCCTTTGTGTAGTTATTAAGACTATTCTTTGAATAAATGATATATAACAGAGCCATAGAAAAGATAAAAGCACTAAAGTGCTCACATTATGAAGATGTAATATTAATGGTAGAAGAGATATTAAAAGAAATATTTAAGCACATTGTAAGTATAAATGCTACGCATGATGGCTTTTTCTCAAAGTGTATCACAGCATTAATCAGCAACATCCTATATGTGGATGCTATTGCTAGAGATTCACATTTAAAAATAAGATTCCACTGCAGTCATTAGTAAATGAACTATCGTCACTGGCACTTATGCAAATGAACCCAGGTACGGCTGCAATTGAACAGCAGATGCAACGATGACACATCCTCAGCGAATTCTGTGACATTTAGAAAGTTGCTCTACATTTGTCATGAAGATTAGATATTTACACAAGATAGTCTACATAAAACTGGCTGCCACACTGTCCTCACAGAGTAGACACTCATCAAAAGCTACCAGTGTTACTTTCGTTCCAGGGTCAGGCAGCTATAAGCACTTCTCTGTATGTAATTACTTCTTCAATCTCTTAGTATATCACATGCTTCATTTTGCAACATTAATTGAGATGAATCTATAACTGTGTATACCATTTTGATAAAGTTATAATTTAAACATTTCTATCACATGTTAATGAAGTAATAATTCATAATGCATTCTATTATAAAAAACATTCCAGTATACAGTTGTCTTTTATTTTTAAGTGATTTCAGGAAAAACAACCTTTTATTTGTAGTCTAAAACTAAATGGTTCCTAATCATCAACATGCATCAAAATCATCTAGGAAGCTTGCATTGAACAATTTTTGTACATGTTCCTTCCTGTACCTGGGGATGCAATGTGAATGAACGTTAATGAGCATCATGTGGAGGTTGGAGGTTGACCCAGGGTATTCTACTGCTCCCCACCTTCACTTTCTACTAGTTAAATTTCTCCTATGAGGATTTCATTCACGCATTTAATGCTCCCACTCTCTTCTACCTTCCTCCTGTCCTTGTAACTCACCCCTCATTCCCCACAGTCCCCTGTCCCACATTTATGCCTTTGGTTTCACGATACAGCCCACTGATTTCAGCAATGGTGTCTGTGTGGTCACAAGTTTAGAATTATCTGTTGGAGCCCAATGAATTCTCTGTTTGGTATACAGCTGAAAGCAGTGAATTCCCCTGCCTCAGAATCCATCAGTTGCCTGTAGTTCACCAAGAAGGGTTAGGACCCTCAGGAGTCCTAGTTTATGCTATGACTGGCAGTTGTTTATTATTCCTCTGGGCTTGGGTTACCTCACTTGGTGTACTCTTATTCCAGTTCCTTCTATTTACTTGAAATTATCATGATTCAATTTTTCTTTACAGATGAGTTGAATTTTGTTTGTATATGTGCCACATTCATCTTTTTATAGACATCTAGGCTAATTTCATTTCCCAGGTATTGTGAATAGAGCAGCAATGAACATGGATAAACAAGTATCTGTGTAGTAAGGTATGGAGTCCATTTATGTATTTCTATTCCCGGGTGTAGTATAGATGAACCATATGGTAGTTCTATTTCTAACTTCTTTAGAGACATTCATACTGATTCCCATAGTGTTTGCCTCAGTCTGTACTCCCATCAATAGTGAATAACTGTTCTCTTTTACCACAGCCTACCCAGCATTTGCTGTAATTTGACTTTTTTCTTTTTGTAATAGCCACTTTACTCTTCTCCAACTCCATTTTTGAGACAAGGTCCTTCATTGAACCTGAAGCTTGCCTATTTGTCTAGATTAGCTAGCCAGCACAACACAGGGTTCTTCTTATCTTCCCCTCCCCCGTGTGGGGATTACAGGCACATATCTCTGTTCTATTTCTTTACGTGGATACTGGGGATCCACACTCAGATCTTCATGCTTGTGTGGAAAACACTTTTCCAAACAAGCCATCTCCCTAACCTTTATAGAAGGCTTTCTGAAGGAGATACTTAGTCTCTTGACTTTTATCAGTAGGCATTAGTTGTGAATCCAACATTTGTGGTTTTAATAACACATTATTAAATTTCCTATGTAAAATTGGTCTAAAAGCAACAGTTTCAGAATCATTGTTGTAGGACAATGACTGGCAAAAGTCAAAGCATCCTTCCTAATACTTCTAATGTTAAATCCATTTCAATGGTGTTCTAAAACACCTAAGAAGAAATAATAAAGTTGGGTGTCTTGCCCATATATTTTCTAATTTCTGCTTAAATATTGAAACTAATATTGGGGTGGGTGTGGAGGAAAGCCTGAACATGAGATGGCAAGTCCCAATCCCAAAGAACAGAAATTCTTGATTCAGAGCCACTTTCAAAAGCCACATCGTATGAATGGTGAGCATCTGTGGGAACAAAAAGCCCTTCTCAACCAAGAGTACACAGTACTGCTTTGTTAAGGGCTGACAACACACCCATTCAAGAACGCCATTCAAAACATGAGTGTATTTTATTTTTAACTGATGCAGGCCCGGATAATTAGATTATCTCGGGTTCATTACATAACTTAAAGTGATAGGAAATCTTCTTGTGGGTGTACTTTCAGAATGTGCTCAATAGCACATGATGATAAAAAAATACGCATTAATAATCAATCAATTCTGCACAGTAGACAAATATATATTTTCACATATACATTGAAGAGTCTCTTAATTCCAAATCTGATAATATTGACGTTAAGAGGTCTAGAGCAGGATTTATGTTGGCATCATACATTCGGTCTAGGGAGCATCACAGAGAGGGTGAGCAGCCACACACTCACAGACAAAAAAAAAAAACAAGTTTCTTGTTCTGGAAAATTGGTATTTTTATATATAAAAAAAAATGAAAAGGCTAAAAATTCATGTGACAAGTCCAAAGTTCACAAAACTTTTGTTTGTTTTGCCTAACTTCATTTCATTCCCAAGTGTTTTCCACTCTTAGAATAGGACACAAAGGGTGATTTAAACTTTCTAATTTCTCTTGGGTAGGAGTGAGCCAGGTCTAAGTTCAATCTTCCTCCCATGTATTCTCTTCCTTCTCAAGATTTCTTCCATCCCTTCTTCTCCCAGGGAGTGCCTGCATTCAGGGAACTGCTACTGTTCTCATGGAGCTTCAGAAACTATTCATTGAATGAATGCCTCATTCCTTTGCCTCTGAGTATCTATTTTTATGTCTAATTCTGAAGTGTCCAAAACTGACAAAAGTTGTGCATTGCTTCCTCAGTCTGGGTAAAGAATGACAATTGTCTCCAAGGATAATCAGAACATATTACACCTTCATCTTCTGTATGCTTCAGATTTTCTTACATGTAAATACAACCTTGCTCTGTTATCCACCTTGCAGCCTTCAGTCTAATCTTATCTCTATTGACCATTCATAACTTTCATAACTGAAGACAAGTTAGTAGGAAAAGGGACCAAGAGGAGCAAGCACAGCCAGGACAATGGCTGCTTCCCTGAGGACCAGGAGGAAGACCATGTTGTTCTCCTTGTTTCTACAGCCTGAGCTGCACACTTGCCCACATACCACAGTAATGAGGACTCTCT
This sequence comes from Peromyscus maniculatus bairdii, assembly GCF_049852395.1. Taxonomy (NCBI): domain Eukaryota; kingdom Metazoa; phylum Chordata; class Mammalia; order Rodentia; family Cricetidae; genus Peromyscus; species Peromyscus maniculatus. The sequence goes on from NC_134860.1 coordinate 100,181,979, forward strand.
TAAACTGGGCTTGTATTGAGTTTTTATTTCCTACTTCTCAAAACTTTAGTTAGGAGATGAAATTGTGATGTGCAGACATGTAGGCAATATGTACACATTTAGGTATTTAACTGTTGAATACATAGATATTCCCAATTTTTCTTTTCTTTTAACAAAGCAGGGCTTTCATTACTGTTGCAGGGCTTTCATTACTGTTGCCTGAATATGACTAAAAATCCTGTGTTAGCTGTGAAAGATTGGAATCTGTTCTTTAATATTTGAATTCTTAGTCATTCGGGTCTGTGTCAGTCGATGTAGCAGATATTCTGAAAATATTTTTTAATGTCAAATTCAAGAAAGTATAAAACAAAAGAGCATATATATGTATATATGCATAATATATGTACATATATTATGCATATTGAACTTAGGTTTTAGGGGTTTTTAATAGAAAAAATGAGTCTGCTTTTAGTTCTTTGGAGTCAAATGTTTAATTTTCTTACTTCACTCAGAGTCAGCTAGATCTACTTAAATAATCCCCTGAAAGCAATAAAGTGGTTCATGTTGTGATTCATATCTTCTCTGTCACCCAGCAACCCCAGTCTTAAGAGGCAGCATATTAAAACACTAAAACTGTGTAAGTGGAAAACTGTTTCTAATTGATTTGCAGATCTGTTATTTATAACTTTCAGTTTAGTATTAACTAAACATTTATAATACATGACTAGCAATAAAATTCATGTATTGTTGAGTAATGGTTAAAACAATAGTGGTACATCCTTAAGTGTCTTTGTACATCATGAAGCTCAGCCAAGCTGTGGGAATTTTCTATTTTCTTCATGAATGCCAAATCACTTTGGAGAAGTATAATACCCTATTTATTTCACATTACAAATATAATGTTCTTATTTATTATTTATGATTATTAACTTTGATCATCAGGCTGATTGGATTAAGAAACATGTAAGGAAATCTTGAAGTATACCTTTAGAATTGGATTTAGAATGTCATATGCCATGGTGGTCACAGTAATTACATAATTGTGTTGTTTATAAAAAAGCAAACTGTAGGGGCAGATATAATGGTTCACACATATAATTCGAAGATTTAGGAGACTTTCCAGAAGGTTCAAGAATTCCTGGCCAATCTGGGATACATAAAAAGATGCTATCTCAAAATGTACTCTTGGACATACATGCATCTGTTTATGCACATGCATACATATGTATTTGTGTGTTCACAGTACACCTAAAGAAAAAAGATAAATTTTGTAAGAATCAAATTATACTTCAACAAATCTGAGTTAAGGTCAAATAAAAGTAACTCCCAAATTTTTACATTGAACATTATCTCTGAATTATCTTATGATGTATAATTTCAAACATACCTGAAGAGTGATCAACATATCAATATTACATTCAAGATTCTGCCTTCTCAAACATTTGCCTCTGCCCACATGTTGTTCTGGAATCCCACTAGTTGTCCAGGAAGAAAATTAATGATATATCCTTCAGTCCTTTCTCACTCCACAGCAGATGTCAGCAGCATCAGTCACTTGGATTGCTAATTTCTCTCAGGAGAAGAAAGCAGCGACTTGGCAACAGCCATAGATCAGCAAGATCTGAGCTAATGGTCCTGGATAATGATGAGGTAGGACAAGGAGGAAATGAGCCGTGGTGAAAAGTAGCATGAAAGGTGAGAGTGAAGGCATGGGGCAGCTAATGTGGTGCTGTGGACTACATCTCAGGGTATGGGCTGTGTTTTCTCCCTTACACTCTGTTTTCTGTGTTTAAACAGACATAACTTGCCACTGGCTTTGCCACTTAGAAAAGTTAGTAAGAAAAAGTTAAATAATCTGTAAACATAAAGTCAGGGACATTTTACGGTCACCTACACTCAACATGTACATTTTTATATCCTCATTGAGCAATAATAAACATTTTGTAAATTCACAGGAAAACAAATCAGAGCAACATAGATCTGGTGTTGCCATCAGAACAGATAAAATGTGCGAGATGTGGATGACTAGAAATTAAACATGGTTCTCATGCCAAGTACATTGAAAAGGCACCCTTCAGCTCAGCCATTCAGCTTCAATAAATACATCTTTTCTCTTTGCATATGAAAAACAGCACTAGTACCTTCCGATTTCATCAATAGGAAAGGCTCTCATAGAACACACACTATGTGTGGGACTATGGTAAATGCAGGTTCCTCATCTTAGTTCATTCAAAGTAGCTAAGCTTTGGGGACAACGAAGCTGACTGCCACTGGATGGACGGATGGATGGATGGATGGATGGATGGATGGATGGATGGATGGATGGATGGACAATGTATCATATATTCACTAAGGGATTCTTTCCATCTTAAAGTAAGAGAAATACAACTGCTAGTGACAACATAAATAAACCTAGAAGGACAGTGTATTACATTAAATAAATGCCACAGAAAGACAAACACATAATGATCTCACTTAAATGTGGAAGCTAAAACAGTTGAACTAATAACATCATGGTCCAAGGGAAGGGAGTAGATAGGGAAAGGGAAGAGGTTGATCAAAGGGCACAATTAGACAAGAGGAGAGCTTCAGCAATAGATATTTACTAATTAGACTTATTCAATCAATCTGCATTACAAACATATAAAAATCACATTATACCCCACTAATTTATATTGCTATTCATAAAACATTAAATTTTTTGGTTGTGAGCCTAGTCCTTACTGGCTGAGGCATCTCTCCAGCCAATTTTTTTTTTATTATAACTGCATGGCCATGGCTCAAGCCTTTTGCTAGCTAGCTTTTATATCTTAAATTAACTCATAATTCTTAATCTATATATCTCCACATGTTCTGTGGCTTTACCTGCGTCCCATTACATATTGCTCCTTGGGTGGCTGGCTGGCATCTCTCTCGGCCTTCTTCCTGTCTCTCCCTTTGAATTTCCTACTTGCCTCTAAGCTGCCTTGCCATAGGCCAAATGGCTTTATTTATCAACCAATCAGAGCAACACATATTCACTGAGTACAGAAAGACATTCCCCTATCATCCCCCTTTTCTGTCTAAATAAAAGGAAGGTTTTAACTTTAACCTATTAAAATTACATATAACAAAAGAGCTATCAAGCAAGAATTACAGTTACAATATCTAGTCTATTTGTATTTTGTAAAATTAAAGAAAATATTTTATTTACCCTATACTTGTGAGTCCAAGGTTTCATATCTAACTTATCTCTTATCATAACCAAGGAAAATTATAACTATCTAGTCTTCAACTACATCAAAGATACCAGAGGGATATAATATTACCTAAGAAAACAGGAAGAACATTGTAAGCAACTTCCAAAAATCTAGAATGACAGAGACAGTTGGCTGCCTGGACAGTCACCCATAGTTCCTCTGCAATGTTGGGGCATCCATCTTCAGCCCACAGACCTAAAGTCTCTCAGTCACTTCTCTCTGTGTCCTATAAAATGTCTGGAAATTTCCTCTGCGAATGAAGGAACCTGAGGGACCATTTTACCTTGCAAAGTTTACTTGTCACCTTATAGGTCCTGCATGTCCAGTCTACACAACATTTTGTCAAACAGTCCAGGCAAGAACAGTTTCTTACCCAAATGGCTATTTTTGCCAAGAAGAAGATAAACCCAAAATATGGAGTGTCTTTGATGCCTATCATTCTCTTTGAAGTAAATTGATGCTGCCAGGAGCAGATATATCTCACTGTCCAGAAAGTCTAAATTTTTAAAACCCAGATTCAGAAAGACAAACATGGTATGCATTCACTCATAAGTGGATACTAGATATAAAGCAAAGGACAACCAGACCATAACTCACAGATCTAAGGAGGCTACCTAGCAGGGAGGACTCTAGGATGACTGTGGTTTATAATAAGTTTTGGTTTTGCCTAATCACTGGGCTTGCTTAGGTACACATTTCACTATTAGGATAAGAATTTGTACTGTATCAAGCTGATGAAAGGATATGCTGGCTGTACTTTAAGGAGGGGAGGCTAAAATCCTCTTAGATTATGGATTAGCCTATAGAAAAATGTCTGCCATAAATCAAACAGTGAAGGGGAAGATGAACAGGAACATCACTTGCACAACTTAAGTAAAACATAGCTCTCTGAACAAATAAAGATAGGTTTCTTATGTATCCCAGAATCTAACCAATATTTATATGTATAACTCAGCTATTATTTGCTTTAAAGGGCTTATTGGGAAATGTTATCATTTTTATTATTTTCTACAGAAAAAATATTTTCCAGTTTCAAATAACTCTGGACTTTGGAATTATAATCTGCTTTTATGTTAAAAAAACATTTAAGTGGAAAATGCTAAAGGACCACTGAACTCTATGTTGTATTTACATATCTATAGCTATATAAAATAATGATTATAAATGTTTATTTAAAAAAGGAAAAGTGCAAATGTGAATTTAACAAGAAGTTGTAGATTTTCAGCACTGTACTCAAACTCCTTTTTTACAAATAAATATTTATGCTTCTGAAAAAAAGTTAAAATTTTAAATGTAGTTATTGAGAAATGACTTCTAGAAAGGCGGTCTGAAGAGCCTGTGGGCCCTTGTCCAGAGATCAAACACATCTAGTGAACACTGTGAAGATTAATTAATTAATTTAATTGTCCATGTGAAGTTATTATAAATTATTTGCAAATAGGGAAACATTGATATTTAAGAAAATGGAAGGCCTTACTTACCCTTTTGGAGTTGTGGATGGGGGTGAGTCAGGTGGGAGGTGGGTGGGGGTAGCAGGAAGAGGGGTAGGAGAGGGAACTGTGGTTGTTATGTAAAATGAAAACAAAATTTAAAAAAGACTTCTATATTTAACAGGAGAATTGAGAGTATGTGGTAGTGGAGCCACGGCTAAGAACCCCACACCACACTCTATTTCAACATGCTAGATGCTGCATGCGTGGAACACATGCATCCAAGAATAAAGGTAACCTTCCTCTAGTTCAGCCTCTGCTTCCAGAACAGTATTATAGTTTCTTGGAACTAGTATTTTTCATGCCACCTAACCCTTCCAACTAATCCACATAAGGGCTAGTACAGGCAACAGATGTGAGTGATCTGGACTCTATTCTTCTACATATTCCATTCCCTAGAGTAACAACTCTATACAAGATCTTAGGTTAAGAACACTGGACCACCATGGTCATACTCACTGCTATACTCTCAGAGAGCAGAGCTTTCATGAAGGGAGCAGTGAAATGGAGAGCACTAAGGACTCACCCATTCCTACTCTTAATCCTTAATCCTTGAGAGTCATGGTGTCACTCCAGGACAAGCAGGCTAGGGTCCCTGCCACCAGCTCCATGTCTGAGGTCTAGGGTTTATTGAAAAAGAAAGGCTGGCTATGAGAAGAAAGAGTTCCAGGCTACTCCCAGGGTACTGGTTTTATTTGAAACAGAGAGTAAGAAAGTTCCAAGTAGAGAATGCCTCAGAGGCAAGGGATATCAGTGGTACGCAATTAAAAAGAGGCCAGTAGCTCTAAGAAAGTCAGAACCAAACTGTTAAAAAAGTTTTCAATTTAATGGCGAGAATCACAGACAGAAATAGCTTAAGAGTTCTCTTGGGATCATAATAAGTTTTCAAGCATGAACCTCAAAGGCTATCCCCACAAAGAGGCCCAAATTTAATGAGATCAAACTTTGGAGCAGTATATGCCCGAGGGCTTTGTCAAAAATAATAGAACAATCACTAGACATTGTTAGAAACTAATAGCTGGATGTGATAACACAGTTAGACAATTTACCGAGAAGTCAAGAAAAAAAGAAAGATAAAGAGAGCCCCTCTAAATCCTTGTTATCTCACAGTGACTGTTAATAAGGCCATGTTTGCACTCAAGGAGGTGTTGCATACTCCCAGGGAACTAGACCTCTTTTCAATAGCCTTCCCAAGTCACTAAATATGTAAACAAACACACAATAAAACCATGGAGTCTGGAGAAAGGTGTGTGAGATTATGCTTCACAATTGGTACAATACCTAAATGTCTGGTTTTTTTAAGACTGCTAAAATTACAAGACATTAAAAACATAGATGCTTTGACTTGTTCACATGGAAAAAGAGCAGAAAACAGGAAGGCATATGACAAAGGACCTAGCTGATACATTTAGCAAATCCTTCAATCAATTACAGATGAAAACCACAAAGTGATGCTTAGAGAAGTAGAGAAAGATATAATGGTGATGTGATCATACAGACAATACTGTTAAATAGAGAAAAGAAATAAGCAGAGATGATTAAAACTGAAGCAAGAAAAAACTGTCAATCTGAGAAATGCAAGAAACAAAATGGGACATTCCCTGGAGGGGCTCCAAAGTGGGTAAGAACTGGCCAAACAACAATAATAAAAATCAGTGAATTCCAAGATGAGTAGTAGAGACCATACAATCTAAAGACAGGAAGAACACAAGAAAAAGAAACAACATCTAAATGAAATTCAGAACATAACTAAGTGCCACAACCCAGAAAAAATTTTAAAAGAATTATGAGAAGGGAAAGAGAGAAGTAGTTTTAGACGATTAATGTCCCAAACACTCTCAAACAATGGCAGACATTCAAGAGCTATGCAAACTTCCTACAAGATAAATGCAAATCCACCCACAGCAGAAACTTTGTAGTTAAAATGTTATATCAGAGGAAAATAAGTAGTCTTGAGCACAGCAAGAGAAGAGCTTGCCATGTGCAAATTCAGTCAAATGAAAGGAAAAAATTTTCTTATTGGAAACACTGGACAAGAGCAGGCCTGGTGGTGCATGCCTGTAATGCCAGACTTGGGAGGCAGAAACAGGGATGGAGCAAGAGTTCCAGGATAGCTTCAGCTACATAGAGAATTTGAGACTAGTCTGGGCTTCATGAGATCCTATCTCACAAAGGAAGGAAGGGAGGGAGGGAGGGATGGGAGGGGAGGAAAAGAGGGAGGGAGGGAGAGAGGGAGAGGAGGGAAAGATGGAAGGAAGGAAGGGAGAGAGAGGGAGAGAAGGGGAGGAGGGAGGGAGGGAAGGAGGGAGGGAGGGAAGGAGGGAAAGGAGGGAAGGAAGTAGGGAGGGAGGGAGGAAAGGAAGTAGGGAGGGAGGGAAGGAAGAAAGGAAAGAGAGGAAGAAAGGGAAAAAGGGAGGAAGAGAGGGGGGGAAGAAGGGAAGGAAGGGAATATTGGATAAGAGCTATAAGATAATACAGTCAAAGCACTGCTGTTTTCTTCTGATCTTTATCAGACTCCAGCCCTTGAGGTTGTTGATGAGGGGGTCTTTGGTCTTGTTCTAGGATTATGTATCTTTTTTGCTCTTTCTTTAGGTCTAGTCTTTTGTTCTACCCTAATTTTTGCCTTGTTCCTGAGAAAGAAGATGTGCTAACTGTCCACAGGAAGAGCTACTGATTCCTAGGTAAAGGATAATAGCACACTAGCCTCAAAGCTGGTCATTTTGCAGCACAGTAACATCCATTCACTTATTTCCTTGTTCATCTGAATCTTGAAAGTCTAAAGCAGGCAGTATTATGAGGAACAAATACACACAATTTCAAAAATCAACCATCTTTTCAATTCTACATCATTTAATATGATTAAATGAAATAGATGAATAGAAAATACTGAGATTAAAAAAAAAACTGTGGATTTTCAGACTGGCAAGTCTGCCCTCTCCACCCATCAGTGCAGTCTTCTCGGCTATCAGCAGGGATTTTTGTTATATTTCTATGACTCAGCAAGTAACAGTCTATCTTTAATTCTAGCAGTAACCGAAGGTTTTGTTTAAATTTTAATGTTATTGTAAGAATTTTACATTTTCTTCCTTTTTATACAGCAAAATTATCTTTTTAAAATGAAATAATATAGTCATTTTAACAATAGCAAAATATGCAGAATTTAAGAAGAAAGGTCTTTGAACTGAGTGATAGACTATTTATTCAAACACATGAATTACAAAGAGTAGTAATCATAGATGAGAGAAGAGATGTGGATCACCTTGTCATTTTTTTTATCTTGTCTAAAAAAATCAAATGATATGCCTATAACTGTACTGCTAATTCTACAACACGAAAACATGATTTGTTTGAAATAGTGGTATAGAGAGAAGGGTAGGGACAAGTTGTATTGAATAAAGAAATGATGCCCCCGTGTGTCAACCCCTGAGATATTCTACTGATAAAGATAAAAGTCTTATATTGATTCTCAGTGTAAAGATCACAATCTACAATTGACTCAACTGCTTGTGGTCCTATGAGGTAGGATGGGCCAGAACATTAGGTAGGAGTAGGTGGTGGAGAAAAATCACTCCCTTCATGATAGGGAAATGAAAAAAGAGAGATGAAGGTTATGGGGTCCCACTACCTCCTTCAAAAGGGTTACCAGAGTGACCTAAAGGCCTCCCAATAGGTGTCACCTCTTTTTTCCTTCATTACTGGAGATTGAAGCTAGGGACTCATGCATGCTAGAGAAGTTGTTGATCTGCAGGCCCAGCCCTAAGGCTTAAAGAGTCTACTACCATCTAACTATTCCCAGGGCTTGTGACTAAGCCGTGAACACTCAGGTTTTTGAGAGGAATTGTAGATCTGAAGTATAACACTCATGAATAAGATGTACTAATGAAGAGAACAGTTGTGAGCTGATGTGTGGGTTTTGGGAATGGAACCCAGGTCCTCTGGAAGAGCAGCCAGTACTCTTAACTGCTGAGCCATCTCTGTAGCCACTACATCATTTCTTTATTTTAAAAATTGCATTACATTTATGTGTATGTGAGAGATGAAGGGAAAGAGAAAGAAATAGATGTTTTGTACATCTGTGTGTGTGTGTGTGTGTGTGTGTGTGTGTGTGTGTGTGTGTGTGTGTGTGTTGCCACTTGTACCACAACATAAGTATGGAGGTCAAAAAGCAGTTTGCAGAAATAGGTTCTCTCCTTCTACCATTTGGATTCTAGGGATTGATCTTAGGTTGTCAGGCTTGGTGAAAGGTGTCTTTACCAGCTGTGCCATCATGCTAGCCCACAGAAAACTGTATTACATGGGTAGCTCACATGTACATGAATAAACAATTACTATTATATTGCTACCTTGGAAACATGTAAAGAACATAGCAGGTGTTGTTGAAGAAAGAATTTTTTAACATCTAATAATTTTCTGAGATAATTATGTTATAAAAATTACTTATAGTTAAGTAACTAATGGACAAAATATAAATTTTCTAGGTCATGAATTTGTTTCATAACAAATCATATTCTTCCTAATATTGTATGCTTATTCAAAACAACAGTACTTTCGGATCCTTCTTTAAAAGCTGGATGAGATGGTCTGTGCAGAATGGCAGGCTCATTGTTTGGAGCATTCAGCTAACTAGGCCAATTGACCACTTGTAAGCTCTGTTGTGCCACATTCTTTCTTCAGTCACCATCTCAAAGTAAAGTGTTACGTAAGCCAGGACCACAGCCACTACAAAAAACAGCTATATTGATAGGAACTTAACAGGGTCAACTAGAGCCAGAAGGAACACATGAACTACAGTAGCTGTCTTCTTGATAGATTCTGATTGTTATTAGTGCTGTGACTAGACAGAGGTTGATCTGACCCACTCAACATACCCAACTGGGCTTGGGGGATACAGCTCAGTGGGGGGCATTTGCCTAGCATATATTAGGTCTTAAGTTCAGTTTACAGCACCACAATAAAAACACACAAAACCAAAAATGCCTAATTGAATCTTACTAGCTTATTTGGCTCAAGACTATGAAATAACTCCCAATATTGCAAATCTGCATTCCATTGTCAACCTTTTCATGTTTATTCATTCAATATTTATTAAACATCTACAGTATGTGAAGTAATGTACCTAGTACTGAGGGTACAGTAATGCCTGTAATGTTTATTCATATACCCGGTGCAAGTTTGAAAGTCTAACTAGGCACTGTAGACTGTTGTGAGATGCTCTCTGGTAGAGACAGTTGTCCTTGATTTCTTAGAACTCACGTCAAAAGTTCAGATGAATGATTAAAAGCTGTAACTGAAAGTGAAGGTGGATCTGGAGAGGTGGCTCAGTGATTAAGAGCACTGGCTGCTCTTCCATAGGTCCTGAGTTCAATTACCAGCACCCACATGGTGGCTCCCAACCATCACTAATGAGATCTGTTGCCCCCTTCTGGTTTGCAGGCATACTTGCAGACAGAACACTGTATACATAAAAAATAAATACATCTTTAAAAAAGAAAGAAAAAAGTAAGTAAAAGGGAAGCTCTGTCATTTGCAGCAACGTGGGTGAATGAGGAGGACATTGTGCTAAGTGACAGCTAAGAAAGACAGATGCCACACGATCTCACTTTCCTGTGGAAGGCAAAATATTAGAAAGGATAGAAGTCCAATACAGAATCGGGTTTACTAGCCATTGAGAGACAAAGAAAGGGCGTTCCACATTTCAAAACAAGGAATAAGGTCAAAGGGTCTGTTTTATACAATGATGACTATAGTTAATACTAATGTATTATATACTTGAAAATTGCTAGGAGACTAGATTTGAAGTGACCTCAGTAAACGTACAGTATAAGAGGTAACTTATGTGTTAAATGGCTTGATTTAGCAATTTCACATTGCATCTACATTTTTAAAGCACTATGGAGCTCATGATATAACCCATTATTACACATCAGTAAATAACTGCATAAATAAAAAAGCAGAAAAGCTTGAGACAGAATGAGCTGTGACATAGAGTATTCTGCAATATAATTCATAGGCTTGTTTCATGTCTACTGTTCTTCATCTCCTTTATCATCACTAGGGAGTAGAAGGTCTTGTGCTCATTAATTGATGAAAATTATGAGACACTGTAGAAAGTAGAATGTATGACTGCTTGAATTTCACTTCAAAAGGTAGCTGATGATATTCAAAGTTGAGAACAGTTGGGAAATCAAGAGAGACTTTCCTAAGTTGGTCAAAAAGAAAAAGTTTTAAGGACTGAGGCACAGAGAAAGGAGTATACCCCAAGAGAGGATGCTCCAACATATAATCTGAAAAGCCTAAAAATGAAAGAAATCTTGCCGACTGTAACAGGATGAGAGAAACCAGAAGACAATGATATAAATGAGAAGAAAATGCAGACACATGTCTTATTTCATTTATGTGTAGACTGAAATGCTTCAAACTCAGGTGAAAAGAAGAAACAGACACAGACAGTACCAGCTGGCTTCTGTGACAGGAAAGGTTGTCTCTAATGACACAGAGCAGTGGCAAGTGTGGAAAGGCCAGGAATGCACCGGCAAACAACAACAGACAGTGAGGAACTAAGTGGAGCCCAGAAACACTGGGTAATAGATTTGCAAAGGAAATGAGAGCTCAATAAAATGATAAGGAAGAGGGAGAGACATTCCCATGCCCAAGTTGTGAAGCTGCAAATAACAGGAGCAAAGGCAAAATTTCAGCTGTGTATGATGCTTCCTTTTGGTTGTTAAACTTGTAAGATTAAGGAACATCGGGGGTGTTAGTGAAACACACCCTTCTGTGCCTGTCTTTATAAGGGTGTTCCCAAAGAGGATAATTGAGGGGGACATTTGCCCTGAATGTGTGCCACAGCATTGGCTGGGATCCCAGACTGAATAAAAAGTGGAAAAAGGACAGAATCAGCTGAGCACTAGCCTTTCTGTGTCTGTGTCTGTGTCTGTCTGTCTGCCTGCCCCCCCCTCTCTCTCTTTCTCTGTGTGTGTGTGTGTGTGTCTTCCTGTCTGTCTGTCTCTGTGTGTATCTCTCTCTGTCTCTCCCTTTGTCTCTGTATGTGTGTGTTTTTCTGTCTGTCTCTCTCTCTCTCTCTCTCTCTCTCTCTCTCTCTCTCTCTCTCTCTCTCTCTCTCTCCCTCCCTCCGTCTCTTTCTTGATGTATTATAACGTGAGCAAGTTGTCAGATATTAGGTCACAGTGTCAAGAAATGTAAGTAATGCAGTAGGACATTGTCATGCTGCATACAAAACAGATGCAGGAGAAGGGACTGACTACTATGATCTATCTCACAGGATGAGGCAAAGGAAAGAGCAGAGCTGATCCTGAGAGGAACTCTACAAACAACCCTCTCTGCCGAGGAGAGTACAAGATTAACTATCTCATCTCCAACTCAAAGCCCTAGCTCCACTGAGTCAGCAAGCAACTATCCTAAGAACCATCATGAAAATGGGATGGACGGTGACCTAAACACAACTCACTGCCACACAAAGACAGAGAGATAGCCTATGTGACAGAACAAAGACTGAGAGAGAAGTCTGGTATCAAGAGAAGCCTCAGTTGCAATGGTAAATACGAGTGGATAGGGCCGTATCACAGATGGATGCTGAAGTGCGTGTACCTCCAGCTAGTCCACTGAAGAGGGAAGCTGGTAGGGCAAGCACAGAGCTAATGTGGCGACCACACTGAGTGATGGAAAGATACACAGTCAACAGTGGAAACTGCGTAAATAGGCATCCATGTCCAGAAATCAAATCTAGCGGAGAAGAAACATAGAAAGCAAACTACCTGTTGAATTCTATCCAAAGCTTTCTTACAGGAAGAAGAGGCTACAAAAGATAACCTTGTGGCTTGAGAGATGGTTTGGCAATTCAAAGCACGTACTGGTCCTTCAGAGGACCTGAGTTCGATTCTCAGCAACCACGTCAGTGAGCTCACACTACCTGTAGCTACTGCTCCAGAGGATTTGCTGCTCTGGCCTTCACTGGCACCTGCACTCATACATCTACTTACACACATACACATAACTCAAACCAGAAACCTTTAACACAGAGAAGATAGCCCTGGGGGTAGGGGAACTCACTTTCATCACAGTCAGGAAGAAATATTGACTGAAGTTATGTTTTTCAATTTATTATTATTACTTAATTTTTGGCCTCAGTTTCTGTCTTGCTCAATTAAGTTTTCTGTTTCATCTGTCTCTGCACTTATTCTATCACACTCTGCATTATTTATCAGACATTCAGCCCATGTAATTTTCCTCAAATTATTCTATAAAAAGGTAAGAAAAACTACGTGATTTTATGATGTCAGATTACTTTGATATGCAACATAGATAAGTGCATAATCAAAAATGAAAACCATAGAACAATTCCCCCAAGGAACATGGACACAAATAATCTCAATGAAATATTTGCAAAACAAAGTCAACACCACATTGAAAAGATCAAAGAGCATAGCTAAGCTGGTTTTGTTCCAGAATGCAAGAATGAATGGCTTAACACACCCAACCCAGTAAATGTAATAAAACATAAATCATATGTAAACTCAGGAGCATAAATAACATGATCCTTTCAATGAATGAGCATAAAAAATGTCACCTATGGGGTATATTCTACACTTTCTCATAAATCCATAACTATCTTATTTTAAGATCTAAAATATGGGTTGGGGAGTTAGCTCAGCGGTAGAGCGCTTGCCTAGCGAGCACAAGGCTCTGGGTTCAGTCCTCAGCTCCGGGAAAAAAAAAAGATTTGAAATATACTGGTGAAGAGCCTGGCATATCACACAGTAGAAGAACACCTAGGTAAAATATGTTAAGTTAGGATAACATAAGAATATATTAGGTTTGATACCTAACATGAACAAAGAATGAAAGACAAAAGGAAGCCTGTCTATAATTATAGCTACTTAAAAGAGACTGAAGCAGGATGATCACAGTATAATACCAGCTTCAGCTATAGGGTAAGTTCAATGCCAACCTGAACAACAGGTATACAACATACATACATACATACATACATACATACATACATAGGTATATACATACATACATACACAAACCTACATATATATAATATAAATACATGCATGTATCATGCCCAATGAGAGGTCTTGGGTTTAATTTTTCAGTATGCACACTGGTGCCTTAAATTTGGTGTGTGTTCAGCCTTGTAGGTCTCTATCTTACATGAACACAGTGCTCTGTGATTCAATTTCCCCTTTGGAGTTGGATGTTTCTTCTGGGGCCACAAATGTATTAAGTTCACATATAAAAATATTAACAAGAACTAGTAGTAGATAAAATAATCTACCTTATGACTTTTGTAGTATTTTATTTTAACTTGTAGGCTAAGAATAACATTCACTTTTATATGCTCAATATATTAGTATGGAATGTTTCACTTGTGAACCCAAACAGTAGCCAATGCTCCAGTACAATGCATCCATCTATTTTCCCGCACAATTGCATACAGGCAAATATTCCCACGTATCTCTTCACAGAGAACACTGAATTATGAATGCAAATTTTTCTTATAAAAAAGTCTTTATCCTCTGTTGTGCTGGTAAGGATTCATTATAGAATACCATCAGGGAGTTATGTATTTTAATTAATGATTTTATCATACTAACTACATAGACCTTTTTCATCCAGCCTTTCTGTCAATTTATAGACACTGTTTCCAAAGCTATCAAAAACAACTTGTTTCCAAAATAATTAAATGCATGTAAATTTGCCACAATTATCCTGTAAAAGTAATTTATCAGGATCTGTGATTAAATGGTGTTGAGTTCATGCTTGAGAGGCTCTAGAAGTTTAATAACAATCTTCATATATTAGAGAATTGCCTATTCAGTTCTTTACTACACGTTGAATAATATTAACAAGGTAAGTTTACATACTCTTAAAACTTGGTTGAATTCGCTCTTCCTGAGACTTGACATTATAATACAAATGAGGCATTTTGACATTTTCAGAAAAACACATACAATTTTATATATAATAAACATATGTGTGATGTTATATCATGTGTAAGATGTAAAACACGCATATAGGGCCGGGCGGTGGTGGCGCACGCCTTTAATCCCAGCACTCGGGAGGCAGAGCCAGGCGGATCTCTGTGAGTTCGAGGCCAGCCTGGTCTCCAAAGTGAGTTCCAGGAAAGGCGCAAAGCTACACAGAGAAACCCTGTCTTGAAAAACCAAAAAAAAAAAAAAAACACGCATATAATCAAATTTAGATGTTATCAAACTTCTATCCCCTGTGGCATAAAATATGCATTGATAATCTGTGAACAAAACACACATGGAGAAAACTAGAAAAGATTGTGTGTGGCCAGAGAGATGGCTCCATGAGTAAAAGCACTTCTGAGTTACATCCCCAGGATGCACATAGAAGGAGAGAACTGATTCCCAAAAATTATCCTCTGATCTCTACATACACACCTTAGTTGGTACACAAGCACACACACACACACACACACACACACACACACACACACACACACACACACACATGCACTTACTCATGCACATGCCTGCACAATTAAAATTAAAAATACAGAAAAGGCTCTGTGTGTTTGTGTGTGTGTGTGTGTGTGTATGTGTATGTGTGTCTGTCTGTCTATTTTCATTTAGCTAATACAAAACTATGAAGCTAGAGCCATATAACCCCGAATAGAATTATGGGAGGAGAATTCCCTTCTTCCCAAACAATGTCTCCTTTACTGGAATCAGCAGAGGCCAGGAAGAGAGAGCCTGAAACATGGCATTAACCATCTCATCTGCTAAATTCCAATCAACTTAGAAAATATTAGCTAGGCTGTTTGGTGCTCCAGGAGGAAGACTTGGCTAGTTTTTTCATCCACTCTATTGCCAGCATTCTGGCTCCCTGCTGGAGCACTGTAAGTTGTTGCTAGGTAGCACCATGGCGTTGGACGACTGTTTCCTAAGGCAATGTCTGCTTGGATGAAACAAGGAAGGTCATCTAGCCCAGCCCAAGTGAATTCCATCTTCAAATTTATCCGTACCCCCCGGCCACCATCTACTCATCAATCCTTCAGTTTGGTGTAGGTGCAAATTGCATAAAGCTAATTTAATCTGATGGAAGAACAATTTATTTAAAGAAAGTAATCTATTGCAAAATAATCCCACAATTCTCCAGCCAGTAATTCTGGCCTACCTGTCTTACTTAGTTTTAGTTTGATAAGTAACTGTAATGTTTGGTTTCTAATTTGCACCCCTTTTTATTCACTATGGAATATAGGAAAATCTAAGCTAAAGCTGCATAATTGCTGTTTTTTTTATTTTTTTATTTTATTTCTTAAATTTTGCTGCCATAATCAAGTGCTCTCCAAGACATCTCTGAGAAAGAGGGGTATCATTATGAGAAAATTTAATTGGTTCTTGTTATGTCTATACACACAGACAGTTCACATCAGTCTTAAAAATTGAATTTGCAACTTAAAATTACTGTTATTTTTAATGGATTTTAGGACAAAACAACTCTGAATTATTTAGTTTGTGATTGCATTGTACAGTATAACTTAGTTGTGTTTCAACAAAAAAGATTCTATAATTCAAAGTGTTAGAGACATTAAGCAGTTATGTATTGATTCTTTGTTCCCTACAAGTAATCAATTTAGTTGCTATGGCATTCATTTTACAAAAAAAAAAAAATTGTAACCTCTATAAAAGATTATTTATGTGGGTCAAAGTTCTGTTTACCATGAGGCCCATCTGTGTGACTTCCATTTTCCCAAAAAAAAGAAACAAAAAATTAACTTCATTATTAAAAACAAGACCTAAAAACCAAGAAGAAAACAAAATGTTTTGTAAAAACAAGCAATCCTGAGAGACATCAAATGATGAAACCCATTGTCTTCCACGCTCATTTTCTCAATAGACTAAAGAACAGGTTATTATTTTAATTCTTATCTATTGTTAATCTCTAGAAGATGAGAAAATTATTAGGTCTCTGATATTTATTGTTCATTCAACCAAATTTATAAAAGGGGTTAATGGCCTGAGTACAAGATTCAGAGCAGTGAACAGAAATAAATAAATAAATAAACCACAGCTCCCTTCCATTCATGATGTTTCACTCTAGTGGGAGAAAACATCTATGATGCAAACAGTTGCATAAACATTATCTCAGACTACCCTCTGAAGAATAATAAGGTAGGGGTGGGGATAGGAAGTATTATGAGATCAACTGTGGTGCTCTCAGGAGAGCAACAAAGGAAGAGGTCTCCCGCACAGAGACCTGTGAGAAATGAAGAAGTAAGATGTGAGGTGGGTCTACATCCCCATTAGAATTGGCATCACTTGAGAACAAAGACCCACACTCAACTTCTCAGACATTCCCATCTCCCCAGCTCCTCTTAGGACTTTGCACAAAATAGAAACTACTCATAGGAGACCTGCCATTTCCTGGATGGAGACCAAAGAGGAGGGGGTTTGGGGGTGGGAGCAGAGGAGGGGTGGGGAGAGGACTGGGAAGGGAGGATGAGGGGGAGAGGTTGTGGCTGGGATGTAAAATAAATAGATGAATAAAAAAGAAATAGGAAAATATTTTCATCATTTTGGAATCTATTTCACTAGTAACTTATGAATCTGTTGCCTGAATCGTGCCAAACCATAGTAGTTTCCTAGTTCTTCTACTTGGCTTAACTAATATGAGGAATTTTATTGAACAATACAACAAATCTATACTGGCAAATAAGAAAGATAGTAGTTGCATGTTTTCTTCAAAGTCTGACTTACAAAGATCTACCAACTCCAGTGGAGGAGTACAAACCTAGCCCTCGTAGTTGTCATGATCTTACTGAGACCCACAGAAAACTACCACCAATGGGAGCTGTAACATTTACTTGTCATGTGGCAGTTAGGTGAAACTATGCTATCTGTAATTCCTGTAGGCACTAATTTCCACAGACCTGTTCTAGGGGTTTAATATATCAAGAGTTCTCATCTCAAAGAATCCATTCACTGCTGCATTTCTAATGGAGCATTGTCTGAAAAGGAAGACCTTCATGAGTGAGAGAACACGGCAAAACAACATTGCTTAAGGTAACACAGGACATTTGTGGTCAGATCTTCCATCCTCAGTGTTCCTCCCCAGGCAAGTCTTTAGATACAGAAACAAAATGCCCAGTTGATGGTCTTAGGCAAGAGTCATGCACGAACTGATATGCACATGCTCACATTTGCACACATTCATATCTGAGGGTGTACTATAGCTCTCTCTACCTTATTCTCTATTGCCCCGTTACAGGGCTTTCTCTGCCCAACAATGCTCTGTGATGCCTAGTTGTGCCAGATCCAGACCACTGACCCTTGCTTGGGCCATCAAAAACAAACAAACAAAAAACAAAAAACAAAAAACTCCACTCTCGGGAAATCGAGATGCATCTGGAAGTACAGAAATCTATCTCTGCTGTCATTTTGATATATTCAAGTCACCAAATTTCAGCCATGGTTATAAGTAATTCATACAGGCAAATCTTTATTTATTACTAAAAAAGGAAAAAAAAATCTAGCATTTCTCTCTGCCTGTTGTTTCACACTGGCTTTTCCATTTCTCAGATCATCGATGTGGTAGAATAGTTAGGGCCAGGACTATTTTTTTCTTTTTTCTAGAACTTCATCCATTTGAGAAAAAAGTATTTGACCGGAGGTGTTTTCTATTCCCTTTGTCCTTTCTGACCTTTGCTTGATTGTTTTGCTGAGGTAACCAACATTTTTTTAAGTGACATCCTAACTTGACACTTCATGAGGACAGATGTGTCAAGTTGCTTTCTGATCTTTCTACATTTATGTGTCCTTCCTGTCCAGTTCAGATGGGAAATCTGACATACACTGTGATCACGCTGTAATTCTGACAAGAGAAATCAAGCTGAAAAGATCATTGTCTCCACGCAAATAACCTAGAATTTCTTCCTCCTTTCCAGCCATAAAATAAACACTTATGCCAGTTTGCAACATGGGACCATAGAAAGAATGACATATCACGCCCAGTTGAAGCAACAGAAGACACTACATTTCCTCTGCAAAATGTTGAGTCTTCAGCAACACTTTTATCATTTCTCAATTAAACAGTGGACAGTATATAATATTATTATACAACCAGCAAAACAAAAGTCTGGGATTTGAAGAAAGGAATTTATGTTACATCAAGATTTAGTATCAAAAAGAAAATTAAACAGGGTGGGCAAGAATAATAAAGTGAAAGCATTGTTCAGATGAGATGCCATTTCCCTTTCTCTATCACTCCCACAGCGTCACAATCTGATCAACAATATCTGTGACTTCTAACAGCCACTTTAACACAGGCTTATGAAACATTTGGCACTATTTGCTGTGGCTTTGAGAGAAAAAAAGTCATCTTCATTTTTGCTTCCTCATAACATTTATCAAATAAAAATACTCTAAAACTGTCCAAACGAAACTGAAATAGTTGTCTTTTATCCCTGATGGAGGAAAGTCTTCTGTTCATTTTAAGATAACCTTGGAGAGCTTGTTAGATTGCACTTAGTGAGTCTTTGTGAAGAAGTTCAAGTGTGTGGATGCTTTTGTCTTTATCCCCTGGAAAGTACAGCTCACTCAAGCCTCTTTACCTCACCATTGCAGAGCCTTCTGCTTATACAGCACACTCACGTTATGAAGAGCGCTGCATTCCCTTATTGTAAGGTGAATACAGCTGTGTCACCATCCTCAGACAGGAAGCAGACAGCTGTGAATCCTGAGCTGCTATTTGTCCCTGTCGAACACCCATTTGCACTCTCCTAGGAGCATCATTTGTACTTGTTGCTTTTCAGTTAAAGAGAAGAAAGCTACTGTTATAAAAAGAACTATTATTAAATTAAAACGATGAAATAATGTGCAAAGTAAGGATGAATATTACAATGAGAAAGAAAGCTATCATTAAACTGTGTATGGCAAAAGCTCCATTAGGAGAGGTTAGCTGCGTTCTAGAAACTGCTGTTTCCTAAGAATTTGCATTGGGAAGAGATGAAGGGCGACAGGAATGCGTGATATGAAGAAAGAATCTACCTAGAGGAATCTTTGACTAGAAGCATTGTAGGATCTGGTTTTTTGTTGCATTGTCCTGACTTTCTCTCTCTCTTTTTAATCTAATGTTTATTTGGTGCATAAAAATCACACTTATTTTCAGTATCATGAAAATAAAAGTAAGGTCGTAAGGCATTTCCTTACTGAAGTCTGTATTTTATTCCACTGAAGAAATGTGTCTTTTTGACATAACTGTAATTTTTGTTTTTTCTTTGTTTTCCTTTTACTTAAAGTAGAATTTTTCTTACATAATATATCTTGATTACAGTTTCCCCTCCCTCTACTCCTCCCAGTTCCTTCTTACCTCACCTCCCATCCAGATCCACATCTTTCCTGTCTTCCATTAAAAACGGGCTTTTAAAGGATAATAATAACAACATATAATAAAATATAATAAGATAAAACAAAAATTAACACATTGAAATTGAGGAAAACAAACAAAAATAAAAGAGCCCAAGAGAAGGCACAAGAATCAGAGGCACACTTGTTCACAGCCTCAAGAATCCCATAAAAACACTAAAAGGGAAGCCATAATATATGCACACAGGACCTGGTGTAGACCCATGCAGTCCCTGTGCATGCTGTTTCAGTCTCTCTGAGTTGATATGAGCTTTTATCATATGATTTAGAGGACTTTGTTTTCTTGGTGTCTTCCATCCCATCTGGCTCTTACACTGTCTACCACCTCTTCCAAGGGTTTCCCTGAGGCCCGATGAGAGGTATTTGATAGAGACATCCCATTTAGGGCTGTGTGTTCCAGGGTCTCTCACTGTGTAATGTCTGGCTGTGGGTCTCTTTACTTGTTTCCATCTTCTGTAGGAGGAAGCTTCTGCTATTCTCATAGTGCAGGGTCTTGCTCAGCCACCATCAGAGAAGCTTCCTTAAGTCACTTTTGATCACGATGTTTTATCACAGTAACAGAAAGGGAACTAATACAGAAGTATAGAATGTAAATATAAAATGAGAAGATGTGTATTGACATGGTTATAAATGTCTAAAATGTCTTAAATAGGCAAGTGATTTTTAATATTTTTGGTATTATTTTCATGAAAGTATCTTAAAATCCCAATACATTAAATCTCATTTCTGAAGTAAAAATATTTTGTATGTAATATACTTATCACATCGAGAGAGGAAGTAAGTCTTAATAAATGAACATGGTAGAAAAGTGCTATTTATTTACCCTAATCTACCAGAATCTTGCCAGTTGGAGCCCAGCTAGTTCGGTTACAGGTCCCTAACAAAATGAGTAAAGTTCCTTAAAGCATGACCAAATGAAATCAACAAGAAGCAAACTCAGAATGATGAAACCTACACCTGCAGGTTGTAACTACAAACCTCTTAGTATGTGCATGGTGGAAGTCCGAGTGTACACTGAGCTGTACACAACCCAGAGCAGCATCCCATCACCAGTGGCCTCTCCTTCCCCAACTCACTGGGTCATAATCAGTGAGACTAGGATAAAATTCTCAGTGTTTGATGTTTTTATCTGTCAGCAAACATTTGTTTGAAAACATGTTGGAAGAAAGAGAGAGATAGAGCAAGGAGGGGAAGGGAAAAAAGAAGGAAGAAAAGGATAGAAGGAGAAAGAGAAAGGGGAAATGAAGAGAAGGATGATTAAAGGAAGGAAGAAGTTGGGGGATGCAGGCTGCAGTGCAAACAGGAAGCACGCAGAGAAGAGAGGGAAGGGGCACCTGCCTGGTCCGGTTTCCCACTTTGCTCTGCTTAGGAAAACGAAGGGTGCAATGGTGCTCCATCCTGATTGATTCTTTGTAAAGGAGGGATACATTCACTTCCGCAGCTGTTTGATCAACATTCACATCTAACTATAGGTCATAATTTCTTACTCAGATTCAAGTAGCACGCTGTCTTTCCAGGCACTGTTTATTTTGGCAGTGGAGGAAGAAACACGATCATGCAGTGGCCACAGATATTAACTTGTGCTCTTTGCTGGGACACAGAGTACTAAGTGTGATGCCATGAAAAAATGGCTTCCAGATTCTATTTGGAGCGCTGGTGGTTTAGCCACATGAAATCATCCTCAGAGACAGAGCTTTGCTCAAGGTTCACACATCATTCTGGCTTCGTGGTCTTCTTGTGCCCCAGTTGCCCTTGTCCTGATCTACTTTGCAATGAAATGATTGTTTTGTTTCGCCATTTCTTGTGAACAAATAGAGAAAATTTCAGCTCTCTCTGGCACTGTTCAAAGTTCATACTTCAAAAAGCAAAATACTCATTAATTCTCCTGAGAAAGAGGTTGCTTCCTCCAACATTTCAGGAAAATGTCACCGCCATCTGCTTTGAATTTAAGGATGTTTCGGTCTCCATTAGCCAGCCATGCCTTGGCATTCTGATTCTGAATACTTTGTTTAGCATTCTGTAGCCTGTTACACTGCAATGCGTGAAACTTGTTTCATCGTTTGGTTTATTCACCCTTGCCTTTACTTTCGAAAAAGAAAGTGTTTAAATCTACAAATGCTCTCCTTTTGGATAAAGAAAGTATATTGGATGTTTCTACTTGTTGTAGTCCGTGGCTCTATCGCTCAACTTGTCCTGCCTTCTGTCTTACAAGTTGCCTGATACTCAGGAGACCTACCTTCTGGTAATTTGCCAAAATACTACTCATTGCCCTAAAACTAATAAAAGTTACACTGATTATAATTTAATGAGATAAGTAGAAAGCGAGCGAAAAAATGAGCAAAGTACTTCTCTAACATTTGTTTGCTCTTATAGGACTTAAAAAAATAAATATAAAAGCTCAAAAGATAAAGTCAAGAAAAGCTTTATTTAAAAGGCTATTTTTAATTTTCATTCTCTGAGACCCACCACTTGGCAATGCTGTACCTATAGTTCTAAAAAATAGCACCTTAGTTTAATGGGAGCCAAATGAAAGGCCTGTATGTATTTAAAAAATAAATTATTAATAGCTGTTTGAGTTTGCTTTAGATCAAGCTGAGGAAACAGAATGCTCTGCTTTGCAGCTTGTTTTTCTGCTCAAGATTTTATTCTGTTTCCTTTCCTCCTAAATTGTATCTATTTATCTCCTGTGCCCTGTCTTCCCTCTGTACATAATATATTGACAATTAGACTATTTGTCATACTCACTCAAGACACCAAGCACTACATACTTTTTAAAGCCCTAAGAGTGCCTTAAAATTAAAGCCTGGCAGAAAGTTCCTCTCCCCAGATCTGCATTCTACAATCCATTATTTATTGTTGTCGCTTACACCCTTCCTGTACTGCTGTGAGCAATATACACAGTCTAAAGTTGTTATCTTTTTCCCTTTGTCTCCCCAGACCTGAAACCCAAGAGAAAACTCATTTTTCCATGCTGCAGATAATGCAGGCATGTCCAGCAGAATGATTGAAATGGCGTCCACCAAGTTACTCCCAGACTGAGTGCCCAAATCCTGAGCGCGACACATCAAGGTGCATGGCGTCCATGTCAATTCATTCATAAGCCTCTCTGCTTCTGATCTCTCTGGGACACTTGTGTCTGAATGGGTTGCTCCAGAGATGAAGCAGTAAATGAAACATCAGACAAGCTTCTTCCCAGCTCTCTCGCTCACACTAATCTTTATTGTCTTGGGCACTGTCAGTACCCACCACCAGAATCAGATTCAGGTCACGGGGCTCTCATTCATAATTGTGACTGTGAAGGGCACTTTCTCTCTTTGATCATTTCTAAGATATTTCTAAAGTAACTTATGTCTCCTCTAAGGTTGTTTTATTTATTATTAAGGGAATCAGATCATGAGATGTAAATTGTCCAGTAGTGTAAAAAAATAAATACACAGAATAAGGACTCCAGGGTAGTATAGGCACACAAGAAAATCAATTCTAATAACAGAATGGGTGTCATTTGATCATTCCACTTTGTTCAGCCACTAGATAAAATCACTAGTTGTCTATCCTACTTACCTAGTTAAATAGTCTTCCAAATAGCACTTTGAATAAGGATTGTTGTTGCTTTTTTTTTTTCAGTTGAAATAAGCTATGATTTAATTTAAGAAAATTAGTTGTGGGACAGCTGATGTATCTGCCCAAAGTAAGACACTACACAGCATCTTAGCTTGCAAAAGACTTTAAATATTTTTAAACACATATTTATTGTAACAAACTTAGATAGTGAGATAGTGAGTATAGGGGATCCATATTTTAAATACTAACACAACCCATAAAAGTAAAATATTTTGGCCCTTCAAAAGTTTTGCAAACATCTGAACAACATTCACTACTTAGGATAGAACCTAATAAAGTGAAAAAAAAACCTTCAAAATATTTTTTTTTTTTTTTTTACAGTTACAATATCTAGTCTATTTTGTATTTGCAAAATTAAAGAAAACGTTCTATCTATCCTATATTTGTGAGTCTACAGTTTCATATTTAATTTATCTTTTATCATAACCAAGGAAAATTATAATTACAACTATCTAGTCTTCAACTACATCAAAGACCTCAGAAGGATATGATATTACCTAAGTACACAGGAAGTCCATTGTAAGCAACTTTTAAAAATCTAGAATGACAGACACAGCTGGCTGCCTGGACAGTCACTCAAAGTTTCTCTGTAACATGGGGACTTCCATTTTCAGCCTATAAGCCTAGAGTCTCTCAGTAACTTTGCTCTGTGTCCTGTAGAATGTCTGGCAGTCTCCTCTGTGAAGCAAAAACCCAAAGGACCATTTTGGCTTGTTTTGGCAAATTTAGTGGTCATTTTACAATGGGTCCCATATGTCCAGTTTATACAACATATCATCAGCAGTTCAGACAAGAGAAGTTTCTTGTCCAAATAGCTAGTTTTGCCAAGAAGAAGATAAACTCCATATGGAGTGTCTTCGATGCCCATCTTCTTCTTTGAAGTAAATCGGTGCTGCCAAGAGCAGACATGTCTCTCTTTCCACGAAATCTAAGATTTTAAACATTTTAAATGCCATATTCTGTAGGTCTTTGAAGTGTTTGAAGATTACCTACATAATTGAAATATATCTATTTATACCTAGAAAACTAAACTAACATGACTGTAAGTTTGATTATCATAGATGACTAATTATTAATTTGTATTTCTTAATTATATGTTACAATTATAAATGATCTGCATAAACATACCTTAAATAAGAGTAGAAATATACATACAGTATAACAAAATACAGCCAGCATTGGAGACATATGCCTTTAAGACCTGTGGGGCTGTACATACAGACAGTGACGAGGCAGTCACATGTTTGGGTTTACAACCAATGAGAAGGCAGAACAAAAGACTATGAAAAGACATACACACAGGAAATAGCTCTCTTTCGGGAAGCTAGGACCACCGCATGAGGAAGGGTGAGATTTTAGCTCTGAGCTCTGACCTCTTGGCTTTCTCTTTAAAAAAAAAAAAAAAAAAAAATGTTTTACATTGCTAAGGATTTTAGTTTATTGATTCAAATTTAAAGTTAATTTTGTTATACTGTATGTATATTTCCTTCAAAATATTTTTAATAGTGATGTCTGTCCTAACTCTGTTTTTTAAATAAAATGAATATGATATGAAATTTGGGGAAAATTAAAAATAATTAAAATTTATCTCAGTAAAAGAATATTAACACCAACTGAGACAGTTTAGTAGTCAATTAAATATTCAGAATGCAAGCCAGATTAAACATTTCAAAATTGTTATGAAATTTAAAGTAAGCTCTGTTACTCCCAAATCTCTGGTTCCATAATTAAATAATAAATAGTACTGAGTAATATATCATAATAGTCTATGAATATTTTTGACTTATACCTTAGTGTTGTGGGATGTTCTGTATGCTGAATGTGTTGCTCTGATTGGTTGACAAATAAAATGCTAATTGGCCAGTAGCCAATTCTTCTGTGAAGAAAAAGGCTGAGTCAGGAGACTCCAGCTCACCATCCAGGGAGCAGCATGTAATGGCATACAGGTAAAGCCATGGAACATGGGGCAACATATAGATGAACAGAAATGGGCTGAGTTTAAATGTAAGAGTTAGTCAGTGGTAAGCCTGAGCTAATGGCTGAGCAATTTTAATTAATATAAGCTTCTGAGTGATTATTTTATAAGCGGCTACAGAGTCCATGGGGCTGGGCAGGACCAGAGAAAACTTCAGCTACACCTTAGGTATACAAAACACAACTACTCAACTATATAAATCCTTCTTCTTCCTTGAGAGTTAGCAAAATTTTATCTCTCAATAGTGCTTAATACACACAGTACATTTTCCCTATAAGTTAGTGATCCAGTAGTAAGCATTTGCTTGTGACATATGACTAATACTTGTTTTGATTTTAATATAAAATAGCCCCCTCAACACAGAGGCTCATGGATGCTCTGTTCCCAGATGGGGGTACTGTTTTAGGGTTTGGAAACTTTAGGAGGTAGGACCTGGTGGCAATAGACCACTGGGGACATGTCTCTAAGGATGTTTCTTATCTGAATTCATTCTCTCTCTCTCTCTCTCTCTCTATCTCTCTCTCTCTCTCTCTCTCTCTCTCTCTCTCTCTCTCTCTCTCTCTCCCTCCCTCCCTCCCTCCCTCCCTCCCACCTACCCCCTCATTCCTTGCTTCCCTGCCATCTCCTCTTCTTTCTCTCCTCTTCTTGGGTAAAATAAGATAAAGAACTCCGGCCAATCCATCCTCCATCACAATGCTCCTCCTAAGAGCATGGGACTAACCAACCATAGATGGAAAACTCTGAAGCCACCAACCTCAGTAAGTCCTTCCTCTCTTAGCTTGTTTTCTTAGATGTTTTGTTTAGTGAAAAGATGTGGTTAACAGAACTCAATCCTATTTTACTGAAGTGGTCATTGTCATAGTTCTTTCTCGGCGCCTACTACTTGCATATTTTCTGTGAGTGAAGTCTCCACAGGAGCCATGTGACTTACATTTTATCAGCCCACTTTTCACAGCAGATAGTGTTATTGAGAAATTAAAAGCTAAAGATGTTGAATAAGATCTTGAAGCCCTGCAAATAGGATTATGTCCATTCCCTCACCTCTCCTCCTATGAAATTTTAGCTACCAAATTTAGTCAACTTAAATCAAAACCTTGGAAAGAAAACAAATACTCTAGAACATTTGGGGGAAAATAGATTAGAATAGTATTTTATTTGGTACCTATATGCCTCCCTTTAAGCAATGCATCCCTCCATCGGTAGAAGTACATTTGGGTTGTACATAGGAGGGCAGATGTGCAGTCCTCATTCTTGGGAAGTGCAGGGAGGAGAATCAAGAGTTCAAGGTCCAGTTCCATGGGGGCTCCTCAGCCATTGGTTCACAGTTCATGCACTAGTTTGGCTATTTGTCCCTGTGCTTTTTCCAATCATGGTCTTAATATCCCTCGCTCATACTCCTTCCTCTCTCTCGCCGATTGGACTCCCAGAGCTCCACCTGGGGCTCGGCCGTGGGAAGGAAGGTACTGCACCTGCCTCTTGAGTCTACCAGGCTGGGCTGACTCCCCAGGGGAGACCTTGCCTTGGAGGAGGTAGGAATGGGAGGTAGATTGGGGGAGAGGGCTGGGGGTGGGAGGAGGGAGGACAGGAGAATCTGTGACTGATATGTGAAATTAAGTTAATTATAAAATAAAAAAAATTTAAAGAGTTTAAGGTCACCTTCTTGATACATGTTATGTGCAAGGCTGAGTTACATGAGGCCTTGACTCAAAAATACCATCACCACCAACAAAGGAAACTCCTCTGCCATTCTCTGCTTCCCATGTGGGAATGAAATGTGGTCAGCCAGCTTCTTGATCCTGCTGCCATGCCATACCATCCCTGACAATATAGATTCTAGTCATGTGAAACCATACGCCAAATAAATTCTTTATTCATTGAATTGCTTTTAATCATGTTGCTTACCACAGAAACAGAGGTAACTTTCTCAAGACTGCTTTCATTTTGAGTGTTTTAAGGTTATAAAGACACAAGAGCAGTTATTCATATAAAAACTTAGATGCACCCATGTAAAACCCCATTCAAGTACTGTGGGGACTCCATCATCACATAAAAATAATGTATTATCTGCAATTCAAAGGTGGTGACTCCTCTCTGCAACATAGCACCTCACAGAAACAACCTAAGGGGAGAAATGTTCATCTTGGCTCACGGTATGGAGAGAGAGCAGCCCATTTTGGCTGGAAATCAAGAGAAGTAGGTCAGTGTGTGGTGGTTGAAGTTTGCCCCATGGCTTTTTCACATTTTGGTAAGTCAGGAAGCAAAAAGATAAACCTTAAGTGGGGCTGGGTTATAACTTTCAAAGTCCTGCCCCCAGTCACCCAATTCTACTAGACAGGCCTTCTTCTCCAAAGACTCCACACCTTCCCAATACAGCACCACAATCTGGGGCCAAATGTCCAGATGCTGTGAGCCTGTGAGAGCCATATCACATCCAGTCCATAACGGATTGTAACTGGATCAGCATCAGCATCAGTATCTCTCAGGATTCTTGTCTGAAATGCTGAATCTTTGATTTTACCCCAAATTACTGAACCAGCATGGGCATTTTAATATGATAGCTTGGTGAATTGTATTAATACTAGTGTTTGTAATGAGAATTTACTGTTACAATTAGAATTCTGTTCTTAAGTTATTCTTAAATGAGGTTGTTTGTTTGTTTTAAGAAAATACTTAAATATATTTAAAATAATTTAAACTTTACTAATAGAAATAAAAATACAGTGTTTATCTCTCCAGAAAATTCAAGGAACAAAACATTTCATTTATTGAGACTTCTGAAGCATCCTGATTTCTTTGCCAACCTTAAGTTTTGTAATATATACATATATGAAAAGACTTGGTTAATTCACAGTCTCAGTGGCTATGTAAACAAAAACAGAAACAAGACCTACTAAGGAAACAATAACGCTCTCTTCTGTTCAAACAGGACCTTCAAAGTCTGTTAGAATCATCAAATGGTCACAGGCTGTGGCAATCCTGACTAAGTGTGTTAAAACACTCAGAAAATGTAACTGTTTGACAGTTGATTGATTTTTCTCTTTAACATAATGTCTCTGTGTACAGGTCCTATATAGTTTTGCAGAAACATTGCTAATGCCTACCTTCACCACTTAACAGTCTTTTAAAATTATTATTACATTTGGTCTTCTATATTATAATGACTTCTTGCCATTTTGCCTCAGTAAGCACATCACACCTTGAAAGCAAGGGTTGTCATATCCTCCCCATTTCTCCACCACAACCAAGAGGAGGGGCCAAAAAAGGACTCGGGGTTTGTTATCTAGATGGAAGAAGCTGGAGAACAGGAAAACTAATAACCACTCAAATCAAAATGACAGTACCAATTCAAAAGCCCTAGTAACTGAATGGTTAAGAACCAGTATTTTCTCTTCATTGTATTATTGGTTTGGTAATATCCAAGAGAACCTTAATTGCATCTTCTCTCAGGCTATTTGCTCAAAAAGTACAGAAACTACTTAGCAGGTTAATGCAATTTAATCAAACCTTTCCAACTATCCTCATAATGGACAAGAGGAAGTAATACAAATTCTGAGGTTGAGCTTATGAATAGCAACATAGGGAGTCTTAGAAAGGGAATATTTAAAGTCCCGGGAAATACTACCAGAAACTGAAAGTAAGATAAAGCAGTGAGCAGAAAGACTCATGAGAAAGCAAAGAAAGTTTAAATAATTCAGGAAACTTGTAGCTGGAGCTATCTCCAGTCTCACCTAGGCCGGCAGCCACTCAGACTCAAATAAACACACAGACGCTTATATTACGTAAACTGTTTGGCCTAATGGCTCAGGCTTCTTGATATCTAGTTCTTATATCTTAAATTAACCCATTTCTATTAATCTATACCTTGCTACGTGGCTTGTGGCTTACAGGTGCTTTACATCCTGCTCCTCATGGTGGCAGCTGACAGCGTCTCCCCTTTTACTCATCCTTGTCCTGCCTACACTATCTTTCCTACCTGGCTACTTGCCAATCAGCATTTCATTTATCAATCAATCATAGCAACATATATTTACAGCATACAGGACATCCCACAGCAGAAACTAACTTCTCTATAGTAGCTGTACACATTCCCATTTTTTTTATCTCCTCACATTAAAAAAAAAGTGTTGACCCCTGTTTTTATTTTTAAATGGTATATATTTGTGCGTATTTATGGGTTATAGTATGATAATTCAATGTGTATAAAATATTTAGTTATAGCAGTACAATTCACATTTTATATCTTCAAATCTTTATTATTCCCATATTTAGGATCTCATCCTTCTCTTCTTCCTAATTACTTTGAAACATACACTACATTGTTGTAGGTTGTAGATGCCTCTGTGCTGTAGAACTCAGCAATGACTCTGACACATATAAACTTGTTTTGGTACTTGTTAACAAAATACTTTTCATCCCCTCTTTTTCCATGTATACTTTTTAATGTTCACAAGATACAATTCTATGAAGTTAACTTTATTAACTTCCACAATGAGGAACATGCAGTGTTTGATGTTGGTGGCCTGGCTTATTCATACAATACAATGTCTAGCTCTACTACTGTCCCTACAAATGACAGACTTTCATTCTTTTTTGTGGATTTAGTACTATTCCATTTTTATATATTTAACCACAAATGAATACCTTGATTCCACATCTTGACTTTTATGAATAGTGCTATAATCTTAGCAAAAAAAAAAAAAGATAAAAATGCTTTAATCTCTCTGAGTCTACTTAGGGACTTCTTGGTGCTTCACATAGCTTTTTTTTTTTTAACTATAAAGTGCTCTCATTTTATTCTTTATAATATAACTTCAAGCTGAGAAGGGGAATGGTTATGGCTTAGGAGGTTAAAGCTTTTGGCTCAATTGGCCATTCAAACAAAACCTAATTGGGAAAACAATACTCCCTTAGTATAAACATTAAGTACTCAGTTTCCTCTTGAAGAATTTCCTTTCAATCCCTTTCAAAGTCTAAGAATAAGAAGGAGTCAAAGTTGGATGGATTCTTGGAAATAACAAGTAATTCAAAATCTCTCACAGACTTACATTTCTTATTATGGAATGAAATTGTGCAAATAATTTTTGCCCACAGTAATAGCTCAAAAAACATTAAATCAAAAGCCATATGTCTGAGCCAGGCATGGTGGTTCATGCCTCTATTCCCATCACTAAAGAGATCAAGGTAATATTAGTGGTAGGAATTCAAGGCCAGAGCTCAATGACAGAACATGGATGTCTGGTTTTTTAAAGGATCATGATGCTTTCTGGTTTATCAACTAGATGCAAAGAAAACACAATGAAGAATATGAGGCTTTAATAACTGAGCAAAGATTCATAGTAGCATTCATACTTTGAAAGAATGAAATGCCAAGATAAAGAAATAAGGAATCATAGGTGGGAAATATCACAGAGACACACCTCCCCAACCAAAGAGAAGATAGCTTAAAAAATCAATGTGGGTCAGGGTCCTGAAAAGACACAATGAGAAAGGACAGCTTCCGTGACAGATAGTGCTGGGAAAACTTCATATCCATAGACAAAAGAATAAACTTGTTACTATTATAGGACATACACACAGTCAGTCAATCAACTCAAAATGGGTTAAAAAGACTCAAGTGTAAAACCTTAAATTGCAGGATTCTCCTAGAACAAAACAAATGGAAAATGTTTGTGACTTTGGTTATCACAATGATTCCATGGATCTTAACCTAAGATTCAAGTAGCAAAAGCAAAAATTAACAAATGGGATTACATCAAACCAAGAAGCTGTTACAGAGAAAAGGAAACAACGACCAAGCGAATATTTGGTAAGGGGTGAACCTCTGAAATATCTAAGAAATTCTATCAGTCAGTAGCATAATAACTAACAACCCAACTTTAAGTCGGCTAAACAATTAATGAGCATCTACAAAAAAAAAAATAGAGAAAAATGTCCAATATCATTAATCATAGAGTAAATTACAGTAAATAAACAATTGCTGTTTATTGTAACTATATTTAACAATTAAATTCTATACACTTAAAAAAAGAAAACAATGGGTCAAAGAAACATGTTAGAATATGAAGAAGTGTTGGAACTGGTCGTGGCTGCATGTCTGTAATGGCAGTACTTGGGAAGTGGAAGTAGCAAGGTCAGAAGTTCAATGCCATCCTCTGACTACATAGCAAGATCAACTTAGAAAGGGAGCCAGGGCCATGAAACACAGTCTCGAGAAAAATCAGAAACAAAATAATATAAAAATGAAATTTTGTAACCTAAGAGTATCTAATATAGTCTCAAATTTTTGCCATAAAACAAGAAGCAGAAAATGGAATTCGTAAGAGAGACTATTCAAAGAGTGACCCCACCCTACTTTAATCACTGACAATGTCAAAAATACTCAGCCCTCCAGTGTCAAGAAACATAGACACTATGGATTGTTCCAACTAAAGAAACACTCAGTCAAATTTCATCTTTTCTCCAACCCAGCTTCAAGACAATTATTGAATGAATTTGAATGGTCAGTAGATTCAGAACATGAGAAAGAATGATAGAAAAACAACAGTGAAAATAATACTGCATTTTTTTCTCCTAATTTTGATGCAAAGACCAATCAAAATGAAACCATAGACAAAAGGTCAACAAATCCAAGCAGAATATAGTAAAATATAGTAACACCTTTTTCACAGCATAGACAAATCTTTGATAAGATAAAGAATACATCTAAAGCACAACTAGAGGAGAGGTTGTATATTTAATAAAGGGACTAATAAGAAAGTCAGAGACTTTCGTAGATGCAAGAAGACAAGGAATGGATTTTAAAACTTAAAAACCCCAGTCTAAGATTTTTTTAAATAAATTCAGAATATACGTATAACTTTTCAGAAAAGGGAAGAAGATAGAGAAATAACAAAGGAAATAATACTATAAATATGCCCAAATTGAAGAAAGGTGTAACCTGTTGGTTGCAAGGACCTCAGTGAATCTTGAAAGGAAGAAATGTGAAGAAATTTACACCAAAATTCATCATATATCAAATTTTTGAACAGTAGTGAAATAGAAAACCTGGGGAAATACTTGTGGTTTTGAATTAAGCAGACTTGGTCTAAGAAAGAAATATCACAATCTGTAAAGAAAACAAAATAGATTCCATCAAAGTATAAGTGCTTCCTATTCAAAAGATAGCATTAAGAAGCTGAAAGGTAAGCCTTCAGTATGAGATATTCAAAACACATATACTTGATAAAGGAATTATATTTGGTATGTAAAGAGCTATAAATCAGTAGTGACCTAATTTTAAAAATAACACAAGACTTGAATCTTCAACAGAGAATATGTATGAATGTCCAATAAGCATATGAAAAGATGCTTAGTGTCATTAGTCACTAAGGAAATGTAAATTAAAGTCATTGCAGAAACCCACCAGAAACTCTGAATCCGAAGAGGTTGAAAAGACTGGCAGAAATACAGAGTGAAAGAAAGTTTCATTCCCTATCTTGGTAATAAGTTCAGCAGCATCTTAAAGGAGAAACACACAACCCTATTATATATAACCCAGCAGCTCCACTTCCAATTAATAAGAGACGTATGAAAGTGGACATTTTATCAACAACAAAATACGTAAAATGTTGACAGCAATTTTATTTGTAATCGCTAAAAGTGAAAATAGTCCAAAAGTTCATCGGTAGCATTATGAATAAGCAAAATGGCATGAAATAGTCTTCAGCAATGAAAGGGATTATACACAAAACATGGATGCATATCACTAATATTACATTATAGCAAGAAGCCAAATGTAGAGTGTATATTGAAGAATGACATTTATCCCAAATTCAAGGACAGGAAAAACAAGCCAACGGTTATAGAAATAAAACAGTCTTAGTCCATGGTAGTGGAGGTATGGTTTGGATTAAATGGAAAAGACAAAGAAGGGACTGTTTACAGTGGTGATATTATGCTTTTATATCTGGCTTGAATATTGGTTATACAGGTATACACCTCCACCAAATGAACTGAAGTTAGGATCCGTGCATTTTATTGTTTATAAAATAATATTGTTTTAAATCTTATCACCATATGCATCTCACTTGCAGTGATGGGGCTGGCAGGGTAGCGATTACATGGATTTAAAATGAGACTGTTAGATCTCTGTGGTGTGTGATTGGTGGAGTCTCTTGCTCGCCTGTGGCTCTTTGACCACTATTTTGTTTTCTTTGCACTGCACCCCCCCCCCCCCGCCCCTGCAACATCATGCAGAGCTTGTCCATGAGCATAGACACAGAAAAGAGTTAACGTATTTAAAATGATGAGAAGAGGAGGTTTTCTGCTGGGTTAGCACAATTTCAATACTAAATATAAGCTTTGCATACCAAATATATTCTTTTGTCTCTTGACCACTGTGCTAGAGAATAGGGAAGCATGCCAAAGAGTGAACTGGAGAAGACCACAGGGAAGGGGGCTGTGGTTGTTAAGGGAGCAGCCTTTCTTTTTGGCTTGGAAGTGCTTCTTTCCTGTTCAGAACCATGGGGAAAAGAAAAATAATTATGACCAGTACTGAAAGACTAGAGGGAAATTTGAGAGTCCTTCATCAGAGCCAGCCTAGACAAAGGTAGATGCAAGGGAGGAGGCCACAGTGGGAAACCTGGATTAGACCAGCCAGCAGGATTGTTGATTTATAAAGCTTGTGTGTCTGAAAGAAAACAAAAGGGTTAAACTTGAGACGACAGACTAGTTACCAGACCAGAGGTGAGGATGGAGTTTATTCAGGCTCTCAGCCTGCCCTGAATACCAATATCCATTCTAGGTCCTCTGGCTGACCTCCTCTCCCTTGCTACATCTTTGCAGCTAAGGGAATAATTTATTTCCTACAGCGAATGCATACTCCCCCCACCCACACACACAGGTATATAAGCACTGAAGCTAATATATGTACGTATGCGTGTATAATGCACTGCAGCTAATATATTATTATATTATATAAATTGATCAGACTGTCGAACGAGCTGAATTATCCTTAATTAGAAAGATTGCTAATTAAGGAAGTAAAAAAAGAGCCATCTTCATGATACTCAATTATAATTAGATTAATTTGGACTGATGTCATAAACTGACAAGTTGTTCATCCATACTCTATTTGGTTTTTCTCAATAATATCTGCCTTGGAACTCACTGGAGAAAATACACGTTTATTCAGGGCAATAGGGGTTGTGAAGAAAGGTGGTTCCTGCAAACAGTGAAGGATGAACATGAATTTGACCAGAGGTTGCCCATGCTTGATACACACTAGAGTCCTAGGTGAGTTTTCAAGGAAATGTAATGTGGTTGTTTGAAAGAAAGTTACTCTGTAACTGCAAGAGAGTCAGCCAATTAAACATTTTCTTTATAAGAGTCACAATGGTTATGGTATCTCTTCACAGCATTAAAAACCCTAACTAAAACAGAAGTTGGTACCAGGGACTGGGGTGCTGTTGTGATAAGCCTGACCATGCATTTGTTTAGAGGAATTTGGGCTTCTGTACTTTGGGTTTAGAAAGCAGTGGAAAGCTTTAAGCACTGCTTAATGGGCCATACTAGTAGGAGCATGGAAGACAGTGGTGCTAAGAGTTGTCTGAACTATGTGAAGTTCACTCAAGAGGTTTCAGAGAAGAATTTTCGTCTGTTGCCTAGAGATAATTCTTGTGATATTTTGGTGAAGAAAGTCACTACCTTTTGCCAATTGTTTGCAGAATCTGCCTGAGGCTAAAGTGAAGAGTTTTTGTGGCGATATTGTGTTCCCTAATATATTGTGCACCCTGATAAACTTATCTGGGATTAGAGAACAGAACAGCCACTAGATATAGAGGCCAGAAAATGGTGGCACACACACCTTTAATCCTAGCATTCAAGAGGCAGAGATCCGTCTGGATCTCTGTGAGTTCAAAGCCATACATGCCTTTAATTCCAGGAAGTGATGGCAGGAAGCAGAAAAGTATATAAGACATGAGGACCAGGAACTAGAGCCTGGTAAAGCTTTTCAGCTTTTAGCAGCAGTTCAGCTGAGATTCATTCCAGATGAGGACTCAGAGGTTTCTAGTTTGAGGAAATGGGATCAGTTGAGAAGTTGGCAAGGTGGGGTTAGCTGTGGCCTGTTCTGTTTCTCTGATCTTTCAGCATTCACCCCAATACCTGGCTTTGGGTTTGTTTTATTAATAAGACCTTCTAACAATTCATGCTACAAGTTTTGGATTACATCCATTAGCAGAAGAAATCTCAAAACAACTTAGTATAGACTCTGTTGTATGGATATGAAGCTATACAATGAAAAGCATCAAGCTGAGAAAGGAAAAATATTTGAGGATAGAAAGGGCACCAGAAAGTGGAATGGAAGTAAATCCTCTGTTCAAGGAGATAAATGGATTAAGAAATGGAATAAAGGAAGTGGTGACCTCAGGGCAAGGCCCCCACCCAGCTAAATTTCCAACTTCTGAAAAGGAACTAAGGAGAAATTTAGAGCTGTGTGTGGTAGTACATGCCTTTAATCTCAGCACTGGGAAGGCAAAGGTTGCCAGATCTCATAGGTTGAGGCCAGCCTGGTCTACAGAGCAAGTTTTAGGAGAGTCAAGCTTAGGCAGTGAAGGACAGAAAGCTGGTAAAGATGTAATAAAATGAGGGGGCCATAATCCAGCCCCAGTAATCAATAGAACTTGGCAAATTTAGCCACATGGTTCTGGCTTTAGAGTTAAGGATAGAAGAAATGGATTATAGAATTTGCTTCAGTGCCTAAAGAAAGCTGCTGAGGGTGGGCATGTGTCAGGGATATCCCTGAATAGAGGCCTAGTACAGAGGTCATTGTGTAAAGCTTTTGAATTGAAGCCTGAATTGCCCTGAAGAACCCAAGATGTTAGAAAAGCCAGAGTTGTGAGATACCTGTTGAGGATAGTTGCTAACAGGGAGTAGAACCAGCCCAAGCAAAAGAAGTGTGTTGCAGTCAACAAAGCTAAACAGAGTTGGAATTCTGAAGAGCGTTTTGACGTCAGACATGGAGATGCAGAGTTTGGAGTTTGCCCAGCTGGTTTTCAGTCTTGCTTTGGTCAACTGTTTTCTTCTTATGCTCCCTTCCCTGAGTTTTGGAATGGTAATGTATATTCTGTGCCATTATATGTTGGAAGTATGAGATCTACTTTTTGATTTTGATTTTACAGGGGATTACAGTTAAGAGATTGCCATGTGTCTCAGAAGAGACTTTAGACTTTGAGACTGTTATACACTATTGTTGGAGGCCGCAGACAGTCAGCTGGGGAGCTGGCTAGAGGCGTGCAGATTGAAGAGACAATGAAGAAGACAGGAAAGAGTTGAGAGGTCTACTGGTCAATGCCAAACAGCCCCAAGTTTATTTCACATCCAGCTTATATACAGTTTTGAAGGACAGAGGTTGAACAATGCACAGCACAGGCATTCAGCCACTATCTATCCTGCTTTGCATCAAGGAGCAGGCAGCTTCATTTTCTATCTCGATGTACCTTGCCTGGCATCAGCAGCCTGCGACTAGCCAGATAGTGTGTTCCTTCCTGTGGGCTAATCAGGACTTTCTCACAGCCCTTCAAGGAGACTCAGTGGGCTAATCAGAACTTTCTCACAGCCTTGGAACAAACAAGTTTGAATTCAGTTGACTCAGAATAGGCTTCAGATTCAAACTGGGAAACTGAGGCAGTTGTGGGCTCCCACATACTATAGGAACTTTTGAAGCTGAACTGAATGAATTTTTGCATTATAATATGACTATAAGCCTTTGGGGATCAGGGAGTGGAATGTGATGGTTTGAAAGAGAATGGCCCCCAAAGGAAGTGGCACTGTTAGGAAGTGTGGCCTTGTTGGAGAAGTGTGTCACTGTGAGGGTGGGCTTTGAGGTCTCTTTTGCTCAGGCTTCCCTCAGTGTAACTGGCAGTTGACTTCCTGTTTCCTGCAAAATGTAGGACTCAGCTACTCCAGCACCGTGTCTGCCTGCATGCTGCCATGCTCCCTGTCATGATGATAATGGACTAAACCTCTGAAACTGTAAGTGAGCCCCAATTAAACGTTTTTTTTTATGAGTTGTTATGGTCATCGTGTCTTTTCACAGCCATAGAAACGCTAAGTCACATGCCATCTATAGATGGACTCTAAAATGTCCTCCACAGACTCATATTTCAACCACAGGGATGCCACAGAGTTTTCAAGTGGATCTGTGGTCCCGTCCAGAATGGAGCATTACTGACTTAAGCATCTGAGAGAGGGTATTCAAAATGAATGAAATCTAAATCCACTGGTGGGCAATGGCATAATGGGCTGGTGCCATCTTCCAACAGAAAAGAGAAATGCATTAAGGAAGTTTTCCACTTTCTAGTCAGGTAGACAGTCAAAAGTGAAGACAGAGAATTCGAGGCAAAGAAACTATCTAAAAAGCAAATAACACAGCCCCACAGGGATACATTTCTTCAGTCAGCCTGCTTGGACAGAGGTAAATTGAGGGCTATAAATCTTGAAAATATAGATAAACAGAAATTACACCACTGAAATCCAAGCTGTTAGTATTTTACAATATAACTTTTAGTCATTTTTCTTTCATTTGTTTTTATGTGTTTCTCTTAAAGGATGGATATAAAATTATAAGCAAATTATAAAAAAGCAGAATGATTCAGCTTAAGAGAAGGTATTTCTCTTTCTACTGCTATTTCTCAAGGGAAGGAAGCATAGATGTGGGCTGAAGGCATGGAATTTCTTGGTTAGTTATTGTCATTTACCTCACTGTGTCTTAGAAAATGTCAAACATTACCTATAATCTGAGAGCTTGGACAGACAACACAGGAGAATTGCCTAAAGTTTAAGGCCACCTCTGACTGCACAGTAAGTTCTAAATGAGCCCAGAAGAAATAGAGAACCTATTTCTACAAGGTCTCTACAGGGATGTATACTGTTTCCCCTCCTTTTCAACACTGTCCTTGAAGCACCAGCTAGAACAATAAGGTAGAAGAAGGAAGTTAAAGGGATACGAATAGTAAAAGATGAAGTCGAACTATCCACATTTGTATATGATACAATATTGTACATAAGAAAGCCCAAAAACTACGTCAGAAAACTTCTAGAAATGATAAATTCACTAACAAGACAGGATACAGAATGTAAAATCAATAGATTTTAGCGGGGTGGTGGTAGTGCTTACCTTTAATCCCACCACTTGAAAGACAGAGGCAGGCAAATCTCTGTGAGTCTGAAGCCAGCCTGGTCTACAAAGCAAGTTCCAGGACAGCCACTCTGGAAATCAGTATGGCAGTTTATCAGAAAATCAGAAATCAATCTACCTCAAGACCCAGCAATACCACTCTTGAGCATATACCCAAAGAATATTTAAGCATACCACAAGGATACTTGCTCAGCTGTGTTCATAATAGGTTTATTTGTAGTAGCCAGGACCTGGAAACAACCTAGATGATCTTTAATCAAAGAATGGATAAAGAAAATGTGGTACATTTACACAATGAAGTATTACTCAGATGTTAAAAACAATGGCATCAGGGAATTTGAAGGTAAATAGATGGAACTAGAAAAAAAAATCATCCTGAGTGAGGTAAACCAGACACAGAAAGAGAAACATGGTATGTAACTCATAAGTGGATATTAGCTGTAAAGTAAAGGATAACCATGCTACCAATCCATAGATCCAGAGAGGTTAGGTAACAAGGCAGTTCAAAGAGGGGATGCTTGGATCTCCCAGGGAAGAGGAAATAGAAGAGATCTCCTGGTTGGACTGGGGGTGTTGGGATGGGAACAAGTTTGGGGGTAGATGGAGGAGTAGAATAATGAAAGAGATTACTTGAAAGGGGGATCATTTCAAGGTCAGATAGAAATTGGATTCAAGAGAAACTCCCAAGAATCTACAAGCATGACCCTAGTTAAGACTCCTAGCAATAGTGGATACATAGAATGAACTGGCCATCTCCTGTTATCAGATTGGTGACTATCATAATTGTCATCAGAAAGCCTTCATCCAGTAACTGATGGAAACAGATGCAGAGACCTACAGCTAAACATTAGGCAGAGCTCTGGGAATCCCGTTGAAGAGAGGGAGGAAGGACTGTAGGACCCAGAAGAGTCAAAAACATCACAAGAAAACCCACAGGAACAACTAACCTGGCTCATAGGAACTCAAAGAGTCTGAACCAACAACCAGGGAGCCTGCATAGGACTGACCTAGGACCTCTACATATATATGACAGTTGTATAGATTGGTCTATGCTGTG
Organism: Peromyscus maniculatus bairdii; assembly: GCF_049852395.1. Classification (NCBI taxonomy): domain Eukaryota; kingdom Metazoa; phylum Chordata; class Mammalia; order Rodentia; family Cricetidae; genus Peromyscus; species Peromyscus maniculatus. The sequence continues at coordinate 100,221,933 of NC_134860.1, forward strand.
GATATCATTCTGTACAAATACAACACTGATTGGCCAGTGGCCAGGCAGGAATTAGGTGGGTCAAGAAGAGAGGAGAATTCTGGGAAGTGGAAGGCTGAGTTGAGGAGACACTGCCAGCCGCCGCTACGACAAGCAGCATGTGAAAACACCAGTAAGCCACAAGCCATGTGGCAAGGTATAGATTTATAGAAATGGATTAATTTAAGATGTAAGAACTAGATAGCCTGAGCCCTTAGGCCAAACAGTTTAAATAATATAAGCATCTGTGTGTTTATTTTATAAGTGGGCTGTTGGACTGCTGGGGTTTGGTGGGACCTGGAGAGAAAAAACTCTCCAGCTATAGGTCTACTTGTAGAACTCCTAAGGATGGGAAAGAGGGCTGTCCCTAATGCTTTGTCTGGCTCTTGAGAACCTATTCTTCATACTGGATTGCCTTATCCAGCCTTGATACAAGGGCAAGTGCTAACCTTACTACAACTTGATACACTATGCTTTGTTGACAGCCATGAGAGTACTGCTCCTTTCTAAACAGAAACAGGAAGAGTGGATTGAAGGGAGGAAGGGGAAACTGAGGTCAGGATGTTAAGTAAGTAAATAAATTTGATTTAATTTTTTAAAAAGAGTGGAAAAATAAAGGAAAAAAAACAATGCTAGATAATTATTCCAGATATCAACATATATTACAAAGCCATAATTATAAAAAAAATATGATACTGGCACTAAAGCATACATGTAGAACAATGGATCAAAATTGAAGGCTCCAACATCAGTACATGCAAATGAACAAAAAAGAAAGAAAGAAAGAAAAAAAGAAAGAAAGAAAGAAAGAAAGAAAGAAAGAAAGAAAAAAAGAAAGAAAGAAAGAAAGAAAGAAAGAAAGAAAGAAAGAAAGAAAGAAAGAAAGAAAGAAAGAAAGAAAGAAAGAAAGAAAGAAAGAAAGAAAGAAAGAAAGAAAGAAAGAAAGAAAGAAAGAAAGAAAGAAAGAAAGAAAGGAAGGAAGGAAGGAAGGAAGGAAGGAAGGAAGGAAGGAAGAAAGAAAGGAAGGAAGAAAGAAAGAAAGAAAGAAAGAAAGAAAGAAAGAAAGAAAGAAAGAAAGAAAGGAAGAAAGAAAGACCATGACTGCTCCTAGGTATGGTGGAGGAGAAAGTTTATTGAAGATAAAAGGGAAAGTATAGGTAGAGGCATGAACAGGAACATCTGGGAGCATTCAAAGAGGACGTGACCAATCAAGCTGGGCCATGTGGGTAGAAAGAAAGGGGAAGGAAGAGAGTTGAGAGGAAACAAAGTATAAAGATATACAAAAGGGGACAGGTAACCAAAAATACTGGACTACAAAGGGAAGATTCTCTGGAGGAAGGATATCCCAGACCCTGAGCTAGAGAGTTCAGGGTAGAGGGAGGGGCATGCCAGACATACCCCATAGCATGTAGGGACTAAGGGATGCTGGGAGAACCTTGGAGCCAGGTCTACTTTGATATGTTAAATAGGCACCTCAGCCATTTGTCCTGAGTTTATAACTTAATACCCAGCCATTTTGTTGGTAATGAATGATAGAGGGCAACATACTCTTCTATAACTACCTCTTGCTGACATTGGAATATCTTTGTTGGGGCCCCAAAAAGCTGGAATGTTGGCCAAGTCCAGGAAGATCAGGCTGTTTCACTCACTGTCCAGTCTCTGCAGAACCATTTGAGGCTAGGGATATTCAGGCAGTAGCTGGAACACTTTGCAGTGTTTAATAGATTGGAAATCTGTTGGAACAGATACATATTAGGGATGAAAGGTAATATCAAGGAGTTTAAGGGAAACTTTTTTCTTAGGTGTACATTTGAAACTTTTAGGCCCATGGTCCTGGTAGTTAGGGGAGGGGAGTCCTAAAACCAGGGAAAGGGGAAGAGATGCCATCCTCAGAAAGACAGGTGAGGAAACAGGCTGTTGATTGACAATGCTTATTTGGCATCCATTTGATGATTCACGAGAGTTGGATTCAAGTTGGTTCACTGAAGCTTGTAAGATTTTTTTTTAAGTTTACAAAAAAAAGATGTTTTAGATATGTTAGTGTTACGACTGTTTGCAACCTGTACTAAAACCCACATTATAGAAAAGGCAGTAGACTCATGCCTTTGTGTCATAGTAAAAGGCTGGGGACCCAAAATGATTTTGGGTTAAAATCATTATGGTGGTTTGAAAGAAAATGGCCCACAAAGAGAGTGGCACTATTAGGAGATGTGGCTTTGTTAAAGTAGGTGTGGCCTTGGGGGGAGGAAGTGTGTCACTGTGGAGGCAGGCTTTGAGGTTTCCTTGGATCAAGCTTAGCTCAGTGTGATACTCAGTTCACTTCCTGTTGCCTTCAAAGTATTGGACTCTCAGTTACTTCTCCAGCACCATGTCTGCCTGCATGCCTCCATGTGCCATCATGATAATAATGGACTGAATCTCTGAACTGTAAGCAAGCCACCCCAATTAAATGTTTTCTTTATAAGAGTTGCTATGGTCGTGATGTCTCTTCACAGGATAGAAAACCTAACTAAGGCAAGCATAAACACTCTTTTCTCTATCCAGAAGATTTGGTGTATATAGATTAAACAGGTGTTTTTAGCACAATGAGAAGCATTTTTAAGTCTGTACTTAGAAGACAACTAAAGGAAATTGGTGTGGTGGTATTCTAATTGTACTGAAATGTGATTTTGATTGTATGTTAATAAATAAAGTTGCCCGGGGGTCAGAGCTATTAGAGCCATAGACAGAGTGTGGTGGTGGTGGCACACGCCTTTAACACCATAGATCTCTGTGTGTTCAGGGATACAGCCAGCATTGGAGACATATGCCTTTAAGACCTAGGGGGCTGTACATACAGACAGTGACGAGGCAGTCACGTGTTTGGGTTTACAATGAGAAGGCAGAATGACTATGAAACGACTTACACACAGGGAAATAGCTCTCTTTCGGGAAGCTAAGACCACCGCAGGAGGAAGGGTGAGATTTTAGCTCTGAGCTCTGATCTCTTGGCTTTCTCTTTTACATTGGTTCTGTGTTTCTTATTTAATAAGACGGTTGGTTACATCTACAAATTGGGCTTGTGACTATGATAATAGTAGTTAATGCTTACCAGAGCTAGATTGATTAATGTTAACTCCATTGATTACTGTTAAAATTCTGAACTGTTGAAGTCTTAATAAAACAATAACAAAGCAAGGTGTGGTAGTTTGAATGTAATTGGGCCCCATAAGCTCATAGGGAGTGGCACTATTAGGAGGTGTGGCTCTTTTGCAATAGGTATGACATTTTTGGAGGAAGTGTGCCACTGTGGGAGTGGACTTTGAGCTCTCATATATGCGCAAGTCCCACCTAGTGTCCCAGATCACTTCCTTTTGCCTGAGGGATCAAGATATAGCTCCTTCTCCACTCTCCGCTCCTTCTGCAGCACCATGTCTCCCTGCATGCTGCCATGCTCCCCATCATGATAATAGACTGAACCTCTGTAACTGTAAGCAAGCCACCCCAACAAGAATTTCAATCTGGAGCATTCCCAAGTGGACTGAGAGACTTGTCAGAGAAATGTTCCAAATCACAGAGGAGAGGTGTCCATTTCTTCATGACGGGGGCCTGGTAGAGTGGGAGGAACCTTCCTGGCACATTAGTGCGACTTTCAAAGTAAAAGCAGACAAAGCAGAGAGTTCCATAGTGACAGTTACCCAGTAGAAGGGGGGAGACAAGTGGTTAGAGCAGGTAGAGGAAAAAACAGCTGGAGAGGTCCAAGTGTCTTCACGAGCAGAATTACCCATGTGGTAAGGTCCCAAATGGGCATAACAAGGAGATGCCTACATGGTGGCAGCCTAAACGGACATAGCAGGGAGATGGGACACTTACTGAGTAGTCAAGGACAGATTGATGGTTAGTTATGGCAGAGGGAAGAGGTGGCTGAAGATAATATAGACTCTAGAATCAAATTTAGTGGGTGGCAAAAGCCAACAGAAGTAAATGGTCTTTACTTCTTTACTTATGCCTTAGGAGAGTCAGATCAAAAGCTTGGTTTGGAGTGACTGAGTCCTTGGGGAAGGAACTCATTTAAGTCACTCCCCAAGTTTCAGCCCTAGGTGAATGAAACAAAAAGAAAAGAAAAGGACATCACTGATCCTAGGTATGGTGGAGAAAGTTTATTGTAGATAAAAGAGAGAGCATAGATAGAAGCATGGACATGGCAATCTAGAAAAGTCCAAAATGGACTTGATCAAACTGAGCTGGGCCATGTGTGTAGAAGGAGAAGGGAAGGGAAAGAAGAGAGAGGTGGGGAGCCAGGTACAGCATACAGGAAGCCAAAGGTACAAAAAAGAAGGTAACCAAAAATATCTAGATTATATAGGGAAGATTCTCTGGGAAAAGGGCAGCCCAGCCCCTGGGGTGGAAAGTTCAGGGTTGAGTGCAGTATATTCCAGCCATACCCTGTAACATATAGGGACTGAGGGATGCTGGGAGAACCTAGCAGCCAGGTCCACTTTGATGTTAAATAGACACCTCAGCCATTTGTTTGGGTTTGAAACTTAACAGTAACTACAGCCACTCAATATTTTACAAAGATGTCAAAAATATGCTAGAGAAAAGAAAGCATCTTCAACAAATAAATAGTGCTGGGAAAACTGAATGTCCATATGTAGATGAACAAAATTAGACCCATATCTATCACCTTGCACAAAAACTAACTCCTACTGGGTCAAAGGCCTAAGTGTGAGCCCTGAAACACTGAAACTGATAGACAAAAACAAAAGCACTAGCCTGCATAATCCAGGCATAGGAAAGGAATTCTTGAATAGGACATCATTTACCCAAGAATTAAGTCCAACAATTGACAAATGGGACTTCATAAAACTTAAATGTTTCTGCACAGCTAAAGAAACAATCAGCCTGGGGAAGAGGAAGCCCACCGAATGGGAGAGAATCTTTGCCAACTATATATCTGACAAATGATTGATTTCTAAAATCTATAAATAACTTAAAAAATAAAAAGTAAAAACAAACAAACAAACAAAAAACCAATCCATTCAAAAAATGAGACTAGGACCTGAATATAGAATCTTCAGAAGAAGCGGGGGGGGGGGGGGGTATCTAAAAACATGGTCATTAACCCTACCTATTAGAGATGCAAATTAAAACAACTGTGAGAATTCATCTTATTCCAACCAGAATGGCTAAGGTCAACAACACAATCAACAACAAATACTGGAGGGGATGTGGGAAAAGAACACTCCTCCATGGTTGGTAATATTGCAAATTGGTCCTGCCACTCTGGAAATCAGTGTGAAGAATTCTCAAAATGCTGAACATAGATCTACCATATGACTCAGCTATACCATTCCCTGGCTTATGTCCAAATAACTCAATATCCCACCCCACAAACATTTACTTGGTCATGCCCATTACTTCTCTATTCATAATAATAGCTAAGAGATGGAAACCATCTGAATGCCCTTCAACAGAAAAATGGATAAGTAGAGTATGTGTCTTGGTCCTGAAGCATTCTGGGTTCAGGTCCTGAGATGGGGAAAAGATGTCTACCAAAGAATTGTCTGACTACCAGATGAGTCTCACACAAGTTGCCAAATAGCTTGACCTATCTTTATTTATACTTCAAAAACAAGCATGTTTTTCTCACTCTCCAGGATTAGCTTCCAGAAAAAAAAAACAAACATTTTTCCCCCAAGTTTTACATGGAAACAACTTATAAACCAGAAATAATGCTCAGCATTTTGTTAGCTTGGCTAAATACTGAGCCAGGCACATCCTGTCCTTGCATAGAGAAACATTCTCAAGAACAACAATGTCGTTCAAAACTTAACAAAGCATATTTACAGAAATAGGGGTGATTTGCCATAAACTGCAGGCATACAGTTAGCTTGTATTTCTTTAACTGCCCATTAACTTTAATTGCCTCTGATCCTGTCAGCACTGAATCAAACAGTTCCCAGGGCCTGGAGTGACAGCTGGCATTTTCAGATAAGAAACCTAAGAAGCATTAGCTCCCAAAGAATTTTAAGGGAAAATACTATAGAAAAAAAAATGGGTTTCCAGGAACGATCACATCTGTTCCATGTGTGGCTGACAAAGTGAAACTAAAAGCCATCAAGAGAGTCACCAACATTATGAGGAAGAAGAGACCATGCAGGCTGTGTGGTCCCAGAAGTATTCTACACCGTCCTGAAGTCCAATGGTATTTGCCAAGTGAGAAACTGTGTCCATGGGTCTTGCCTCACAGAGACCAGTTGGACAAGCATTCATATGCTGATCTGAAACTAGGCCATATGGCTCTTAACAAATGTGGTGTGTGTACATCATGGAATGTGATTCAGCTGTAGAGAAAAATGAGCTTTGAAGGTATATGGAACTGTAAAAGACTAAGTTACATTTTAAGTTTTAATTCCTATGCCTAAGAGATCCATGAAACAAAAATGCCTCTGATGCACAAGCCCCTTGTCCAAGGATAGATAGTTCCTGAAATGCTGATGGCTATTGTTTATGGGAGATAACAAGCTTCATGTTTTCACTCCCCTAAACAATTTTGTTTAACCCATCTGCACTGGATGTGCTTGCTCACACAGGCAGGAAGTACATCAGGATGTGTGCTTGCCCCTGATTGGACCTCATTGGAAATGCAGTGAATGATGGGTTGTGCTTTCTTAAGACTCTGAAAAACACAACTTGGGGCCATTTCCTGGGAATCTGGGTATGGACCTTGTCAGAGCCCATCTACCTGGCCAGTATTTAATTAAAGCTTGTTTCAAATTTGGCTTTAAATTGTGGTCTTATTTTCAACCAGTGGGATTAACGAAACTAGGGGAGATCATGCTGAGTTAGGTAATCCTGACACAGAAAGACAAATTTTTCATATTCTCTCTTGTCTAAGGCTCCTTCCAGTGTCAATATAAAATCTGGAGTAAACTACAGAAACCAGGAAAGAACAAAGAGATCATTGGAGGCCATCAAAAGAGATGTAAATAGCATGGTACCGGTAATATGGAGAGGGAAATAGGGAAAAATGGGAGTGGAGGGACTTTAATTAAGGCAGGAGGAGGAAAATGAACACAGAAAAAGGAGAGAGAAGAGTAAAATAATAGTAAGGATATCTTCAAAAGTAATAAGGAGCCATACTATTAACTATCTACATAAGATACTTATAATATATTTAAGTCTGTGTATAAATCATACATGTGTAGTTTAAATAAAAATTTCCCATCTTGCTGACAATGCTCCCTACAAAAGTCAAGGCCATCAAACAAAATCCCAACACCAGCCATGAGAAACACTCTTTTGAGTTGTTGGTCAGGATTGTTCAATAGACTCTAAAACATTGTAGACTATTAATGTTGCTATTGGTTGCCCATGCCCAGCAGAAGGTTAGTCCCTATTGCCAAAGACACCATGCACCTCTCCACACAGGGTCCAGATGACCTGAGCCATATCTAGCATGCAAACCTCCTCCCTGGGTGCTAGTTTTCATGGTAGCAGAAGGTAAGATACAAACTTCCTAAAGATGGAAGTATCTAACAGATCTACTGAGCTATTACCCTATGAGCAACAACAATGACCAACATGGCAAGGTAACCCTAGAAATACAGTAGCACATGTATACCTTATCCAAGATTCCTATAATTAAATTTAAGACAAGAGAGAACTCATGTCTGCTATTGGAAACCTAGCCAAATACTCAGGGCTAATGAACTCATGAATCTTGGAGAAGAATCTATAATCACCATTTTACCAAACCAGAATAGTACCTAATTATATTCTAAATATTAGTTCCTATACCCACAAGAAGTGTAGGTAATCATCACCCCTCATCAAGGAAACTTCACTTTTACAGAAAACCACACCTGTTGGAACCAGTCCATGAATGAAGCTGTGTGAGAAGATTTCTGGGACCTGTGAAAACTCCAAGTATGTAAGACAAGAGTCTTGCAGTCTTTCTCCATAACATGAATTTGTTCTTGGAACATACTTTTGTGCCTCTCGTAGGTGTAATAACAAGAATAGGTTTTACTGTAGATTACCCATCCATCATCATACCCATTGCTATTCAGAATGATGTTTCCAAGCACAAGTCTAATGTGACCTTGTCCATGTGACTGTGTGCAACATAACTCAAGTGAACTTTGCTCACATGACCTTGCTTAACTCTCAGAATATCCTCAGAATATAAATTGTCTGATGCTCTGAATAAAATTGGTGATTGCATGAGACTTTAGTCTGTTTCATTTTTTGACTCCACTCTGTGGTAGCATTGTGTTCCCCAAAATATTGTGCATCCTAATAAACTTATCTGGGGTCAGAGACAGAACAGCCACTAGATACACAGGCTAGAAAATGGGGGCACTCACACCTTTAATCCTAGCATTCCAGAGGTAGAAATCCCTCTGGATCTCGGTGAGTTCAAGGCCACATTGGAAACAGCCAGGCATGGAGACACATACCTTTAATCCCAGGGAGTGGTAGTAGAAAGCAGAAAGGTATATAAGGCGTGAGGACCAGAAACTAGAAGCATTTGGCTGGTTAAGCTTTCAGGCTTCTAGCAGCACAGTTCAGCTGAGAGCCATTCGGATATGAGGACACAGAGGTTTCCAGTCTGAGGAAACAAGACCAGCTGAGAAGTTGGCCAGGTGAAGTTAGCTGTGGCTTGTTCAGGCTCTCTGACCATCCAACATTTTACCCCAGTAACTGGCCCCGGGTTTGATTTTATTAATAAGACTCTCTAAGATTCCCGCTACACCACTCTCCTAGGTTTCTTCTGTCAAATAGATCAGCAACACACACCCACTCAAAACGCAGAGTTGTGGAGCACAATCTCAACTGATATATCTACAGCTCTTGCATCTATGGCTCAAGGATGACTGTAGAAGATTGTAGGAGCCAGAGGAAGAGGGAGTTTCCTGTGATATTGTGTCTCCCAGAAATGTCAGAGAGGGTACACCTATTAAGTCTCACCAACATGGCTGCCTTACATGACCGGAACAAGAAGGACACCAATAGACATACTATAGTGGATGGGGGAGCCTCACAAGGCTCCAATCCTAGACAAAGAACTACATATAACTAAGGAATGCTGAGAGTGGTGAGAGTGGGAGAAATAGCCTTCCCCAGGGAACAGCACATCAGTGGGCTACCAATTACCACATTGTCATCCCTCTAAACATATACATACAAATAACATACAGACACACATTTATGTAATGATAATTAAAGGAGAAAATGATGAAGTTATTATAATCTCCCCAAATATATGTATTTGACAACTGTAAGATATAAAAAGCCTCTATTTTTATGATTCACTATTGAAAACCTAAATTTGTAAAAGCCCCTAGTTAAAAATCATTTTCTAACCTCAGGAAAAACATTATACTCTCATGAAATATTTGTTCCAATGTTGTCCCATAGAGATCTGTTTAAGAGACTAATTACAGATTCGTTCATGTACTTACCTATGAGGTTTATTATAAGATTGGAACTAACTTAAATATCTAATTATAAAGGAGTAAACAATTAAGTATCTACATATTTTCTATTAAAAAGTGGAAAATCATAATACAAAAGACTATTGTAAACTAATACTTGATTAGATAAATATTAAATCATAATGTATACTATATGATTTAGGTAAATATATAAACATAGAAAGAGGAATGATGCCTGCCCACAAACACTTGATAGCAATTATCTGAGCAAAGAAGCACCTCTTACAATGTGTTTCTAAATTTTAGAATTTTCACAAAGTTTTGTATCCCTTATTTAAAGACAAAGGCAGAAAAATCAAATACAAAAAAAACTGACTAAAATTATAAGACAAAACACAAATAGATTTTTAATGATATAATCCTAGTTTATCTGGGCATATTAAGATTTTATAATTATAAACATATTACTTTTATAATAAAATACTGAAAATGATTTAAACCTGATTCTTATATAACCTAAAACATTTTAGCAACTTCAAATAATTTAGCTGTTAACAACATTGCATTTTATTTACTGGGTGGGCCAAAATGAGTTTTTAAACAATTACAAATCTGTCAGGCCTCAACACTAGTTGCTTCCAATTTAGGCAAGGCTCTGCTATAAGAGTCTATTTACATTTTGGGAACTGCTCTTGCCTCCATGTAGCTTCAGAGAAGAAAGAAGTCCCTCAGATTTTTGTTCTGCTTAGAGACCTCTAATTTATAATTGATGTTTCATTCTGTATTTGGAAGCCATAGGAACTTGTTAGCAACTTGTTTTGAATGGTTTTCTCTCCACTGAACTATGCTGGTTCCTGGCAAAGCTGCCTACAAGCATCAGTGACCATTCTAATTACAGTGTATACACAGGTAGCATTTAGCACAGAAATTCTCATCCAAATACCCTCTTTGAAATTTTACAGTCAGAAAGAGAGGGTGGTATTTTTGAAATTCTCAGTCTATTATCTCGGCATGCCAGAGGCATTTCCATCAAAGACACCCCTGATAACTTCAGTCAGAGGTCTTTTTCCTCTCCAACGTCCTCTGTAGAACAAGTTGTGTTTTCCTAGGAGATGCCAAGTACTTCTTCTGAACTGGAAAAACATCTGCAGCAACAGATCCACATGTTCTTAGTGAAACAGTATGTGCATTGAAAATACCTTACATGGAAATCTGGATGGGTAAAAGACACCAGAGGGAGAGCACTTTTCCACCCTAATGACACAGCTGGCCACAGAGGTCACGGGATGACTCTACAAGATCCCTGAACTCCGGCACTGCAGTGTGTTCCCCACCACATCCTCAGCCCAAGGTATACAGAACTCTTCCATAACACTTGATGTATTAAGTGAATACAGATAGCAAATGAAAGTATGAATAATTGATGTCCCATGAACTTGTTTACAGGGCATACATATTTATAAGAAAGCAATTAGCACAGGAATAAGAAATAGAAAAGCAACAAAATAAGACCATCTCAGCAGAGCGAAGAATGATATTATATTCTTTCTCCAGAGGAAGTTCTGACAGATGGAAGAGGCCAGTGTACAAGATTCTCATGACCAGGGTGAGGGGAGGGGAAGCCTCACACAAATTTCTGGCTGAACAACATTCCTCCTCACTGACCCCTGCTACAGTCCTACAAACTACACAGGAGACTCGGGCCTCTCTGTCTTGGAGTTCCAAAGCTTCTACTTTCCAAAACAGATACTTCAGAGGAGAGACAGGCTCACTTATGTAGAAAAATGAAATTTCTTCTCTTTTGTCTGTATCTAAAACTATGAAATTCAGGAAACAACCCAACTTTCCAAGGAACTGAAAATGAAGTCACTGATGGAACAATTGGCAAGTTTGCTCTTTGTGTCTCTCCCTGGACCCATCTCTATCCCTCTTCTTTTACATCCTCCAGCTGATGGAAGACTGTCTGGCAGTGCTTCTGTAGTCCAGTCCTCTGTAACCAACTACACTAAAACCTACTGTGCATTTACAGTGTTTCACAACCTCGTGGGTCAGAAATCCAAGTTCTGTTAGTTGGATTTCCCTTTGGCTTCTGTGTTCTCAGAGTGATGATTTCTAATAGACAATGTAAGCTGGAGTTTTCTATGAAAACAAAGCAAAGTGAGAGTGAACCCCAGAGATTTTGCAGAAGGCTGACCCAAAGAGTAGGTTAACAAGCTACTGCATTCTGCAAATGCTTTGCAAACATACAACAATGAGGAAAATGGAAGGCGCTTACCCTCATGGAGCCTCAGAGTGAGGTTGTGTTTCTTCCTGCAAAGTTCTCTATTGCTGCAGCACTTCTTGAGGATATGAAAGCTGCAGTGGGGGAAAAAACCTGCAAAATTTGCCGTGTGGTCAAAGGAACCAGAACATACACTGGGTATTTCCTACTATATAATATACAATACTATATAATATACAATACTAATAGATTGACACAAAAAGAAATTCGCAAGAAAATCAGCCATTAAACAGTCATATGATGTTAATTTGTATGTACTTCTTGGTAAGTAGGGAGAGATATGCCTCAGAGAGCACAGAAAAGGGAGCCCAGAAGGATGCAGACGTTGCTAGGAAACATGTTTCTCCAGGGACCCAACGATAAAAGAAACTACCTTAACTCTTCCATCCATCAAAATGTGGAAGGGGTAGACTATAGGTGGGCACAAAACGTCCTTAGTACCAGTCAAAATAACTGACATTGTGCTGAGCTGAAGGTCACACCAGAATTCATAATTAGACCCAAGAAATTTTAAAGTGGAATCCATACCAATTTGAAGTGTCTTTTCTACAGGATAGACACACTGCTTCTCACAGGCAAGTCGAGCAGTTGGATGGCCTCATTTTATAAGTGAATGAAATCTCATGGCCATCTCATGGTGTCAGCTGTCATCCAGGCTATCACATTCTGCCTGGCAGGCTGGGAAATGAGGTGAAGAACAACGTATTCTGTTCTCTCTGAAGAACACTGGCTCTGGGGCTCATCAGTCAGTCCTGGTATACTGCAAAGTGTTCCCAGAGGGCTTTTCAGCAAGAAATGGATTCTCTGAAAGCAAAATTCTGTACAAATTGTGGAGAAAGTATCTTGTTTTATTTGTGTTCAATACCTTAAGATCACCTGAGATGTCCATATTGCTAAAAAGCCTTGTCTCATTGTAAGACCATCTACTGAGTCATATCCTCACAAACTCTAAAGTAAAGAGTGAATTAACCGTAGATTTACCCTGTAGTAAATGAACCAAGACTAAAGTTACATGTATGAAAGCAAAGTAGGAAGGAAGTCATTAAACTTGGAATGCAGTGCTGTGACCCAAAGACTCACTATACAGCACTGCTTCAAATATGTATGAGTGTACATATATTGATTAGGTACATCCAGGGTGATGTAGCTATAGACCTGAGTGCACATAAATGGGGTGCATCCATTGGTCTGATGGCATATATGGATGGTGCAGCCATAGATCTGAGTGCATATATGAGAGAAAAAAAAGCGATTAAGACTCTACTTGCCAATTAGCTTGTGCAGGTTCTACCACTATAGACATTAGGAGCTAGTTTTGGAGATAGGGCATTTTTCATGAAATGGGAACATTCTAGGGATACTACTAGTAAATGAGCAAAACATATCCAAAGACTAAACATTTACCGAATTAACTATTCTTCAAGAATAGCTGCCGCACATAAGAGCCTTGTTTCAGTTGCTTAATGAGACTTACCAGTAATGAATAGCTGATATGTGGTAAATTTTATCTGATTCTCAGGGAAGGTTTCCTTGAGAGAGTGACCTGGAGGCACTAAAATAAATACAATCCAGATATTAAAAACCAGAGAAATGGGCTAGTACTTAAAAACATACACATATACCCAAACTCTAAAACCACTATTATTGAGGAAATGCATGCAAGAGTTAGAAGTAAAAGATGAGTCAACTCATAAAGTCTAACAGTTAAGAGCAGTTCCAGTGTTGATGTCAGCCAGGCTTCCTCCCCAGCATCTGAGCTTCCTCTAACATGAGGATGGACCTCCAGGAGCAACATTGCCCATCAGCCCCTTCTCCTGAGGAGGCTGAGATGTGCTGGGCTTTGTGATTCATCACCCCTCTCCAACTTCTGTCACTTGAGGGGTTTGAAGTCCCTATCCTCTGTAATATATCTGTCTGTCCGGCTTTGAAGAGAAGTCAAAAAATAGCATGTTTGTAATGATAAAATACCTGAACACTATGTAGCTATTTACTAGATAAATGAATTTTCTGTTTGGGCTACTATCATTTTCAGCACTTAAAAATTACATAAGCATCTAAAAGTATTAAATTGTTTATTTAAACAAGAATTATTTTCCCAAGAATGTAATGTTCACTTGCATCCATTTCATAAGTTGTTGTTATCATCCAGTATGTTATATAAAGTATATTCTTAAAGTCTTGTCAACAAGTACCATAAAAACATTTGACATTATTCAATATCACATGAGAGAAACCGAATTAGGCAGTGGTGACACATGCCTTTAATCTCGGAAAGTAATATGGCAGGACACAGAAAGGTACATAAGGTGTGAGGAAACAGGAACTCACTCTCTTGAGGCTGAGGATTTCATAGAGGTAAGAACGTGGCTGGCTTTTCTGCTTCTTTGATCCTTCAACTTTCACCATAATATCTGGCTCTGGGATTTTATTATAAGACCTTTTAAGATTTGTGTTACAAATAATCTATTACTGATTTTTAAAAGAAGACTGGAACTTGAAGAATACATTTTAATACAAAGAAGAACATGTGACTTAAATCAATATGTAACATAGTACTGGACAATGTATTCCTAGAGTGACTTCCATCAAAATTGAAGATGCAGAGGCAAAAAATATATAATTACTAATGTTATTTTGCATCTTTCTGACAGTTATTGGGAAGGGATAAGGTAAAAAACAAAAGTAAAATGTCTTTGGATTCAAATGTGTCCTGAAGGAGAAAATTAACTCAGACTTAGTTCCTTAAACATTGGTGAAGCGGGGCTGGAAACAGCTCTGTGAAGACAAGGCTGTGGCGCAGGCCTAAGCACTGGAATTCATATTTTCAGAAACTGCATTAGAAAAAAAGCTGTGCGGACACAGTTGCCCACTTGTGATCCAAATTTAATGTAAAACAAAGCTAGATGAGCCACATCGTGTCTATCCCAGCAATGGGCCCTTGGGACCTTCTTGAAGACCAGCAGAAGAAAAAGATGGCCAAAGATGTTAGTGGATCATCCAAGCAGAAATAAATACAAATAGGCAGCTATCGCTTGAAGCAAATTTAGTTTTGCTTTTTTCCCCCAAGAGGTAGAATGTAGAGTTCCACATCATTTTTTCATGCACTTATTTGAAATAGGAAAAACTCTTAGCATGAAAACTTCTGTGGTGAAATCTGTTTGCATACCTTCACGACACTGTTTTTCTTTGTCTGTGGGAGCTAATAAAGCATCTTCCTGTGCTATCAAATACTGTGAGTTTCCAGAAAGACTATTTACACACACAGGCCACTATTGGAATACGTGCATATGCTTATAGCACTTTTGTGTTGTTTTTACCTTACATTATATCTTGGACTTTACATTATATCAGTGCATAAAAACATGATTCAGTGTAAGTTTCTGTATAGAAATTAAAGCTTCACTTCCAGTTTCCTTCCTATCACCTTCTGCTTTCCCAGCCCTTTAATGTCATTGCACTGACATGTGAATGATGTCTGGAGTGTCTCTATACTGGATATCATTGCTACGGAGCACCGACTGTTTCACAGTGTGAAGGTGTCCCGTGTTGGTTCAAAGTGAATCTTATCTTCTGATGAATCAAAAACTTGCTCCACTCTCTGCAAGATGGAGAAACACGGGTCATCATATGATGATAAATGGAACCAGGTCTGTTTGTAGTAGACACTGAGGAAAGAACAGTGGAATAACTAGGTCTCTGAGGACAGTGACAGCCCAGGGATTAAAGCCAACATCTTGTCAACTCTACCACAGGACCTCCACATTATCAATGTATTTTCTTGTAGTGTAAGCTATCATAAGTTAGACTTGTAATTTTCAACATAAACAGTACTAGCTGAACTAGTCATCATTGATAATGGCCAGACCACCACCACCACCCACTTTGTAGATGGTTCAGACAAGCTGCTGCTGTTACACAAACAATACGGTCATTTTGTGAATGTTTCTGTAAACAAAATGTAGAGAATAAGCATCAATGCATCTGAAGAGATCAGTCCTTGAAGTAAAATTGCTTTCCCATAGGAAGAGAATTTAAATTTTTGTAGTGCTTTCCAAATTTCACTGCATGGACTTGATAGCACTTTCACATATTAATACATTAACAAACTATGCAGGTGTCCATTCCCCCAAACAATCATTAACTCAGTGTCAGCAAAACTCCCAATCATCAAAAACTGTGTTTCCAGCAGCAGTAATTAATGCTGGTAAAGGCACAGTAGATGAGACACTCCTGTGTACTTTTGTTAGGAGGGTCAAGTGGCCTACAACCTTTCTGGAAAGCAATCAGGTAATATGAACCAGGAGACTTCACAAGTTCATTCTCTCTGAGTGAATAGTTTTCATGAGGAAACTTTCACAAATTTGGACACTTATTTATACATATTTATACATGAGAGACTAAAGAGTTATTGATTAAAAGAAAACACTGCATTTAAGAGAAATGATCAAATAAATCACGCTGTATCTATAGAATATTATTCAGTCATTGAATACTTTTTGCAAAACATTTAATAAAAGCAAAATACAAGGATAGAGATATGGCTCAAGAGGGTAAGAGCACTGGCTGCTCTTCCAAACGTCCTGAGTTCAATTCCCAGCAACCACATGGTGAATCACAATCATCTTATAATGAGATCTGGTGTCCTCTTCTGGCCTGCAGGCATACATACAGGCAGAATGAACACAGTATTTATAACAAATAATTAAATCTTTTTTTAAAAAAAGCAAAATACATTCTTACATAAGATCATATCAGAAACAATCATTAACGTCAAACAATGTACAAAATTTGAAAGGGTACACGCATGCACACAAGTGTATTGACATTTATGACATATTATTTACTTTATATATATATATATGCATATACTCATCACAGGATTTTGTACAATAAGATTAATTCTAGTTTTTATTTTCTTTGTATATTAAGCAATGATGAGTCTTAATTTATTAATAATAATCTTTGACATTTACAAAATTCCAAGTAATAAACGTGTTATTTTATAACCAAGAAAATGTTACCTTCCTTTGCTGTCCTTTGCCTTCAGCTTGACAAGGCATTTGAATTCATAATTAATCAGAAGAAAAGAAGATGACTTCTGGTTCATGAAACTTTCAACATGAATGAAAAATGAATACTTTCCATAGCATTTCTGAAATGCTGATCTTTCTACTCTAGACTCTCATTTGATTAAGTTGTAAGGTTAGAAAATATTCATTGCTACATCAAAGTCCCCTGTCTAATGTTCATTCATTATTCTTCTAAAATAATTTCAACTTATCACACATGATTCTTAGACAGAGTGTGTACATGAGAGGAAACTGACATATAAATATTTAGTAGATTCCATTGTTTCCTTCACTAGTTATATTGTGAACCATGACATGAGAAAAATCATATTTCTCTGTAGTGGGTAGCCATTCCAGCTTTGATCTGGAAGTTACAAGCCCCACTGAGGCTTCAGTAACCTTGTAGGTGGGGCCAAGAGAGGACCCTGAAGACCCGAGATCCGGATGCACCGGCTCTCTTGGTTCCTGGACCCTGGACGCTGGAAGTGGACTGAGCAGAATTTTCCAGAGAACACCACTGGACTGTGCTACACCTTTCCCAAACCCTGTAACCTATTCCTTCACTTGTAAGTTACCCCACAAAATAAACCTCCCTGTTAACTACGTGGAGTGGCCTTGATAATTTCACCAATATTTCTCACACTAGAGAAATAGATATTCTTGACTCATTCCACTCATACATGGAAATTGTAAGTGAAAAATTCCAATAAGAGAAAAGAGGCTACAAGTGAGATGCTTGAAAGTGTGAACTCTGAAGTTAGATACCTGGATTCAGTCTACCTGCTACATAGTAGTTATTTGGTATAGGGAAAGTCATGTAACTTCTCTGTAATCAGTTTACGAATATATAAATTGAAATTTTTGAAGTTCCTGTTTCATAGGATTATTATGAATAGTGAGGTATTTGAAATTCTGTTAATAGTATTTGATGACATTGACCTAAATGATAAATTAGCATAATTACATGAGTGTGCATATTTAAATAAGGTAAATAATATCCCATATATGCCAATATAGAAGAATACATATACATATGTGTATATGTCCACATTTTCACATAAAAGTTAAATATTTTGAAAAAAAACTCTTAGTTAAGATATGACAGTTGGCTAGAGAAGACTCCCTACATTATTGGTGGTTACATGCCAAGTACTGCTTATTTGAAAGACACACATGAGCAAACTGTGATTAAAAGAGAACATGTAGAAAGGTAAGAAAAGACCACATACAATGTATTTACCTTAGTAAATATTTGGGTTTTTTTTTTTTATTAAAGTGTTCTATGGAACAGATTTTTAAAACCCATTCTGTTTATGTAGCATAGAAAAGATTAGGATAATACAATAGGAAGAAGGAAGAGGTCCATAGGAGGCTGCTAGAATAGGCTAAGTAAGAGAGATGTTGTTCAAAGAAGAGCAAAGTTAGTAGAGAAGAAAAATGACAAATTTGAGAAAAAAAATGAGAGGAAAGCATAACTTTCCTAGGTGGTAGATCAAATCCTGAGAATGGGAGGAAGGAAATTGTCAGGATCAACGCCTGGGCTTCTGTGGTGATTACAGAGGGACCGCTGGGCAAACAACTACACTTGGCAAATGAAGCATGACATTGCACCTAAATGCTTTGAACTTGAGGTGACTGAGCACTTCTATGGCTATGGATCCCAAGAAATTTAAAGCTTCTATCACTATCACAAAGTAAATGAAACGAGAAACTCAAGAGGAGGCAGGGCTTGCTTTGGCTCACAGCTTCCGATACGTCAGCCCAGTCGGTAGATTTCCTGGTTTCCAAGCTTGCTGTGAAGCGGTATAGCCTGGAATGGGGCTTCTGGTACAGAAAAGCAGCTCAGGGCATAGGAGCTGGGAAGCAAAGGGGGAGACAGGGAGGGGTCTGCATTCAACACCCAATTAGGGTCCTGCCAATGGCCTGCCTCGCTTCTGGTAAGTCTCACTTGTATGTACCCAGACTTCAATCAGCTGGTGGTCAAGACTTCAACACATAGGCCTTGAGCAGGCAAAGTCAAAACTATGACAGAATATATTACCAAATACCATTGCAACCAAATGAAATTTATTAAATGAATCCATATATAGCAAAATGGAAGTCATCATTGAACTTCTAAGTAGCATTATTCCACTATGTAGCATAAACAAAATTAAACAGGAAAACTTTGATTATGGAATGAGACAGGGTGTAATAGTGGAACCCAATGTGAGCAACACTTTTAAGGAGCTAAACAAGGAGAAAAAGCAGATGGAGGCAGGATTGCTGGCCTGGTGTTTTAGTGGAGAATTCAAAGGTGATGAGAAAGAACTATTTGAGCTGATGTTGAATACCCTAGACAGAGAGGGGATAGTAGAATCGATGCCTCAAGATTTCTAAGTAGGAAGGTAAACAAAATGCCCTTTACAAGAAAGACCTACACTGAGACAAATAGAAAGAAACAAGGACTTCTCTAAGCTGGGGTTTAGCCGAGGAACAGCCTCATGCTCTCACTACACAGGCAAGCACAATTGCTTTGACTTAACAGATTGGAGGGAAGTTCTGTGGAACACCCAACTGCCTAGATCTCTTCACACTCTACCATGAAAGAAGAAGGACATGATAACTTAGTCTTAGGTAGAGGAAAGCTGGTAGTAAATATATATGTAGTCTGTAAATATGAACTCTCTCATTTTTTCTTTTTTAATTAAAAATTTTTGAGATTATAAATTAATTGCAATGTTTTTCCCTTCACGACTATCCTTCAAGTTCATGGTCCCTTTTTGTACTATTTGTTTTGTATGCATATGCATATGTAATATATTGTGTATGATGTATGCCTATATAATGTATGTATTTATATACACATATATATTCCTGAATATAACCTATTGAGTCCATGTAGTCTTACTTCTATGTACATTTTTGGCATTGACCACTTAACAGTGGACAACCAATTGGTATGATTTCCTTGGGGAAGGCCACCTCTCTCACTGCCAATTTTTTTGGGTTGCCTATAGTTTTTTATGTAGGACCTTGTGGACTTTTCCCCATCCAGTTTGACATGCTCAGTGGTGTATCATACTTGTTCAGCTCATTTGACACTCTTTTTTCTTAACAAAATATTTGAAAATATATTCAGCATGCCTCAGGGGCCTGAAATGAGAATGCATATATCTTCTCTAGCAACAATAGAACATCTGGAACCACAGCAGTAATCAGAGTTACTGTGTGGCTGAATTTGCAATGATCAGACTTTGAAGGGGTTAGATTGACAAATTTAAAGCAGATAAGGAAATGATAGGGATGGATGATGTATCTCTGCCATATTCTTCCAGTATTCTCTACCTAGAATGTACATACAAGTAGAGATGGGGCCACTTTAGAGAATTTTGTGTGTGTGTGTGTGTGTGTGTGTGTGTGTGTGTGTGTGTGTGTTGACCAAGTGAACAATTTGTTCCAACCACAAAGTATGTCCATCATAAGTTTATTCTCAGGAAATGATTAGTGAACAGATCCATGGATTAAGTGACCTCATTAGCAAAATTTTGTTAGAACTTCAAATTTTCACAAACTGTCGCACAATCAGGGAGCGACGACAATACATTTTTCCCCAAGTGTCAAAATCAACCCTTCCCTCTTGTCCTATTGTCCTTGAAATGTGAGGAAGCTTCTTTTTGTCTAATGTATCGACTGAGTAAATGGTACAAGCCTGTTGGGGAAATGAATGGAAAATGATGACAATATGCGATTGTGAGTTGCTGTGACTTCTTAGGAATAGGCATCCTTTTAGTCACTTGGTTACAGATTAAAACGTGGCTGCATTCCAGGAACTGAGCAAGGGATTGTGACTTTTCACCATACTGACTGGAAAAAAAAAGGTAGAACCTCCTTCTACTCCTCTGTGAGATCTGAAGTTAAACAGCACATCTAGTTTACTCCAGTACTAAGAGACAACACTGCCTATGCATCCTCCACTGCTCCCTAAAATGTTCTTAAGGTTTCTTAACATATTAAATCTACCTCACCAACTATTTCACTCCCAGATATTTATTTGAGAGAAGTGGGAGAATAAATTCATACTAAAACTAGTATATAATGTTCACTGCAGCTTTTTCTTGACATAGCCAAAATTTGAAGCAACCAAATGTTCACCAATTTGTGAATGATGAACAAAATATGAATGATGAATAAAATGTCCTCATTCAGCAATAATGAAGAATATCAATACATCAAAATAATTGAAAGAAGATGCTCCATGGGAAAAATAATTAAAAAATACTAAGTAAAGTGGAAGCAATCAAATAAAAAAGAGAACAAATGTTGTGATTTTGTTGACACAAATTCAGAGAAAGGTAAAACTATAATTCTACAAAGATCTTATTTCACCCAAGGCTGAGGAGTTCTTTCTCCAGAAGCTGAAGGGAACAGGTGTAGAGACCCATAGCCAAACATTAAGCAGAGACAGAGAGCTCAAATTGGAGATTTCCACTGGGTCCCTCCCCTTGGAGCTCAGGGAACCTGGTGGAAGAGAGGAAGAAAGAATTGTAGGAGCCAGAGGGGTTGAGGACACAAAGGAGAACAGAGCCCATGGAATCAACTAAATAGGGCTCAATCAGGGCTCACAAAGACTGAAGCTGAAATTGCAGAGCTTGCATGGGATGGTGCTAGGTTTGCTGCATATATGATTGTTGGCTTAGTATTTTTATGGGACTCCTAACAATAAGAGTGGAGGTATCTCTGACTCTTTTGCCTGCTCTTGGGACTATTTTTCTTCTACTGAGTTGCCTTGCTCAGCCTTGGTATGAGGGTTTGTGCCTGGTCTTATTTTATCTTTTTAGGTTGATATCCCTGGGAGGGCTGCTCTTTCCTGAAGGGAAAAAAGGAGAAGTAGCTCTGGGGGAGAACAAAGGTGGGAAGGGGAATTTGGAGGAGTGGAGAGAGGGGAAACTGCAGTCAGGATGTATTATAAGAGAGGGAAAAAAGTGCATTCAAGTCTGGTTTTCTTTTGTTTTACATCTAGTATCTACTTATGAGTCAGTACACACCATGTTTGTCTTTCTGAGTCTGGGTTACCTCACTCAGGATGATATTTTCTAGTTCTATCCATTTGCCTACAAATTCCATGATGTCATTATTTTTTTACAGTTGAGTAATTCTCCATTATGTAAATGTACCACATTTTCTTTATACCTTCTTCAGTTGAGGGACATCTAGGTTGTTCCCATGTTCTGGCTATTATGAATAATACTGTTACGAACATAGCTGAACAAGTGTCCTTGTGGTATGATTGAGCATACATTGTGTATATGCCCAAAAGTGGTATCATTAAATCTTGAGGTAGATTGATTCTCAATTTTTTGAGTTGCCATGCTGATTTCCAAAGTGGCTATACAAGTTTGCGTTCCCACCAGCAGTGGAGGAGTGTTCCCCTTACTCCACATCCTCTACAATATAAGCTGTCCTCAATGTTTTTTATCTTAGCCATTCTGACAGGTGTAAAATGGTATCTCAGAGTCACTTTGATTTGCATTTTCCTGATTACTAAGAATGTTGAGCAATTCCATAAATGTCTTTAAGCCATTTGAGATTCTTTTGTTAAGAATTCTCTGTTTAGCTCTGTATTCCAGTTTTTATTAGATTATTTGGTATTTTGATGTCCCTGGCAGTGGGATCAGGATCTATCCCTGGTGCATGAACTGGCTTTCTGAAGTCTATTATCTATAATGGGACACCTTGCTCAGCCTTGATGCAGGAGGGAGGGGCTTGGCCCTGCCTCAACTGAATGTACCAGGCTTTGTTGACTCCCCATGGGAGACCTTACCTTTTTAGAAGAGAGGATGGGAGGTGGGATGGAGGGAAGGTAGAGGGGTAGCAGGAGAAGGGAGGGAGAAATGTAGTTGGTATGTAAAATTTTTAAAAAATTAAATAAATAAAAAAAGTTGGAATGATAACTGAAAAAGAAATGTGGCCAAACCATAGCAGTTAGCCAAGAGAATTTTCTGAGCATCCGTGAAACATCCTAATCCATTCCTTTTGGAATGCCTAACCAGCAAGGCATTCCCCAGCAGTGCGAGCACAGAACAAATAGAAAATGAAGTTTGCAGAGAAATACTAATTCATCAACCAGCAAAAAGATTTTGGAAAGTCCAGGGTTGTATGAATTCCAAAGTATTGAAGTTGGGTGTTGAGGGAGTCAAAGATAGAAAATAAAATAGAAAAATCAAAACCTAAGAGAGAAACTCATGGAAAGTTCATGAGAAAGGGACATGCTAGTGTAGAAGAAGGCAATTGGGAAGGTGGCCTGAGGAAAAGAGAGACAGAGCTCAGAACTAGAAGCACAAGATTTCCTGGAAATGCGGCAAGACATTACTTTAATTAAAAGTACTGTGCTTGCTAGGAGTTTATAAAAATACTTTTCAAGTTTCAATCTACTACTTATTTGCAGATCTCTCTGTGAAATTCTAAGGTGTTAATTGAAGCCTTTATAATCATTTGCACATAGCAATTTCACAGCTCTTTGAGGAAATATGTGGAAATACTTTGTCTTTCAAACACTGTTTCCAAGCGATTGTTATCAATGTGCAATCATAAAAGTGAAACTTCAGATGTCTTCTCTGTGCCACTGGCAATGGAATCTTTTTTTTTTTTAAGAAATAGACGATGTGACTGAATTATGAAACACAAAATTCCTAAATTACCTCATATGTTTATGATGATTGAATCAAATTTCTTTACCTCTAGGGTTTAGTGATCAACTTGAAGAACAAACAAAACTAAGAAAATAAAAATATATATATATTTTCTCATAATGTCCTGCTTCTCAGTAACGAAAATGAATTTTTTAAGAGCTCCATTATTTTGACTGGAAGAAACAAAACTCTAGCAAGGCAGCAGGTGGTTATCATTCTGAAACAGAAAAATAAACACTTTCAACTTCAAAGCGTCCCTTTGAATCTAGTCCAATTGAGTGTCAATATCTCTTGAGTACTGGTGTTTATGGGTGAGCTCTGAAATGCTAATGTGATGACTGACTTCATCACTTGAGACCATAGACTCAAAGTTGTAAATACAGGATAAAAAAAAAAACAAAGCATGTCATCCAGCTGATCCTCTGAGAGATCCAGTTCCCAAAGAAGCATGCAATTGGAGAGGATGTGATGGAAAGATGATAACAGTTAGCGCGCTGGATTGTTCAGTTATACATGTTTTCTAAAGACAGTTATACATTGCATGCATAACATGAAGTGCCAGTGTCCCTGGGACAGTATCAGTTTCCTATGAGTTACAGAACACAAAATGATCACATAATCTCATTTTATCATATCTCCATTAGACATATGATCTATTTCTTTCATTTTTGTCTACAGTGGATTTCTCCTTTTCTGGAATTTAGAGGAGAAATTCTTTTTCCTCTAAAAATGTATGGGTATGCGTATGTTTCAATGGTCCATCTCCAGAGTCTTCCTCTATTGCTCTCCACCTACTATTTTGAGAGAGGATCGCTCATTGAACCCGGAGCTCACAGACTGGCTAAGAGCTCTTGGCACCCTCCTGGTCTCCCACTTCCTGGAGCTGAGACGCAGTGTGTACCACCATGCTTGGCTTTTACCATGGGTGCTGGGAATCTAAACTCATGTGCTTATGCCAGCACAGCAAGCATTTTACCTACCCACCAAGCCATGTCTCCATCCAATTCTCAGATTTCCCCTTTTAGTGTCAATGTGAAGTTTGGTAGTCTGCCTTGATAGGTATAAAGTGGAAGCAGACTGATCAAGGCCTCAAAATTATCCAACACCAGAAGGCATCATTCTGAAGAGCAGTTTTGCACCCCTAAGGCATCATTCCCCCAGAAGACAATGTTGCACCACAAGTTAGAATGTGGTATAAGTGACCATATTCTAACTTGTGGAACATGGAGGTCCTGTGGCGAACAACCAAGAATTGGGAATGGCAGGTAAGTGTGTGCAATCCAGCATTTCAACGGAGGGACAGCCTCAGTGTGTAACTGACACTGACTTCTCTCAGCTATTCCTTTAACCCCACAGGAAGGATGCCATTATTTCACTTTGCACTTTGCACATGAAGAAACTGAGGCGAACGCTGATTGTATAGCTCATCCATGATGATAAAGCTCTCAAATCTGGAATTCTCTGCTTATTAAATAATGACTTTGCTTTATTTTTCCTCAAATAAAAGGAAAACAAGAAAAACATTAAGAGTTTATGTATTATGTAATGAACAAAATATCGGTAGAGTACTTGATCTGTAAAGCATGTTTGGTTTTGTAAAAGCAAACATTGTATATATTTCTGTTGCCTTTTAAAGATTAAAAAAAAAAAACAAAATAAATTTACAGTGGCCTCTGAGACAGAAAACTTAATTACAAAGCAATTATTCCTTCTCTTAATAGGATGACATCACAGCTGTACAAAATATGAAGAAACCATAACAAAAGGTTTCTTTGGTTAAATAGTATTTTTTCTTTTTATTAGTACTCTCTTTTAGCCTATATTAATTATGATGAATAATGTGTTTGATTATGATACTGTCATACATGGGCTAATGCATTTTGGTACATTTATTCGTTCTTATCTCTTCTGTTGTGCTAAAGAGGGCTTCTTTGTAGATAATTATTTGTTTTCTATTTTTTCCTTAAGTGAAATTTTGTGAACAACAAATGTAGGTTTGCTTCTTGGTAAGATTTTTGGCCTTTATTCCCAAGATGACTTTTCAGAAAATAAACCATTACACAACAACATGAAATTATATTATTACCAATGATAAGTGAAATATCCCAAAGGTAAAACACTCACCAAAATGTCTATTTTTCTACTGATCTTTTATTTGTGTGTTTTCTGGTTGTCCCACCTTATTTTTCTTAATGGATGGTTAATTTTTCTTAACCCAATTAAAATTTTCAAATATGAAACATCATATCATGTTATATGGAATTATATTTATCCTGTAGAAGCATTTTATGGAATTTTTAAAACATAATTTGGTTTTATCAAACTTAGAACTCATTTCCTTAAGTTAGAATAAAAGATTACTGATGTTAACACACCAGACAAATGTATAATACAGTTAGCTCCCCAAGATGTATCTCACTGCTTGACAATGTTCATGCATCACTCTCTGATGCTGACAGGTGATGTGATTGTAAGGATTTTACAGCTGAGCTGGTAAGGCATGTCAAGGTTCACATAAAAGAAATTTCAGCAATTGGAGAAAGGCTCCTCAATGAAATGTCGTACCCTTCACATGAAATAGCTATTGCTCTATATTGGCAGATAAAGGTATTTGGAAAGAATTCACTTAGCAAATTCAACATGAGCAAAACACACTTTAGAATTCAGATTAGCCTTGCTAATTCAAAAAGTCACCAGCAAGAGTAAGACATTTTCTTCCAAAATAAAGAATTAAAAATTCCCATTCTGGAGGCTTTTTAAAAATAAAAATACTTCTGCTATCTGTAACTATATTTTAAAGTGCCCCAAAGCAAACACATTAAGAAGAATGAAAATTATTTCTAATCTTTGCAATTTTTCTAGGTGTTAACACAGAAAATGTTGATTGAAGTGACTATAAAAAAGCCACCCTCTTAGAATCCTGAAAATCTGTGATTGTTGCTGTTGGTCATAAAGAAAAGCTTTGGTTCCTGAGATTTACTTTGCTGCCTCAAAGGATATTGCACAAGTCTGCTAAAAATATTATTGTTGACATTAATATTTACTAAGTAAGCTCCATGCAGCTTCTTAGGAGAATGGCACCAATCTCCAGTGATGGAGTAGTGTACACTCTGAGCTTGCCACTGGTTTCCTACCCGGAATCCCTAGTTCACACCGAAATAGTTTCTCACATAAAAGGTGAGTGTGTACCAGGACATATCTGAGAAGGTATAAGTTTTGGCATTTTCTTCAATTTGTATTTTATTGACCACACAGATACTTCATATTGTACAAAAACATGCTTTATAAGGAAGATTTTAGGGTCAAGGAGATGATTACCTGAGTTCAAAGAGCAAGCATCCCCATAAAAAGCCTTGCATAGCCACAGTGTTCAAGAGGGGAGAAAGAAAGAACACTGAGGCTTGCTAAGCCTAGCTCCAAGTTCAGTTGAGAATCTTCGTGTTAAGAGGATAAGATAGAGAGTGGTAGGCCAGTACATTCCATGCCCTTCTCTGGCCTCTGTAAATGCACAAGCATGCACACTTACAAGCATATGTATACATATACCAAATTCATATACACACCAAGAAAAAGAAAAGAAAGGGAGATTTTAGTTAACACTAGAGAGAAAATGAGAAAAAACAAAGAAAAGACAAGAGGGTTGGGAGACACACACACACACACAAACAAACACACACACACACAGACAAACAGAGAGAGAGAGAGAGAGAGAGAGAGAGAGAGAGAGAGAGAGAGAGAGAGAGAGAGAGAGAGATTACTTTCCTCTTTCTATCAGTTTATCTAAACCCAAGGGAATGAGAGATGCATGGCTTAATAAAGGAATGTAATACCAATAAAATGTTTTCCTATCCTTTGCTCTAACTGGACTTGAAGGTCAGTATTATTTTACCACAAAATGTTGTCTATGAGAATCTATGAGAGAAAACAAAGAATAATACCAAGGCACAAAACAAAATAAAAATGAAGGAGTCTGCAATGTATGCTCCTTGCTTGCTCCTTCCTCCAACCTCATCTCCCTACCCGAACCTACCTCCTTGAAGCTAGAAGACCAAAAGCATAGTGCTATATCTTTCTTCTTTTATTTTCAAGCAGCATGAGGTCACTTGGGTTATTCCATCATCTGGAGAAAAGGAAGTTGAAAATAAGAATGCTCTCCTGCAGAGCTGAAGCCATTGTGCAAGTTTGCATCCCCCTGTATCTTTCTGCACATCACCTCCTTCACTCTCTAAACCTCTTTGTGTCTTTTATACTCCTTCACAATTTCATTCCACACATGATTAGCTGTCATATTCCTGATTTACGACATCCCTTCTGAAAATGAACTCTGATTTTGTTTTTAATTCTGAATCCCAAGTCAGGGGATGTGATTGACCCAATTCAATCTTTTGTGCTCTGTCTGGATTGATAAATATTTAACCATTATTAATGGTTGAATTGTTTCCTCCAAAAAGACAGGGTACAGTATTAATCTACAATATCTGAATGTGTAACCATTTTGTAAATGGGATCTTTTCAGATGTACTCACATTAAGATGAGACCATTAGGATGGAGTCAATCCATTGTAGCAGCTGTGTTGGTTAGAAAAGAGAAATGTAGACATAATCACAGGGAGAAGGCAGCAGGGTACAAGCACTGGCAGACACTGGATTTGTCCTTCCAGGAGTCTCTATTGTTTCTTGGACTGCAGTAAGGCAGAACATTGTGGTGGAAGTGTTGTGCTGGAAAAAGCTGCTTGTTTACAGCAACTAGAAAGCAGAGAAAAACATAGAACAAAGCCAAAAATAAGTTATTGTTCAAAGGCACATCACTTACTTCTTCCAACTATGCTTCACCTAAATCTCCACCAGTTCTCAGAAATGATGTCAAATTCGTACTTTATTTGTGGCTGGTGCTATACCTCAGTTGGTAACTGCTGCACAAGCACATGTCTGGGGATATGAGCTCAATGCCCATGGAAGAGCTGGATGCAGTTGCCCATGTCAATAATCCCATCACTGGGAAGATGCATAGGAAGATCCCTGGAGCTTTTCGGCTAGCCATTCTAGTCAATTGATGAGTTACAGGTTCAGGGAGAGACTTCCTCAAAAACCAAAGTAGATAGCCCTTGAGGAAGACAACTGACACTGACCTCTGGCCTTCACATGCATGTGCAGTGCACATGCAACTGAACACACACATTCACAAATACATAAATACACACAAAATTAATTTTTAAATTATAACTAATAATTTATTAATCTTCAATTAAGTCAGAATATTCATGAAACACTCATCTCTCTGTTCTTGTGTCTATCAGCTGAGGACCAATTCTCAACACCTATGCCTCTGGGAGAATTCCTCTGCTCTCATATTGGCTCCCTTTTGGTTCATTTACTCTACAACTATTTTAGAATGATATCTGATTTAGACTTTATGTTTTTATGTTTTCAATTTGGTCTTCAACACCCTCTAAAAATAGCGGTGTAGTCTCCTCTGTCTAGGAAGTCTCCAAGTTCTAATGACTTCTCAGACTCTTCAGAAAAATGGGTCTCTGATACAGTCAACTAGAGTGTCTGACACATGTGATCATTGATAATACCTTCAAGACATGCAAGTATTACCAACAAACTGCCCTTTCAGCGTACCACTTGGCAAAATTAAGAGACTCAAAATGCCAATGTTCTGGAAGTCATCTCCCATTTCTGAAAAGTTACCATATAAATGTCCTTTCTTAGAAATAAAAGTGCATTATGAGAAAGGAGCCACCCCTTCTGCAAGTATATCTAGATAAGGAAACCATAGAGTTGTATAGGCTCCCACAGATAGAAATAGTCTTATGACTGAGTAAAAGGTCAATAATGGTCAGGAAATTATATTTTTCCTGGGAAACTAAAAATTTCTAGGTTGTAGGGTATCTGTACAGTATATGAATATATATTGTTGTAATTGGCTTAATAAAGACCAAATGTTCAATAGTTAAGCAGGAGGTATAGGTGAGCCTTCTGGGAAGAGAGAGAGGAAGGGGGAGATGAATCTAGATGTCATGGAGATGTGGAACAAGTCAGACACACAGAATGGGAGAGAGGTAAAGGCCACATGATAGAAAGTAGATTAATAAAAATATGGGTTAAGTTATAAGATCTAGTGGGACATGTCTTAACTATGGTCGAGCTTTTATAATTAATAATAAGTTTCTGTGTCATTATTTGGGAGCTGGCTGGTGGGACAGAGAAAGATTTTTTGCTATATTTCTAGAACCATTTTTTCCAAAAAAAAAAAAAAAAAAAAGGACTCAGTATATGTCTTCAGAAACGTTCAGATGGTGAGCAAAAAACACACAATTTCCTGCATTCTAATGACTAAATACTAATCAAAGCTCATTGGCTTTAGTCTACCAAACCATTTCCATTTGCAGCAAAGAATTCTGCATGAAATAAATCCAAAAGCACATTTGGTTTTAGCCTTGCCAATGATCTACTAAAACCAGTTTGTATCAGCTTGCCTGAGCCATGTTAAATCTTCAGAAATCCTATGAACCATTTGATATCACATTGTTAGATTAAAATCAGCCATCTTGGGAATAATAGCAAAAATAAATAAATAAATCAGAGAATGTTACAAAATGAGTTTGTTTGGTTTTCTTGTTTGTTTGTGTGTTTGTTTTTGTTTTTGTCAAGAGAACTGACTGCTAAATATTCATCAGGGTGCCTCCAACCTCTACTATACCAGTAACAATGTCCATGTTCTTAAAAAAAAAAGATATTCCATTTATATAACTTCCCAGTACTTTATCACAGTGTTTCAGCTTCTGGATGTTGCCATTTCAGAATATATATGTCTATCAACTCACTCCACCATAGACAAAGAAAAAAAGAAAGAAAACCCTGTTTTGTACCTCTCAACAACAACACATCTGGTCCACATATAAGAGAGGCCATTTCTTATCTTTCATGGTTATCATTTGACATTTTGAAACCTAACTGTAACTTCTATAGATATTCCAAAGAGAGTGATGGAAGGTTTTGAACAAGCAGAGTAGATTTTTAAAAATGAATATCTGAAAATATCTGGTGATAAGTATTTTAATTCAAGACTAATTCCAAGGAGTACATCTTCCCCTAGGAAATGCAGGATAATACTGATTACTCAGTAAGGCTGCTTCTGTGGTGCACAAGAAAGAGCAGCTGTGAACGTTGGCCTCCATCCAGGTTGATAAACTAGGGACATGCTGCTGCTGTACATGGAAGTCTTAGCATTCACACTTCCACTGTAAGATCTATCACGGGGGAAGTTTACCTTTTGTGGTTTTCAACTAATTTTTCTCCAAAGGAAAGAGAATAAATTTTACTCTAAATTTAAATCCTTCCAGGATGCAATAATAAGATGTGAACTTTGTTTTTTCACTGGTTTGATAACTGCAGTCTTTCTGCCCTCCCCTTTTTTGTGGTTGATAAGACATAATGAAACCCCATGGACCCCATACTTATCCTTGGATTCATTTTCTGTGATTTTAGTTACCCACAGTCAAATATTACTTGAAAATATTAAATGGAAAAATTCCAGAAATAAACAATATATTTAAAATAACTTAAACAACATCATATTATTATAATTGTTTTTTATTAGTAGTAATTATAGTTAACTTCTGATTGTGCCTAATTTATAAAATAAACTCTACTATAGGTTTGCAGTTATAGAAAACAAGAATGGAATCTTTTTGATAATGCCATTCTATTGGTGTGAAGTGATATCTCACTATAATTTTAATTAGTGTTTCTCTACTGAACAATGATATTGAATACCCTCTCATACTCCTGTTGGCCATGTGTGTGCTTTCTTTGGAAAAAAATCTATTTGTCACCTTTGCTTAGCTATCAATCAGATTGCCTATCTTCTTATTGTTGAGTTGTTTGAATTCCTTATATGTTTTGGATATTAACCTTCTCTCAGATATGTGCTTTGCAAGTATGTGTCAGGTGACAATGTAGACTTAACATATTAAAGCCCTTGATTTATTTCCTAACATATACAAGAAAGTGATGACATATATAGGATCCATTGGGGATCTCCAAAGATGTCAACAACAGATAGGGAGGGAGATAGCATACCCATAAAAGGCCTGTTGTTCCTGTATATGGTTCCTGAGTAGTGAACATAACATACTATTCTGATTGAAAAAATGTTTCTCAAAATCAACTGTTGTATAAATGTCTGTCATTAAAGCTTCATTCTTTTGGCTTACAAAAATAATCATGTATTATTTAGTTAAATTGTCATGATGCCAATCTGTTTTTAACTATCTATGTTTATACCCAAAGACAAATGCTACTCTCAGCCTTGATCAGAGAAGTCCAATGATGGTGAAAGCAGAGACTCATGGCTAACAATATACTGAGAGTAAGAAACAATTGCATGCACAGTTCTAAACAAGATATTTATGCCACCACTGTTGCAGGATATTTGATCACACTGTGAACCCTTGAACCTGCTTCTAGTGTGGTGTGGCTCAGCCCTAGCACACATCTTTAATCCAAGAGCTTTCTACTTGAATATCATAGACATGATTAAATAAAGTCAACCATAGGTTAAGAGGTGGAGCAAGCAACCAGTTGATAGGAAGTGAACATAAAAACCCATAGAGAGTAAGAAGGAGTCAGAAGGATGGATAGAGATATTCACAGGAAGTAGAAGGGAAGGACATTCAGTTTGAGGAGGTTGGTGAGATGGGTAGGAAAACAAAGAGGCTTCTTGGACAATGGTGGAGGAGGAAGGTCAGCTGGGCACTTTCTCTGCCTCTCTAAGCTGTCAAGATTTCACCCCAACATCTGGTTTCTGAGTCTTTATTGGCAAAAATCAAACTATCGAGATTTTGTTTAAAAAAAAAAATCTCTAATGCTTAGAGGACTTCATGGAAGAGGGGACAGAAGGAATGTAAGAGCCAAACTATAGAGAGAAAGGCTATGTAATGCCATCTTGTAGGCATGACACAGCCAACGTAGTCATGACCTCAAAGTAACTGTGACTGACTATACTGGGCCTATACAAGACTGAGCCTGTCAACACTCAACTAGGCCCTATCTTGCCCTACAAAAATATTGACTACTAATGGATTCTGGGAAAAGGCAACCAATTGTCTTCAGTTTTGTCCCCACTGAGGAGCCCACCAGGCTTCAGTGGCTAATTCCAAACTCCTGGTCACACAGAAGACCATAGTTAAATTTAGTGGACCCCAAAACAAATAAAACGAAATAAATGTTGGAAGGAACTTGTGTGGTGCAATAGGGGTAGGAGGAAGATAAAATGAGTGGATGGTTATAGTGATCAGAATACACTGGTCATATGTACAAAATTATCAAAGAAAAATTCAATAAAAATTATTCTTGAAAACTACTACATGAGACCATTAATATTTCAATAAGAATCAATCCCCTCAAACTTGAGAAACATATAAACTTTTTATCTTATAATTTTTGCTAAGTTTTCAGAGTTTCAGAGGCCCTGAGCTGTGTTAAAGGGATCCATATGTGAAGCTTGGATTTGCCTCAAAGAGATCTGCCTTGAAGACACACAGCTTTTTCTGAAGTGTCTCTCAGATGGAACCAGAGCAGTTTTGTCTCCACACTTCGGAGATCACACAGCTGGTCAATTGTAGAACTGAGTGAAGCCAAGATATAATTTCGAACTTAGAGTATTCTTCCCCCTGTATTGCTTTCCCTGGGGGAATGAAATTAAGAGGAGGTAAATTTCCAGTTATATTCAACAAACCCTAGTAAATACGGATGCTCTTTAAGTATAGGATATTAAACATTTTATGGCTTATTATGTCACAGTGGGACAATGCCTGCCTAGTAGATGGGAGCACCTGGGTTTGATTCTGAGCATGAGAAAACCAAGCAAAGCAACAACAACAAATATTATCTGCTGTGGTGGTTTAAATAAGAATGTCTCCTAGAGGCTCATATTTGTGAATGCTTGGTCCCCAGTTTGGGAAGAAGGATTAGGAGGTGTGGACTTGTAACAGGTGTGTCACTGGGGGTGAGCTTTGAGGTTTCAAAACCTCATTCCATTCACAGTTAGCTTTCTCTCTATCTCCTACTTAAGGATAAGAATGTAAGTTCTCAACTACTGCTTCAGTGCCATGCCTGTCTTCTTGATGTCATGTTTCCCACCATGATAGTCATGGACTTATCCTCTGAAACAGCAAGCCCCCAATAAACTCTTTGTTATATAAGTTGCCTGTATCACTGTTTCTTATCACAGCAATAGAGAAGTAACTAAGATGCCTGATGTTCTTGGAAAAGGTCTTTGGCCAGATAAAACATAATCTAAGAATTCTACTTTTGCAAGTTGGGTGGTTCATGCCTGTGATACAAGCACTTGGGAGGTGCTCAGGAGGCAGAGGAAAGTGGGAATCTGTGAGTTTGAGGCCCGCCTGTCATACATAGTGAGCTCTAGGCCAGCTAGGGTTAGAGTGAGACCCTGTCTCAAAAAAAAATATTTTCTCTCTGTTTTCACAAAGCCTTGTTGGAGGGAGGGTGATAATGATACCTTTCATTCAACAGTATTCCAATTCATTTCCTAAAGCCTCTAAAACAGATTATCATAAACTAAGCAGCATAAAGCAACAGAAATGCCTTTCTCTTGCAACTGTGGAAACAGATTGTCAAGATCAAGGGTCAGCAGGACCCTACTTACTCTGTGTACTCTGTGAAGACCTTTCCTCGGCTCTTTGCAATTGCCACCGTGCCCTCGCTTGTAGCCACACCTCTGTCCCACCTTCATACTGCCTCCCACTGTGTCTATATTACCTCTTTGTGCCTCTCTCTTTTTAAAATATTTAAATCAGTATGATAGGGTTTGGCCACATAATTAATGGTAATTGCTTTGCCTTAAAATCCTTAACCACATTTCCAAAGACTTCTTTTTCTAAAGTATCACTTACGAAAACCCAAGGATATGTATTTCATGTCTTTAGATGGTCATTGTCCAACCCACTACAGTACAGTATGTGATGAAGTGTATTTTTCACTTACATATACATATGCACTGGTAAATTTTCATTCTGTCTTTGAGATACAGGCCTTTTCCATCACAGACCCATTTCTTGGTATCTAGTATGTCACCCACCTCCCTAAACTGGGTCATGTCTGGAGGGAAGGCAGACTGTCCCATTATCCCAGTGGTTGTTTAGGACTATCTTCCTGCTTCCATAGGCTGTAAGTTGAACATGTGAGTTAGCCACAGAATGTGAGTAGTGCTATCCTTGGACTCAGGCTACAAGAGTCCCCACCATGAGTTCTATAGTTTTGAGGCCCTGTTCTGTCCTGACTATTGCTTTGTCCCTCTCCTTGAGGCAAATTACATGTGACAATAAATGATGACTTGGAGCTCAACGTTCCCAATTCTAGGTCATATTCAAGACTCTGACATCTTGAAATTCTTTCAAAGTCAAGAGACTTTCTCTCCCAGAGTGAATTTATTGCCAGTGTGGACTCCTTGAGTACTGAGGGACACTGAAGATAAGACTGGGTGAGTTTTAGGGTCACTTGAATGCAGGGATTGGAACATCTACACACATGGTCCAGGCTTGAACAGGTATGGGAAGAGAAGGTGAGAGACATAGAACTTCGAGCCTCCGCTCATCTTCACACCTAAGACCCTGCAAACACTAAAGGTAAACTTGACCATGAGGACAGAACAGAGGGAAGGCCAGGTATTAATGTGCTTCCCTTGGTTTCTCTAAGATGTGGTAGGAGATCAGACCGTACAAGATAATTGGGGACAGTTAGCAACTACCCTGCTAAGTTAGAGTTAATTTTGAACAAATGCCAAAAATACATATCTTTAATATATATATTAATGACTTTACAGCTTACAATTTTGGTTCAATTATTTCTTCCCCTGAATTTTATCCTTGAAAACATTTTAAAATACAGAGAGTATTCTTTTCATTTCCAAGTTGCTTTTTTTCTTTTAAGAAAATAAAAAGAAAAATGTCCCAAATGCCCAGTAATAGACAAATAGCTAAATAAGCAGCAGCATACCAAAATCAATATAATGGAGCTTATAAAATAATGTTTATAAATTGTTTTAATAATATGGAAAACCCTTTAAAACTGAATAAAAACAATGCAATTAGGCATAAAATTTTAAGTTCAATAAGGTTCCAACTATGTAAAATAAATTTTAGGGGAAAATGACTTCAAGGAAATAACCAAAATGTTAATTGTTCACAGAAAGTGAACATCTGGTTTATTTTTATTATAATTTATAATTTAATTAACAAATTATCTACAGCAACATGTATTACTTTTGTGGCCAGATTTTTTAAAAACCACTTTAAAGAATAAAACACGGAGACCTATTACAGAGCACAGATTGAGCACATATGTTTTCTAGCTCCTTACCTGAACCAAACTGAATAACAGCAGAGGTCTGTTTGTTTGTTTGTTTTGTTTTGTTTGAATAAAGGCATAAATCTGCAAAGAAAAGGACTGGGAAAGAAAACAATAATAAAATGACTTTGGAAACCAGAAAACGGGTGAGGAAAAAGTGCCACATGAAACAGGCCTATAAAAGATGACTTTCTACCAAGAATGGGTGACTTTCTACCAAGAATGGGGGACCAACCTGATGATAGAAAAGTCAGGATTAGAGGCTTTCTATGTGTAAGAATGGAAAAACAAACATGTAAAATAAAAGAGAGCAATGGAAAATCTGAACAAAATGCATTTACGATCCCAGCAGAGCTTTTTTTCCCAAAGAGATTAAAGTACATACAGTTACAAGACCTCCACAAGATTGGTCCCCACAACATTTAATCATTGGTAGAGAGGGGCTCATGAATTCCCACCTTTTTCCCTCCTTGAGAGACTATTGGCACCTGATAGCTGTTGAAAAATCAGATGTCGTTTTCATAAGTGGTGTAGACATTGAAAAGTAACCCATGCCCCAGTACAAAACCTCCCACTGGGATCATGCCGGAAACCATGGCTACACTCTGTGGGTCACACACAAAAGATGACACAGAGGTAGATGGGAAACTTCTAAAAGAAGAAAGCTTTCAGTAGAGTGGGAAAGAAGAGAGAGGCTGGTGAGATGACTCAAATTCAGTTTGCATGCATGAAACTCTTCAAAGAATACATTTATACAATATATGAAAATAAATTAGAGCATATATTCTGGACCTAGTACAATAGGCAGAGCAGAAGACTGATGCATAATACTGAAAAATACAAGCATTGTCTAAATGGTGAGATTCCTATTATTTTCCCCTACAATGCTGGTGTGATGATTCAGGCAGAAATCTGATCATATCAAGAGAAAAGTAATATATTCTGGTCACTGGTGGGTTGATAGACAAGCTACTCATTAATATATTTTTCATGTTTTTGCACAGTGGCTAAACAACCTTTTGCTGTCTCATTCCTAAAAAGCAGGGAAGCCAAGAATTGTGAGTCACTTGAGAAAAGTCTTTATTTTGAAAGGGAAAATCTAAGAGTTCTCCCAATGGTCTGGAGAGATAACTCAGAAGTTAAGAGCACTGGCAGCTCTTCCAGAGTCCTGAGTTCAAGTCCCCCAGCTACAGGGTAGCTCACAACTATCTATAATGTGATCTGGTGCCCTCTTCTTGAATGCAGGCAGAATACTGTATACATAATAAACAAAACAAAACAAATAAACAGTTGCCCCCAAATACAGACTAACAACAAACACTACAGTATGCAAATATAAATTTTGAATAATTACTGAAACCTTCAAAGAGATAGGCTAGTATGTTTAGTTCATAAAAAAAGAAATGAAGTCTGTCCTGGTTAGTTTTTTGTCAACTTGGGTGATCTAGGAAGAGGAACCTCAATTGAGAAAATGTTTCCATCAGATTACCTGCAGGGCAGGCAGTGAGGCTTTTTATTAATGCTTCATGCAGGAGGGGCCAATTCAGCTTGAGTGGTACCAGCTCTGGGCTGATGGTCCTGAGATGTATGAGAAAGTAGACCGAGCCAGCCATGGAGGGCAAGACAATAAGAAGCATTCCTCTATGGGCTCTGCTTCAGTTCTTGCTTCCATGTTCCTGCCCTAAATTCCTGTCCTGACTTCCCTTCATGATGGACTTCGTGTGAGATGTAAGGAGACACAAACCCTTTCCTCCCTACCTTAGTTAGGGTTTCTATTGCTGTGAAGAGACACCATGACCATGACAACTCTTATAAAGGAAAGCATTTATTTGGGGCTGGCTTACAGTTCAGAGGGTTAGTCCATTGCCATCGTGGAGGGAAGCATAGTGACATGCAGACAGACCTGGTGCTGCAGAGGCAGGTGAGAGTTCTACACCTAGATTGTCAGGCAGCAGGAAGAGGAAGTGAGATACTGGGCCTGCCTTAAGTATCTGAGACCTCAAAGGCCCCTTCCAGTGACACACTCCCTCTAATAAAGCCACACCTACTCCAACAAGGCATCACCTCCTAATAGTGCCACTCCCTAAGGTCCTATGAGGGATGATTTCATTCAAACCACCACAGTCTACTTCCTGGCCCCCAGAGGCTTGTAGCCATATCATAATGCAAAATGCATTTAGTCTAGCTTCAAAAGTCTCCATAGTCTGTCACAGTCTCAGCGCTGTTTAAAAGTTCAAAGTTTCTTCTGAGACTCATGCAATCTCTTAACTTTAATCACCTGTAAAATCAAAACAAAAAAGCAGATCACATGCTTCCAACATATACTGTCACAGGATATACGTTACCATTCCAAAAAGGAGGAAAGGATACATACTGAAATACTAGACCAAAGCAATACCAAAAATCCACTGGCAAACTCCAAACTCTGTATCTCCATGTCTGATGTCAAAGTTCTCTTCAGATCTACAACTCCTTTCAGCTCTGTTGACTGCAACACACTTCTCACTCTTGAACTGGTTCCACTCTCTGTTAGCAACTCTTCTTGACAGGTATAACATGGTTCTAGCATCTCCAACATTTTGGGATCTCCATAGTAACCCAGGCCCCACCTTCAGAGCTTCATGAAATGTCCTCTCTAGGCCTCCCCATGCAGGAACACACCTGCCACATGCCTGGCCTCAGCGGCTTTCTGTAGCTATGGAGAGAGATTCCATACCCCTTTCTTCTATCCTTGACTCTAAAGTCAGGGTGGCAGCTTTCTGTTTTGGATGGTTTCCTTTGCTGCCTAAGCTTGGTTATTCTGGAACTTGCTCTATAGACTAGGTTGGCCTTGAACGTAGAGATCTGCCAGTATCTGCTTTCTGTGTACTGGGATAAAAGGCATACACCACCTTACTCAGCCCTAAGATTTTCTTTAATTCCCTGCTTAGTTGGGCAGGGTCTTGCACTGAGGTCACCTTTATTCCACTTAGCATCAGGCTTTTCTTTAACCTGTTTACACTTCCTGGTGCCCCTTTGCTCCTCAAACTGTACATTTTGTATTTTTCCATGCTCAGCTTGCTCCTTTCCATTGTATATCTCCATAAAAATAAACACTAATAACCACACAACAGAGTCAAATACTAGGCTGTTTTGAGATTTCCTCTGCTAAGGCAAATACTTCAAAATTTTTCAATTTATCTCAGGCTGCCTTTTTGGACAAGGGCAGAAAGTAGCCACATTCTTCACCAGAATATCATAAGAATGGTCCCTAAGTCACATGCAAATATGTCCCTTCTCTGAATCCTCTTGAACCAGGCCCACACCGTTCAGACTACCTTCATCACCACCATCTTCCATTTTCCCACTAGGATGGCCTGTTAAGGCCTGTTTAAAGCATCCAGTTATTTTTCTAGTCCAAAGTCTCAAGTTGTTTTATATTCCTCCAAACAAAAACAATACCCCACTCCTGGTACCAACTTCTGTCTTGTTAGAGACTATTGTTATAATAGAGACCATGAACAAAAGCAACTTGGTCATGGTCTCTGTCATAGCAATAGAAACAAAACTAAGGCAAAGGCCAAAGTATCAGTTCTTGAGAAAAAAAAAATCCTTGAAATTTAAAAATAGTGAAATGAAAAGCCCCAAAAGTTTTGGAGAATAAACGAAAAACAAACTTTCCTGATGAGAGGTGGGACTGACTTGTAAACCCACCTTTATACTCAAGAACCAGCCAGAATTCACCCCTTGCCATTCATCAACACTTGTCTGTTCTACTGGATGTTGATTATAGTTTGAAGAAGTCATTTGTGACATTCTCTCTCCCTCTTAGAACTGCTACACCAAAGCACCCTGACTTCCTACGCAATGAAGCTTTATTGCCACTTTCAGCCATTCATCTGAAATTGAAGAAATGGTTTCCCTAGCCCTCTGTTTTACCCCCTTTCTCAAATATAGTCTATCTGATAATTTTATAATACAAATTGCCTACCGGCTTCTCCTTTTTCTAGGCAGATACACCCAAGACTGACTCCTCTTTTACCACCTTTTGAAACAGCAACTCAAATTAATAAAAAGCACTGACATGTTTCCAGAGGGCCCATAGTCCCTTCTGGTAACAACAGCCAGCTCCATGTATACATACAGCCACCCTCACCAGGAACCATCCTGTGCTTAGAGTCCTCATGACCATTAATTAGCCACCTCTTGGGCACTGTACTACAATTACAGGTGCTAACAATGAGGGCCTGTCGCCTTTTGTGTGACTGTTTGAAGTTTTCACCACAGCCAAAGCTCAGATTTAACCCTTTGATTCTAGTTCACTCTGTATCTCAAACTGTAAATGTGTTTAAGTACAGTATGAAAGATATGGGACTATGACAATGCTGTTGAACAGTGCCATTCTCATAGTCAGGAGCCTAGCTTTGTAAGAAGCTAATGATTTGCTTTAAAAAAAAAAAAAACTCTTAGACTTTTAATTTGTCTGTGATGAAATCATTAACTTGTTTTTGTTATTGTTTTCTGAGACACACTAGGATTCTGAAAAAAGCAAATACTGAATTGAATCAGAATCATTGTGTACTACACTAGTTCATTAAAATAGATGTGCTTTTAAATAACCAGGAATATATATCCCACTACAGGAAAGTTCAACATGAATTTATAAAGCAAAACATTGGAAGAAGTTGTCCACATCACTAAGACATCTAGTCAGAATTAACTTCACAAACAAGGTCCATTAGTTCACCTAATCCCAAAGTATACTTTGCAATTTAGGAGTCACATGCCTTGGAACACTTAAATTTACTTTTGTGTCAGTTTCAACACTGATGGAGGTCACAAAACAATGCATATATTACCTCATTTGGTTCCATTTACAGATCTGTGGTATATGCAAGGTGACTGCTTTCTCCACTTTATAGACAGTGAGTTATTTATCAGAATGGGAGAAAGAAACCCCCCGCCAATGAATGCCCATTGCTTACATCCACCAATGCTTTCAGCAGTGCCAAGAGGTTACAGGTATGCTGTGTTAAGTACCTGAAAGTCACTCCACAGAAACTTCTGGAAAAAAATATAAACACAAAGACAATGGTCACTTTCAAAGGAATACCTTGCTCAAAAGGTCTCAAGAAAGAATGATTATAAAAATAACCCATTCCATAGGCTACTTATGCCATGAACACACTGCTTTCTTAGCTATGTGTGTAAACTAAGAAGAGACACAGCACTTCTGAGTCACACTCCAGACCTAAGTCATCCCTTGCAGGGAACATCAGCCTGGCTTGCTCAATCCTTTTTAATGTCCCTAATGTAGAATTAAACAAGGTTAGGGAAATATGTGAAAACTAACCACTTTAGTCTACTGAATAGGACATCTTGAATCAAAATCTGGAATACTGATATGTATTAGAGGAAACTTCCACCATTTTGAATTATACAAAGGCACTCAAAGGTTGCCAAAAAAATGACCTTAGTGTGGAAACAAGTGAAATTTATTGCTAGCAAATGAAGTGTTTCTTTTAATGGCTGCTTTTGGGAACATAGCTCGGTGACAATGATGCCACATTTCTGTTTCCAACCCCTGCTCCAGCATAGAGTCTGGATGATATTCATCTTTATACTGACACAGCCTGACTGGTACTTGTATTGTGGGGATTTGATAGATGTTTAATGAATAAGTTAATTAATGGTTCAATGAGCTGCTTCAGAATAGTTCCTAGATGTCTTTTGGCAGAGAAAAAAATACAAGCAGTAGAGTCAGAGACACTTGGGCATACTTTCCAGCTCCCACAGGCAACAGTTGATTCTCAGCCTCTCAGTACCATGGCATATCAACTGTAAAAGGGGATCCTTGTGAGTGACAATGCCAACCTCATGCAGTAACTCAGACAAAGGAATGACAGGCTATGAATTAAATAACCCACACATTCCATTAATGCATGTAAGCATAATGGCTGCTTTCCCTGACACTTTGTAAATACTATAAATATACTTTAGCAACAAAAGAAATCCTTACCAAGCAAACCAAATTTCACATCCCCAAATAACACAGCCCTGAATTATCAAATCCTGAAATAATAGAGTTCAACTAAATTCACTGTCTTCTTTAAATGGGCACACACACACACACACACACACACACACAATGTTTAGCTGTACTAGAACTCAGTACTAGCCACTCAGGAGGACTGCAAATTCAGCTGCAAAGTCAGTTCAAGGGTAGCCTGGACAATTGAGTGAGACTATAATGGCTGATCTCGGTTGTCAACTTGACTACATCAGGAATTATCTAAGATCCAAGCAGATGGGTACATCTGCAAAGGAACTTCTCTACTGGGATGGGAAAAGTCACCTTAAATTTGGGATAGACCTTCTGGTGGCAGCCCACATACAGGGACAAGAAAGAAGGAAGAGTTTGCTTTGTGCCTGCTTGGCCTCACTTCCACTGGCAAGTTCGCTTATTGTGTTGCTGATGCATTCTTTAGCTGGTATTAGAACCTGCTTCTTCAGGATTCCAACATAGATTGAAAACAAGCAGCTCTACAGGATGCCTCTGGAACACAGCACTAGATTACCACTGCTGGTACAGCCAGTCTAACAGACTGAACATGCCAGTTCCGGGCCTTTCTGTCAGTCAGAGACAGCCACTGTTGGGCTATCCAGACCACAGCCTGCAAGTCACTCTAATTAATATATACACACATATATATGTGTGTGTGTGTGTGTGTATAATTTATAAATCACATATTTAAATTTTTATATAATGATTTTTATATAATAGAAATATTTTCTATTCATATGTATTTATAGAATTATTGCATATAACTATATAATGATATTATATTTACATAAATATTATACATTCTGTGAGTTCTGTTTCTCTAGATAACCCGGACTAATATGGATACTGTCTAAAATAAATAGTAAAAAGAAAGTAGAGGTTATAGCTCAATGGTAAAGTGGTTACTTAGGGTGTGCCAAGCCCTAGATTCAATCTCACTACTGTTACAAAGGTCAATTATGAATAGGTATTAGCCATCATTAACTGAAAGGAACAGATGCCAGTCTGTACAGTGCTTGTTGCGTAAGCATAGAGACCTGAATTCAGTCTTCAGAATGCAGGGGAAAGTCAAGCACAGTGGCACATGTTTGCAGTCCATCACTGCATCATTGAGGGGACAGAGAGGAAGGTCTAAGGAAGATCTCTGGGGCTCGGAGTCCAGCCACAGACCCAAGACAATGAGTCCCAGGTCCTAGTGAATGAACCTGTCAAAAACCAAGGTGGACAACACCTAAGATAAACTTCATTTCTCCACATGCACTCATACATACATGCACACACACACACACACACACACACACACTCACACACACACTCACACACACACATATATAGAATTTTTTAAGAAATAAATTAACATAAAAAGAATACACAATCAAA
Source organism: Peromyscus maniculatus bairdii (assembly GCF_049852395.1). Lineage (NCBI taxonomy): Eukaryota > Metazoa > Chordata > Mammalia > Rodentia > Cricetidae > Peromyscus > Peromyscus maniculatus. Next base: position 100,265,192 of record NC_134860.1, read on the forward strand.
ATAACTAAAAGAAGATATCTATGAGCATGGCTTTGTTGTGAGTTTGATTATTAATTTTTGAGAATGGATATTCATTTAAATCTTTAGAACTAATCATTTTGTCCCAGTAATTTGGACTCTGAGGTAATTAATGACAGTAAGACCTACATCAGGAAAGTATAGCTCATGGAATAGTTTGAAATCCATGTTTAAAGCTTGAAATGACTGGAAGAAATGAAAATTAAATATGTGCAAAACCATGGTAGGAATTCCCTATTTTCATCACTGCTAGGATGAAAACCTGGCTTGGTGTGGTTTCCAATTCCCCGCAAGTCCTTCCACAATGCAAATGTCACGTTGAAAAATTTGGCAGTTGCTTTAAGGAAAGGTAAGTTGCCCAGATCTCCAGAAAATGTTTTGACATTTCAGTGACCCTTCCATTCTGCTTTACAACTGAAGCTCCAATTAAGCTTGAGACTTTCGTCCTATTTACTATGCTGGCCCTGGAAATGAAGGCTGGCAATCCCAGTGCTATTCTTGCTCTGAGCACAGGGCCAAATACTCTGCAAGAAGGAGCAGAGACTCTCAGCCACCTCCCAAGACAAAATTAGAAAGACCTGCTGCGTGTGAGGCTTACAGTCTCCCCACAATCCAGCCTTTTGTTTTCTTCTTTTCTTTCTTTGAGCTTGGATGAAGCCCAACACAGATGTTCACTCTGGCTATCAGTATACATGGAAGGGCTGAATACAGGGATGTGCTGGTCTTTTGCTACTGACTTAGAATGCAACTTCACATAAGCCTCTTCATCCCTTAGAATCTGCTTTTCTTGTTGAGGGGCCAAAGTTAATGACGTCCAGGGTCTCTTCCATTTTCAGTATTTTGTGTGTGTGTTGTGCATCTGTTGTTTGGAGGTAAGGAAGCAGAAAGCAGAGTACCTGTAATTTCTTCAGTGCAGCCAAGTGTCTTCTGTCTCAGTGGAACTTCAATTGCAAGAACAAAAACAACAGAATTGCCTCTGAGTCTGAGTGGTGGACTCCCGGGTTATTCAGTTACAGAGACCTCACCAGGCTCCTGTGCTCCAGTAACATGGACGATATTTTCTTTACAGACTCAACTGAAATAATACAGGACAAAGACACTTCGACTCCTCTAAGTTAGTCAGGATTTTTGCCTGGAGCTACCAGTCATCATGAACCTAGCTTAAGAGAAAATGGCAACATTGGCCAACAAATCCATGAGATCTTGTAAAGCCTTCAAGTATCTAAGCAGTCTCTTTGTTTCTGCTCCTTTCTACTCATCTACTTTTTCCCACATCTTCTAATCTTCTTTAGCTTCTCCCCTCCTTTATAATTTTCCTTCTCTCCTCCCTCTTCCTCTTTATCCCTCTTTCAGACCCACCCCCTGTTCTCCCCACCATCCTTTTCTGCTCCCAAGCAGGCTTTCTTTATTCTTACCCTCTGTCCACATAGACAAATACAGACCACCATGAATGTCCTCTTCACATTTAACAGGTCCACCCATGTGTAGAGAAAGACTAGCCACCCTGAGTCCACTTCAATTCCAGTTTCCATAACAAAGAGCTGAGTGGAGCAGATGTCTATGCCTTGAGCAGAGAATTGTGGAAGAAGCAAAAAGCCTCTTAGCCAGGTAAAGAGATGAGAGATCCAAATCTTCAAGTGCAAGTTTTAATCTTGTTATACTATGTTCAGGGGGAAACCACACTTTAATACTTCAGAGTTCTGTCTGCCCACTTGAACCAGGTTATGAGAATATTCAATCTCACTGAACTTCCTAATAAAGTTAGTAGCAAAAATACATTTTTAGAAATATTGTTTTGTGTTGAGCAATGGTGGTGTGTGTCTTTAATCCCCTTGGGAGGCAGAGGCAGACAGATGAGTTTGAGGCCCGCCTTGTCTACTGAGAAAGTTCCGGGACAGCCAAGGCAAGTATTATTTAACTACTGTTTGCTAAGCATCATTGCATTTACAGTGAAACATCTTTACATACTTTTCTAGGTTTTACCTCATTATATGCTCTTACTTGGTAACCACTATTGAGAATATTGGGCTCAAGAGATGAGTTCCACTGGAATCTCTTCTTGAAACAATTCATTCAATATGAATTATCCTATGTTTGAGCTCCACCATAAGTCACATTACAGCTTGTCCTCTGTAAGAATTCAGATACTGAGGGTAGCTTGAGGACATGCATCAAAGGAAAAAGAAATGGCCACAGGTATGTCAGCAGATCAAATAAACATCATTAGATCCTGCTGGATAAGGATACAGCCTTTGCTTACCTACTTATTAGATTAGTTTATATTTAATTCATTCTTTATTCACTCAAGTACTTGCACACTGTCTATTCTGAAAAAATTATCATTTGCTTCTTCTGTGGGTAGTAGGGTTGATCATTTGTTACAAAAGATCATGCTCCACTGTGCTCAGGTAAGAGTCACTTGTGATTCATTAAGCATGCTCTATAAGTACATTTTCACAAGTTTATGGGCTATAAAGTTAGACTTCAAACTTATAACCACACATTGTAAAAAATTCAAGTGGTAGAGAAATGAATAAGACAGAATGTAGAAGCCTCCTGGTATTAGCTTGCTTGTAAATTCTACTAGATTTTTTTCTATGCATTTTCTACAACAAAATATATATGCACATAATCCCAAATATAGAAATGCACATGAGGTACATACACGCATATATACATACATATTGCCTGGCAAGAAGCACAAGCTTTTGCTGCCTATCAATGTGTTAAAAATATTCTTATCTACCTCAGTATTTTAAAAGGCATCAGAGTAGTCTGTTATTTGGATACAGAAAGTGCCCTTCAATCAACAAATGAATACTCAAGATTTTACCTTTTATATACAAATATGCTGCTGTGAAAGCTTCTAAATGTGTACCTTTGTACATGGGAGCCAGAAGAATGAAGCTTTACAAATGGAACCACTAAATCAAAGGACACACACACAGTTATAATTTAAGTAATAACTGTCAAACTGCTTTTCAGAAAGCTTTTACCAAGTTACACCTCACCTTGACTCCATGGTGATGTAGGCTCCTACATTCCAACCAGCACTATCTAATAAATAATTGCTATTTGATTGGATTTCTTATTTTTTATTACTTATTTTATTTTGGGGGATTGTGATTACATCATTTGTGCTTGCCCTCCCTCCAAACCCTCCCATATAAATTTCTTGGCTCTCTTTCTAATTCATGGCCTTCCTTTTCATTAATTGCTGTTACATGTACATATGTTTATGTATATATGTATATGTATGTATGTGTGTATGTGTGTGTGTGTGTGTGTAGATGTACATGTGTATATATGATGTATATATGAGGGAAATTATGCCTGGTACCATTAACACATATACAACCTGCTCAGTCTGTGTAATGTTACTCATATATATGTTTTCAGGACTGACCATTTGGTATTAGTAAACCAATTGGTGTGCTCTTCCCTGGGGAAGACGATTTCTCCCGCTATCAGGATTCCTTTAGTTGCTTAGAGTTCTTTGTGTAGAACTGAAGCTTTGTGGATTTGCCCCATTCATATTAGCATGTCTATTGGTATTGTCTTTATTCAGCTCACGTTTAGGCTTTCATGTGGTGAGATTTTATGGATGTAGCTTCTGACATTCTTAGGAGACACAATCTCACAACAAACTCCCCAACCCTGAGTTTTATAATTTTTCCTTACCCTCTTCCACAATGTTACCTGAACCTTAGGTTTGGGACTTGTTTAAGAGATGTATTGCCAGCTTCCAAAGGAGGAAAGCTACCAACAGTCTTACCCAGCTCTGTGAACCACAACAATGACAAGCATGTCAAGATAACCTGAAGGGTGTGACAGTGGCATGCATTCCTTGGTGGTAACCAATAGCTCTCCAGTTGGACCTAAGTCCTGCTCAATAAGAGGAAAATCATGTCTGGTACTGTTAAGTTGATTACCCAGGACTAATGATCTTATGGATCTTTGAGGAGAACCTACAACCACTACTTTACTAAACTAGCAGAATCCCTAACTACCTTCTAAATGTTTGTCATATACCCACAGAAAAGTCCTTACCTCTCATGAAAGAAGTTTCTTTGCAACAGAAAGAAACTATTACCAAAAACCACAGCCAATCAAAATAAAGCATTGTGGGGCCCAGGTTGCTTTTTAAAGGTTGTTTCAATGTTTCAGTTTACAATTTTTAGCAAAACGTATTGACATATATTTAGATGTCTTGACACTACCAATTAATTTTTATTTTCAATTTTATTGGCATTACACTAATTTTAGTAATCTTCATACATTATTGCTATTAACTCTTTGATGTTTGCATGTATATTGGTTTTCATACACCCTTATTGTGGCTTTCACTTGTCGTTCAGCAGGCTTATGATTTGGAAGTCATACCAAAAAAAAAAAAAAACAGTGGAACTTCTATATAACATAAAATATCCAATGTCCTTGTTTTCTGCTTTCCATGTTCTCTCATATTCATCTTTTATGCTGCTGTAACAAGTTCTTACACATTTTGTTATTCAAAGCAACACAATGCGTACTATTTTAATTAGAAAGATCATAAATATCAGAAGAAATGTCAGAATGCATGCTTTCTGGAGGCTCTAGGAATAAGCCATTGTTTTGTTGTTTCAGCTTTTGGAGGTCACCTGAATTGTTTCTCTCACAGGTAATATTTTATTGTTAATCCACTTATCCACATTCTCTTTCTCTTTCAGGCACTGCAAAGGCAGAGCCTGGCAGATCTCTGAGTTAGAGACCAGCCTGGTCTACAGAAGTTTCAGAAAGGCCAAGCTTAGGCAGTGAAAGACAGAAAGGTGGTGAAGATGTAATTGAATAAGGGGGCCATGTTCCAGTCCCAGCGAGCAGCAGAACTTGGCAGATTCAGCCAGGTGGTTCTGACTTTAGATTTAAGGATACAAAAAAAGGGGTTATGGAATAAGCCGCTGAGGCCACACATGTGTCAGGGGTGTCCCTGAATGGAGACTTAGTAGAGAGGCCATTGTATGAAGCTGTGAAGTTGAAGCCTGGATTGCCTTAGAGAACCCAAAATGTTGGAGATGCCAGAGTTGTGAGATACCTGCTGAGGAGAGCTGCTAACAGGGAGTGGAACCAGCCCAAGGGAAAGAGGTGTGTTGCAGTCAAACCTGAGTGGAGTTAGAGATTTGAAGAACATTTTAACATTAGATATGGAGCTGCCGAGTTTGGAGTTTGCCTAGCTGAGTTTTGGCCTTGCTTTTGTCCAGTAATACATCTCTATGCTCCCTTCCTTGCATTTAAGAATGGTAATACATATCCTGTGCCATTGTATGTTGGAAGTATATGATCAGCTTTTTGATTTTGATTTTACAGGGGGATTAGTTAAGAGACTGTCATGCATCTCAGAAGAGATTTTAGACTTTGAAACAAATTTGAGACTGTTATAGATTATGGGTACTTTTGAAGTTGGGCTGAAAACATTTTTTGTGTGTGTGTGTTATGATATGGCTATAAGCCTTTGGGGGCCAGAGAGTAGAATGTGGTGGTCTGAAAGAAAATGGAGTGGCACTATTAGGAGGTACAGCCTTGTTGGAGGAAGTGTGTCACTGTGGGGGCAGGCTTTGAGGTCTCTTTTGCTCAAGCTTCCCTCAGTGTGATTTTCAGTAGACTTCCTACTGTCTTCTGGTCAAGATATAGCTAAAACCATGTCTTCCTGTACATCTCCATTGTATCATGATGATAATGTACTGAACCTCTGAAACTGTAAGAGAGCCACCCCAATTAAATGTTTTCTTTATAAGAGTTGATGTAGTCATGGTGTCTCTTCCCAGCAATAAAAACTCTAAGACACCTGATAGAAACAACTTTCATGGAAAAAGGGTTTATTTGGATACAATTCCAGATTATTTAGAGCCTATCATTCTGGAGAAGTCACAGCAAGAACTTGAAGTGCCTAACCATATCCACAGTCAAGGGCATCAAGCAAATTAATCCATGCGTGCATATTGGACTTAGATCACTTTGTCCACTCTTATAAATTCAAGGACCCAAACTCAGGGAATAGTGCCACCCACAGTAGGGTAGGTCTGGTCACATCAATTAGTGTAATCAGGACAATTCTCTACAGATATACTTATTCACCACCATATCTAGAGTCTTGGACTAAGACTCTCTTGCCACATGGCTCTCGGTTGTACCATGTTGACAAAATTAGCCATCATGCTATTTAATCATCTTTAACTTACTTATATCTGAAAAATCCATCTTTAACTTACTTATATCTGCAAAATCCCTTGAATATATCAGGTAGTAAATGATAGACTTTGGGAAGTAGAACATGGACATCTCTGAGGGGCCATTAGGCTGCCTGGGCACATTTATCCATCAAAATATTGCCAATAAATTACCCGAATTGTCTCTCAATATTTTGCAGTTGAAATTTTTATAGTTTTAAAGAATCCATATGCTGTGGGATATCTTTCTGTATGCTGTGAATATATGTTGCTCTCATTGGTTGACAAATAAAGCTATTTGGCCGATGGTGAGGCAAAATAAGTTTAGGCGGTACCTTCAAACCGAAGACGGAGATGAAGAAGGGTGGAGTCAGGCTGACACTGCAAGCCACAGCCAGGAGAAGCAAGATGTGAGAGAACAGGTAATGTCATGAAGCCATGTGATAAAACAAAGATTAATAGGAATGGGTTGAGTTTAGATGTAAGAGCTAGCTAGTAAGAAGCCTGAGCCATAGGCCTTATACTTTGTAATTTATATAATCCTATGAGTAATTATTTTATAAGCAGTTGAGAGAGCTCAGTTGGGAGAGATTTGTCCAGACCATGGGGCTAGGCAGATCTGAGAACTTTCCCCCTACATCCATACCTTATTTCAACATAATACATAATGTACTTAATCTTCATATGATAAATTTGTATTACTGATTTCTCATATTTCTAGTTATTTTCTCTTAGTTTTTCAACACTGGGCTTGTAAAGTTTCATATCATGGAGATAGATGAATAAATAATAGATAGATAGATAGATAGATAGATAGATAGATAGATAGATAGATAGATAGATAATTTCAATTGGCAACTTAGCAGAATATAAAACCACCTGGAAGATAGGTCTATGAGCATGTCTGTGAGGTATTATCTTGATTACATTAATTGAAATGGAAAGATCCACCCACTGTTGGTGACACCATACCCAGGATACCCTACTGTAGAAGACTTGAAAAAGCAAGCTATGTCTACATTCATTGCTCCGTTCTTCTGACTCTGGATGTAATATGTCCAGCTGCTTCAAGTTATTGATACTGACTGTACCATGGAACTGTGAGCAAAAATAAACACTTGCTCTTTCAAGTTGCTTTTGTCCTGATATATTTATCACAGAAAACAAAAGAAACAAAGAGAGAGAGATGGGCAGATGATGGACAACAGAGGAAATTCTCTCCTGACCTCTGACTTTATCTGATTTCTGTCTACTGCCCAGCTTAGATTTACAATTAACTTCTTCAGAGAGATGATTGACACTCTTGATAGCATACCACTACCTTTAACTCTTAAGTCCATTAATACCAAACCCCTAAAATTTTCATTTACCTTTTACTTATTTCCCAAAGTTCTTCTGGCTCTCATCTCATTCTCCATCCTATGGCTGCAGATACAAGGTCCTCTTCAAAATAAAACCAATCATTTCACTTCCTGTCTTAAACCCTAAAAATAATGGTCTTGATCACCTATAATGACAAGAGAATTCCAGGGTGATGTATATGTGACACTGGAGGTCAAGAGAGAGGAATACAATGTTCCATGAACATCAATCTAAAGTCTTCAAGTACTTTGTTACAGTCATTCATTGTTTACCTCCACTTACAAAATCCTGAGGTCCTTGAGAATGGGGACTGGGTCGGGTTTGCCACTTTATCTCACAGGGCTTGCCAGCAAGCAAGCCAGGAAACATCTGATAAATGTGTAAAACAATGGGGCTATCTGTTATATCATGGACACATGGCACAGCAGGGTCTTCTCATTCACTACACACCTCTTCTCTCAGGGACTGTTTAATATGCATTCTCAAAGCAAGAGAGGAATCAACACGGATGGGCTTTTTATTTTGTTTTGTTTCCATAATTTATGCCCTGTTGTTTGTTCATTTGTTTTGATTTTCCATTTTTTTAAAGAATTGAATTTTGTTTCTATTTTTTGGAAAAGAGTTGAAAAAGAGTAAGAAGTTGAATGGGTAAAGAGGATGTGGGAGGAGTTGGGGAAAGGGAACAAGATAAAAACATGACCAAAATACATTGTACAAAGACATTTATTGAAATTAAAGAACAAAAAAGAAATGAAAAAAAAAATGCCAACAACAACAACAACAACAAAAAAGGACACTTTGGAAGGTCTACCTTCAAACATGAGTTCTCTGTAATCTTGAGAAACTTACTCTTTCTGATCCTTATTCCCTTTCTTTTCTTTAAAAAGGCTTGCTAGAAATATTGACAGCAGGCCGGGCGGTGGTGGTGCATGCCTTTAATCCCAGCACTCAGGAGGCAGAGGCAGGCGGATCTCTGTGAGTTCAAGGCCAGCCTGGGCTACCAAGTGAGTTCCAGGAAAGGCGCAAAGCTACACAGAGAAACCCTGTCTCAAAAAACCAAAAAGAAAAAAGAAAAGAAAAGAAAAATTGACAGCAGATGTTGAGCAAAGACTAGGCAGACAGGACCTGTTTAATACTACCCTGTGTCTAAAACAGTGTCCTGAATGTGCCGCAAAGAGGATAAAGGTTAAGAATTATGTGACATGAAAGATAACACACGGAACATGGATATATTTTTTTTCCTGTTCTAAATGATAATCTTAACCTCTTTGTACTATTGGAATCTTTTATAAGAGTATTTAAAGGACTTTGCTAGCAAGAATTATGACACATAAATGTTAACAACAGTAGCTAGGCTCTAAAGCTCAGGGCTTGAGTGATTTGTCAATTTTCTTCTGATCCACATAAAGCTAGAAGCCTATCAAGTTTACTTTGGTTTGTTTGTTTGCTGCTATTTTACTTGTTTTAATTGTTGTTGTTTGAAAGTCAATTACCTGCAAAGGTCCCTTGAAATCTGGATTGTTAGCAACAGATCTGGGCTAAAGTATGTGTTTGAGGTCAGGGAAGAGTAAGAACTAAGGAGACACATTAGTTAATAGCATTTCTACTTCTAAACTGGTCATCTTAAGAGTTATTCTTGCATTTATTTTGCAGTCCATTTGTTAATGTATATAATGAAGTTTTTGTCTAAATCTGTCAAATGTTAATGGACTAGACATTGTTAATGTAATTCTTGACTGTATATATTTTATATACTTATTGGACATAGATTTTCTTATATTAGTTTTAAGCTTCTTTTATTATTTTAGACAAAAAACCGGGAAATGTGATATTGTGTCCCCCAATATATTGAACACCCTAATAAACTTATCTGGGGTCAGAGAACTGAACAACCACTAGATAGACATAGAGGCCTATCTATGGTGGCATATATGCCTTTAATCCTATCACTTGGGAGGCAGGGATCCATCCAGATCTCTGTGAGTTCAAGGCCACACTGGAAACAGCCAGGCATGGTGACTCACCTTTAATCCCAGGAAGTGATGGCAGGAAGCAGAAAGGTATATAAGGCATGAGGACCAGGAACTAGAGGCTTTTAAGCTTTAGCAGCAGTTCAGCTGAGAGCCATTCAGATGAGGACTGAGAGGTTTCCAGTTTGAGGAAACAAGATTGGCTGAGAACCTGGCGAGGTGAGGTTAGCTGTGGCTGGTTCTGTCTCTCTGATCTTTCAGAATTTACCCCAATAGCTGGCACTGAGGTTTTTTTTTTTTTTTAATTAATAAGAACATTTAAGATTTGTGTTACATCCATTTTTTTCTCAGATTTGTCTTTCTTCCATCTGCCATGAATTAGTTAGTTTTGAGATTGGATTGAGTGAGACTAAATGTTTGGCTTTTGATGTTTCATCTCCAGTGTGACCTGGGAAGCCTGTATTCCAGTTCAGTGGCTCTGGGAATTTGTAGGGTCAGCTTTATGACCCTAAGCACTCAGATGCCTGTTACACCTTTTCATCAGCAGCACACAAGGAGCCAAAATGATGTTTGGTTTTTTTTAATCTTCTTTCTGAGTGGAAGGAGCAGTAGGTACTAAGAGTGGGAATTTGCTGCTTGTCCTTGCCAGGACTTGGGCAAGGGAGTGAAAGGATTGAAGCTTGAGTGGCAGGCAGAGGCGAAGCAAGGCTCAGAAAGAGCTGAAAAGGAGTACCTAGGGCAGCCTGCATACTCTCCAATTGCCAGGCACCAAGTACACACAACTGACGTGCTGATGGCTCCATTGACTCTGCCATTCTTTGCCTCAATAAAACGTCAACAAATTGGACAGTGTCTTTTTTGAAAGAGCTTTCTATATAATGGCTTGACTCTTTCTAAGGCTACATTTCGACAATGAAGGCATGTAACCAGATGAAGGAGAAACAAAATGATTGGGAATAATAGCACTGAAATGGCCACCATGGAAGAATGGATAATACAGATTTCATTGGCCCTTTTTTCTCAAGTTCATCAGCTTATTCAATATCTGAGTTAACAAAAGTCATTCGATTCCTAGACTAAAGTACATCAAAGTTTAGATCATATCTGTGTATGCCTTTATGAATCATACATGGATATTTCTAAGCTCAATCAGAACCAAAAATAAAAATGTTTAAATATATATGTGTGTCATCCCAAAGTCCATCCTCAGCCTGGGCTTCACCTTGTCCTTGTCTCTGTGGTTTGAACTTGTTCCCAAAGATCCATGCTGGAAGCTCCAGAAGTTTCAGAGGCTCCTGTGTATAAGGTCATTGGTCCCTTTGGCTTCTTTGGCTGTTTGGCCACATCCTTCCACCAAAGCTCCTTACCTTTCAAGTTCTCCCCTTGCATCCTTACAGAACAGTCTAACTGGATAACTGACATCTTATTCACAAACTTTTAAGACTGAAAACTATAGATGAATTTCTAAATGGTCTTATTAAATAAGAAACACAGAGCCAACAATAGGGGTGAAAGCCTTAGAGATCAGGGAAATAGTGAGAGCCTTAACTCACCATGCTGCTGTGGCTTCCCAAGAGAGCTACTTCCTGTCTACCCAGGCTTTTATTGCCTTGCTGTTCTGCCCTCTCATTGGCTCTTAGCCCAGCTACCTCACTTCCTTGCTACTGCCTGTCTGTACAGACCTCCAGGTCTCTATGGTTGGTACTGGGATTAAAGGTGTGTGTCACCACACTTGGCTGTTCCCTAGTGTGTCCTTGAACACACAGAGACCCTGTCTGCCAAGTGATCAGATTAAGGGCGTGTGCTACCACTGCCTGACTTTTGTGTTAATGGTTTGTTTTTACCTCTGATCTCCAGGCACACTTTATTTATTAACATACAAGTAAAATATCACCACATTTCAGCACAAATAAAATATCACCACAGAAAACTCTAGATACTTTTCTACAAAAGGTATTTATTTCTCAGTGAAGGTCTACCACTCAGTTTGGATTCTGCCTAGTTTGTTCCAAATATCTTCTGTTCTTGATGCACTGTCTAAAATGTAGTCCACATCTAGACATTCATTCTGTTCACCTGACTGACAATAAAAAGAACAGGCTAAACCAAACCCTGGACTATATTTAAGCTGCTGTTTTGAAGGACACAAGTCATACCCGCCTACACTCTAATAAACAAATAAAATGACATGGTCCTTGTTGATTATGAGGTAATGGACTTCTGGCAATTAGTTTTTATGCATCCCTAGATTGATTTACGGGATATTTAAATATCAGGGACAGCATTAGTATTTATGTACTTGAGTATGCATTTCAGTCCTGAAGAACGTCTGTCCTTGCTGATTTAGGCATAGATCATAGAACATGTAATCTTTTGAGGGCCAAGATAGAGCAAAAATGGCCAAAACGGTCTTTATCTATCTGTCTGCCTGTCTGCCTGTCTGCCTTCTCTGTCTTCTTCCTTCCCTCTGCCTTCTTCTCCTCTTCCTACTCTTGGACTTCATAGGTCTTGGTTGTCAGGAGCTAGGCTCTACAACTCATCTTATCCCTCTCCCTTTCCAGTTTCATGCCTTTGGCTCTGGACTGAACTGTAACACTTCTTTTCCTAGGTTTTCAGGCTTTGTGGACACGTGAGCCAATTATTGAAATCAGTTCTCATCACAAATTAGGTTACCAGTTATGCTTGGGAGAACCAATGCAAGAGAGCCAAAGAGATGAAAATCTTTCTTCCAAGGCCTTTAAGGATGACTAGAAGTTCCATTATCATAAAAACAGGACAAGCATTGGAGTTGTTAGAAACATGGAGCACTTGCATGAAGACATTATCTAGCATATTATCTTCAGAGATGTTTGGATAATCTTTCGCAGTTCCTTTAATTTCTTTTAGTCACTTTTGACAGTACTTGGAGGAAACACAAACGGGACATCCAGGAGAGCAGTGACAGTGCCAGAGGACCCCCTTGTTAAGGCCCAATGGTGGAAATGTAGTGGGTAGCCATTCCAGCTTTGATCTGGAAGTTCCAACCCCCACTGAGGCTTCGGTAACTGTCATACCTACAAGGCAGGGCCCTGAAGACCTGAGATCTGGATGAGCTGGCTCTCTTGATTCCTGGACCCTGGATGCTGGAGGTAGACTGAGCAGAGTTCTCCAGAGAACACCACTGGACTGCGCTACGCCTTTCCCAGACCCTGTAAACTATCCCTTCACTTGTAAATTGCCCCACAAAATAAACCTTCCTTTTAACAATGTGGAGTGACCTTAATAATTTCACCAATATGGAAAGAAGAATATCAGTACCAAAAGCAGCCATGCCTTTAGCGGGAGGCATCTGAAGCTGGAAAAGGTTAGATAGATCCTCCCTGATGCAAGGAGGAGCTGTGGCATTGGAAAATGAAGGTGCTCTTCTTAATCTCCTTGTCCTTGTGTCTCTTTGCCCCAGACAATGGTGCCACATGTGAGAGCACAAAGCAGAGCAAGGTAGGTAAGACCCCATTTCTAGTTCAAACACAGTAGTCTCAAAGAACTGGAAAACAATGGAACACTTAAAATGGGGTGCTCAAGAAATTATTACCTGTGATTCCTGGGATTCATCCTTATAAGTACTTATGTGGACCTTATACTTATCAACACAGAAAAGATTAAGATCTGAACAAAGTAAGGAGCACCATGCAGTATCCAGAACAGGCTGAGTGATGAGGGGGAACATGTGAGAAAGACACACATAGTACTGGAAAGGTTTTGAGGGCAGAAGGACACTGAAAACTTTGCATAGAAGGTTAGCCAAATGTGCAGCCTGAACCCATCTGAAAAATGGGAGTGGCAACATTTCCATTGTATTCAAGCACAATGTAGAGCTTCGCAATATTTAATATCAGAGTACAACCAAAATTTACTCACATAAAAAGAACTAGGGAAATCTCACCTCTTATAGACAAAGAAAATGAAGATCTATCACTGCCATGATCATGCTAATACAGAAAGTGTCTGCGACTTCATAGCATGAGTGTAGGCCAGGGCTAAGGTGCTACCTGGATACACAAGGCCCTGAGTTTAATTCCCTGGCACCTCAAAACAAAAGCAGCTATTGTGAAAATTCATCAATAAGTAAGGTTAAATACGTTTCATACAAATGAGGAACTAGAATGTTTCAGTGGGAAAAAAAAAAGTAGAAAGCTGAGCTACCATGGTGGTACACATCTAAAATACCAGCACTTGGAAGGCAGAGGTAAGAGGATGAGAAGCTGAAGGTTACCAGAATTGCACAGTGACACAGGGCCCCAGAAACACACACACACACACACACACACACACGCACGCACGCACGCACGCACGCACGCATGCACACACACACATACGCATGCACAAACACGCATACACACACACATCACACACACACACACATGCACGCACACTCACATGAACTTGCACAAAAAAAAATGATCAAGCTTATGCTACAAAGATTCGCAGCCACCTGGGCTACTTAGAGAGACCTCATGTAGAATAAATAAAAATAAAAATAAATGAATGTAGCCTTAGTAGCGATAAAGGTAAATGTTAGTTGTCAACTCTGGAATCTACTCCTGTGAGAGATTGCCTTGATCATATTATTTGAAGAGGAAAGACCTAAACACGAGCAGCCACTGCCAGTGGCTGCCCACATAAAGAGAAGCAAGCTTCTGGGTTTGACCAGCTTGCCTTCAATCTTCTGGGAAGCTCTTCTGCCCTGCTGTGGCCATTGCTGCATTCACGCACTGATTACCAGAACTCATCTTTGAATTTCCAACACGTACTGAGGAACAGTGGCTCTTTAGGACTCCTATCAGCCCTCAGCATCAGAGGGAGTCTGCTGGGGCAGCCCATCCTGTGGGTGAGGAACTACCCAGTACGGTTCTCCCAGGGGTGAAACAGTCATGTTTGGACTACCCAAAGAGTGTTGTGGAAGCCAATTTACTGATTCCCCATTTAATATATACTCATTCTATAGATTCTCTTCCTCCAAAGAACTGTGACTATTCAAGGACCTTTGAATAAATACCAAAAGATCTAATATTTATATTATTATCCCAGAAGAAAAAAAGAAAGAGAAATAGGAAGAAAAACAGCTGAAAAAAATGGCAGATGAAAACAACTTAAATTTGATAACATACATAAAGCACAGTGAACTTCAAATAAAATAAAATTAAAGAAATTCATGCCCATATAGACAATGAAACGTTAAAAAGGAAATACTCCACCAGGCAGTGTCAGGATATAAAGGTATACCGGGAAAGATTACATACTAGGATATTCAAATTTTCTCAACATTTTTGAATGGAAAGGGGTTTATTAACCACAGTAAAATTAAACTAGAAATAGAGTTGATGGTTTTATTTATAGCAGAGAGATATATACTAAAGGGAGGAATTGTTTTTCTTTTTTCTTTCTTTTTTATCTTGTGTGTGCCTTTCTGTGTGTGCCCATGTAGGAGTGTGGGGGTGTACATGTGTGGTATATGAGCCTACGGTTCAGGTTGGTACTTGCATGCTTGCATGGAGGGAGAGGAGAGGAGGAGGTCAGGAGTTCTGGTCTATCAGCTGTCACCTTATTCCTTTCAGACAGCATCTCCCACTGAATATGAAGCTCAGCTGGCACCCAGCAAACACAGCAGCGACCCTCATCACCCCAGTACCCATGGTGTTCGGGTTGCAGATGCTCACAAAAGGCTGCTGGCTGTACTCAGTTTTTCCTGTGGATACTGAGAATTTGCTGCTCTGGGAAATTGCCTAAATGGTTAAACGTTAAATAATACACATGCAAATGTGGATAGGGTTACTAGAAAATTTCAAATACACTTTGAATTAGATATAAATGAAAATGGAGCACATAAAAAATTGTGCAATGCAGCTAGAATAGTTAACATAGGGAAATTTACTACAAATACCACACTTAAAGTTTATATTAAAAAGAAGAAAGGTCTCATTTGAGTTAGCTAAATTTTTTCCCTTAGATTATATTAGAAAAATAAAAGTAAACTCAGGAAGAGGAAAATCATAAGAAAAAAAAGTGTAAATGAAATTAAATCTTGAAACAATAAGAAAATAAATAAAATCAAAGTCGATGCTTTAAAACAATGAATAAAATTGACAAACTTCTATCCAAACTGACAAAAGGGGGAAAAAAATGGGAGAAGACAAAAATTAACAATATAAGACATAAAAGAAGAAAACATTACAGGTCTGATTGTACTAAAAGTTAACAGGTAAATACTAAGATCTACATGCAAATTTGGACAATTTAAACAAAATGGACCAAGTTTTCTAAAACTACCCAAATTTACCCACATGTTCTGTCTCAGTCACTTTGGTCTACTATAAAAGAGTCACACATTAGTAGCATAAGCAAATTTATTTCTCAAAGTTATGGAGGCTGGAAATCTATGATCAAGATGTCAACAGATTTTATTGCAATATAGAGAATTCTACCAAGCATTTTTAAAAAAGATAACATCAATTCTACATATCTTTTGTGTGTCATGGAAGAGAAGAAAACACTTTTAAGTTATTTTATAAAGCTATAAATAACAAAACCAAAGCCTGAACAAGAAAGAAAGCTACAGATCTAGCTGCAGGTATACAAGCTCTCAACACAATACCAGCAAATACATAAAATTCTAGCAGTACACGTTATATCACAGGGTGTCACACATTGCAATAAATCATTAAGACTATCGACCATAGAAACAATCCAAAAAAAGAAGAACTATATCAATGAAGAAAGAAAAAACACCTACTCTGAGATAAGGACTGTAAGCAGGTTAGAGACAGAGGAGGACACCTTCAGCCCAGTCAAGAAAAGCCACATCTGGTTGTGGGGGTGCATGCCTTAATAACAGATCTCAGGAGACAGTGGATCTCTGTTTGAGGCCTGCCAACATAGCAAGTTCCATGCCAGACAGGGCTACATAAGGAGATCCTATCTAGAAAGGGAAGAAAGAAGGGAGGGAGGAAGAGGGGAGGGAGGAAGGGGGAGGGAGGAAGGGGAGGGAAGGTTGAATGAATGAAGGAACAAAGGAACAAAGAAAAAATAAGCCACACTTACCACCATAGTTCGTGATGGAAAATGAATATTTTTTCCTTTTTTATGCTATGAGAAATAACAAAATTTACATTTTATAAGTCCTATTCAAAATTGTACTGAATTCTTGGGCAGTACAATAAGGCAGGAACAAGATTTGAAAAGCATACAAACTAAGAAAAGAGAACATAAAGTTCTTCCCAGAGATAGCATAATTGTGTGTATGGAAATTTTCAAGAAATCTACAATAAATAGGTGAGCAAAGACTTGGCATATAAAGGCAACACAATAAAACTTATATTCGTAATGAAAAAATTATGAACTGTATCTTAACAAGTACCATTTACAAGAGCTTACCAAAGATAAATACGTAGTTATTAGCCATATTTAATTAGATATGAGTATTATATTATGAATGTTAGTTATATTCAGTTACAGATTTTTACCAAACATGCAGAGTTGCTTGCTGAGATTATTAAATACAAGACTGCTGAAAGACAACAAAGAAGTCCTCAATAAAAGGAGAGACAAGCTGCAGTGTTCATGGATTTGAAGACATGGTATCCTAAAAAGCCAGCTATTACTACATTCATTTAACACAGTTTTAATTAAATTCCGAACAGGATTCTTGATAGGTACAGACAGTCTAATCCTAATGTTTATATAGCACAAAAATCAAAGAAAATAGAATAGTCAATGCAATACTGTAAAATAAGAATGGAGGCGAAGCAGGCATACCAGCCATTTGAAGTCCTACTGTAAAGCTATGTCATAAGGGCCGTGTAAAACTGGAACAGGGCAGACACAGATCAGTAAAACAGAAGAGCGAGTGCAGCAATGGGTTTAACAAATATGCCAACTCACTTCGACAATGCTACACCAGGTTTTCAGTGGAGGAATGACAGCTTTAATAACAAACAGTAACAGAGCAATTGGCCATTTATATACAAAGGAATGAACCCTGACCTAGGTCCCATCTTTATTCATCAGTTAATCCAAAATTGATCCAGGAGCTCAATATAAAACGAAGAATTATAAAACTTTAGGACAAAAACAAGAGAAAATCTATAAGAAACATTTTCTATGGCAAAAGAGAAATTGCACACAAAATTCTTTATATACAACAGGGAGAAAAGTAAATTAAACCAACTCAAGAGTAAGAATGTTTGCTCTATGGAGGACACTACTAAGAGGGAAGAAAAAGATACATTACAGAATAGGAGACTGTATCTGCAAATCCTATATCCAATGAAGAAATTTTAACTATAATACATGGAATTCTCAAACCCCATAGTAAGAAAATGAGCAACCTCATTTTTCACATGAGAAAAAAATTTCATAAATGGGAATATATGAAAGGTGATGAAAGACTTGAGAAGCACTACATCTATAGCTATTAGGAAATGCTGAGTAAAGCTATGATATGATACTCTAACACAAATATGACAAAACGTAAGGTTAATAAGCACATGGCACAGCGGCAGCACTTGAGCAATGCTCTCACTCTGGAAAGCAGCCTCACGGTTTCTTACAAAGCTAAGCATATATCTACCATATGACCTCACACTCTAGATCCTATCGCCTTCAGGAAACATAGGCTTAGGTATACAAAACACACATGCACACACACACATGCACACACACATGGACAGAGGGAGATAGACAGACACAGAGAGACAGACAGACTGAGGGGGGGGGAATGGTCATAGCAGCTGTATCCATAGCAGTGACCTTCTAGGGAAGAGGCATTAAGAACCACTCAGTAATAAGAAGGAATAATGTGCTCTCAAAAATTCGGACAATCCCCAATGTGTTATACGGAATAAAAAGCCAGTCTCAGAAGTCACATAGGGCTATAATTCTATTATATGACACCCTTCAAAAGGCAAAAAGAGTCCAGGGATGGTCAATAATTAGAGATTATGACACAGGAGAAGGTGTGACCTCAAAATCAAAGCACCAGGAAGTTTGGGGTTGAGAATCCTGGTTGTAGCAGTGACTTCCTGAATATGGACACCTAACAACGGCACACTGTTCGGTATGTAAATTGAAAAGCTAAATTTTCTGAATGTTTCAGAATCATCTTTAGTTTCCTGAGATATTTCTCCCACCACGCAGCTAAATTTGGCATAATCATCAGTAATGAGCTTCAAAGGATATGAACATCCTGAATCACGTGAAGTAAAACATATAAAGTGAACTCACTGAATCATTTATTTATTTTTGCACTCATTCATTCACTCCACAAACAATTACTGAGCACTCACTGTTCTTCTAGATCTTCTACCTGTCATTGGGTTTTGCAGTAAGCAATGGAAGGACTTTATTTGAGACATCTTCTGTAGAAGGCAAGGTCACAATTAAATGTAAATTATGAGAGCAATTGTCCACAAACCAAAATAGTGCCATGCAGGTGTTCAGCTAGCCTCTCCTATGCCTGGAGTTTAGGACGGATTTTAGAAAGCAATGAGGAATGAGCGGATCTCTTGAATAAAGAATTGGTTCTCTAAGCTGAGCTTTTAATACGCTGTAAGTGGCAGAGACTTTGAGATAATGCTCTCAAATAAGTACTTGAAGTGCAGTATTCTATAGTTCCAGTTAAAACCAGAGCCATTTGCTTTCTGAGTCAGCCCAGCTGGGGTAGAACTGCTGCTTTGTTATAAAAGCCAAGAAGTCTGATAAGTGCTTCAATCCTAAAAAGAAGCCACCTACCTCAGCCCAGAGTGGAGGGAAACTGACAGGCAAGGTCACAGCAAGTTCTGTGAAGGACTCATGGAAAATGTCATTTTGAGTACTATAAATTCTTATATAGCCTAAGTAATTTAAAGTGCATTGAGTGTTTGTTATAAATTTCTCAGTACTGAGAGCAGCCCCTCCAACAACTATTGAGTGGTAGAACAGTTAATATGTAGCCCATTCCATGACTGAAAAGATAAGACATAGCAATCAGAAAAATCATTATCACTACAATATATTCAACAATTAAAACATCAATCCTCAAAATTTTTCTCCAAATTTAATATCGTCATCATTTCCACTTCATAAATCATTCCCAGAACTAAGTCAGAACATCAGGCTTTAGAAGTAGACTCTGGAAATCAGGTCCAACCCATCATTTTAGTTTGCCCACTGGACAACTGATAGGATGTCATCCAAAATCTTTGCTGTTGACCCTGTGTTATGGTCCAAGTTCTAAATAAGCATGTGTGTGTTTATTCCACAAGTAACCTACTAATCACATGATTCTCCCCATGATAAAGTTTAAGTAAAACTCATTTAAAAAAAAGAATAAACTATATGTAAATATTTCCATCTTTAGCTGATTAAACTTTGTCAATGCCTTACAGCCCAATCCAACCAAGAACACATCCCTGCTTGAACAAGACATATTTATTCCCATTGCAATAGTGAGACCACGCACCATGGAGAGCCACATGACTCCTGAGCAGATCAATATTAGAAAGAACTCATTCTACGTAGCATGTTTAAGGTGCTGATTTTAGGGAAATTTCAAGAAGAAAGTCTGTGAATTGGAATGCTGCCAGAAAGCAGGGTAATTTCATAATTACAGAATCAATTCTTATGTGAAAGGAGGGAAGGGAAAAATATAGCTTAATCTGATTAATAAAAAAAGCAGCCATCATCCCATTACCCAGGATTAAGGAGAGTTTCATATCTTTGGCTTACACTGTGACCTCAGGTTGTTTGTGTGTAGGCAGCTATAAGCACCCTGTTTTGCGCTACATGTCATTACGATCCCGATGTGACTGTACCTGATGTTAGGGCTCTGGGGTTCTTCTTTCTGCACAGTGGATCAAAGGCTTCACTGGGGAGTTCAAGTCAGCTCCTAGACACACCAAGGCCAGGCTCTTAGCTGCCAGGCACTGCTTCCTTCTCTTTCTCAATACAAACATTTCTGTCTCCTCTCATGAAATATAATCCTGGGAAAATGAGGTCTGCAACATATCAATGAGGTAATTGTCATTGAGTTACCTTTCAGATGGAGTGTCTAAGAAACTAATTAACCTATAATTTTGAGAGACCAATATTTCCCTTCAACCAAAATGAGATGGATCTCTCTCAGGGTCGACAACTAGAGACCATATAATAGTAGTTGTTTTTTCATACCATTAAAATCCCTTTAAGCATTATTCCTTGGGATAAAAGTTACAAAATCAGTTTTCAATTTATTTAAATGTTTTCAAAGGTTTTTAAAATATATGTAGAATTTTCCTAAGTCTAAGAGTTTGTGTAGATCAAGAGAAATTTTAAGCTTTGTTAAAGGGACTTTCTCATTGGTGAATACAAGTAGCTTAGTCATGGAAACAGTACAGAATTCAGAAGCAGACTACCTTTGCTAGGCAGCAGCTCTACCACACTGCATGACCTTCACTTGTTTGTTTAAGGTTTTTATAAGATAGACACAACAATTGCACTTGCCATCACAGACTAAAGGTAACTGAGATAGCAGGTCAAGAAATGGCTCAGGGGTTAGAGTGTTTGCTGCTTCTGTAGCAAACCAGCGTTTGGTTCCCAGCACTCACATGGCGGCTCACAACCATCTGTAACTCCAGATCCAGGGGATCAGAGTCCCTCTTCTGGCCTCTGTGGGTACCAGGCATACATGCAGGCAAAACACACATACAAATAAATAAAAAATAAATAAATCTTTTAAAAATTATATAACTGAAATAAAATAAGAAACACTTTACAAACACTTATGTACGTTAAGATTGTTATTACATATATAAGATATTTCATTTAAAGAACAACTATTTGTGATGGTCAAGTGAAATTAATGATTCTACTAATTAATGGGCAATAATGTCTTAGGAATGAAGGTTACAGTGTAAAAATAAATTATATTTGCCATGTACTTAAATTAAGCACAGAATGTTTTGACATCTAAAGATTCTCCAAAACTTAGAAGCTTATAGAAGATATTTATATAAAGTTAAAAAGATTCTCTGAGAGTCATGTAATGTACTATCTAGTGGTACAAAGCCATTAATGTAGAATAAATGACCCACAGTACTGTATTGATTTACCATTTCATCTTATAAAAAATATTTCAGTCCTTGAGGCTCTAAGAGTATGTAATTTTCAGAGAAGAAGAGTGAAACTAATTTGAAATTAAAGGCTTGGAAAATGACTAGATTTTATGAAAGAGTGTGAAATAAATAGTTCAGTCAATATGCATATATAAACAGATACGTGGAAGCAGTAGTATTCCCTTGGTTCTTAAAGTGTGGAACCATTAAAGAAGAAAGAAACAATTCAAAGAGTGAGACATAATTTGAAGGGACACATAATGAACAAGACTCTGCATGAGATTCATTGGGGTTGTACAAAGGAAGTAAAACTAAACCCAGAGATTGGAGGTTGGAATGGGAGATTGTACTGTAAAGAGACTGTAAATGCTAGAGTCATTCTAGGATGCAAAGAGGGCCCAGTCAACACCAGCAGTTTGTTGACAACACACAAAACCAGCAGAGGTGCACTTAGAGCTCATTCATCACTGAGTTTCCATTCACTCAGGTGACACACCACAAAGAAGTAACAACAGCCCTCACTTTTGCTCAGAGGAAAAAATCTCCCTTTCACAGCAGGAATCACTGACCTCTGATCATTGACAGTCAGTGTGAGTGGCGTCCCTTGGCACCAGATGTTCTGCTCTGTCTCTACCAACCCCGTCTCTATAGAAAATCCTCTTGTCCCAAAGAATCTGTGAGCTCCGGATCTCCCAGATCAGGAGAATCTGAGACACCTGGTAAAGTGCTAGAGGCCATAAGAGAAACCACCCACATCTACAATAAGCTGAAATAGAAAAGGCCCAACTTGAGCTCTCCGAACCAACACATATGTACATAAAGAGTGATATAAACAGAATCATAATTCCAAAAGTCTGTGAATATGCCAGAATTCCCTGCGAATGCAGATGGTAATACCATAATGACCTGAGAGAATCAAGATATTGTATTGGAAAAGACAGACTTCATGTAGTAACCTTTCAGTCAGTCCTTGTGCATAACTATTTTTTTTTGTGAGAAGATACATATTTGATTTACTTCCCAGTTGTGTCTACTCATCACTGTACATCACCACGTGAAGTTGCCTCCATTCCAGGGTGAGTGCTGAAGCATTCTCTGCCAATCAAGGAAACTTCTCTACCTACATAAGCATTAACAAGCCAATTATAGGTGGGCAGCTCAGTGTATTTCCTAGGATATAACCATTTCCTTGGGTATGAGCATGTGATTTAAATCAGGTCAATGAGACACCAGGGAACAATTTCTAGAGCCTTCTCAGCAATAAAAGAAGGCCACAGAAAGAAGACTTTTCTCTCATCTACCAAAATGATGAAGTCAGGAAGCTTCCCGTGTTACTGACAGTGCATTAATGGATATCAAAATCTAGTTTCATCATGAAGTCTACACTATGAATGACTATAAAGAACCTGTATCCTCTATGGCATCCTTAAGCTAGTAGATCATCTGGGCTGAAATCTAGCCTTACATGTGCTCTACAATCATGCATGTTTCTTCAGTATTTTAGCCAGTTGAGTCAGGCTTTTGCCACCTATAACCCAAAGCAACTTTTAACATATATATCTGGCTATGGTAACATTAAGGGAATGTTATATTCTGTAGCACTGGAAATGGTGCCAAAACCATTTCCTATCCATTTTCATCTGAAAATAAGACCTGCTCTAGCTTCTTCTGGGGTAAAGTCCTATCCCTAAGATTCAAGACAAGAAAGAGTTGAAAGAATTTAGAAGACAAGCATAAATAAAACTTTCTTGACCCTGCATGGGAAGAAACAAGTGAATGAAGCATATTTTGGAAACCAGAAGTGAGGTACAATTAGGAAGCTGGGAAATGAGGTTATCATCTAAGATTTTATTTTAGGAAATAGGATTACATGAGAGTAACAGAAAAACCTTAGTACTACAAATGAAAACTGTAATATTCTGTCTACATAACCTTTGTAGTTTATACTTTCATTTAACCTTCTTCCTAAACACACACACACACACACACACACACACACACACACACACACACACACACACACACTGAAAGTTCTAGTATATCTCTTGCCATTCAAGGCTTGACTTAGAAGATGAGTGTATCCATAACGATAATGGGATTTAAACAGAGAAGACTTTAATGTGTTGGAGAAAAGCCAGGACACCTATATTGATGACTCCTTTTGGAGGCAAGTCCTCCAGATTTTAACCCAAGCAACCTAAGTTCTGTTTTGCTTATGAACATCATATTCCTCACATCCTGGTGCCTTGGGGGCTGCTTTGGATAACAAGCAAAGTGAGATTATCATTTAGATGGTAGATTGGTTTCATTTTATGCAAGGCAACTGGGCATTTTGCCATTTTTTTTCAGGGATACTCTGCTCAAGGTGCTCACAAAAGCCTCGACACTATTCATATCACCCAGCCTGAGATATAGTCCACTTACCACTTAGCACTTGCAAACAGAACAGGTGTCAGCCACTGCTCTATAAACAGCAAGACCTTACCCACTCATTCTGAAACGCCTTGCAAATTCTCATTTAAACATAAAATCAATATATGGAAAGTAATCCACATATCAGCACAATCACCAGAAAACAAAAGAAGAGACTAGTAGCATAAGCATTTTTTTAACTACTTGGAATAAAAACATAGCATTTTTTTTTCTCAAAAGGCCTCAGTAAAAGAAAAGAAAACAGTTTTTAAATGTGTCCACCTTTACTGGCTTGTAGTGAACCTACTTAGCTTACTAAACTCTTCTGGAGCAATTTTTAGTATCCTACATGTATGCACCATGCAAACTTACTCCAAAAGCCAATTTTAGAATATTACATGTACGCACCATGCTAACTTATTCCAAAAGCATTAGGACTTCACTTAGAATACAACCAAGATTCCAGGAATGGAAAAAAATTAAAATCTAATAAGCAAAATACCATACAAATTCTTACTAATGTAATTAATGCTTTTTAATTTGGCCGGGTGTCCCTGCATGTCCCCAAGCAATGGCGCACATTACTGGTTTCTTCTTGTGCAATTTTAATTCAGGAAGACAGAACTATATTTGAATTCTAAATAGATAAAAAAAACTACATTAGCTTGCTGTCTTGCTTTTGCAACTTAATTGAATTACAAACATGCATTTTATTTTAAAAATTATGCCAGACTATATGACTTGTGTTCTTGCCCTTGTATTGTAGTCCATGTTTTGTTACTATTACTTTGAATCAAAATAGACCCAGCAACACTCTCCTTCAAATGTCCCAGATATGAACCATGTTTTAACATTATCAATATTACATTATGCTTTTGACATGCATAACAGAAATTCAAAACTATCGAGAGTGCATGTCTGTTATGTATCACATGCCACCCTTCTGTTTAAAAACGAAAAACTAATCTTTGGAGCAGGACATTGTAGTTATATCGGGTCTGTGCTTTGGTTATTGTTATTTTCATTATCCGTTGGTAATTTAGTTCCCAGAGCAGTAAAATATAGGACACCATGAAACCCATTCTCAGCACAGTACGCAGTTAGAGGGTTTCACTGTGCAGCTCGCAACAGCTTTGCTTCACAATGAGACATACATTTCTACCCACCATGCTGGAATTGATGCTGGTAGGACTGTACTCAGCATACGATAAAACTAAAATATGTAGGTTCCAAACATCTATTATTGGGCAAATAAAGCACCAAGGAAGTTGAGTATCTGACAGAGATCATTTAATTGGTGCTCTGCATCTTGCTGTTCTCTGAACCAAATTAGCACAGAATAATGAAAATAATAGACACCACCTAAGTGAAACC
Source organism: Peromyscus maniculatus bairdii (assembly GCF_049852395.1). Lineage (NCBI taxonomy): Eukaryota > Metazoa > Chordata > Mammalia > Rodentia > Cricetidae > Peromyscus > Peromyscus maniculatus. The sequence continues at coordinate 100,290,635 of NC_134860.1, forward strand.
ACTTACATCCTAAGGTGGGTGAAATAACTAGGGTGCTTACTGGCCAAATTAATCATGTAATTGTTATGTATTGTTTACAGTTGTAAGAAAGTTCTGTTTGCCTGAGGTGCAAATGAATGTCATTCAGCTACCAGGTAGGGGATCCTCTCCTAAGTTATTAGCAGTGCTGACATGCTCTATAAATAATATAGAGAAGGTTCCCTGTTCTTCCAAGACCATTATGATGGCCAAGAAATCCAGCCATAAGAGTCATTTACTACAAGTGACCTTGAGGAGGGTAAAGAGTTGAGGCAAATATTCAGACACCCATTCTCCTCCTGCAAACATTTGGTGGACCATACTGAGAACATGGCACTCTACTGGGAAGTGAGAAGGACAGTTGAATCTAGTTTTTGTGACTCTCCTGTGGTTCACCCTAGGAGACACAATGCCAAAAGCCCGACAGTTGTCAATGCTATTTTTGCCATCAATGAACAGTGATCAAAGCTCTGCCTGTAGAGGCAGACGGGGGTGACTAACAGCCCAGGCTCAAATCTTACTCATTGTTAATATTTTGATCCCGCCCCTTGGTGCCACCCTGTCCTGATGTAAAAGTCTCTTTTGAAGGAAAAACTCTGCCCTTTCTCTCCCTTCTATCCCTCCACTCCCACTAGGTGTGCACCCCTCGACCCCCTCTCTCTCCCTTCCTCTCCCTTTCTCTTTCTCTCTGTCCCCCTCTTTCTGTCTTTCCGCCTCTTCATCTCTCCATTATAACAAACCATTTCTGTGCAGATGTAGCATCTGAATTGTGTATGTCCACCTGCCACCCTACTGCCACGCCCACATGGAGTGGGTCACCCGCCAGCCTACCATTGCATCTGCCCAGCATGTTTCCCTGTACGCTGGGGATACCCTTGGGTCCCCCGGTTAATAAATCATAATACTTATTACTCATGACCTCTGGGCTGGGTATTTAGTTTCTCATAGCCCTGCAATTTATACAAATGAAAGAAGAATATTGATACATATTCATCAGAGATGTTGAGGATTGAGATTATCTATATAAAATGCCAGGGAAGGTGCTCAGATAAGAGGAGCTTTTAATTCAGATGACATTAGTAAGGATGATGATGATGATGATGATGATGATGATGCCAGCCACAATGCCATTAAGATTTAAATGGGTAAGGAAGCTGATTATCGCAGTGTTTGAAACAGCTAACCACAACCTCCTTTGTATGACTTGCAGGATAGCAGAAATAACCTGGCACTAACCACTGGCAGAAACATCCTGTCTTGTAGGTACCTCTTTAAATAAGACCTTACGCTGTTACAAGTACAAATAAGCCAGGAACCAAAAAACAGGCACAGATGCTCTCATCTGTTAGCATCTTAAGACGAATTATTCCCCTGTATGTTAACAGAAGGACCCATTTGACAGGAGTTTCATTTGTGGACAGAAGAAAGGTTGGCCCAGCATAATACAAGGTATTGCAGTTGCACATTGTGAAACCTACACAGTCAGGAATTTAAGACCTTGTGTCTACAGTTCAGGAGGGAAAAGAAGAAAGAGGGAGGGGTCAGGCACTGGGAAGATGGGCATTTCAGAACCAAGAATGGCATATAACAAGGATCATATATCTATCCTGTAGCATTTTCAATAACCTCCTATAGTAGGCGTACATGATGCTCGCAGTTCATACCTAAGGAATATGAAACAGAGATGTTAATACTTCTTCAAGATGCATAAGGAATATGGTGGCCATACTAGATTCACCCTCAAACAATCAGACTTCAAAGCACTCTCTTTGTTACTGCCTTATGCTGTTTCGTGCAGCTCTAATTCATATCACTAGTTTGAGTCGGCTTTTATAATATTTAGTCAAGTTCCTCAAAGCTGTTTGCGTATGTGAATCCACTGAGTCAATAAGCAGACCTGTTTATACAATGAGAAATTCATAAAAGTGCAACACAAAAGGTAGTAAGGAGAAAATAAGACCAAAGGGTTCCCTGTCCTAATAGGATGATGGAGGATGTCTGAAGAGAATATAGTATGTGCTGAAACACTGACGAGACATTTTAGAAGCTCTCTAGAAGGGAAGAACAATTGCTTGCTTTTGAGCACGGATGTTGGAGTACACTGAAGAGTGCTTTTCTGACACAAGGTCAGACACTGCTTCTTAACAAAACAGGACTTACAAATCCATTTACTTGGTAATGAATAGAGCAGGACTACTACAAGCTCCCAATTTACTCTTTGGCAACATGCATAGCTTGTGGTTATAATAGAGATTGGAAGCTCAAATCTTAGCAGAAATCTTCATGATGCAGGAATTAGAAGAACAGGAATGAAAAAGAAGGGAGGATGTAAAATGTTTTGGCTTCAATGCAGAGGAAGCTTGGATACTTCTGAAGGAAGGAAATTTACTCTTTATTATTTTAATTCTCAGAAGCTTATGTGAGTTAGAAGTAAAATGAAATCCTCACCCTGGAGATGGATTGCATACCCTTTATAATTTCTGGCTTCAGCTTGGGTTAACTTATAAGTCGCATTACTAATGTATTTTGCCTTTGCCTTTTAATAAATTAAGCTTGCAGTGCTAGAGTTGAGATGTTAGCTCCCCTGTTGAGCTAGATTGAGGGCCCAAGGACAGGAATCATGTAGCAGAGTCCTTGAGTTCTAAGCCAGCATTCTAATTGTGGAGGTGGGCATGAAATCAGGAAAACGAATGAGGAAACCTGTAATTTAAAAATGATTTATAGACATTTGAAATTATTAGAACCAAAATAATCCCAAGGAAGAACACTGCTAACGTTTAAAAGGAGGCATGCTGAAGAATGTTTGTCTTGACGCTCACTATACCTGTTACCTACACAATGCTCTCTCTCTCTCTTTCTCTCTCTCTCTCTCTCTCTCTCTCTCTCTCTCTCTCTCTCTCTCTGTGTGTGTGTGTGTGTGTGTGTGTGTGTGTGTGTGTGTGTGTGTGTGTGTAGGTATGTGTTAACATGGATGCAGTACCCTTGAAATTCAGAAGAGGGTGTTGGATCTTCTGGTGCTGCAGTTAGAGGCAGTCGTGAGTCTGCATGAGTGCTGGTAATTGAACTCAAGTCCTCTCAAGCGGAAAGATCCCTGTGATACAGTGAGAATCAAGCTTGATTTTGAACATTTTAAAACATAGCAAGGTTGAAATGAAATAAGATAAGCAGTTTTGATCCCATGGTGAGGCTATAGAACCCAGTCTTCCCAAACATTCTGAGCTTGGGTAAGGATTTTGTTTTTCAAAGCTTAATGGTGCTCTAACAGGAAATGGGGGGGGTGGTAAAAAAATCTTGGCTAATGTGCCCTGGGTAATAAAAGCTGAAGTTCCCTACAAAGATCCATTGGACAAGCTCCAGTAGGTTCTTTACTTCAAGGACATGTAGGACTGGAAACTATGCATGTCAGGTGGTCAGAAGTTCTGTGTAAAATTTGTGGTCTTATTGTCCCCAGATAGCTACACACTGGTCAAGCATGCATGCTGGTTTTTCAGTGAGAAAAAAACTTACCATGTGTTCAGATTCTGATATTTCACTAGCTTTGTTTCCTCCATTCTCCTTTTCTTTTTAACAGTTTATGGTTTGTTTCGCTGACTCATTTTCCAAGCCTTAATTTATAAAACAGACTAAGTAAGGTAACCATAGTGAAGGAACAAAAACAAAGAGAACACAAAGAAAAGAAAATTAAAACATCAAAATATCTCCTGCCACAGAGGTATTATCTGCATCCAACTGCTGCGATGTAAGCCTCCAGAACTCTCAAGGAGAGGGCAAGGAAGCCAGAGTTAACTGAGTTATTACACGTCATCCATGCTTTGTGTCTGTTTGATAAGCATGCAGGAGTAGAGATTGATTCCGTTTTCAAGCAAACAAGCTTCCTGAAAACATGCAAAGAAACTGATGGTTGTGGGGCATTTTTAGAAAACACACTTTACCGTTTGGCTTTAATCAAAATAAGAAACAACTGACTTGAAGTATAAAACTCCTGTAAAGCTTTAGACTCTTTCCTGATATTTACGTGTCTGAAGAGAGGCATCCACTGATTCATTTCCCTCTTTGTCTCAGCCAAACAGAGGGGAAACAAAATATTTTTCTTCCTGGCTGATTTATACTTGTTTACACTCCAACTTAACAAACAGAGAAAATAGAAAGTAGAGTATCCCTTGAAATTCTCTTCCTTCTCCCTACGCACTAACATAGCTCTCCTAAGCTGGTCCTGTGCTGAATTTGAACTGAGCACAGTCCAGCCAGTGCTCCAGCCTGAGGTTCCTCGTAAGGTCATGGAACTCCTCTAACTCGCTAATACAGATTCTTGTTTATGAAAAAATACTTCCTATTCTGACTCAATAAAATTTCATTCATTTATCTAAATCTCACTTTTCTAGATTGAGGTAAGAATTGATTTTTTATTTTTTAAAAAAAGGAGAGGGGAAAGAGAATTTCTCATATGGAATTGTCTTCTTTCCTTCTTTAGCTTGTTGATGATAATAACCTTTCCAAGAATGTGAATATTAAAGATTGAGGCTATAGCTCTATGGTAGAGTACTTGCCTGGAATGCTGCAAGCCCTAGGTTCAATTCCCAGCACCAGTAGGGAAGAGGTAATAATGTGTATGTGAAAGGAGCTGGCAGGAATAAATATATCACACAGAAGTCACAAAACACCTTTGGTTGGTTGCTAGTTATGATGCAGGAGAAGTGTGTGCTTATTAGGCACTGTTGGCAAAGGTACTAATTCATCAATTCTGGGAGTGAGGAGTAGGAAGGACCCTACCCACCCTCCCATGCTCACTTACATGGTAGTTCTTACTCTCACTATCTTCCACAGGCTGTTTTGGTGACTGGATTGACTTCCCAATTTGCCCTGTGCTTAAGGTAGTGCTCCAAATATGAGGTACATTAGTGTATCCACCTGGCTCAATTTCTCTTTTTATTCCCATGATGACAGCTGATGTTACAGTTCCATCTCTGAGAGCTCCTAACTCTCCAAATGGGAAGTTAATGCTGAAGTTCTGGAGCTACAGGGATGAAGGATGAAGATCCTTGCTCATTTAACATGCTTTTTAGGGTCACATTGCCTAAAAGACAAGAAGCCTATTAATGAAGGGCCTGAGAATCAATGATCCACTTTGACTATAAGGGTCAAAAGTCTATATTCTCAATCAACTTTTTATAATCCCTATTTCCTTGCTTCATCTTTTCTTCTTTTGACATTCTAGACTGGTCATTATTCACTAATGAGACAAGAACATCATCATCTCTATCTTTTTCTCAAATTGCTATTTCTGTCGATTTGGGGTATATTCAAGAAGAAGGGAGGAAGAAATTGTGAAAACAGTTCTCCATAATGTTTACCCTCAGGAAGAACATGATTCTGTTAAGCATTCTGAGATACAGACAAAAGAGTGAGAATAAGCTTTGGTAGAGGAGGAATAATGGAGTAAGTAATGTGGGGTCCATTGTTTTTAAGTGTCTTTGAAACCTTCCAGAAGAGAGAAAGTAAGGTAACAAATAAGCCAGGCAGAAGCTTCCAATGCTGACAAACATTAAATAAAACAATGATAGATAAAGAGACTTCCAAAAGAATGATAATAGACAATGCAAATAAAGAAAAATAATAGAAACAGAACCTTGGTAAATATCTGAAAATAAGGCACAAGAAAATGTAAACAGTGAAATAAATCCACAATAAAGGAAGCAAATAGAAGTGTCTGAACATTTCAGTCACAGAAATATGCAAGGCATCACAACTGAGGAGGAAAATCCCACTAAACAGGGAGTTCAGAGAACAAGGAAACATGAGCAGGAGGCAGTCTGGTTAACTGTGGAGCAGAGCTGCCATAGTTTTCATCCTGATATATTCTTGCTAGCTATTATTTGCTCCATCTGCCCAGTGTCATACCTGTAAACTAGAGATAGTAATAAGATCCACTGTAGAAAGCTGATATGTAGACCATGTGGATTAACATGTTTAAAGTGATGAGATCACACAAGACATCATGGAATTGAGAGACAAATAGATGGAACTAGAAAATATCATCCTGAGTGAGGTAACTGTAGAAACCCACAGAGGTTTCCTAGTGAGCACTCACTCAGGGTCTGAGAATCAGTTTGCTTTACCCAGCAGGGCTGCATAAGGGGATTATTTGAAAATGGACATAGTTACCAGGTATTTGGAAGGGTCTTCACTTGGCTGTGTGGTATGCTTTGATCTAGCAAGGGGGAGGTCGTTTGTCCTGTGCATTGGCATTGTTATAAAAAGCCCTTTGGAAGATGCAGAAGGGTCCATTGGGTTTTGATCCAGATCCTCCTGAAGCTATCCTGTGTTTCTGTCTTTACCCTCTTTGCTATCTTATAATATTTTCTTATCCCTCTCTCCTTCTCATAGGAACCCTTTAAAAGGTGGGAGCTGGCCTCCCACAGGTAACCAACTCAGAATGACAAACATGGTATGTATTCACTCATATGTGGATACTAGATGTAAAGCAAAGGATAATCAGACTACAACCCACAGCTCCAGAGAAGCTAGGAAATAAGGAGGACCATAAGAAAGGTGTACGGATCACCTTAAGAAGGGGAAACAGAGCCGGGCGGTGGTGGCGCACGTCTTTAATCCCAGCACTCGGGAGGCAGAGCCAGGCGGATCTCTGTGAGTTCGAGGCCAGCCTGGGCTACCAAGTGAGTTCCAGGAAAGGTGCAAAGCTACACAGAGAAACCCTGTCTCGAAAAAAACAAAAAAAAGGGGGGGGGGAACAGATATCCATGAGTAAACTGGGGATGAGGTGGGGCAATAGAGGGAAGGGGATGGGGGATGAGAACATGAGGAACAGGATGGTCGAGCTGGGGGAGAGATTGAGTGGGAGAGCAATGAAAGAGATATCTTGGTAGAGGGAGACATTATGAAGTAAGGGAGAAACCTGGAGCTAGAGAAATTCCCAGGAATCCACAAGGATGATCCCATATTAGACTACTAGCAATAGTGGTCAAGGTGCCTGAACGGGCCTACCCTGCTAATCAGATTGGTGAATACCCTAACTGTCATGATAGAGCCTTCATCCAGTAACTGATGGAAGCAGATACAGAGATCCACAACCAAGCACCAGGCTGAGCTCCAGGAGTCCAGTCAAAGAGAGGGAAGAGGAATTATATGAGCAAGGGGGAGGTCAAGATCATGATGTAGAAATCTACAGAGACAACTGAACTAAGCTTGTAGGAACTCACGAACTTTAGACCAACAGCTGTGGAACCTGCATGGGACTGGACTAGACCCTCTGCATATAGGAGACAGTTGTGTAGTTTAGTCTGTTTGAGTGGGTCCTGGCAATGGGATCAGGATCTATCCCTGGTATATGAGCCAGCTTTCTGGATTCCATCACCTATGGTCAGACACCTTGCTCACCATTGGTGCAGGAGGAGGAGTTTGGTCATGCCTCAACTGAATGTATCAGGCTTTGCTGTGCCCCCATAGGAGGCCTTACCCTTTTGGAGGAGAGGATGAGGGGTGGGTTGGGGGAGATTAAGTGGAGGTAGGGGTAGCAGGAAGAGGATGAGATCTGTGGTTGGTATGTAAAATGAATAAAAAATTTTTAATAAAAAAATAGTGATGAGATCACTGCCCGACCCAGGATGAGAACTCTTGCTGATACTAACATTAGTTCAACGAACTAAAAAATACTTCTGCAATATAACATATAATCTTTGTGAGAGGAGGAGAAAAACAACACTACTTCCAGGTGGAAGAGGAATATAGGCAACTTTGCTTTTTATATTTCCCTATATCAATGCTAAGAATAAAATCATACATCAAACATCTACAAAAGAACTCCCAGACATCAGGCGCAGGGATCACTGCAGAAGATTGTAAGATCCAGGAGATCAAGGAGTTTGCTGTGAGACTGAGTCCCTTAGGAATGCCATAAGCCACACCTATAAAGGCTCACCAACATGGCTGCCTTAGGACCCGGAAAAACATGACAGCCATAGATATGCTACAATGGATGGGGGAGGGGACCAGGAGGCCTCACCCTGTACAAAGAACTACAGGCAGCTTCGGAATGCTGAGAGTGGGGAAAATGCCTTCCTCAGGGAAGAGCAAGGTGAAATGCTGTAATTATATTATAATCTCTAAGAAAAAGAAAAAATTCTATATCAAATATATTGATAGTTACTACATAAATACTAGTAACACAGAAGCCACAATTCTCATCAAATGCTAGAGAACTTTACCACAATCCCATAGACACTGATACTGCAATGAGTACCATTGTCTGGATTGAGATTCATCTACTGGTAAACTATGTTTCTGGATGCATTGTCTATGAGGGTGTTACCAGATAAAATTGGTATGAAAGTCAAAAAACAAAGTAGAAGACCCAACCATGGTGTGGCTGGCAACACCCAATAGGCTGAGGCTCTGCAGAAAAAAAATTGAAAGGATGAAGCCCTTACATAGGCAAGTAGGTTCTCCTTGAGTGGGTGCACAGTTGGCTCTAGCTGTTGTTCATGGACATCAGCGTCTAGGCGCTAACCATGAACATGGACCTGCAGCAATGATTTTTAAGGAGTTCCCTGGCCTTCAGCCTCAGAACGGGGCTCCGTTGGTCCTTCTGTTCTCAGACTTCCAGCTTCTTGAATTGAACAACCACTTTGTACTGCTCTCAGCCTGTAGGTTAACTGCTGTGAGACTGCCCTGGCTTTCTGTACAACCCAAGCTCTGAAATTGCATATACATTCTATAATTTCTGCTCCTCTGAAGAACACTGACACTATTGTTCCTGTCCCATTAAAACATGGAGTGAAGCTGGGCATAGCAGCACATGCCTTTAAAATCCCAGGACTTGGGAAGCAGAAGCAAGTAGATCTCTATGAGTTCAAGGTCAGCCTTATTGATTTAGTGAGTTCCAGGACAGCCAGAACTACTCACTGAGGCCCTGTCGCAACAAACAACAAAAATACAGAGTCAATATCCCCTTGGTGCACTGGAAGGACTTTTTAAAATTCCTTCCAACTCAGTGATTATGAGACTTGGTAAATCTAGTGTTAGTCAAGCTTATTCCTTAAGCCTTGTGGTATAGAGGATGTTAAGAAGTAATGTTGTATTAAATTTTTAAAGTAATTCACTCTCTCCAAAGGAACATTACAGAATAAGTAATCTAAACAACACATGCCATTACTTTAAGTAAGAACAAATTAAGCTTCTACAAATGATTTCGCCTTAACTCTGGCCATCAATCATCTCATAATTAGTGAAGAAAATGTTTCCTCCTTAATTATGTAAATGTTCACATCTATGAATAAAAAGTGGGAAATAAAGATTCATTATAATAAATGTAAGATACTTTTTTAAATTTAGCACATGACTCTAGTTTGCCACTTTCCCAGAATTTGGTAACATTCTGCTTGTACTGTACTCTTATTCTGTGGCCTTACAAATCTTCAGTTCACATAAAAGTACAGCCAGGACCCTAACCTTGACTATGAAAGTTCTCTTTGTCTACGATTACAGCTGGCATAGCTTAGCTGGCCACCTGCTATCAATTACTTTATTTATTATCATAGAATATTTTGTCTTGTTTCATAAAGCCTTTCAAGTGAGGACTGACTGGAATTATTATTTTTCTTCTTCTTTTTTTCACTTTAAATCAAAAGAAACTAAGATAGAAGTTGATTTCTTTTTTAAATTTTGCCAGACAGCTAATGAGTTATATTGGAAAGTGAAATAATCAGTGTTTTGTATAAGTGAGCCATCCATCAGGCATCTCTTTCAGCACAGCCCAGGAGGTGTAGTAGGGATCATGAAGCTGTGGGCTGCCAGTTTACCTGTGTGATGCTCTACCGTGTATCCTATCTCAGTGCCTCTGTCAAATCTCTTTGTAAAAGACATTTTTGAAATATCAAAAATTTGTGTCAAATTCTAATGATTTAAGTAAGTTAAGTCGTAAGTGGATCTGCCATCTAAGAATCATTTATGACGGAAGAGATGAAATTGTACATAATAGAAACATTTTCAGGGACATGGGTTAAAACTTGGAAGCAAAACTTATAAGCATGGAATAATTAGATATGAACGAAATACCAGTCAGTGGGAAAGTGCCCATAAATGCAGTCAGGGTGGGAAGAGAGCTCAGCCAGAAGGAGCAGAAGAGCACTGTGGGTGCTACAGCTGGCTTCCCGGGGTACAAAAACAACATGAAGGAGAAGTCCCCTCAATCATTTCTCCCAAAGGAGACAAAAACCAGGACCAGGGAGAATCACAGGAATTAATTCAAGCACATGATGTCCTTTAGGTAGATGACTTTCTGTTCCTTCATCAATTTTGCTTTCCAACTACAACAGCAAAATTTAATTCATTTTATAATTCTGTTAAATTTATGAATTAAATGAGAAATTTCTCATGTGAGCAACATGATTTCTAGCTTTAAAAAGTAAACTTCAGAACATTTATCCTTAGAAAGAAATGCATTGCTGTGGATATCGCTATGTATAAATAAAATGCTGATTGGCCAGTAGCCAGGCAGGAAGTATAGGCGGGACAAGCAGAGAAGAGAATTCTGGGAAGTGGAAGGCTGAGGCAGAGAGACACTGCCAGCCAACGCCATGACAAGGGAGATGTAAGGTACCGATAAGCCATGAGCCATGTGGCAACTTATAGACTAATAGAAATGGGTTAATTTAAGATATAAGAACAGATAACAAGAAGCCTGCCATGGCCATACAGTTTGTAAACAATATAAGTCTCCCTGTGTTTACTTGGTTGGGTCTGAGCGGCTGTGGGATGGGCAGATGAGAGAGATTTGTCCTGACTGTGAGCCAGGCAGGACCAGAAAAACTCCAGCTACAACGCATGTTCTTCTTTAGTTCATTATGTGGCTGCAAACTCATTCTCAAAAATGCTTAGCCTGCTGCTTTTGTAAGACTCATAACAGGAAGCTGGTATATCTCTGACTCTTTTGCCTGCTTTTGAGACTTTTTCCCTTCTACTGGATTGCCTTGTCCAGCCTCAATATGAAGGTTTTCACCATGCCTTATTGTATCTATGTTTTGTCCTGCTTGGCTGTTGTCCCTTGAAGGGCTGCTCTTTTCTGAAGAGGAAGCAGCAGGGGTGTAGATCTGGGGGAGAAGGGAGGTGGGAGAAAGCGAGGAGGAATGGAGGGAAGGGAAACTGTGGTGGGAATATATTTTATGAGAAAAGAAATTTCAATGTTTAAAAATTGAATGCTATGCTCAGGTTTATCTCATCACCGTTATTTAGTAAAATACTGCCTACAGCCTCCTGGCTAGGGTGACACAAGCTCACGGCATTGGCACTGGAGCAGACCAGACACTGGCTGTGTATGCTGTCCACAGCCTGGAAAGCATGTCTCCAGGGCAAGTGGCTGTTGTGGATCACTGTATGACATTAGATTCTATGTTGGCTTTAAAGTTACATAGCTGGTAATATAAGCTGACAAGCGTCATAGTGTCTCTGTCCACATCCGCTGCCTAAATTTTGAGAACTGTGAAGAAGCAGAAAAGAAGTATATTGGATATTGATCATGAGATTTGACATATTTCCAATCTTGAGGCTCATATGTTTGAATTCTTGGTTACAAGGGAGTGAAACTATTTAAAAGGATTAGAAGGATGAACAGGTGTGGACTTGTTGGAGGAAATATATCACTGAGAGCGGCATTTGAGGTTTCAAAATCCCATGCCAGGCCCAGTTCTCTCTCTGTCTCTCTGTCTCTCTGTCTCTCTCTCTCTCTGTCTCTCTCTCTCTCTCTCTCTCTCTCTCTCTCTGTCTCTCTGTCTCTCTGTCTCTCTCTCTCTCTGTCTCTCTCTCTCTCTGTCTCTCTGTCTCTCTGTCTCTCTCTCTCTCTCTGTCTCTCTGTCTCTCTGTCTCTCTCTGTCTCTCTGTCTCTCTGTCTCTCTGTCTCTCTGTCTCTCTCTCTCTCTCTCTCTCTCTGTCTCTCTGTCTCTCTGTCTCTCTGTCTCTCTCTCTCTCTCTGTCTCTCTGTCTCTCTGTCTCTCTGTCTCTCTGTCTCTCTCTCTCTCTCTGTCTCTCTGTCTCTCTCTCTCTCTCTGTCTCTCTCTCTCTCTGTCTCTCTCTCTCTCTGTCTCTCTCTCTCTCTCTCTGTCTCTCTCTCTCTCTGCCTCTCTCTCTGTCTCTGTCTCTCTGTCTCTCTGTCTCTCTCTCTCTGTGTATGTGTGTGTGTGTGTGTGTGTGTGTGTGTGTGTGTGTGCCTATGTAGCTCTTAGCTACTTCCCCAGCACCTGCCTGCAGGCCACCATACCTGCTATGATAATAATGGACTAAACCTCTGAAACTGTAAGCAAGCTCCCAATTAAGTGTTTTCTCTTATAAGAGCTGCCTTGGTCATGGTATCTCTTCATAGCAATAGAACACTGACTAAGATACATACATTATTCCAAAATAGTTTATCCCTAGTCCCCAATAATACCTTTGTTTATTGATTATTTCTTGAAGTTTTCAGGTCAAATGCATATACATTGGAAAATTTGTGGTTTTCTTTTTTTTTTTTTCATTTGCTATATCAAAGTTGAGCTACCATTTTAAAAATGACATGATTGATTAAGCAATTTCCAGAAATATTAAAAATGACAACATTGGTTAAGATTAGATAAACAGCAATGTGAAGAAATCTCCTGCCCACCATCACTACTAGACTTACAAACCAGTGAGGTTGTGTTGATAGAGCTGGAAAGTAGGGCTCCCTCTTGATGACTGTCCCCAATTACGTGAATCACTTATATGTCTGTGATATGGCTCCTCTGTGTTTCACAAGCCAGTGACTCTGAACTGTAGCCAGACCCACCAAGGTTCTTGAAGGACAATTCATAATCAGATTCTACATTATATCAAATACCAGAGTTGATGATGCTATTACCACAGATTCTCCTTTCAGCTTTCCTTTTGGTGACCCAACTAATGATTCAGCAGAACTCTCACAAGGTCAAGCTTTAACATTGGAATGCATATTGTCCAATTCTGTAAAGTGTATTGAACATCATTTAATATGTTTCTTCTAGTCAGATGTACAACATTACTAAGTTTTAAAAGTTCAAATGTAAAGGGGGACTTTTGATTGAAATTCTGTTCTTTGATGCAGACAAATACTGACGATTTACTGGAGAATAATTCAACACCTTGACAGGTAAGACTCCTATAAATAAGTATACATATCAACTTTATTACTCTTTTATCTTGAACAACTGTATTCAGGAAGTAACCTTTTTGAACCAATGAACAGCAGCAATCTGAAGTATGACAAATATAGAATTCTGCCTCAGTTTAGTAATAGGTCTCATTATTAGACTATGTGGTTATACATTACTAATGTGTCAGAAAAGGGCACATTGTCATTATGTACTTTATTCATCAGTAAATATTAATTCAAAAATCTCATATATCTGTGGGGTTATATAAATGTAAAGGGACATAAAAGGTTTTGTTCCATTATCTCACCTCTAGTATTTATATTGATTAGCCTTTCTAGTTCAATTATATCCCTGTTCTCAGTAAAATTGAAGGTGATAAAATTGCTATGTGGCATTTAAGTGGACATGCTGAAGAAAGGTAGGTTGGCCGGTGTTGCTCTTCTGCCAAACTCATTATGTATGGAATCTTATTTATAGGACCAGTCCCCATTTTGTTTGCAAAGGTGCTAAGAATGGACATTAAGTCAGCACAGAGAAGGATAACTATGTCACTGATGTCAATCTCCACTATGCAAAGGAAGGTAACCACGATTATTACAGCATCTTGATCGACTAAGACGCCCATCAGTGAGCTTTCTCACCAATGACACCAACATGTATTACCAGTTATGAGACACACAGCATTAGAAGAAAGCTCACCCTGAGCATGGTGATCTAACACCCTAGTAAGAATACAAAATAATTATGGTATCACTGGGCAATAAGAGCAGGAAAACAGGAGATTGTTCTAATAGCTTTCTCGTCTACATTCTTCTTAAATTTTATCTCTTCAGAGCAATATCATATTCTGAAAACTGGAAGATTAGATTAGATACTTGCTTCTAAAATACCAAAGAGTTTAGATTAAAACAACATATTAAGGCTGGGTATGGCGGCACATGACTTTAATCCCAGTACTTGGGAGGCAGAGACAAGTAGACCTCTGAGTTTGAGGCCAGCCTGGTATCCAGCCTGGTATGCATAGCCAGTTCCAGGACAGCTAGGGCTCTGTAGAGAGACCCCATATCAAAAAAATGTCCAGACAAAACACTTCAGTTTGATTAAGTATCTATGGATACAAGATACTATGGACATTCAGAGTAAGACCAGTCTCCATAACCTAACCAGGAGACTCCCAGGAAGAGCAAAGAATGACTGCAGCACTGTGGAGCAGACTAGGGACTTAAAACTCCTTTGGGGGATAGGAACAGGTCTGGGGAGTCAAGAACAGAGACAACAAAGCAGTAACAGTAGCATGATACTCAGCCAGTAGCTCTTGAAATCAATTTAACCAAAGTAAGTTTCTGCCCCGGTCTAGAAACTGGCTCTCTGTGACACGGGGACCAGTGGAGTGCACCCCTAATGAGAAGCTGAGGTTCTCTTAGCAGGTTATTTCCATCACATTATGTTTAGGACTTACTGGAATGTATTTTAAAACTGGGTGCAAATGAAAGGACAAATACTATTTTACAATAGTGTGTATATGTGGACTTTCTATCATTTTAGATGTTATGCTGGGTTCTTCTTATGAGGTAACTAAAAGAAATACACTAAATTCAAGGAAAACACCAAGTTAGAAATTTCTAAATGGGCAAATATACACTCATTTTCCAGTCCCTCTTACTCCCCTAAAAAGTGGAGAATGTGAGCATAAGGTTCATCTTAAGGATCCCACCCTGGTGCAAAATTTCAGGATCTCTAATCACATCAGACCAGCTTCCCAATATCCAAGCTCCTACCCCAGGAAGCCATGCTGAGCTGCAGTGGTGAACTTGTCCTGCTTTGGGCAGGAGCCTTGACCCGTGCTTCCTCTGAATGCACTGTGGATATTAGAGTTTGGGTTTTAATGTGTGTGCCTCACTCTTGTGATAGGGCACCTCTCACTCTAGTTGACACCCACCAGATCCTGAATTTTGCCCTACGCTGAAGCCAGTTGTCAAATGCCACACTACGCCAATCTCTGGCAACCCTCTATTTCTATGCCTACCAATATAAAAGGTCAGAAGTCTCCAGTTAGAAGGGTCCCTCAATCTTTATCTCCCAGTGTTTCCGGGGACAGCTCACATCGATGTCTTTATTCTGAAACTACCAGGAAGCAGCCCTGTGAAAGACACAAGGGTGGATTCAGGTTCTCCTTAATCTACAGCAAAACTGTGTCTTGACCGCTAGTGCTTGGCAGCCACCAGAATCTGTTTCCACTTAGTCATGGGCTGTCCCTAAACACTGTGTCAACAGCTCTGATAGGGTAAAGGATCTTAAGAACCTTTTAGGGACACATTCTAAATTCTTAACTTCAATGCTAGAGAGTCACTTGCTGCAAGCTATACCTTTTTGTGTTAGTTTCCCATTGCAGTTTACAAAGACAGCACATGAAGCTACTTGGTGTAACACTCACTTGTCAGGGCTGTAAGCCTAGGATACTCTGCTGCACTGTCTGCACTGCTGCAAATCATGACATTTTCTGGGATTGAGTCTTAGCTGGAGCCTCCTAAGAATTCACTTACAAAGTTGCTCAGGAGTTGGCCCCTGCTTCCTTGCAGCTGTGGGTTGAGGTCTGTTTCCCTGCTGGCTGTCTACCAGAGTCCACCCACGGCTCCTAGTGGCTGCCCACACTCTTTGACTCACATCTCTCCATCTCCAGGAGAGCACATCAGATCCCACCCATCTTTGAATTACTCCGACTTCCTCTTCTTGCATCAATCATAAAAGTTTCTCTACTTTCAAAGATTCCTGTGGTTGTATTAATCCCACCTGAACATCTAGACATCTCCCTTTTAAAACTTATTCAAATGCTACAGTTTAATTGCACAGCCCCTATATTCAAGTTCTAACCTACATTACACCACACTGTGATCTTATTGGGAAGGAGAGTCCACTGAAAAAGAAGTAAAAAATGATAAGGGTTGAGAAGTTTTAATGCACAATGATGGTGTCCCCATGAAGGGTGGAAATCTGCCACAGAGGTATACATGCATGAGCAAAAATGATTCAAGACATCAAGGAAGAGATTGGGCTGATGGAACAGCAAACTGGGCAATGCCATGCCTTCATTGACACCATCAGAAGTTAGGAAGAGAAAAGAGAGTATTCTACCCAGATTCTGAACTTAGTCCTGCTGACTCTTTCAGATATTTTGTGTTCATGTCAATGAGGCAATCAATTTATGTTGTTTTAAGTCACCCAGTTCTGGGCACTTTTCTGGAGTAGCCTTAGGAAATAGAGTCAGTGTGCTGTTAATCAGACTTTTCATCCTAGTGGCAAGATGCCTGCCAGAGAAACTTAAAAGGAGCAGCAGTGTGTTGTAGCTCACAGTTCTAGGGGCACAGTTCATAGTCATTTGGGTAGAATACAATGACAATTGAAAACAAGCAGCAAAAAGACTATTTACAGGATGGCATCCAGAAAAAAAGAGGGTGAGAGAGAAGAGGAAAGAGAGAGACACATAAAGATAGAGGGAGAGAAAGAGAGAGAGAAAGAGGGGGGAGGGAGGGAGAGAGCAAGAAATCTACAAAAGACACATCCCAGTGACTCATTCTTCCAAAAAGGCTCCAGCACCTGAAGTTTCCAAAACATCCCAAAATAGCAGCATCAGCTAGAGATCAGTCCTTCAGCATCTATGAAGAATATGTCCCCTGTAAACCATGTAACCCACAAGGCACCAAAGACATGCTATCAGATTCAGAGGTTCTGAGGATTATGAAAGGTAGACTTTGTAGAAGTTTCCACAAGTTCTGCCTACCATTCATTTCCCATAGCCTTTCAAAGACCTGTTCAAAACTATTCTCAATTTCTCCAACATCCTTTTCTCTTATCCAATCCTTTTCTCTCCATAAAGAACACAGATCACCAATTCTTCCTTGGGTCAATGCTTTGTCTTCATTTTCTCAGTGGGATTTTCATTTGGCTGGCTAATACGATCATGGTTACTATTTCTCTTGCAGAAAATGAGGGGATAAACAAAGAAAAACTCTCAAATTCTTCTTGCAAGTTGCCAATACCACACCTGGAAGGATATCTGTGTAACTAAAGCACTAGCAGGATGGTAAATGAAAGTTTAGCGGTGGCTATTGATTGCAAAAGACAATCTTATGCACAGTGGAAAACTAGAGAATTGCTTCTCCTTATGTGATACCACATGCAAAACCACTTCACTTGCTAAATACCACATCTTAGTTGTACCTTTGGTTTGCTTGGGATAAAAATGATGAGTACTGAGCATTGTCTCTCAAATACTCAGCCACCTTTGTAATTACCCTGCCTTGAAAGGAGGATACAGGGCCTCCCTGCAGCCACAGTAAACTTTTTCTGTGTATGACTTCTAACGTCCACCTAGATCTGCAGACAGCCCACCTTACCTTCTCCTGTCTATTTCCAGATCTTTGTGTAAATGCCCTTTCTGCATCATCCCTAGTACCTAAGAACACCAACCTCCCTTCCTTTACTAAAAGTTTTCCCTACACTGGACAATACATCATCCTCTGTGAGAGCAACACTATTCAGTCCTGATCACTCATTTCTGTGGGCTGGGTCCCAAGGAGCTAGCACTGGCCAGAAAAAGCTTTCCTACAAAGTCTACATGGGAAGAGAGCCACAGCATTTACAGTTCACAAGGCTGAAGTCGAACAAACACTGCTGGATCATATGGGTGCAAGAGCATGGTGTCCGCCCATCTTCCAGGTACTGAGAATGTGGAACAAACCACAGGTAAGATTAGAAACAATATGACTCATTTAGATAATAAGTGGCCATCATGTGATAAAAATTGTAAGTGAACAGAAGTCGCAGTTTCAGAAAGATAGAGGTCCTGAGCAAAGATGAGAAAACAGAGACAAGGAGAAACTAGATGACACAACATTGATGCAGTCAGCAGAGGAGCAATGGTGGCTGGCTCTGAGACACAGCCGAAGTCGCTCTTGAACCCCAAGAGCTGCTGACTTATCAAGATTACAAGCAATGGGCCTCCATCGGTGGAGAAAAAAGACTTCTTAATTTCTTAATATTAGTCCAGACCACCTAAGCTTATAAAATATCTGGCTTAATTTTTCTTATTTTCTAGTATTCCATGTGTTACATCTTGCAGTAGAACTTTAACCTCATCCTAAATACATAATAATTTTAACTGAAATTATTAAATTTCAGATAAAAATACTATTAGGGCTTGTCATTTTATTAGAGGCATGTTGATTTTATAAGGAAAGTTTCTGATATTACAAAGTTTAAAGGATTTAACACAAATTCTGTAAGATGTAAATCCTAAGAAACTCCAAATATCTTAGAAAACATAGGATGCAGTGTTTGGCTCCATCTCCTTCAAATATTTTTCATCTTGTATAGAATATAACTAATTTCATCCCAAGAAGCACTGTAAAGCAAACACCTATGCAATTGTTATCAATGTGAAAAGAAATAGGAAATATCTCTTATGCTCTCCTTTAAATAGCTACTTTTATTCTCCTTTTTAAAGATAAATACTATGCAGAATTTTGATGCTAGTCCATAGTTTTCCTTGTGTGATTTTTAATTTGTTCTTTGCTGTTATAGTTGCTTTATATTATGACTGTAAACTCATTCCTTTATATGTCCATTGCTGTTGCTATAGATCACTACATTATATTTGTCAAATATATTGTTACATTTGGGTTTATTAACTGTGGTATGTTATAAAGAATATAAGGAGTTCTGGTTTCAACTCCTACATGTAAAAAGTGTAAGTTGTTATTCTCATCTATGCTGAGAGAAATCTACATGCATTAGGAACTAACAGCTTTTCTGAAGCAACTCAGAAGACTGAAGCTACAGAGCAAGCTCCTGCCACAAAATCTGGAGACTCTGGAGCACCCAAAAAGGCACAGCTGAGTGAACACCGTCTACTAGAGCCATGAACCAGTATCTAGATTTAATAGTGACAGACTGATAGACAATGCATAAGGTGGACTAGCTCAGGAATAGAAATTTCTTACAGTTTACCTTGTGGAAGAAGGACAGAGTGATCACTGTATTTTCAATCCATTCCTCTTTGGGACAGACATTCTTTCCAGGAATAAGTAAGGAGCAGTTTCAAGCATCTTCCAACCAAGGGGAGGAAGTCCTCCTACTTGTATCTTCTTTCAACCTTCTCTTCACAAGATGGAGAGTCAACAAGACTCACAACTTCAAGGAAGTGACCTCAGAGCATTAAATCTAGATGTGGGGGAACTGGGTGAGATGGAGTGGGGATGCACAATCTGTGCATAAATACTTTCTGAAGAAAACTTGGGAATCACAAAGTCCCAAGTGCACAAGTCTTCTGAAACTCTGAAGTTTTGGATTTGGAGATTTGGAGATTATAAAATTATAATTTGGAGACTATAAAATTCTCTTTTTATTGCATTTATCACTATATCAGCAGGGCTCCAATATAATAGCAATACTTTACAGCTGAAAATCTGCAAAGAAGAGAATTTTTTTGAGGAAGTAATTAGGGAATCCCCTATATCAAGAGTGGACAGAAAAACAAGGAAATTTTAAAAAATTAAAAACTTCCAGCACTTGTAGCCATAGCAAAAATAAACAAAATAGCCAAAGGAATACAAAACTTCATGCTAATGCCTGTTTTCCTTAAGTCCTATCATCTGGTACAATATGCCCAACATTCAAGAAAAAATAGACAAAAGGGCAAAGAACTCAATCAGTGAACACAAGGCAATCATCAGATCTAGCCCTAACTCTGACACAAATATTGAAATTCTCAGACAGGGAATTAAATTAACTACATGTTAATGGCTCTCGTAGAAATGGGAGATAACATACCAGCCAAAGCAAATGGATATTGTAAACAGACACATGGGGTGGGAAGGCAAGAAAGAATCCAAAGAAAATGAACATTGGCTCAAAAGCACATTAAGAGACTTCAGTGGTCTCATTACTCACATGAAATAGCCAGTGTAAGTGTTATTAAACTTCCAGATGTGTCAGTAAAATAAAAAAGCAGTAGAAAATATGAAATATATATATTCACATTACTTCATATGTATAAATTCTGCAGGAAGAACAGACTAAAATAAATGAAAGGTTTGAATCAAATGATGTTCATGTGTGCCGGTCAGTCTGTGCATAGATACGTGTATTTCCTCTGGAGTTGCATTGCTTCACCTTCATGCCAGGCTGCCTCAAGCCTTGAATTCAAATGGCCATTTGGAAGTCCTTTCCCTCCAAGCCTGACATCCTATCTTCTTGATTATTGCATTTCTAGTGGTTGTGAAATACCACTCACGTGGGACGTTGTCTAGTAAAATAATTGTTCCTGTCTTTTGCCTTTTCTCATTGTTTGTTTTTATCTTATTTTGGGTAGGAATTCTTCTATAGTCCAGATATAAATGTGTGGCCGGTCTACTCCTAGTTCACCCTGACCTGCTCTTTGCCTCTGCCCATTTGATCCCAGTCTCTCTGCTACTTCTTTCATGGTCAGCGGGTGATGCTTAGAAGGAAATCTGACCCAAGTGCTGCCCTTACTTCCTGGGATTTCTCCCACATCTTGACCTCACAATTCCTTGCCATCTTGTTAGTTCACCAATGCTTTCAAGCAGATATTTTTATTTTCCCTCAACTTTTCTAGCTATTTTCAGCAGTAGAGTTGAACTGAATTATCTTATCTACTATTACCAGGCGTGGAAGTCCCAGTCAGATGGAACCTGCAGTCACACTGTTGAAACTCTTCCCACTCAGCTGTGAAAAGCTCAAGAGTGTAGAACACTCACGGCTCCACATGAAGACAATGCGTACTGAATCTGACCTCACTGTTTAATCCTCTCTTATACGAAGAGTAATATTTCTTTGTATATAATACTGAGTATTTCAATATTCTAACTTTTGTTTAAAGTCCTGGAAACACTAAGTGACTAATTACTACTACAGTATATCATCATTTGAATTTTTAACTCCTTTTTTCACTAACATTACTATTATTTTTCTTTTCTCTTTTTATTTATTCTTCTCACATATAATACATCCAGACTACAACCCTTCTTTCCATCCACTCTTCCCAGCCCCACATCTCCCCTCTCCCCAAGATTCAATTCTCCTCCGTTTCCCTTCAGAAAACAGAAGGGCACCAGGGATATCAACTGAATAGAGCATAACAAGATGCAATAAGACTAGACACAAACTGTCGTATCAAGGCAACCAATCAGGGGCAAAAGAGCACAAAAAGCAGGCAAAAGAGTCAGAGACACTCCCCAACTCCCACTGTTAGGAATCCCACAAAACCCTAAGTTAAACAAACACAGCAAATATGCAGAGGATCTAGTATAGTCCCATGCCAGCTCCCTCATTGCTGTTCCAGTCTCTGTGAGCTCCTGTGAGCCCTGCTGAGCTGATTCTCAGCATGTTCTTCTAAAATCCTCAATCGCTCTGGTTCCTCCAATCCTTCCTCCCCTTCTATGGGGTTCTCCAAGCTCTGCCTAATGTTTGGCTTGTGGGTCTCTGTACCTGTTCCTGTTAGCTGCTGGAGGAAGGCATTGATCTAGGAGTATAGTGGGATATCATTAGGAATCATTTCACTGATTCTTTTTTTGGCAGTCATGTTAGCATCTACTCTAGGTTTCTGGGCCATCCAGCTTCCAGTTCCTGGCCATCCAGGCAGTGTCAGGCATAGACTCCCTCTCCTGGCTTAGGCCTCAAGTTAGACCAGTTGTTGGTTGGCCACTCCCACAAGCTCTGAGCCATCATTGCCCCAGCACATCTTGCAGGCAGGACAGGTTGTGAGTTGAAGGTTTTGTAGCTGGATTGATGTCCCAGTACTGTTACTGGAAGCCTTGGGTACAGAAGATGGCTAGGTCAGACTTTGTATCCTCCATTACCAAGAGTCCTCACTGGGGTCACCCTCACAGGTTCCTGGAAGTTTTACATGCACTAGGTTTCCACATTGCCCCGAAAACGCCCCCCCCCCCATTCCAGTCATCTCTCCCCACTCTCTCTCCTTCCATCTCTCCCTCCCCAACGGGATCGCTCCTGTTCCCATCCCCACCTCTCCCCAGTCCACCCACAAAATCTTTTCTGTTTCCCCTTCCCAGGGAAATCCATGGGTCCTCCTAGATGCCTCCTTGTTACTTAACCTCTCTGTATCTGTGGGATGTGATTATCCTTTACTTGACAGCTAATATCTCCTATAAGTGAGTACATATCAGTGTTTGTCTTTCTGGGTCTGGGTTGCCTCACTCGGGATGATTTTTCTCTAGTTCTATGCACTTGCCTTCAAATGCCATGCTGTCATTTTTCTAGTGCCTGAGTAATACTGCATTGTGTAAACGTGCCATATTTTCTTTATCCATATTTCAATTGAGGGACATCTAGGTTGTTTCCAGTTTCTGAATATTATGAATAAAAGCACTTTTAACACAGTTGAGCAAGTGTCCTTGTGATAGGATGAAGCGTCTTTTGGGTATTTTCCCAAGAGGGATATAGCTGGGTCTTGAGGTAAATCAATTCCCAATTGTCTGAGGAACTAACTGCCTTCTTGATTTCCAAACTGGCTGTACAAGTTCACACTCCCACCAAAAATGGAGTAGTGTTCCCCTTGCTCCACATCCTCACCAACATGAGCTGTCACTTGTGTTTTTGATCTTAGCCGTTCTGACAGCTGTAAGATGAAATCTCAGAGTCATTTTGATTTGCATTTCCCTGATGGCTAGGGATGTTGAACATTTCTTTGTTTCTCAGCCATTTGAGACTCCTTTCTTAGGAATTCTATGTTTAGATCTGTATCCCATTTTTAATTGGATTATTTGTTTTGTTGATGTCTAGTTTGTTGATTTCTTTATTTATTTTGGATATTAGCTGTATGTCAGATGTGGATTTGTGAAATCTTTTCCCATTCTGTTGGCCACTATTTTGTCCTATTGACAGCGTCCTTTCCCTTACAGAAGCTTTACAGTTTCACGAGGTGGCAGAGGTCCCAGTTATTAATTGGCTGTGCCTGTTCTATCAGTGTTTCGTTTAGGAAGTTGTCTCCTGTACTAATGTGTCCAATGGCTGTTGCCCACTTTCTCTTCCATCTGGCCCAATGTGTCTGGTTTTATGTTGAGGCCTTTGATCTACTTAGACTTGAGTTTTGTGGAGGGTGATAAATATGGATTTATTTATATTATTCTATGTGCAGACATCCAGTTAGACCAGCTCCATTTGTAAAAGATGCTGTCTTTTTTTCCATTGTATCTTTCTGGCTTTTTTTTAAATCAAAAATCAGATGTCCATAGGAGTGTGGATGTATGCCTTGGTCTTCGATTCTATTCCATTAAATATTCTTTTTTAGTTTTTTTTTTTTTTTGGTTGTTTTTTTTTTGAGATAGGTTTTCTGAAAGTTACTTCTTTTAAGATCCTGCATCTCTAGCCAATGATTAGAAACTAAATTTTTGATAAAAGAATGCTTAACTGGCAATAAAACTAAGTTAATTTGAAAGTCACATCTCTATGTTAATGGCATTGATAAGAGTAGCTGTGGTCAAAATTGTGGGAGGTAGGGTTACTAAGAGGTAGTAAAAGTACCACATGAATAACTTACAGAGTAGAATATTAGCATGTAAATGCAAATGATTAGGAAAGAGGAAGTGTTGAACTTCAGTGGGTGAAGCCATGTTCTCATTGCTGAATCTGTAACTCTCCTCATACCATAGGCATAATAGACAGTCGATCATCAAACAGAACAAATTTAAAAGTCACTGTCCCTGGTTGTTTACTAGGCTTACTGAAGACTAGTAAAAGAGTAAAGTACTAGTAAGTGCAAGGCTGAAACTGGCTGTCAGTTCTGATTCTTTCTGTGTAGCCTCAGACAAAATACTCAACTTTGTCAATGTTATTCTCCTTCTCATCAAAGGCCAAGAGTTTTATAATTGTGATAATGGTTTCATGACATTGTATGTTATTAAGTGGCAAGACTGCTGCCTGGGACAAATGACAGATATAGTTAGAAAGTGAATACTAGATGCTATAGTGCTCTGTGCTCATTAACATAGGATAAGATATAAAGAGAGTCAAGGGTCCTTATCAACAGATTAAAGTGGGGATTGACCTAACCAAATCAAATAGAACTTTAATCACTCTTGGTTGAGACATTCTATAAAAGGTATTCAAAATTTCAAGAGACTCATGGACACATTTCACTATAAGGAGTCTTCCCTAAAGTGAGACTCTAGGCAACTGGAAACACTTTCTCACCTGCTGTGAACAATTCTGCTTCCTGAAATGAGTGATGACTCAATAACTCAACCTGTATTAATTTTACCTTTAGAGGGTTCTAAAATGCAAGATCGGGATTTCTAGTGGATGTAAGAGTCACTGGCTCCTAAGAGAAGACTTTTTAAAAAATGTTTTAAAATAATTTAATATAATTACATTATTTCTCCATTCTCTTTCATCTCTTCAAACCCTTCCAAGAGCTCTCTCTTTCTCTCTTTTGAATTAACAGCCTTTTTCCTTTATTATATGTACATATGTGTACGTGTGTATATGTGTGTGTGTGTGTGTGTGTGTGTGTATGCTGATTAGTTTTATGTCAACTTGACACAAGTTAGTTATTTGGGAAGAGTGACTCAATACAGAAAATGACTCCATGATCCTGGCCTGTGGGCAAGTCTGTAGTACATTTTCTTTATTGATGATTGATATGCGAGGGACCCAGCTTACTATGGGTGACGTCACCCTAGGCTGGTGGTCCTGGGTACTATAAGAAAGAAAGCTAGGTGAGCCATAGGTAACAAGCCAGTAGGCAACAACTCTATGGTTCTCTTTCAGTTCCTGCCTCAAGGTCCCTGCCTTGAATTCCTTCTCTGACTTTCCTTCATGAAGGATTGTGATGTGGTTATGTAAGTAGAAATAAACTATTTCTTCTACAAGTCAGTCTTGATCATGGTATTTTATCACAGCAATAAAAACCCTAATTATATATACAATTATATATGTAATTAGTTAATTAATTAATTATACATACTTACTCATATATATTTACAGGGCTGACCATTTGATTTTTGGATTATCAGTTGATGTGCACTTCCCTGGGGAAGATTCTTTCTCCCACTTCCAGAATTCTTCAGTTGCCTGTGGTTCATTGTCTAGGGTGGAAGCCTTGTGAGCTTTTCCTTTTTCACATTAGCATGTCTGTTGGGGTCCTCCTTGTCCAGCTCATTTTTAGGCAGCTGTGTTTGTAGACTTCATGGGTGTCTAGGAGACATGTCTAGGAGACACAATCTCACAGCAAACTTCCTGTTCCTCTAGCTCTAACAATCTTTCTGACACATTTTCCAAACTAATTCATGATCCTTAGGTGCAGAAGTTGTGCTATGAATATATCAGTTAGGATTGGGCTCCATAATTTTCCATTTGAATTAGTAATGATTGTCTGTAATGGGTTGCATCTGTTGCAAAGTGAAGTTTCCTTGAAAAATGATGAGGACTACAGTTATCTGTAGGTAGAAAGATAGAATATTCAGAATATACCTAGGAACTGATTTTTCTGGCTTAGTAAAGCAGCTGTTGTAGGGTCTCCTCCAAGACCAATGACTTCATTAGTCCAAGGTAGTTGGCTAGGTTCCCATTACCAGGCATGATTTCCCCCTTGTTGAGCAGATCTTAAGTCTAATTAGAGATGTTGGTTGCCACCAAGACATACATGCCAGTAATAAACCCTTAGGGTTATCATTCTGTGCATAGGCATCATAACTGAAAAATACTCTTGGTTGCTTGTTTCCTGTGAAAGCTTGCATGGTGCCTTCTGGTAATGTGAAAGTTAGCTCTCAGGGAGGAAGCTTTCAGGCCAGATCCAGCTCAGGTCTTCTGTGACCTGTTTCTGAAGTGCATGGTGTCTTTAGTACTAGGGACTTACTTTTCATCTCTATGTGGCAACCAAGAACAATAGCAATAGCTCGTATGTTTGGGGAGTCTTGGACAACTTTGACCAACAACTCAAAAGAAGGTTTCTTGTACCTGATGCTTGGGGATATTGTTTAAATAGT
This sequence comes from Peromyscus maniculatus bairdii, assembly GCF_049852395.1. NCBI lineage: Eukaryota > Metazoa > Chordata > Mammalia > Rodentia > Cricetidae > Peromyscus > Peromyscus maniculatus. Next base: position 100,316,829 of record NC_134860.1, read on the forward strand.
CTATGACTCTTTGGGGATGCATTATCATCCTAGAGGGGAAATTTTCATTAAAAAAAAATATGTGTATACCTATGTGTGTATGCATATGTATATATGTATTATGTATATGTATATATACATATGTGTGTGTTTATACATTGAGTGGGAGTGTTTTATAACTATACACAACTTCTTTCTCCTATATTGACCCATCATATGCATCATATGTCATCTTGCAAAGATGGTTTTCATAAATGTATTGACCTGTACTCCCTAGAATACCCCAATTGACATCATCTGTCGGAGGTATCCATATAAAACAAAATTGTTATAGGAACCAAACAACTGCATTTAACCCCCAATCTCAGGAGTCTGTGTGAAGAATATAATTTCCAAGGAATTTTTAATCCTGAGATACTGAGGGTGTGCAAGATCTCAAGGATTGTTGCATCTGGGATCCCACTGTCTCTGATCCCAAGGGCAGTGGGTGAATAGACACAGAACCAACAGCACAGGCTCTGGAAAATGCAAGCAATCTCGTTTATTAAACAAAGGGCTGAGGTATTTGTGTGTGTACTTTTTGGCGGGCTCTGCTTCCAGCTGCTGTGGCATTTCCTGGTTGGCTCTGGGCTGCATGTCATCATCTTTTGAGTCTGGAGCTTATGGGGTCAGGTTTCAGGCTCCTCTGGGTCAGGATACTACTGCGAATGTCAGAGCTCTTCCTTTGCTTAAGGCTTGGCCCAGAGATGGGCGGTGGTGGCACACACCTTTAATCCCAGCACTTGGGAAGCAGAGGCAGGCGGGTCTGTGAGTTCAAGGCCAGCCTGGGCTACAGTGTGAGTTCCAGGAAAGGTACAAAGCTACACAGAGAAACCCTATCTTGAAAAACAAAACAAAACAAAAGGCTTGGCCTAGAGCTTTTGGCCTTACCTGCCTCAAAGGATCTAAAATCAATCTCCCCACCTAATAAATCAGAAATCTGAATCCCATAGGATGGTATGCAAGGTCACACAACTCTTCAAATGTAGCAGAGGAACAAAACCCCAGACTCCCTGACTCCACAAATGGGACTCCTAACAGGAGTTAACTTAAAGGACTTAAAGTCGGCAGACTCCTATCTAATAAGCAATCAATTCCCAAAGAACATCTTTGTATAAGTTATGAGGCAGCTGAGAAAGCAAACAATCAAAATTTTAATGAAGTCAGAGTGAGTTTAATCAAAATTAAGAAGCCAGGCTGATGGTGACAGGCAGAAATTAGTAAGGAAATAGTTAACATACCATAATCATTTCCCCCCATTTGCATTTTATTGGTTTAGGTGGAATTTGACCTAATGGAGTCAGAGCTTTATATAGACAGATGTCTCTCCTACCTCTTTGGGATTCTGGGAAGAGCCCATCCATTCCAAGTAGAAGGAGAGACAAAAGCAAATACAAATGGGCAATCACATTAATTTGAGAAAACTTGGGGGTGACTAGATGTTCTACAAACATCTAGTTTAAAAAAAAAGTAGACCTCAAAATTCCACTTTGGCAATCTACTTTCTACAAACTAAAAGAAATTGTGTGTGTGGTAGTTTGCAATTAGCTTATCCATCATTGCAGGGAACAGTCACATTTATACAAGGCCCTCGGGCAAAATCATGCCTGTTGTTGCTATCTCATTTGAGGCTTTGTTGAAAATTGTATCTGCAAAGTCAAGACATTCACCACAATTAAAAAAACAGAAACCATAAACATATGGAGAAACATTTTAGAACATAAGTTCTAGCCCCCAAATTAAAAAAAAAAAAAAAAAGATAAAGGGACCCTGGAACTATCTGCATTCGAACATTAATGTGATCAATAGGACCAACTCGCCCACAAATTTCAGTGTTCAGGGCTGAGATGACAGTAGGGTAAAATCCTATGTTCCCAACTGTACCATTATCTCAGTACAGCCAAGACCTACTTGCATACATCTAATTTCACCATTACAACTTATACCACCTGATCTGAAAACTTAACTATACAAGATACAATTGTCAAAACAGTGTGGGGATTTCATTAGGAAGAGGTATGTAAATGGGTGAAATACAATGGGAAATACAGAGCAGCATGCATTTATTTAGACTTAGATGATTTTTTTTTGCCATTATAATTCTGGGAAAGGAAAAACAGTTTGTAACAGGTGGTGCTGAACACCTGGGTATCTGCATGGGGAAAATGAATTTTGATATTTAGTCACATTATATATGGAAGTCACATCTCACTGGAACAGCAAATCATACATAAACTTTAAAACTTCTAGATGAAAACATAAAAGGAAATCTTTGTAACCTTGAGACAGGTGAAGCTTTCTTTAATAGAACAGCTTAAAACAGAGGTTTGTTTGTTTTTTTTTTTTAAGTGAGAAGTTGGAGTGTAAAACAAATCCTCTTCTATAAAAACACTATTAATGAAGTAGAAAATTCAACCCCAAACTGAAAATGTTTATGACAGCATATATATCTGACAAACAACTTATATATCTGTAAATCTCTTATAACTCGAAGAAAAGATAATCCCATTGTAAAACAATATTCACCAGCTGGGGAGACAGCTCAGCAGTTACAAGCATTGGCTGTTCTTCTCAGAACCCAAGTTTGATTCCCAGCACCCACAAGGCCACTCACAACCATCTGTAATTTTAGTCTAATGGATCTAATGCCCTATTCTGGCCTCTGTTGCCACTGCATATATGTGGTGCACAGACATAACATTCAATAAAACACTCATACACATAAAGTAAAAATAAATAAAATCTCAAAAAATATAATCTTAGGAAAAGATTAGGACCCATCACAAAAGAGGGCATGCAGATGGATTGAGAGTATGCTGAAATGTACTCAGTAGAACTGGATATTTGAAAGTGCTAATTAAAATGAAATACTGTATTAAGCCCACTGTAAGTGTTAGCATTTAAAAGACCCATACTAAAAACTACCAGTTGGGAGAAAGTAGAACTTTTTTAGATTATTCATGGCAAAGTAAATGAAAACATCTTTGCACTCTTAAGTAAGTGCTGAAGCAAAATAAGATGTATTCATGTGTGTTTGGTTCTACCCTAGGTCTCTGAGCTATCCAACCTCTGATTCCTGGCTATCCAGGTAGTATAGGGCATGGGCTCCCTCTCATGGCATAGGCCTCTAGTTAAACCAGATGATATCCTTCTATACTCATAAGTCACTGACTTGTCAGTCATTATCAAATAGGCTTCCTCCAACAACAAAAGGGAGCAGGTACAGAGACCCATAGCCAGACATTAAATGGAGAGAGAGGTCTCCATTGAGTCTCTCCTCTCAGAGCTCAGCGAATCCCATGGAAGAGGGGAAAGACTGTAGGAGTCAGGGCATGGAGGACACCAGGAGGACATGGCATACTGAATCGACTAAGAGCACATACGGGCTAACAGAAACTGAAGCAGCAGTCACGGGGCCTGCACGGGTCTGCATCAGGTCCTCTGCTTATGTTATGACTGTTAGCTTGGTGGTTTTGTTGGATTCCTAATAATGGGAGTGAATGTGTTTCTGACTCTTTCACCTGCTCTTTGGACTCTTTTCTCCCATTAGGTTGCTTTGCTCAGCCTTAATATGAGAGTTTTTGCCTTGTCTTATTGCATCTTGTTTCGTCATGTTTGGTTGTTGTCTCATGGAGGCCTGCTCTTTTCTGAAGGAAAAAGGAGTAGAGGTGGATATGGGGGAGAGGATAGGTGGAGAATGTTGGGAGGAGTGAAAGGAGGGAAAACTATGGTCCATGAGTGTGTGTGTGTGTGTGTGTGTGTGTGTGTGTGTGTGTGTGTGTGTGTGTGTGTTCATGCAAAGGTTTGACATAATAATCCTGGAAGCTTTATTCATGATAGATGGGATGATCCAAATGTCCACTCTTAGATGAAAGGATAAACAAATTATGGCATATCCATATGATGGAAGAATATTGTGCAACAAAAAGAAATGAACTACTGAGCTATTACCACAAGGTAGCCACATTGTAATGCATTAGGCAAGATAAATCAGGGACAACAGTATATATGGAAACAGTTTACTTGTCTAAAAACCTTATAATATGCAACTTAATCCATAATGATAGAATTCGAATTAATGGTCTCCTGGGCCTTCAGGGGAGACACTTGAGAAAATGTGTGAATATGGTGGGAGTGCTCCTTATTTTTATTGTAGTATTGGTTCCATGGGGATAAATATTTTGTTGAACTTAAAAGTATAATAAAACTCCCAGTTTGAAAATTAGAAAGAAAGAAGGCAACACTATCAACGAAGACAAAAAATAGCTTACCTGTCATATGCACATTGTGACCTGATTCACATTATTTAAAGAACATTTTTACCTCTGTTTTGAGAGGAGGAGACTGAAAAAGTATAAGTCAAATCTTTTTTAAATTCCCCTTCACACAGAAGCCTTCTCTGGCTCCTTGATCTAAAACATGTAGTTTACAATAGTATGGTCATATATAGAAAAATGTGTAAAAAAAAATATAAATTACTTGGATAAAGGTATTAACAAAATTTCTGCATATAAAATAACTTTTGTTTCCATACAAGAAATAAATAATCACAAAATACAATTGAAAAATACCACTTAAAATAGCATCAAAATATCAAATGCCTGGAAAAAATTGAATATTAGGCCAGACAAAGGATACATAGTAAGTCTTTAACTAAAAAAAAAAAAAAAATGTATTCTAAGGAAGTAAGTAATATCTGAATGGATGAGAATAATAATTTTAATAAATTTGAAATGTGCTGTAAAGATGTGTATTCTTCACAAATCCCACCCCTACCCCCTTTCCTTCCCTCCCTCCTCCCTAGCTCTCATAGAAACTGGTGATCTGAATTCCATATTTAATTGTAAAGGCCAAGATCAAGCAAAAGGAAACACAAAGTGGTAATACTTACTGGACCTTCTGCCCAGCTTTCTAATAATGCGCAGTTGCTTCGGGGAGAACAGTACAGCCAGAGTACAGAAGATGATAATAAATACATGCACAGTCATCCCATAAACAATTCTAGGCCAACTAGGTAACCAAATGGAAGAAAATAAAACTAAATTCCTATATCATTTAGTATTTCAAAAACAAACGTTAGGTAGATTGAAGATTTCAATGTGAAATGCCAAAGTTCTTTGATGAAAATGTTTATATATGTCTTTGGGATATTGAAGAAATTTCAAATGAAAATAGAAAATTACAGTTACTAAAGAGATCACTAAATTAAGTTATGGTAAAATTAGAAACCTGTACTGAAAGTTCTCAGTTTCTTTAAGCAAGTTCTAAAATTGGATTAAATATCTGAGGTTTTTATAACCAAGAAAAATCTTATGCATAGACAAAAGACACCACACATCAATATTAAAGAGACAATACTACAGACTTGAGCAGTCATTTCAGAAACCAAATTGCCAGTAAAGTTATGAAACTGCCTGAAATCAATAGTAAATCAAGGAAATGCCAGCTATGATCACAAATCAATATGACTATAAAGCCCCCAAAATGACAGAAATTAAAAAGACTGATAATACCATTATGATAATTCACTAACCTAATTATAACTTGATTGTATAGTGCCCTTCATATTGAAAAAAACTGAGCTTAAAACAAAAATAGAAGATGTAAATAAGTAATTTAAGAAAATATACAGAAATATTTTAATGAACTCTATCCAATGAAGGCACAAATGTCTAAAACATGCTTACACAATGTGGAAGTTTGGGTCAAAAAACTTCCATCAATAATAATTTAGTAATCTAGCACAATTTCAATGTAATTCTTTTTTGAGGAGGAACGTAAAAATTATTTAAGGTTTATTAGATTTTATATGTATCTTTGTTAGAAAGGATAATTGTGAAAAGGGAGTAGTAAAGAGAATATACACTTTACCAGATGTTTAAATTTACTATAAAATTATTGCAATCAAAGCACTCTGGCACCAATACAAAAATATTCAAATAGATCTATGGAACAAAATTGAACCCAGAAATAAATCCACAGAAGTGGCATTTCAGTTCAGTGGGAAATGGTTGGTATATTATTAAATGATCCTGGCATTATTGGCTCTCTCTGCAAGAAAACAAGCTGCACCATCTACCTCTCACCATATGCCGTGATGAATTCCAGATGGATAAAACTTTAATGCAAAAATATTTGTGAAATTTTTAAAAATTAGAGAATTATGAGACTTTTCACAACGCTGAGACAGAGGAAAACTTCCTATGCAAGATGTACTTGTTCAAAGCCATAATTTTCCCTTTTTAAATTAATCATTTCCATACAATGAGTTTTGACCACATTCATCCCTCCCTGCACACATCACCATATTCCTGACCCACCCAAATCTACGTCTTCTTTTCCTTTTTCCACCTATCAAGTCCAATTTGTGCTCTCCAAGTATTCATGGGTGTGACTGTCCACTGGAGCGTGGTCAACCTGCCAGGCAACATTCTTAAGGAAATTCATTCTCCCTCTCCCAGCAGCTATTAATTGTCAAGAGATCCTCCGGGTGAGGGTTGGAACTTCGTGTCCACCTCCCCCTCTATCCAAGTCATAAATTTAAAGAAACATAATTAGACTTTGTAGAATAAAAACATATATGGTAAACAAGGAAAAGACAAATGGAAAAATGTTTGTCTATGATAGGGCTACTAAATTTAATAAGCAAAAAGAATGCCTTTGATTTTAAAAAAATGGATAAATAGACAAAGGCTATGAATACATAATTTACAAAATGTAAAATCCAATTAGCCAACAAACATGAAAAAATGGTCCACCTCACTGCTACCCATAAAAGTGGAAGCTAAAGTCGAATTTCAACCATATCAGCAAAACGTCAAATATGCATGACCTTGGAAACTTAGTGAAAACAAGGAAGAGTGAGCGCTCTAATGCTATTTATGTAACTACATGTTGATCAAGGCAGCTCTCGTAGGAAGTTGACATTAAGAAGTCTAGCAACTGTGACTAATGTTAAAAATGTATGCTTTTGATTAAGCAAATTCACTATAATGAAACAAAAATCACCAGAAAATAATGATAAATACAAGGGTGATTGAAGCAACAATAAAACAGATGGAAAAAGAAACTCCTGGAAACAAATAAATATCATTGACATGGGACTAGGTAAGGTACCCATTGTACAAGTATAGCTGTTGAAAACTGAAAATGGGAACACAGAAAGAAAAGAAAAAGGAATAGATTTAGGTCAGTATCTATTCATCTTCAAGGATCTCGGCAGTGTATTGCTAAACTATATATGGAAACACATTTGCAAAAGAACTAACAAGACCATGTATGTGTACAGACACCCACATAAACACTGAGAAAGCCACAGAAATTTAGCATCCAACACTAGAGGAAAACGTAAGACAAACACTTCAAGACACAGGCATAGGCAAGGATTTTCTGAAACACAAACTCTAGTAGCAGAGAAAATACTTCCATGAGTTGGCAAACAGGATTACCTGAGATTCAAAAGCCTTTGCTCAGGAAAAGAAACTCTCAGAGTGAAGAGACAGCATCCATGACAGGAAAAAATACTGCCAACTTCATATCAGACAGGTGATGAATATCTAGGATATAAAGAATTACAAAGATTAAAAAGCAAAAATATGCCGGGCGGTGGTGGCACACGCCTTTAATCCCAGCACTCAGGAGGCAGAGCCAGGAGGATCTCTGAGTTCGAGGCCAGCCTGGGCTACCAAGTGAGTCCCAGGAAAGGTGCAAAGCTACACAGAGAAACCCTGTCTCAAAAAAAAAAAAAAAGTAAAAATACAGTCAATAATTAGAAATGAAGAGACAGTTGATCAAAAGAAGATCTATGAATGGCCATTAAAGACTTGAAAATGTGCTCAACATCCATGGCCATCAGGGGAATTCAAATTAAAACTTCTGTGAGGTTCCATCTCACCCAAGAAACAGAATAGTTGTCAGCAAGGAAAGGAGTGACATCAAATGCTGTCCAGGATACGGGGAAAAGGGAACCCTTATTCTTCACTGGTGAGTATAAAATGTACAGCAACTACAGAAATTCATATGGATATTTCTCAAAAAAAATGAAAATAGAATTATCACATGCCCCCACCTATGTCCCACTTTGGAATATATCTCAAGGATTCTGAATCAACAAACTATAGAGACATATCCATATACATACCACACACACATCTATGCCTATTGCTACACTATTTCCAATGGCCAGGAAATGCAACCAACCCAAATGTCTATCAACAGGCAAATGAGTAAAAAAAAAAAAATGGCACACATGAACTACATAATTTTATGCAGGTACAAAAAAAATGGAATCATGACATTTTTCATGAAGATGGATACAACTGGCAATCATTACGGTAATGAAAGAAGCCATATTAGGAAAGACAATTATTACATGTTTTCTCTGATATGTGAAACCTAGAGTTGAAGGTGTGTGTGTGTGTGTGTGTGTGTGTGTGTGTGTGTGTGTGTGTGTGTGTGTTTATGGGGTATTTATGCATCTGTGTCTGTGTCTGAAAGTATAGTTCATGAAAACAGAAAGGAAATCTTGTGAGGAAAAGAGATCTTAAGTGGAGTTGGGAATGCCATGGATTACATGTGAGGAGAAAGCAGAAGGAGTCACTATTTGAGAGAAAGAAGGGAACCAGGCCGACAGGGTTCCCAGAGACAATAGTCAGGGAAGGGACTGATTAAGAGCAAAGTATAATGGCACTTACATATGAAAATGCCATAAATGAAACCCATGACTTTGTAGTGTAACCTTAAAAACTAATAAAAAATAAAAACAAAACATCCACAAGGACATAACATTAATTTGGAATAGAACAAAGGAGAGAAGTTATCTTGTTAGTGTGCACTTTTAATGCATCAGCAATTACAGTTACCATATATTACACAATTATCAAGTTTTACTAAAGTTTTTTTTTCCTAGAGTGCTTGTTGATTGGAGGCAGAAATTTCTGGTCCCATAGCTGTTTATAGCTTTCAGTCCCAAATAAACACACAGAGGCTTCTATTAATTATAAACTGTTGGGCCCCATTGATTTTGAATATGAAGTTCTCTACCATACACTTCCTGCCTGGCTACTGGCCAATTAGCCTTTTATTAAACCAGTAGGAGTGACAAATCTCTACAGTGTACAAGAGCATTATCCCACAGCAGCTGATGGATTGAAAACGGGAGCTTTGGCCCCGTTGGTTTTGAATATAAAGTTCTCTACCGTTCTTTTGTCCTAGATTTTCTTTGTCTGAATTTTTGTTACATTTACCTATTTGTCTATTTAGTCAGTTAGGGGACTGTGACACAAGATGCTTGTGGAGGTCAGCCAGCTTGGGAGAGTTGGTTCACTCCTTCCACCATGTGGGTCCTGGGGACTGGATTCACATCATTAGGCTTGGCAGCAAAGGTCTTTAGCCACTGAACAATCACACCAGTCCACTTTCTTCTCCACTTCCTCCCTCACCAGCAGATTTGTTCATTTATTCTTAAAATAAGCTATCTCTACTCATTCCTTCCATCAGCCATTGTTTTATGATTGAAAATAGATTCTTCTCTCAGACAATACATCTCAGTCATAGTCTCCCCTCCCTCCACTCCTCCTAGCTCCCCTCCCCACTTCCCTTCTCCTTCAGATCCACTCCCCTTCCGTTTTCTCTTGAGAAAAGAGCATGCCTCCAAAGACAACAGCCAAATAGGACAAAACAAGATAGAATAAGTCAAGGCAAAAGCCCTCATACAGAGGCTGGACAAAGCAACCCAATAGGAGGAAAAGAGTCTCTAGAGCATACAAAGGAGTCAGAGATATACCCACTCCCACTATTAGGAGTTCAACAAAAAACACTAAGCTAAGAGCCTTAACATAATGCAGAGGACTCCCTTGGTGCAGACCCATGCAGGCCTCATGCTGTGCTTGCCCTTTCAGTCTCTGTGAGCCCTGCTTAGTTGACTGGGTGTCCTCCATCTCCCTCTGACTCCTGCAGTCTTCTCTCTCCCTCTTCCACAGGGTTTCCTGGTCTCCAAGGGGAGGGACTCAAGTGAAGACCCCAAGTTAGACTCTCTCTCCACATGATGTTTGGGTTTGGGTCTTTGCACCCACTCCCATATGCTGCCAGAGGAAGCCTCTTTGATGAAGACTGGACAAGGAACAATCTATGAGTAGAGCAGAATATCATTAGGAATTATTTGATTGATTTTCTTTGTGTGAGTGAGTGCGTGAGTGTGTGTGTGTGTGTGTGTGTGTGTGTGTGTGTGTGTGTGTGTGTGTGTGTTGTGTTTGGCTATTTAGTTTCTGGTTCATGCCGATCCTGGCAATGTAGGGCATGGGCTCCCTCTCATGGCCTGGGCTCCAAGTTAAAGCAAACAGTGGTTGGCCACGGCCCCAAGTTCTTGCCCCAGAACCCATCAGCCATTCTTTTCCTTTGTGTTGATGGTCTCTCTCTTACTGGTGACCTGCAGAGGTGAAATGCCTCTGCAAATTCAGAGAAGTATAGAAAGACAAATATAAACACCAAAATTAAGACAGAAAAACTCTTACTATCCAAGTATGCAAAAGCACATTTTAAAATGTGAAAAATAACCACCTGTCTGGGTCAGCCTTCAGATCTCAGATCTGAGGAAAGAGTTCAAGGCCAGTGACATAGCAAAGCTGGTTGTGTGTTCCCTCCCATCTCCCCACCCTCCCCCTTACACACACATACGCAACAGCATTACATTCCTTATGTTTTTAAGTAAACCACACGAACCTGGTGTTGTAGTGCATGCCTTAATTACAGCACTCAGGAGAGAGAGGAAAGTAGATTTCTGTGAGTTCAAGGCCAACCTAGTCTACAAAATGAGTTCCAGGACAGCAGAGATATACAGTGAGATCCTGTCTAAAAGTAAAAACAAAAATTAATAAACCATATGAACTATAAAGGACTGTCTATTATACTATCATTGTACTTACAATAAAATCTTTCATCTAGAAAACGTAGTATAAAAACACTACCTAGCTAGTATAAATAGTCACTGAAAAGAATAAGCTCTGAATTCAAACTCAAAAAAGTAGAATACCATGGAATGCTACCGTTTTCTCCTCTAAGGCTTTGATGTTTATGTTTTATTCTACATGAGGAATGAAGTGTCTAGCCCCACAGACTCTTGTGGGCACTAAGAATATAAAGTTGAAAGCATTCCACCTACTGCAGTAGCACACAGACTTCATTCTTAGACATATTGGAAGATTACTGCTGCTTGCAGCTAGGGAAAAATCTGGAAGGATTCTATGCTTTCTCTGTTCACTTCTTTCATCACACCACAGAACATGACTGCCTCAGAGACATACTGAGTGGGTAAACAAGCATATTTGGCTAGGTCATCTTCCAGTATGTAGCTATGTATTTGTACCGTACTATGAAGAAACATGTTATTTGTCTTAGATGCAGCAGAATTATAGACCGGTAGGTGAACATATGCACCTCAGCTTCCTACTTTTGGAGACTGGATCAGAGCAGAATAATTACATAAGATGATCAAAATCTCACAGCTACTAAATTGTCTTCCCTCTTAGTAATCTTCCCTAATGCAGGCTCATTAAATGCGCATCAAGCAGATACTCATTGAGTTTCTGCAAACATAAATTAATACCTCCTAAAAGTCATACAATAAAAATACTCCCCAAACATATATATGACAAATTTGCTACTGGAAGAAATTCTGGAACGAATTCTTTTCAGTGCGTATAAATACTCTTGTAAATGTTAGACTTAAATTTCTAAATACTTCTATATCCTCCTCTATATTCTTAAATGGTGACAACAAACAATGCATGCTCTCTTCATAGCAGCTAGAGAAGTCACTGCAGTGAGCCTATCAATTCTATTAGGGATTGCCAAGAAATGCATAGTGCTTATATTTCACTATATAACATTTCCACTTGTTCCTGCTAACTAGGAGAGGTCAGCATGATTAGTCCAACCCAACTCCTCCTGAAAGCCTTGTTCCTTCTGACTTGCCTTTTACATCGCTGCTATCTTTCTTCAGGTTTTTTTTAATTTATTGATTACACTCTTTTCTCATCTGCAAGCATCACTTGTTTCTATGTGTGTGGCTTTTCTGTCTGATAAATTGCTGTATAAATACTCTGGGACCTTCCTTTAGAGCCTTTGTCAGACTCTCCCAGTAGATTTCCATCTTTGGTGCTCTTATTTCTAAGCATACTTAATTATATATACATTATTTGAACAATAGAGTATTCAGCTATGATCTGAGAGAATACTCAAAGCTTATAAAAGAAGATAAATGAAATGCATTTAGAGGAAGGGATGTAGTCTATCACAGCAAGTCCCTCCTCCCTATCTTTATCCAAGGCCTTTGTTTTCTTTGAGACATGATAGCTCAGCTTCAACAACACCCTCACATGGGAGTATGTTACAGTCACTTGAATATCACAGACCAAAGGACCAAGTCCCTGTCTTTAAGGAGTTCACAATTTAACAAAGGGGGAAATCCATCCAAATACCATGTGGCAAGATAGATAGAGCTTTGTGCCAGAGGCATTAGCAAATGATGCAAGGATTTAATTTGTTCTTAGAATGAATCTTTGCAGGAAAATACATGTCATCAGAACACAAGAAGGTAGCTAACTTACAAAGAAACAATGTTCAGAAGGTTCTTGGGCTGTCACTCTTGAGCTATTCTTGAGCTAACTTGATTGTTAGTTGTTAAAGTGCTTATCACATGTGTATGAGGAGCAAAGTTGAAATCTTTGACCCCTACATAAAAGCTAGACAGGGTAGCAATCATCTGTAAGTCCATTCCTAGGAGATCAGATACAGGCAGATCCCTGAAGTTCAATGAAGGACAATAGTTTTTCTCATCATCCTGAAAATGCATTCAATCCCTTCCACTTAGCCCCAAAGTGAAAACACCCAGAATTCTGTCTGGGAGGAGAGAATGGAGAGAGAAAGAGATGGATAAGAAGAGTTTGCTTTCCACCAGAGTTCAATCAATCAGCAGAAACATTTTAATCAGCATTTAAAGGAGAATTTTAAGCCTCAATGCTTTGAATACATTCCTTCCAGTTAAAGGGAGCATCAAGGAATACATGTTCTTAGATTAGATTGTTTGGGGGATTTTTGTTTATTTGGTTGGTTTTTGCTGTTGTTATTACTCTTGCGGTTGCTTTTCTGTGGGACCTCAAATCCTCCCAGGTGAAACTCTGGCATGAGACTTACTAACTGAAGCAGGCTTCCTATTTCAGCCTGGTTCATGAACCGTATAACCTGAATGAAGAGTGAATAAGGGACTCTTCTGTGTGTGGTTTCAGTCCCATTTAGCAACCCCATCCATTTTTTAAAACTGCACAAATATTTAAGATTAGACTGTATCCTCGTTTAAATCTCTATGCTCTTTGTGTGTGTGACACACATTACCGGATATGAACAGACATGGGAGTGCCATCTTGCACAAGAAGAGGTCAAAGGACAAGCTCAGGTGTCAATCCTTGCTCTCCACCTTGTTTAACGGAGAGTCTCTTGCTTTTTCCTGTTTTGTGTGCCAGGCTATCCGGCCGATGAGCTTCCAACTGTTCTCTTGTCTCCACCTCCCATCTCCCTGAAGAAGCACTAAGGTTACAGACCCACATGCTGCCATATCTTGGGGTTTGAACTAAAATCCTCACACTTGCACAGCGGGCACTAGACCCAGTGACCCATTTCCACAGTCCTCTCTGTGTGTCTTATAAGCAAGGACTTAAGGCTAGATATTACTCAGAGATAAATTCTCCAGAATTTGCTTCTCAAATACATAATAATTATTCACCATGATAATGTTACTCATATAAACTAGTTCACTGACTCTATTACCTCATGAGCATTAAAGAATGAAGATGAAAAAGATAAAATGAGGATTTTCTCAAAATGGTTCAATCTCTTGAATGATTTTCAACAAATAATAACCTGAAAATACTAATGTGAGTCCTAAATAATTTGAAAAAGGTGAACTAGTGATAACCCAGGAGTTCATTGGAAATGATTTGGGATTCAGTGAGTTTCCTCACAGAAATACTGGTCTGAATTAAATTTGGAGTGCCAATCTTCATTTACACATTTGATTCCTAAGTCATTCAATTTGACCCTAACTGTTGTATTTCCATTGTGGCAAACCTCCGCGTATATTCCAGAACCCCAGGACATGTCAACTATGTTAAAATACTTCCCCTTCCCACTATGGCTACTGCCAGTGCCAAAATGGGGGAGTAAATTGAACCTTAATTTTCTATAGGCAAGACATTCGAAAATCCAGCCATTTTGAACATCTGATTGGGCCTACTGTAAGTAGAACAGCTCTGAAGGGAAAGGTTTCCTGGCACTCAGAAGCCAAGGAATACCTGTAATTGTGACAGTGCAGAAGGGAAAGTACCCCAACAGAAGTGTAACAGCTCTGTTCTAGAGAGGGACAGTTTACCCAGCAAAGGTTTCCCTAAGGCAAGCATAAGAACTCTGCTCCAAGAGGAGAGGATTTCACCAGTGAGGTTGTCACAGCTTTGCTCTGCTTTGCTCTGAAGGAATGTTGCAGCTCTGTTCAGCTTCCCCAGAGTGGAACAATGATGCTCCAGCAAGGGAAAGTTTCCCCAAAGTGTTACAGTTCTGTTCTGCTCAGCTTCCCCAGAGTGGAACAACGATGCTCCAGCAAGGGAAAGTTTCCCCAAAGTGTTACAGTTCTGTTCTGCTCAGCTTTCCTGGAGCGTAACAATGATGCTCCAGCAAGGGAAAGTTTCCCCAAAGTGTTACAGTTCTGTTCTGCTCAGCTTTCCTGGAGTAGAACAATGATGCTCCAGCAAGGGAAGTTTTCCCAGCCAGAGTGCAACAGTTATGCTCTGTTCTGCTCCAGCAGAAGTTGTTACAGCTCTGCTCTGCTAAGGGAGAGTCCTTGCAGAAATGTGGCAATTCTGTTCTGCTCTAGCAAAAGTTGTTACATCTCTGCTCCTCTCCATTCCAGCAAAAGAAAGTTGTTACAACAAACCTCCACACAAGAGATTTATCAGGGGGGAGGAATCCGGGAGAACGGCTGCCTCTGCCAGGGTTGGAAAAAGGGCAGCTCCAAACTCAACACGTACAGGGGTTATACGGAGTTTTTTCGGGACAGAGCTTTCCAAGGTGGAGATTTTAAAGGTGCGGATTGATAGGATTTCAATTCCTGAGCTTGAGACAAGCTTAGAAATTGGTTGGGTTTCATGCTCAAGGATTGGTTGTTGTTTTTGTGTTTGTTTGTTTGTTTGTTTTTGCTCTGGGATTGGTTGGTTTTCAGTTCCTGAGTTGGTTAGGGGCAGGGTATATTTCCTTGGCTCTGGTCTCAGGGTCAGGTGTTCTTTCACTGGCCATTTTCACCCTATACCTACCACAATATAATCTTATGCCAATGCTGGAATATTCCTAGTTAATGCAAACTGAGCAGCTCTTTAGATTCTGATGTGAAGATACATAGAACATCACGTCTACTCTCGTAAAGCCTGTGGAAGAAGGCGTGCCCACACAGACAGACCCCATTACTGATGCAGTGTCTGTGCGTTTGCCTCCAGATCAGCCACGTAGGTCTTATAATACTGACCACAGTGTTTGAAATCAGAGCCACTGCTGCAGAACAGTCTTACCAAGTATTAATCCTAGGGCTGAAAAATGTTATGAAACCCAGTTTTCACATTCTTCATGAGGTTTCATGGGAGAGTTTGTGGAAACCACTCTTTGCCACGGCTTGGATGAAATACGAACTTAGAGAACTGCTGGCTGCCTTCCCCTCCCTCCTTGATCGTTCAAGCCATGGGTGGAGTCTTAAAACACTTTAATAAGATGAAATTCTAGATTCCTGAACCACTGAGGAAACTGTCCAAAGCAGAAAACATAACTGGCGCTCTGGTGGGCAGCCCACACTGTAATTGCAACCTCCTAGCATGTCATTTCTTCTACTGTAAACAGTGCTCCATATGCAAAGAGCTGTGGGAATGTGGCCACCTACATGGGTGGATCTTTCTGTGCTCATTCTGACCACAGCTTGCTTCAGAGTCGAATCTTATGTAAAACTACAGATATTCTGTTACTGCAAGAATCTATCTACAAACTGATCCACGGCATTGTTTGGAAATAGCCTTCTAGTATGTTCCTTTATTGTTTAGTAATTCTCCCCTTGTTTACAGTAAGCTGTCAAGCATTAACATTAAATTTTCAGCAATACTATTTTTTTTTAAATCTCCTTGGAAGAGCTGGTAAAATGGTTCAGAAGGCAAAGGCATTTGCAGCCAAGTCTGATGACCTGAGTTCAAATCTAGGACCCATATGATTAGAAAGAGATTCGATGCCAGAATGTCGTCCCCTGACTCCTATGCCCATGCTATAGTACACATACGTGTGTACAACACATACACAAATAAATAAATACAATAATTCCTCTAGGAATTTCAGGTGATAGAAGAAAAAAATGGAGAGATTAGAAATATTTGAGAGAGTGCCAGAGGCTTGTTCAGGGTCTGCTTATTAAACCTCAGACCTCGTTAACAGCAAGTTCCTCCCTGTTAGGTGAATGAGAAATGATCTGCAATGTTCCTTCTGGCTCTACGTTTGTATGATTTAAAGTGAACTGGGGCTTCCTTAAGAGCGAAGCTTTTTAATGATGTGAGAAGTGGCTCTGAACCCTTAAGCTCTTCTTCAGAAATTCATTTCAAGGGACTGATTCATGCTTTCAGTATTCATCAAAGCCCTGGCCTGTCTGACTTTGTGAAAGCAAGTTTCTATTCAGGAATGTGCTTTCTGTGATGCACACTGCCTGGGAAGCATGTATCCTTAAACGAAGTTCACAACATTGGCCTAGGTTGTTAGGAAATGTTTAAAGCAGATCAAATCCTCCTTAACCTCTTCATCTCAGCCTACACTAAGGAATCCAGTGTAATGTCTATGGATCTTAGTTGGCATTTTCATTAAAATTCATAATTGTCTTCAGTCTAAATTTTTATTGAAAATATTTTTTTTCATACAATATATTCTGATCTTGGTTTCTCTCCCCAAACTTCGAGACCCTTCCCCAACTCCCCACTCATCCAACTCCACATCTTCTTTCTTTCTCTTTCTTGAAAATAAACAGGCAAATTAAAAAAAAAAGAATCAAACAGAAAATACAAATGACCCTTTTCCTCCTACTAGGTTGCCTTGTCCAGCCTCAATATGAGGGTTTATACCTAGTCTTATTGTATCTTTTTTTGCCATCTTTGACTGATATCACTGGGAATCCTGCTCTTTCCTGAAGAGAAACAGAAAAGCAGTAGATCTAGGTGAAAGGGCAGGGAGCTGGGGACTGGGAGGAGGGGAAAGGGGAGGCTTCAATTGGGATATATATTGTATGTGAGCAGAATAAAGAAAAAGAGAAAAAATTAGAAATGCATGCCTGCATACACACACATACACAAACAAAACCCACAAAAAACCACATTTTTAAAAACTCACCATTATATACAAACAAAAGACCAGGAAAGCAAACAATGCCCATGTTGTTGGGCATAGGGCCTGCTCTTAAGAATGGTTTCTATAAGCTCTATTGGAGGAAGCTTAGTTTTACTTTGCAAGTGGTTATCAGTTGGAGTTAGAGTCTTGGTTAGTAGTGGGAGCTTGTGTCCACTTCCCACTCTCAGCCCTGGGAGTTCATCTGGTTTGAACCTGTGAAGGTCTTGTGCATGCTGCCTGTCTCTGAGTTCATATGTGCATCAGTCCTGTTGTGTCTGGAAGACACTGTTTTCTTGGTTTCCTCCATCCTCTCTGGCTCTTCTGATCCTTCTGCCTCCTCTTTCACAGGGTTCCCTGGGCCCTTAGTGAAGGGGTTTGATAGAGACCTACCATTTCAGACTGAGTGTCCCAAAGTCTCTCACACTTTGCACATTGTCCAATTATTAGTTCTCTTCTACCACAGGAGAAAGAGATGATGGCTGAACATGTCCTCAATTTTAAATTGTTAATCTGGGTTCATCTTAAATTCTTTGTAAGTCAAATCTTTCAGCTGCATTTGACAATCAAATGCACATGGAAATTACAGTTCAAGCTTAGACAGCGTTCTCCAAGCAGCTCAATTATGAGAAGAGACAATAGATAACAGTCTAGGCATTGATTTAAGGGATGTGTATATATGTATATGCATATATATATGTATATAAACATATATTCATTTAATATTCATAATTAACAGATAGATGTGGTGATTAATATAACTGTATTATAGCTGGAGAAAGCTGAGGCAGAGTTAGCGTCTCAGGGTTACAAATCATAAGACGTAGGGACAGTATAGCCTCAAGGTCAAACAAATTGCCTTACAAGAGGGCCAAGTGAGACAGATTTATCCTGGGCATAATTCTAGATATCCTGATTTAGATATGGTAAAATGGGTTGAGCTTAGAGATAAAGGTCTGCTGGAACAAGCACAGGCTGTCTCCTAAGAGCCCGTTATAGGACCTGGGGAAATTTCATCAGACAGTTAACTTCACAATTTCATGCTGGTCAGTTTGTAATTGTCCATGACACACTATTGATGCATAGTCAGCGACTGTTGTTAACCAGGCACTTCCCTTGACCCCTAAGCCCACTGAGCCAGCTGATAGTGGGCTACTGTTCACCACTAAGTGAATTACGTTCTAAAACTTCTCTGTTGATTCTAATACCTAGGTGTGGTCATTCCTAAAAATCTGTAAACACTAGTTAGAGTGGGATCAGAAGGTGAGAGAAGGTGGGCTACTCACTTTGTGATCTGTAATTTGCTTGATAAAAGAATATAAAGGGAAGGGCTAAAGAATGTAGCTCAGTTGGTAGAGCTCTTGCTTAACATGCGTGAAGGCTACTTTTATTCTTAATCCATATGCTTAATCTTTATCCCAGCTTGAATTTATATTAATATTTTAACTGTTTGTTATCAGTGACTTATTTTTTAAGATTTATTTTATTTTTGATTAAGTGTATATGTAGGGGAGGGGTGATATATACATATGAGTACAATTTCACACAGGATCATGCAGGAGTCAGAGTCCCTGGAACTGGAAGTACAGGCAGTCTTGAAGTCTGTGACATGGATATTAGGAACCCATCTAGAGTCCTCTTCAAGAGAAGTTCATGTTTCTAACCATCCCTCTAGTGCCCTCAATTTTAAAATTATCATTTGGGGACTAGAGAGAGGAGTTTGTAGTTAAGAGCGTTTGATGGGTGGGTTCCCAGCACCCACCCACTTGGTGGCTCAGAACCATTTGTAACTCCAGTTCCAGGATATCTAATGCCCTCTTCTAATATCCATTCAAACCAAATATACATATATTTGGCACCCCTATATGTAGACAAAAATACTCATGCATATAGAATAAAATTAATTAATTAAATAATTACTTTTAACCTCTCATCTTTCCTTTGGAGCTCCATTGGAATTTTTTTCTTCTTTCTTAAATACTTATTTTATTTTTTTAAAGTATGTGTAAATGTGTGTGTGTTTGAGTGTGTGTGTGTGTGTGTGTGTGTGTGTGTGTGTGTGTGTGTGTGTACGTGCAAACGCAGGTGCCTTCCAAAGGTCAGGGGCATTAGATATCCTGGAGCTGGAGTTACATGTTAGGATAATCTTTTTGTAGACTGTGTCAGGATGTGTTTCTGGTTAACCTCACTTGCCTAAGGCACATTTGGGTTGGTTCGATAAAGAGCTGAGTGGCCAATAGCTAGGCAGGAGTGGATAGGCGGGACTTTCAGGAAGAGATAGGAACTCTGGGAAAGAATCAGAGGCAAGGGATCCTCCAGCCAGATGCAGAGGAAGTCAGGTGTAAGATACTAGGGAGAGGCATCAAGCCACGTAGCAGAATGTGGATTAATATGGACAGGTTAATATAAGTTTTAAAAGCTAGTTGGGAACAAGCCTAAGCTAAGGCCAAGCTTTCATACTTAATAAGCGGTCTCCATGTCATTATTTAGGAGCTGGCAGTCCAAAGAAAGACCTGCTACAGTTACAGATGATTGTGAGCCACCTGACATGGGGGTTGGAACTCCAGCTTGGGTCCTCCAGAAGAGCAGCAAGTACTCTTAACCACAAAACCATATATCCAATCCTGAGGTTTTATTTTCTTTTACACAGATTTGTGTTTATGAAGAAGCATGTTCTGACTACTGATGAAAAAACTCATCACAGGCATGACAGATCGAGAATGACTTTATGACCTGTATTGTGATCTACTATTACGTAAATGTCACATAATTTAGTAGTGTTCATGTGCATATATGTAGGAGGTGTATGTGTTCACATGTGTGTATTTATGTGTGGAAGCTAGAGGACAACCTTGGATGATTCTTGGCATTCAGAATATTGAGACAGGAGCTCTTAATGCCCTGGAACTCATCAAGGAGTCTTGAGAGGCTGGCCACTAAGCTCCAGGAATCATCCTGTATTCTCCACTGGGCCCTGGAATTACAAACCTGTACCAGTATGCCCAGGTAATTTACATGGGTTTGGTAATCAAATGCAGGTTTTCATGCTTGCAAATGAGTCATCAATACAGTTCCCCAAATCTAGTAGTTTAAAACAATAGTCATTTGTTATTTCTTATCATTTCAGTGAGTTGGGAATTCACAGTACATTAGAGGATGAATTATCTCTACTCTGTTATGTCCAAGGCCTTCACTGGAGGACTTAAACGCTAACACCAAGAATCATGTACACACTTTTCACTCACAAGTCCAGCACTTGATTCTACTGCTCAGATACCACCTGAGATAGAATTAGTAGCCAGTGCCCTTCTATATGACTACAACATTGGTCTGGGATTTCACACCACTATTCTGGGTATATTCTAAACATGTGCTGAGAAACGGAGAAGATAAATGAGGAGGAGAGAATAGAAAAAGAGGAAAATGACATGTAGATGCAGACATGAGGGAGAGAAAGGTGATGTGAAACGCAGGCAGTCAAAACACAAACTGCATTTAAAGACTTCTACAACATCTTTCCTTCCACATTATATTAGTCAAAGCTCTTGCCAATACACATATAGTTTTAGCATCCAGAGAACACTGTCAATTTGCTCCAATAGCTAATGGAATGGATATCTATTCATGACACTGCATTTAGGAATGAAGAATTTGCCAGGGTGCCAGATGCATCTGGAACAAATCTTCAAATGCCTCATAAATAACTCTGTGCCTTCCGAGTTCAGTGATAGATAGATGATGTATGGTAGCTAGATAGATGGTAGGGGTATATAGATAGATCCTAGATAGATAGATAGATAGATAGATAGATAGATAGATAGATAGATAGATAGATAGATAGATGATAGTTAATAAATAGATATCACATGCATGATTCAGAATGATTCAGAACAATACAGTTTTATAAGTTCCACTTGCTTCATTGAAGATTGCTTCTCCCAGATGTTGACAAATACTTACATAGTCTAAAAATATTTCTAAGATCCTGTCTGAACCTGGGCACTGTGCCAGAGTCTGAAGAAATGGTGACAACATTATAGAACCATTTCCCTAATGAGCAACAGTATTTCAAGCAACATAAACTTAAAGGATATAGGAAATTATAAGGGATGCATTTTGTATGATAACCAGGGTGAGAAAAAAAAATGTCGTGGGGCCATTTCAAACAGACACATCACCTAGGCTTCAGAACTGGAAAACACTCCCCCAAGCAAGTGACACCTGGGATAGTAAGTTGTCCGGGAAATAAATACTCATGATAGAGGAAAAGGATGGGGTAAATGAGTTCAAAATAGAAGGCAAAGAAATGTCACAATTCCAGAAGCAAAAGTGTGACACTCATAGAAGTGTAACTGGTTCATGGTGGCTAGAATGCTCATCTTGGGAATCAGACCTGGACATAACTGAAGCTAAAATGTCCCATGAAATATATACAAGGAAGAGGTCAGTTATGCCAAGATTGTCTGGGGCCATTAATCAGGCCTTGTGATTCCAAGGTGCTCTGCCAAGGGCCCCAAGTGTCCTATGCAAAGAAGTTAGGCTCCGATCAGAGACTCTTCAGAGTGCTGTGCTCACAAAAGTCAGGAAAGTGATTTTTGTCATATTTCATCCATCCTATATCCACAGCATCTAGTGTTCATATCACAGAAGGGTGCAACAATTCTGTTGAGTCAATAAACTTTTTAAATCTCATCTTGGTTCTATGGCCTTATATTAGAAATTTCCCCCACTGAATATCAAATTTTATGGAAATGCCATTGGACGGTCTTACTGTTAGTCAGTCCTTGGGAAAGATACTCCTGGCTCAGGTATAGATAGCTTCATAAGCCTCAGCCTAAGACAAGGCCCACCATCCTAGGCTTCCCAAGCATCGCTTCAAATTGAACCATCAGTCAAAGCTGCTCCTCTGAAAGTTTTATCATACACTTCAAGGAAGAATTGCATCTGGAAATGGGTAGCTTCTAGCTGTTTCAATCAAGATTTGACAGAAGTTACAGTAGCAACCCCCTGAGTCAGTGATGATCAAGATATGCTGCCTCTCACACAAACACTGGTATTCTACCTCGATACATACGCACCTGAGAGGTCATAGTAAAAGGCTATAGACTTGAAGTTGAGCTTAATTCATGAGCCTCAACCTAAAATACCTGCCAGTAGTTTGGTTCATCTGCCTTCTTTAGCCATAGCATTATAGAAAACAACCTTATTACCAAGGCAGTACCACTTAAGTCACTTTCCCTGCATCATGTATAACTCCAGGTGGAGGTAGAATTTGACATGGTAGCAGAGAATGCCCAATATATAGTTTACGTTAACATTTGATACAATTGACTTAATAAAATCAAGAAGGGAGAACTCCATTGTACTTTGTCATCAAGGTGGTGGTTCATACAATTACAACATACTTAGACTTTGGAACATCTGATATTGAATAATCAAGATTTTCCTCTTAACCAAATGAAAGAAGTCAAATTGACTTGGAATCTCTATCTCTTTCATCCCCGGAAGGGTTTCCATGTATCATTTGTCCTCTTGAGAAAGGACTTTCTCAAACCGTTCTCTTCTTCCTGCCAAAGGCATATGGTTAGATGTCAATACCTGAGTTCGTACATCAGAATTAGACAAAGTGGAAAATATTAAGTTACAGCAAGAAAAAGACAAATAATGATGTGGAAGCTATGATCCTGCTTAACTGGGTGGTTCCTTGAATATGAAGACCCCCTGCCCCAAAGTGTACTGAGTCTTTGCCACTATGTGCCTGGTTCTAGTAAATTTACTTCTGACTGGATGGCAAGCCAACTTAAATGACAGGGATGTATTTATTGTTCATTAGGCTTTCCCCATTAATTTGAAGATATGATACTAATACAGAAATGTACAGCCATTAACTTCAGCCACAGAATTCTATAGTTCTGCCCATCAGCTTCTAACTTAACCTTGCCTTCAGGTCGTTAGTCAAATGTGTACTTCAGCATCATCCGTGGACTCCAAAAGGTTGAAGCATGCCAATGTTTTTATGTCTATTGGTTACCATCTCTGCTACCCAACCTAATAACATCTAATAATTTCTTATTTATGTTTTTGTGGTCACCATTAAATCTGGACCAGAAATTATTTTTATGGTTGTACATAATTCTAAGGATTTTTCTCCATGTAAAGTTTTGATGTAACAGAGTTTTAATAATCTGCTTTTAAATATTATCTTCAAATGTGAAGAATTCCTTAAGATTTTTTTCCCTTGGGGTCTTAAACAACAAATGGAAATAAATAGAAGTTTAAGCACTAATGGATATTTCATTGCATTTCATTGCATTGGTACAGCAAGCAAATCCACAAAGTTTAAACTTACAGTTCTACTTTGAATTGTTATATATTATTTAAATATATGCAAACCTATATTAAAATGCCTATTATATTCTTTCTAACATTATCAAAATTAAAATTTCTTAATCACCTAGTAACTGTCAATCTGATTCCCTAGTAATTGGCTCAGAGCAGTTTGTCCTGAGTGTCCCAGCATGCCCACTTTCTGCTCCCCCTCTGCTCCATGGCATACCCTTCTAGACATCTGGGTTCAGCCTTTCCACCAATCCTCTTCCTGCCTCTTCCACACAACCACCTGTATAACTTGCAGTAACAGTCTTTAATGTGGGTGTACTAGTTACTTTTCTCATTGCTGTGGGAAAAAAATTACCCAACTAACCAACAACCTGGCAAACAGCACAGAGAGGTTTATTCTGGCTTACAGTGTGATGCCATGGTCCATCACTGCACTGAAGCCATGATGGCAGGAGTGTGAGGCCACTAGTCACACGGCATCTGCAGCAGGAAGCAGACCCTAGATGCTGATGCTCCAACAGCCCTGACTCCCACCTATACTTTCCACCTTTCATTCAGTCTGGGTCCTCAGCCTACAGAATGGTTCCGCCCATATTTAAGGTGAGTCTTCAGTTAAGTCTTTCTGAAAACACTCCATGGTGATTTTAACTTCTGTCAGCTGACAATGAAGATTAATCATCACAACAAGATTGCTCCCTTTTCAATTTTCAATGCATAATGAAGTATTCCTTACTCTCTGCACAAGGTCATCCAACTGATCTCTAATTCATCTTGTGCAACTGAAACTTTATACCCATTGAACATCAACTCCCATCCTTGGTGACCATGCCTACTCTCTATTATTCTGTTTGGCTATTTTAGATGCTTTGTACAAGAAGAATTACACAGTGTTTGTCCTTTAGTACCTGGTTGACTTCACTAGGCCTAATGTGTTTGCAGTTCATTCATGTAGTCATATATGGCAGGTTTCCTTTCTTTTGTAGGGCTTTATGATATTTTATTGTATGCATAACCTTTTCTAGTTCATTTAACCAAATCTCAGTTTAATAATCAGCTAAAAGCTGTATAGACAATTTCTGAACAGTCTTATTAAATAAGAAGCACAGAGCCAAATACAGGGGTGAAAGCCGTAGAAATCAGAGTGATAGCCACCAACTAACCTTAGCTCACCACATCTCTGTAGCTTCCCAAGAGAACCTCTTCCCATCTAACCTGTGCCTTCATTGCCTTGCTGTTCTGTCTTTTTATTGGCTCTTAACCTAGATACCTCACTTCCTCATCACTATCCATACAGACCTTCAGGTCTCTATGGTTGGTACTGAGATTAAAGGCATGTGTCACCATGCTTGGCTGTGTCCTTGAGCACACAGAGACTCTGCCTGCCATGTGATCAGATTAAGGGCATGTGCCACCACCACCTGACTTCTGGTTATGGTTAGCTATGACCTCTGATTTCCAGGCAAACTTTATTTATTAACATACAAATAAAATATCACCACATAGCTGAGAGAAGAGAATGTATATTATGAAGTATTACACTATTCTATATTTGTATTTTCCTGAGGCCTTGTAGAGTAATCTGGGGCATTCTAACATCATATTAGTGAGAGGAAGTATTGATGATCAAGGGACATAGTCCAACAGAGTCATCTTCACAGGTGCCAGATTACACCACAAGTCTGAATATTAACCTCTCAATTACACAGCATCGAGTATGAATTCCCCAACACTCCCAGCCTTCCCCATGCTCTCATAGTGGTCTGCACATATCCTATTGCTAAATATCACATACTTTTATGCCTCTGTAAGTGTCCTCCAAGAATCTAGGACTATAGTAACAGCCAATAAATGTCAGAGAGCTGATTTGAACCAGAGCTTTCTGATATCAGACTGCCCAAACTTTTGATTTTTGTGTTAAAACTATTTATCTAAAATTATGTATGAAAACTCTTTCCAACCACTCATCTGGAATCTATTACTATTGGAATAACAATCCTACTACTTTTCTTGTTAATACTTTTGTTTAAGGTGAATTAATATAACCACCTGTTTAGTTTCCTTAAATCTCATACTGCTTAAATGAAATTTGCTTAACTAGCAACTATCAATGTGCTTGCCACAGATATGTCCTGTAAAATACTTAGAGTTATAAAAATTAAGAAGCACATACTATCTAAAAGCCCTATATGGTTGGCCTGAAATAGGTAGTTACAAATGTGGGAATGTTCTTACATGAGCATCAGAAATTTGTCCCTGAGAGAACCACAAGCTCTGTCATTAACTTAGATCAGTCACTTCTCTAAGGCTTCCCTTCTTGACTTGGAGGAGGAAGAGCGTGTGCTGTCAGCTGAAATGCTTCTGTAGAATAAGACACTTGGTACAGAAACTCCAAAGCAGCACTCACAAAGCTTTTCCTGAGAAATAAACGGATGTACTCAAAATAGTTTGACAACAAGCTAATGAGAGAGGAGTGTTCTTGCTCAGCACATCAGTTTACATACAAATAAGTGTTGTGGGATCATCTTTTTGTGCATTGTGAAGATGCGCCTCTGCCAAGGCACCTTCCAATTAGCTTAATAAAGAGCTGAATGGCCAATCACTAGGCAGGAGACAATAGGTGGGTATTCTGGGAAGAGAGAAGAACTCAGGAGGAGAATATGAGATGCAGATTCGCCAGCCAGACACAGAGGAAGTGGGACGTACAGTATGGAGGAGAAGTACTGAGCCACATGGCAGAACATATAATAATATGAACAGGTTAATTTGAATTATAAGAGCTAAGTGGGAACAAACCCAAGCTAAGGCCAAGCTTTCATACTTAATAAGTAGTCTTTGTGTCATTATTTGGGAGCTGGCTGTCCAAAGCAAGACCTGTTACAAATAAGGGATCCTCAGAAAGCATTGAATCTTAGTAAAGTCTTTCATAGGCTTCCATAAAAATAGTGTGTGTGCGTGGGGGGAGGGGCATGTGAGTGTGTGTGTGTGTATGTGTGTGTGTGTGTGTGTGTGTGTACAAAAACTGATTGAAAAAAGACAAACTTCTTTTGACATCCAGCCACCCTTAAAAGGAGTGAATGCTATAGCCATTGAATGTTTTGAATGCAATTTAAATTCTCTTCAATGCTGTGAGATTTTGAGCATCATGAAGACACCATAGCCCTTGGAAGAAAAGAGATAATGGTGCTAATTCTTGGATTAAATGAAAAAAAAACAAAGTAAAATAAAACACATCTCAGAAAGCAGTGAAAACAAGTGACATCCAAGGGAAGGCAGTGTGATCTGTAATTCAGTGCAAGCTTAGAGAGAGAGAAGTGTATAGATCCATCATTCCATAGAAGCCTATGGATGAACAAACACCATGGCCTCATTCTGTATATTTAAAGATATAATTACTTAAGTGGCCTGCTAACTAAATTTAAACATATAATTGTTTAAGTCTCTATTGTAAGGAAATTTTGCAAACTCTCAAATACATTCAGAAAAAAAATTGTTAGACTCAGCTGTGACTAGCGAAACAATCAAAAGACATTCAATAGCATTTCTCAAGTGATAAGGAAATATTCAACTATAATTCAGTCTAATTTAGACCAGCATCCAATTAAATTAAAATCTCACGCCATTCTCAGAGTATTAAAACCTATTTTTATTAAAAAAAATTGTAAAAAGCATTCATTTGAGTTTTCTTAAGTATTCCCAGCTGGATGTATTATCTGTATTGAATTTTACACTCAGTGGAACAGTACCAGGTGGTCCCATAGGCTTAATGAAGATTTGATTGTAAGTACAGGGGGAAAAAACTATAACAATATCTTTATTCTAAGTACTATAGTTCTAATACGTCTCAATAGAACACCTTTTGGTTACAGTATCTTTATCCCTAACAGAAACTATATTGAACAGCAGTTCTTTCCAGCATCGGCTACACAGTACTGTCAAAATTTTGCTTTTGTTCCACTTTCCCAGACCACATCCTACTGAAAGCACAGATGTTAGGGAGTTCACACCCAGAGATGACTGCTAAGGAACTCTAGGCAGGCTGCATTCAAGGGCTTCCAAGGGAGTTATTATGCCATGAAGTAAAGTTTCTAAGATAATTTTAGTGGGTATGAGGCTAAAGAAGGAAAAAGGATGTGTTTGCAGCTGATGTATGACATCTGTGTGGTGATATTGTGTTCCCCAATATATTGTACATCCTAATAAACTTATCTGGAGTCAGGGAACAGAACAGCCACTAGATATAGAGTCCAGAAAAGGGTGGCACACACACCTTTAATCCTAGCATTTAGGAGGCAGATATCCATCTGGATCTCTGTGAGTCCAAAGCCACACTGGAAACAGCCAAGCATGGTGACTCACGCCTTTAATCCTAAGTGATGGCAGGAAGCAGAAAGGTACATAAGGCGTGAGGACCAGGAACTAAGGCCTGATTAAGCTTTTAGGCTTTTGAGCAGCAGTTCAGCTGAGAGCCATTTGGATGAGGACACAGAGGCTTCCAGTTTGAGGAAACAAGATCAGCTGAGGAACTGACGAGGTAAGGTTAGCTGTGGATTGTTCTGTCTCTCTGATCTTTCAGCGTTCACCCCAATACCTGGCTCTGAGTTTGCTTTTATTAATAAGACCTTCTAACAATTTGTGCTACACATCTGCAATGAAGTGATTGGTCACTGGGATGTAACTCTAAATTAGACTTGGAAAACATTTGACTAGCTGGTCTCACCTAACTGAATTTTGATCTTAAAAAAAAAATGATATGTACTGGGAGACTCTAGAAAACCAGTGGCCTCCTTTTCTCCTACCTGCTATGTTCCTGCAGATATTTATCTCATTTTATCAGTCATGGCCCATACTATCTAAGGAGATGGAATGTATTTTGTTTTTCTGAGTAACTTTATAAAGTTTAATAAAGGATGTGGAGTATTTGAAATCTACTTTGAATATATCAGGCAGATAATGTTTAATTCTGGAATTGATGTGAGATTTTTCAAAATAGGCACAAGGCCCATTCCATCAGCCAAACTGTCTATAACTCATGAGGAAAGCATCAGAGAAACAGCTTTTGTGAGCTATCACCCATGTTAGAGTGGGATTTTGTTGATGCATTTGTTTGTGAGTCTTCCACCCTCATGAAAGTAATCCCTCACTCACAGCCTTGTAAGTAACTCCAGTAAACTAATTGAGTTTTCAAAAAGAAAATAAGCACAAAATATAAACAACTCTATAAGCAAAAGCTCCTTAAAATTAGCAGAAGTCATATGGCAAGGTGTGGATTCTCAAAATTGTGAATTTAGCAAGGATCTTATTTAGAAATATTCAGATATCATGAGCATGGGGGCATTCCTTATGCAAACAAACAATGGAGTGTATAATGGTCTGAATATAGAGTTTGAAATTGCTTGTGCTGAATGAGGTAAGTTAGTTAACTATAGGGAAATTTCATTGAGTCTTTGATCTTAAAGAAATACTGAAGTCAGGAGGCTGGAGAGATGGCCAAGTAGTTAAGAGCACTTGTTGATCTTGAAGAGGACCCAGGTTTGATTCCTACCACCTACAAAGGACCCATGTTTGACTTCCAGCTTCCACATGGTGGTTCACAACCATCCATAACTCCAGTTCTACGAATTAGATACTCTTTTAGGGTATCCATGTGCACCAAACATGCACATGGTGCAAATACATGCAGGCAAAGCATTCTTACATAAAATAGAATGAATAAAATCTAATAAATTTTTTTAAAAATACATTGGTGGAGCCATTCATCCCATTCCCCAGACTGAAACTGAGCATATTCAAATTACTATTAGCAAACAATTTTATTTCATATCCTGCCTCACCTAAGAAGACTTGACTTCCTCCTCTAGCAATACCCATCAGCTGTCCATTTGGGGAAATATTTACTGAGTATCTATATAACTAAAGAGTGTCTTCATGCTCAAGCAGTATCTACTACCTAAACCCAGTAGAACTTGTCATATTTAATGTATGAATTCACTTTAATAGGAAAAGTTTTAATATTTTAGCCCTAAGAGTTATTATGGAAAATATTATTAAGAGATTGGTAATTCTGCCAGAATTTCAATATGCTTCCCTACCTAACCTATGATTTAAAATTTGGCTTTTCCTAGAATCAAGAAATGCTTTATGGACAGAATAACTTGACAGTCATGTGCAGTTAATTAGGACAGAGTCTGTGTTAATTAAATAAGTATGATATACTTTACTAAACCCAAACAACTACAAAGTTAACAAGCAATTCAACACATCATTAAAACTTAGCAATTCTTAGAGTCTAACGTGGCCTTAAAAAGTGAGAAGGCAAG
Organism: Peromyscus maniculatus bairdii; assembly: GCF_049852395.1. Lineage (NCBI taxonomy): Eukaryota > Metazoa > Chordata > Mammalia > Rodentia > Cricetidae > Peromyscus > Peromyscus maniculatus. The sequence goes on from NC_134860.1 coordinate 100,346,945, forward strand.
GACAGTATGGATCTGTAACCCGTACTTCAAATAGTGTGGTTTCCTCTAGCTACCAGAATTGGTTCATTCTTTTCTTTTTTTTATGAAATGATTACTTTGTATATTTTGTTTTGTTTTGTTTTTTTGTTTTTCGAGACAGGGTTTCTCTGTGTAGCTTTGCGCCTTTCCTGGAACTCACTTGGTAGCCCAGGCTGGCCTCGAACTCACAGAGATCCGCCTGCCTCTGCCTCCCGAGTGCTGGGATTAAAGGCGTGAGCCACCACCGCCCGGCATACTTTGTATATTTAAGATTATAATATAATCACATCTTTTCTCTCTTCCCTTCCCTCTTTCCAAATACTTCCAAATACCTCTTCCTGCTCTTTTTCAAATTCATGACCTCTACTTTTTCATTAGTTGCTGTTATTTTCAAATGCTGTAAGGTTGTGACTCCTAGTAATGTCAGAGGCTACTGCCCCAAAGTGTCACCACTATGATTGCGGTGGTATAAGCTGAGCGAAGACTTGTTACCGTGGATGAGGGGAAAGCCGAGGAAGCCTCAATCACACACAAAGAACTGTAGACAGCTAAGGAGTGGTAAGAGGAGAAGAAATAGCCTCCCTTGGGAAAGAGTACACCAATTGGTTGTCTAATATCAAATGATCAGGCCTGAAAAACATACACAGGAGTGACATTTCTTTCTTATTCTTTGTTTTCTCTGGGAAAGTATCTAAAATACAGACAGGGTTATTTTAAGGACCAATAGCAAGGGATCTAGATAGTTCATGAACTCAAGACACAAGTGTTGAGTGACATAGCATTTACCATAACATAAATTGCTCATTTTTTAATGTATACTTTTAAAATCATATTCAGAAGCTGGGCATGATGGTGCAAGCCTTTAATCGCAGTACTTGGGAGGCAAAGGCAGACGATCTCTGTGAGTTTGAGGCCAGCCTGGTCAACAAAGCAAGTTCCAGGACAGTCAGGGCTGTTACACAGAGAAACCCTGTCTCAAAAAACAAACAAAATAAATCAAATTAAGGGTCTTATCTCTACATCAGAAACACTGTACTCTCCTGAGCTTTCAAATTATTCTCTTTCATTTGCAAAATGTGCAAGAATTATACTTTAGTTTTGTACAAATAGCATTCATAAAAACATTCATCCACTACAAGTAAACAGTGACCTAGTTTAGTAACCAGTAGACAAGAAGAAGTTTGGTCCCTTCTATTTATTTACTCACACATTACTGGGAAGTGTTATATTCTAAATAAACAGTAAAGCATATTTATGTCAATATTTTCCTTCTAAGAATTTGTGTACAAAATATCCTCTAAAACAAAGATATTTATTACCTGAAGAGCATCTTTGTAACTGCCCATTCACATATCCCTATAAGTTTCAATTGCCATCAAAGTACTGGTTTAAAAAAAATGTTATGTGGTATAGTTGTTTAAACAAAAATGTCCCCTAGGCTCATAGATCTGAATGACTGGTCACCAGGGAGTGGCACTATATGAAAGGATTGGGAAGAAGTGTGTCACTGGGGGGTGGGCTTTGAAGTTTTCAGAAGCCCGAGCCAGGCCCGGTGGCTCTCTCTTCCTGCTGCCTATGGATCTTGATACAGAACTCTCAGCTACTTCAGCACCATGTCTGCCTGCATGCTTCCATGTTCCCCACCAGGGTAACCATAGACTATACCTCTGAAACTGTAAGCTAGCCCCAATTATATGTTTTAAATATTTTCTTTCACGAGAGGTGCTGTGGTCATGGTATCTCTTCATAGCAATAAAATGACTAAGATGTGTGGGGATGGAAAAGAGTTGATCAAGGTGAAAACAGAAAAGAATGATAAGCCCACTTTTCAAACGACTCAGACAACGTTGATACAACTCCATCTCTTTTCCTGGTTGTGCTTAGATTATGGTCTTGAGGCATCACCTGTGCTGTTCATGGAGACTTCTCCCCTCTGTGCTCAGTGATGGAAAATGACCTACACAGGCTATTCTGGTAGAATCAATGAAGCAGTAGTCAAAAACCAGGCTATGTTAGCAAGCTTTGTGACATGAGAACAAAATGCCTGAGACAGGCTGCTTTAGAGAAAAGAGGACTTTCTTTAACTACCAGTTTGGGAAGAACTGGGAAGCCCCAAATCAGGCAGCTCCATGGTTCTGAGATCTGCTGAGGACAGTGAGTGGCAACTGAATTATGAATCTAATCAATAGACAAGGAAGGATAACCATCATGAGCATGATTAATGGATGCTGATATTTTCACCTCATCCTGGACTGCATCTATTAGCTTGATGTTTCCAATTGACTATTCTCTCTTCTCTTGGATAAAGGCCTGATTGCCTCTGTGGGAAGGTTTCTGTTTTTCTTCTTGCTTTGTCTTTGTTGTTTTTTATTTTAGCTTTATTTATATCTACCTTTGATTTCCTTCATAATGCTCAGGTTTTTCAGTGTATTAAGGACTGTGTGCTTTTAAATGGTATTTTAATTTGTGAGAAATTCTATGAAGTAGCGCCAGAAAGGAAATAGACATCAAATTGTCTTTTCTGCAGGGAAGGAAATTTGCTTGCATAGAAATAGTGCCCTCTAAGACTGATCCAGACAGCAGATTAATTGCTTTTTCTAGAAGTCTATCACTGTCAGGGAAAGATTCAAACTCAAGATTTTTCATTTTGCCTTAGTTCAGCAGATCATCTATAATCAAGAAATGTGTGCTGAATCCTAAAATCCTGAAAACTAAACTACAAAAAGATAAACCCCTTACATTTCAGAGAGGTTAGCAGAGGAGACAAAATGAGTCAAAGATAGACACACAGTGCATGATATCATGAAAAGGCCTGGTGTGGCAGGAGAGTGGCATTGCTTGTAATAACTCAGCTTTTCCATCCATGGCGTACCTCTGGAATAAAGGCATTTATGTTTTCCTATCTTCTTACACAGATACAGTAAAGCTCAAATCAAAAGAATGTCAAATTCTCTGACAAACTAAACCATTGTAACCATTTAATTTGAAGATTCATAATAATTAACCAACACTTTGTTATTTTATTTTAAATGTGAATTTAAAATATGTGTCGGGCTTAGGATATATCATAATGGTAGAATGTTTGCTTAGCATGTATGAGGTTCAAGGCTTAACTGTCACAATTTAAATGAATAAAATAAAATAGAAATGTAACAAATGCCAAAACTTTCCACATTTAATTTCTTCATTGTATGAAAGTTAAGTTTTTTTTTAATTATCCTAACATGTTAAAAAAGAAAGATACTTTCTCAGGTGCTCTCCCTAGAGATGTTACTATGACGTATATCCTAATGGTATGGTAACATGTTATTCATAAATCATACCCTAGGAAGTTCCTGTACCTTGAAAGTTGTTTGTGGGATTTTATGAAATCCATCTCTCATTTCAGAAAAATCTATTTCTCATCCAGATCCATACCTGGTATATTAGTTTCTTTCCCATTGCCATGATAAAATGCCCTGACAAAAAGCAACTTAGGGAAGGAAGGAATTACTTTGGTTTACAGTTCCAAAGTTATGGAGTCCACCATAGCAGTGAAGGCTGGCAACAGTCAGGAAAGGCATGGCCACAGGGGCAGGAAGCTGGGTGACCACATGTCATCAGAACACAAGGATCAGAGAGAGCAAGTGGGACTGGTCTATATAACCTCAAAGCCTGCCTCCATTGTACGTTTGTTCATCTGCAGACTTCACCTCCTAAATATTTCATAACCTCCCAAACAGGAGCACAATCTGAGGATAAAGTGTTCTAACACATGAGTATGGGGTGATTTCTTCTTCAAACCACAACAACTGGAAAATCTAGGAGAACCCCACTTCCCTTGTTGGTAAATGGCTCAGTAACGAGCTTATAGTACATCTCAGACCATAGAGAATTATCAGAATGTCTTTTGGGGGCTTTAGATAAATAATTCCCGCTTATTAGAAGTTTCAATATGTGATGGTGTCTTAGTTGAGTTGCCATAACAAAATACAATAGTCAGCCATGATGGCACACACCTCTAATCCCAGCACTAGAGAGGCAGAGCTAGGTCGATCTCTGAGTTTGGGGCCAGTCTACAGGGTGAGTTACAGGACAGCCGGCACTACACAGAGAAACCCTGTCTCAGGAAGAAAAAAACAAAAAAGCAAACAGAGCAAAACAAAACAAACAAAGAAAATATAATGAAGAGGATCACTTGGGAACTGCAGAGACTTCTTTATCACAATTCTAGAAACAGAAAGTCCAAGTAGGCAGAGTTGACATGGACACATTCCAATGAGAGCCTTTCTGTTTATCCAGGTTTCATACTATTTTGCTTGTTTTTTATTTTGTTTTTATTTAGATAAACGTTGTCTTGCAACATATTTTAATACTCCTTATTATAACTATGCAAAAATTACCCTTTAAGGAGATTTGCTTAATTAGACATAGAATGGGTAACATATGCTGTGTAATAGTTTGAATGAGGTGTCTGCCAGAGTCTTGGGCATTTGCATACTTGGTCACCACCTGGTGTTTCTGTTTGGGGAGGCTGAGGAAGTGTGGCCTTGTTGGAAAAAGCACATCATTGAGCAGGCATTGAGTTCAAAGACTCATGCCATTTGAAGTTTGCCCTCTCTGCTTGCTGCTTATGGCTCAAGAGGTGAGCGCTTAGCTTGCTCCTCTGGCCGGCATGCATGCTGTCTGCTTCCCCATCGTGATAAACTCTTATCCCCCTAAAACTGTAAGCTCAAATAAACCCTTCCTTCTAAAAGTTGCCTTGGTCATGGTGTTTTATCACAGTAATAGAAAAGTAATGAATACCTTCTGTTTTCTAATTTTCTGTCCATTTAATGACTGCTATAAAATTTATTTAGAAACTCTATATCTCTCGTGCTCTTGTGAGCTTCCTCAGAAGATAAGAGTACTAACTTTACAGGGAAGCCGGGGTAATATGCAATTTTTAATGATAAGCTATAGTTAACTTTTACTTATTCACATTTTAAATGGAAGCGTAACTACTGCTCACCCAGCACTGAAAAATCGGCGCTGTCACTAGGATGCAGGAGCACCTGTCCTAAAGGCCAGAAAGGATCAAGCAACATAGGAGTTCTCCCTTGAAAGGACTGCTGGTTTCTCATGTGCTGGATGGCCCTATAGTTGGCCGATATCTAGACCAGTTCTCCAGGTTTTAATGTGAATAATAATGGTTGTAGATGTCCAAAGCCAGGAAAACTAAGTCAAAAATCACTGGGAAAAAATAAAATTCACACAAAAAAAACTACAGGCAACTATAGAATGCAAGAGGACTAGTCTTCCCTGGGAAGAGCACACCAAATGGTTATATAATACCCAATGATCATCCTGAAAACATACACAGACTGAGAAGGTTGTGTTTATGTACCTAGGAATATATATATATATATATATATATACAGCCCTTCACAGACTCACTAAGGTATGTTCTGTTGTCAGACAGTATGACAGTGTCACCTTCATTGTGATCACTCCTCTCATTCTAGTGGTATTAGTTACCTGTCTTGTTGCTATGACAATAATACCTGAGAGTAACAATTTAAGAACAGAAGAGTTGATGTTGGCGCACAGTTTGAGGGTGAGAAAAGCATGGAGGCAGGAGCTTGTGGAACCTGAGAGATGAATAATGGTACTCAGCTCTTTTCTTCTTAAATCTGAGATCCCATCCCTTGGAATGGTGCTATTGCATATCAGCTAACCCAGCCTAGAATCCCCATTACAATTCCCAACAGTTATTCATTGTATAATAGTATTTTATTGCATTTGTGATATTTAAGAGGCAAGACATGTTATAGCTCCTCTTTACTATAAAATCTATTCTTTTAGCATAAACTATGTATTCAAAATAATAGGTCCAATTATGAATTTACAATACATGTATACCATTTAATTAAACTGTGCTCACCCCTATCACTCCCTCTTGGTCTCTTACTTCCTACTGATTCCACTTTCCCTGAATAAAGACCTCTGTTGCTTTCATGTTTTTAAAAAATAAAATAGGTTCTTTGTCATTTTACATATTCCATCTCCGTATTTTGAAATGTGAAATATTTTTAAATACCTCTGAAAAGTTGCATTATTTTTCTACGGCATCTATATGCCTTTTTGAAAACCGGTTAAATAGTTAAACATCTATAAAATGTTATGAAGGTACACATATATCAATAATAGGAATTAACTGCTTAAAATGCTCCCAGCATAAATCACTTAATGAATAGTAACAATAGCTTGACATGTTCCTTTTTCTATTCTCCCAATCTATAAAGACTCTATAAACCCTCTGGGGGAAAAGGTTTAGTCAGTGTATGGGTTTCCTGTAGCCTCTCATATCAAGCCGTATCTGAAATACAGATTCCAACAAGCACCTTTGATGAAAATAATAACTTAATTCCATAAGCATCGGCATTTATTTGCTGTGCCTCTACGGTGTGCTACAAGCTAGGAGATGAAGAGACACAACAAAAGCATTACACCCAGGCATGCGACCATACAGGTTTGAAGTGAAGTACAGGGTGGTTCCATAGTTCATTGGTTAGCACTCTGGATCTGAAATAAAATACAGTTCAAGTACGAAAACATAAGTGCAAAAGGATATCTAAGTAGAAAATACCTCATTTCTCAAAATCCTCTTGGTGCAAGTGTTTACAGAAAACAGGGTATGTTGAAGAGTCATGTCAGGGAGATTGAAGAAGACACCCAAGGAAAACAAGCTCATTTGTGTTTCATAAGAACAGAAATCAATTATGTGTCCCTGTGTCTTCCAGGTCACATGATAGGTGAGCGATCAAGCCAGGTAGACATCAGAAGAGGCTGGCCATAGTGCATGGAGGGGCAGAGGAGTTGATGACCTCTCAGAAAATTCTGAACAAAGGTGACTCAGGGAATGGGAAGAGGGAAGAAGAAAATGGAGCAGCATAAAGGAGGCAGAGAGGCTCATCATCTTCATGGAGAACAGGCCAAGGGGAAGTCAGTGAATATGGGTATTGTATTTGTCCTTAATGCTTTTATGTTCCTTAATATAGGACTCCACTCTTATACAATCCCCACCCTGTGCTCTAGCAAGTATTCAGAAAATATCACACACACACACACACACACACACACACACACACACACTTGGTTTCTTAATGAAACTATTGACTCTAATATGTACCACATGTAGACTGGTATAAGCTAAAAAAAATCAAGGTGTCCTGAGGGATAGTTGACACTGATAGAGTTACACATATAAAAAAAAAATCTATAAATAGTTCTATTTTTGGAAGGCACTAAAACTGGTATGATTTGATTGGTAATCTTTCTTAAACTCCACAAAAATAGAAAGCTAGTTACAGGGATTGTAAAGGGTGTCATACAGGTTGGGGTGTTGAAATTAAGCTTCATTAACTTCAAAGTAAATCCACTTCTGCCTCTGAGTCAAACACAGGAGATTGTTCTTAAAAGATACAACTATTATGCTATTATGCAAGACTATTCATATAAGAACCTCACAAGTCTATATAAAGTGGGGAGGAGATGGAAACATATTTTTAAAGACTATTTATAAAGCCGGTGTTTGTCATTAATTATCCAAATCATTTCCTGTGTGCCCATCTTTAACACAATCTTTTAATTAAATGCATGCCTAATATAGAAACCATCTTGTTAGGTTACTATAATCAGATAGGAGCAGTTTCTGTCATTACATTTAAATGCACAGTAATTCCCACTGTCAAGGTAAACATATATAGAATATTGATTGCAATTTTATTCAGTTACTCATTAAAACTTGCCAAGAATTTGCATGGATTATGAACCGTACTATTATTACAATAATTATGGGAGAAAACAGAAAGTAAAATGAAGTGTGTTTTTTTTATCCTTTGATAATGAAGCATGTGTGCCTAAAAAGAACACATCTTGCTGTCAGTATGCTTCAACCATTGGTTGAACTTTTTCAGTCTCTGTTTTTCTGCCAGCTCAAGGACTTTTCTTCTAAAAATTTCCACTGAGACTTTATACAACAGAACATATAAAATACATTGCAGGAGCAGATTCTTAATCTGAATATCATCTTTCTACCTGAATCCATTGGCTTTGTGCTTGGTGATAAAACTCGAGAGGCAAGAGGAAATAAGATTATCTAATAGTTCTGATTTGCTGCAAAACAGTGGCTACCAACCCAGGCTTCCAGCCCCCATGTCCTGGTATTACCCCAGCTTTTCCTCTGGAGGACCAGACCCCTGCCTGTTACTCTGGTCTCCTAGGTCTTATGAAGAACTCTGTAGTCAGCTTTCTTGTTGGACTTTCTTGGACTACTAGCCTCCAAATAATGACACAGAGGCTTTTATTAATTACAAAAGTTTGGCAGTAACTTACGCTCTTTCCCAACTAGCTCTCATAACTTAAATTAACCTGTTTCTATTAATCTGCATTCTGCCATGTAGCTCGGTTATCTCTCCTCTGTACCGTACATTTGACTTCTTCATTGTCTTGATGGCATCTCTCACATGCCCAGATTCATCGTGAGTTCTTCTCTCTGCCCAGAAGTCCTGTCTAGTCTCTCCTGCCTAGCTATTGGCCATTCAGTTCTTTATTAAACCAATCACAGGGACACATCTTCACACACTGTAAACAAATATTCAACAACAGAACTCTTAAGGGAGGACATGTGACTCAGGCAAGATCGATTGGACTTTCTTTCCTAGGATCATGTGTCAAGCCACAGCAAAATGGAAAAGAAAATATGTGTAAGCCATCAGAGTTTACTGCTTTCATAAACACTGATCAAAGACACTGTCAGTAAATTCCTGAGAGTTTTGGAAGCATCCTTCCAAAGGCATGGTGGTTCAGCAACTAAGGTCTGTTACTTACCCAGATTTCTTCTGTATAGTCCTCCCACGCCTCAGTCAATTCTCTCTGCTAAAGGTAGAAAGCCTGGGCCTCTGTTGCTATCAACCAATATGCCTTGGGAATAGAAGAGACTCCATCCCCAAGTCCATAGTGTCCCAACTTCTGGCTTTTCATTTGCATTTATGTCTCTCTATAACCTTGTAGTTGGATTTTAGGAAAATCAGACAAGGGTGGTAGTTCAGGCCAAAAGTAATTCCAGCCCTTTGACATGAAAGAATGTTGTTGATTGATCAATCAGGTTTCAGTACCAGCCTGGGCATGTCATATTAAGTTCAATTTCAACCTGGGCTACAAGGATGAGACCATTTCTCAAAAAACTAAACATAACACAACACAAAACAGAAACAATATTAAAAGCATAAACAAACTTCTCCTCACCCCTTTCCTCCCCCTCAAAAAAAAAAAACTTATATGCAAAAATTTAAATATTCAGTTACTTCACCAAATATGCAGTACCGGGTCTACATCTCAAGCATTACATGTTATGATGATAATTCTTTCTCAGAGGGAAAGTACACTAAATAAAAGACTTATGATTTCAAGTTGTTATAGGGTAGATGAATTTTTGAGTTAAGAAACCACCTCTTGTGGTGTGAGACCACACTAGGATTTTTCTTTCTTTGTTTAGGACCTAAAGTTTACATTTACTTTTGGAGAGCATTTTATCTAAAACCAGTTAACTTTTAAATTAGTTAAAATGGAATAACAAGTTTGTATTTATCTGTGTTTGTATAACTCAAAGAAAATTAATTCTGAAAAATTGAAATTGGCAAGCCAGTTACCTCCTGAGGCAGTCTAATTGCTTTATCTATTTAAACAACACAAACAAGCAGACAGGGAGACTTCCTGGTATCCTTCCAAGTTCAGCATCTCCCTGATGTTTTTGTTATCAGCTCAAGAGGTTACCACAGGTCACTTGACTCTACACTGGTGTGGAGGGGGGGCGGGGAGTTACTCCATGGAAACACTCAGGAAAGACACCCACCACAGATCTTCCTGAAGGCCTGGCCTTTCTTTCTCCCTCTCCGCTTAAGAATTCACATTTGGCAGTTTCAAAGCTGTCTTCTCCATCTCCACTACAAATTCTCTAGAGTCAGGCCATGGTCATTAAAAGACTTGTAGATAAAGCACTTGTAAAATGAAGTAAATCTATGCCTGTGTGGTATTATGTCAAATATTCATCAATTGCTAATAACTCCATAATAACTTTTTTTTTCTGCCTATACCTCTTAATCATCCAAATTAGGGCAGACTTTTGCAAAAAAGCCTAATTTATTAGACTCTTCTCAACCAGATTCTCAACCAGACTTTTGCAAAAAAGTCTAATTTATTAGACTCTTCTCAACCAGATTCAAAGCAGGGTGAGGAAGGGAGGGGCAAGTCATCTTTTAGTAGCATCTGTATTTACATTGTGTGTGTGAGTGTACATGTACGTGTGTGTGTGAGTGTGCATACATGTGTGTGTGTGCACGCACATGCATGGGTATCACTGTGTGTGCAAAAGTGCAAGCAGGCTAAAGGATAACCTTCAATGTTATTCCTTACATGTGTTCCATCTTTTTGTGGAAAGGGGGTTTTATAGTTTAACTTGTGTTACTGTGATTAAATTCCCTGACCAAAACCAACTTAGAAGGAAAAGCTTATTTAGCTTACAATTCCAGGTCATAATGCATCACTGAGGGGCTATCAAAGCAGAAACTTGAGCAGCTAGATCCACCCACATCTACAGTCAAGACTGGAGAGAAAAGAATGAATCCATGCTGCTTTCCTGCTCTGTATTCAGCTATCCCTCTCTGCTCTCGTACAACCAGAGTCCTGAAACCAGGGAATGGTACCATTCTCAGCAGGTTAAGTTTTCCTACATGAATTAATAATTAAGATACTTTTCAACAAGCCAACCTGATCTAGACAAATTCCCTTAACTGAAACTCTCTTCCCACATTGTATCAAGTTAACAGTTAAAGCTAACTAGCACATGTCGTCTCTCCTTGTAGGACTCATCCAGTAGGCTAGGCTGAGAGCATCATTCTGTCCCTGTCTCCCTGGGCTAGGATTACAGGAGTGCTCCACCATGCCTGGCTTTTTTAGATGTGGATCCTGAGGATCCTCATGCTTGTAAAGCAAGCACTTTACTGATTATTCTCTCTCTGGCCTTAAATTTACGTTTTACTTTTAACTAATACACAAAAAGCATACAAGGTACACACATTAATGGAGGTACCATGATTTGACAATGCATGTATACTTGTATGGTGTTTAAACCAGCTAAACCATATTTATCTACTCAAATTTTTATCATTTTTGGTAATGAAAACTTTAGTTGTTATTCAAGACTGAGTAGACATCTTATAGCCCAGGCTGTGAACCTGACTATGTATCTCAGAATGGCTTTGAACTACTGACCCTCCTGCCTCCAATTTTCCAGTGTTCAGATTTACAGGAAGGTACTACTGTACCAAGGTCTATATGATAAGAATTGTGAACTCTTTTGAAAAGTTTAGTACATGATTGCTATCTCTGCTTGCCCTTGCTCTACTGTGTAGTAGTACCCAGAAGATGTATTTATCTAACTATAATTAATGTATATTAATCAAATAACTTTTCCTTATCTTTTTCCACTCTCTACCACTGTGGCAAGCCTCTGGTAATCATCATTCTGCTCTTAATGTCTGTAAATGTGGTGTTCAACCTGTGGGTCATGATCCCCAAAAGACCACCAGAAAGCACAGATAATTACATTATGACTCATAATAGTATCGAAATTATAGATATGAAGTAGCAACAAAAATCATTTTATGTTTTGGGGTTACCACAACATGAGGAACTGTGTTAAAAAGTCACATCATTAGGAAAGTTGAGAATCACTGATCTATAAGATCTTTACATTCTACATAATGTGAGCTCATAAAGTACCTGTCAGTCTGTGACTGACGTGTGTCAGTTGATAAAATGCTGCACATGTTGTCACAAATGACATAATTTTATGACTATAGCTGAATGATATTCCATAGTATATGTCACGTTTTCTTCCTCTATTCATTAATTAATGGACACTTAGATACAGAGCTAACAACACCATCAATCACTAGATAACAATTGTCAACCCCGAGATGATGGAGGTGGTGGATTATATGATGCCCAAGGGAAATGCTAAGAACAAAAGTCTTGATGGCATCTATATCTTGAATACTCTTCACTAACCAACTGAAGGACAGTATTAATGGAGATTTACTAAAATGGCATTGTGAGTTATGGGATAGAGTGATAATTTCAGAAAATGTTGAGTTGTTTCCCATGTAATGAAGTTATCACACATGTTCCCATTTCCATCTCTTGGCTCTAGAGGAAAAACTGAGGTTGTTTCTTGTCAGTGATGCTAACTAACGATGTAAGAATTTGTGTTCCATATCCCATATCTACCTGGCTGTCAATGTTTTATAGTGATGCTTCTGCTTATATTGTTCAGCTGGTGTTAGACATGGCACTGATGTGGTCACTTCAATGAACAAGGAAGTCCTACAATGGAGATCCATACTAGAGGTGCAGACAGAGCTCTATGGGCATCTCCTTTGCATAATGCATCTGCTGATGGTAGTACTCATCAGATACCCACTTGAAGGACAGCTGTGTGACTCCTTTGTACAATTTGTTGGTGTACATCATATGGTGGGAATGAGGAGGTATGAATGAGGTCTTCATGACCCCAATAATGTTCACATGAAAGAAAACAAGCAGATTATTAAGACTCTCCTGTTGCTTATGTGATTCCTCCAAGTATATTCCCTTTGTCACAGTGGCTATCTACCTCCTCACTTGTCACAATCCATGCACACTTCTCTAGCAACATCTGCAGCACAGAACAAGCCTCGTGTAGGCTGCCACAATTCTCTGTCTGTTTTCTTCCCTTATAAGTCACTGTTCCACATCTCATGGAAACCTTTGTTCCATGTCTCATGGAAATGACATTTGTTGTTATCTTAGTATACTCCATATAACCACTTTTTCCAAAAGATGGGAATAAGGAAAAATCTGGACTTTGAGAACACATATGTCAGACATAAATCTTAGAGAATGTTCTTATTTTTCCAGTGACCATCAAAATACAAACCACTTACCCTCAAGTATTAGCATGGTTTCCTTCGACCATGGGTCCTTGCACAAGAAGGGCAAATAGTGGTCTGACTGAAGGCACAGAAAACTCTCTGGTGACTTTCCAGCCAGATCTCTTACTGTTCTTTCTCTTCCCAGAGTTATGAACTTCTGACCAGCAGTCTTCTAGCATGAAGGTTAGTCTTTGCATGACTTTCTAATCCTGAAGCTCTTCCAAACCTGCCTTCCTATCACAGCGCAAACTTTTTCTTTCCTTGTGATTGGGTTCAATCTATCCTTTAAAAAAAATAACTCTCTTAATATGCTCTAGCCTCAATGTTCATTCTATAAGCTTTCATGGCATCCTCTCTTCAAGAAAAAAGCCAATCCTCTCAAACACCTTGACACATGCGCCTCCATTTTCTGTAGCCACTCTGATTTCAGGCCAATTTGTTCTGGTTCTTGTGGTGGTATTGTGTTCCCCAAAATGTTGTGCATGCTAATAAACTTATCTGGGGTCAGAGAACAGAACAGCCACAATATTAAACATAGAGGTTAGGCAGTGGTAGCACAAACCTTTAATCCTAGCATTCCAGAGGCAAAGATCTACCTGGATCACTGTGTGTTCAAAGATACAGCCAAGCATGGTAACTCATGCCTTTAATCCCAGAAAGTAAGCCTTTAATCCCAGGGAGTGGTGGCAGAAAACAGAAAGGTATATAAGGCATGAAGACCAGAAACTTTTAGCTTTTAGGCTTTGAGCAGCACAGTTCAGCTGAGAGCCATACAGTCTGAGGAAACAGGATCAACTGAGGAACTAGCAAGGTGAGGTAGCTGTGGCTTGTTCTGCTTCTCTGATCTTCCAGCATTCATCCCAATACCTGGCTCAGGTTTGTTTTAATTAATAAGACCTTTTAAGATTCCTGCTACAGATTCTTATCTATGCAAATGTTCCTTGCATAGTAGTCTTCAAAACTCCAGACAACTGTACATGTGTAAGAGGTATGAATGTCTGCAGTGGTAAGAGATGGGTTGTATAGGTAAGATTTTTCTTTATATCTTCATAGCTAAACACAACTCACACACTTTTTTTTCTATTCATGGTTGAAAACTTAACAGTTCCAAGTATGCGTATTAGAGAATGTTAAAATAGAATGTTCTGTCTGAATTGTGACTGAAGGCTCAAAATAATAAATGCCAACTGTTCTACTTCTGCTCCTTCAGTGAAGAGTTCCTTTAAATATTCTCATGACCATGGGTCACTAACTATGGTATATAGAACAGAGTTTTATATCTTTCTTGTCATCTTCTAGTCTTTTGCCAAGAATTTCAACAAGACCAATTACACGGCTTCCATGCTTACCTAGGATTAAAATGGTTCATTAAAATAATTGATTTTTTCTTTCAAATCATCCTTGAATAGCTTCTCAGAGATGAGAACAAAAGTTCCAGCCGGGCGGTGGTGGCGCACGCCTTTAATCCCAGCACTCGGGAGGCAGAGCCAGGCGAATCTCTGTGAGTTCGAGGCCAGCCTGGGCTACCAAGTGAGTTCCAGGAAAGGCGCAAAGCTACACAGAGAAACCCTGTCTTGAAAAACCAAAAAAAAAAAAAAAAAAAAAAAAAAAGTTCCACTATCCCTAGTACGTCAGATTATCCTGGTGAAAGTCCCCATAGTTCACCTGGCTTTTTTTCAGACAGCAGGGTGTCGTCCCACTGTGTTAGTACCTGAAACAGCCTGGTTTGGGTAATTCATGTGTGCTCCAGTGTAATCTCATTCAGTGGTAAAACTTCCATCTGCATCTAGCCACATTGGGAGAAAATGAAGAAAGAAGTAGTTTCTTTCTTCTTTTTTTTTCTGACATTATCTCCAGAAAAAGGTCGTGCTATCTAACAAGAGCTTCTGGGCCCCCAGAGCTCACAACATGAAGAGGAACTGAGAGCATAAAAGTCTCTGCTCACTTTACTCACTTTTCCACAGATTGGAAAGTGGTTGAAATGGACTTCTTTAGTTGTGATTCTTCACAGGTTCTAAGGAAGCAGACTGTCTCCCAGTCCCATATCCATTTAAATATATGTGCATAGCTGGACAGGCAGACAGAGATACAAGACCGAGACAATCTCACGATCTCCCATTCCCTTTGTCATCACTCTTTATTTCAAGAGGGCTGGCTTCATAGTCAGATGAAGATGTTTAAGTGTCCTCCAATGTCTACAGATGTGTGGAGAAGGCATAAGAGGCAACTCGGGGTAGTGAAGCCACCAGAAAGCAGAGGTCAAGGAGTGGCCGTCAGAGCTGCTGCAGGAGATGTCACATGATCCAAAGGGAGATGAGGTCAAGTACCTGGCTCTTTGCTTCTTCGTTGTCTGCCACCTCAGCCACAGAAAACAAATGGCTGACCTTCCCTTTCCTGTCACCGATGGGGACCTCTCTTCAGTTCACTGGCTTGTCACCTCTTCTTCCAACAGCCTCTGGAGACTCCTCAACATCTGCAAATGGAGGTTTCCTTTTCCTGATAGAAGAGGACAGAATCAACGATGGACCAATATTGTGTGTCTCTTATTTGGTCCACAGGGTAAATCCAACTTAGAATCTTTTAGTAAAAGCCCAATGACTTCCTATCTTAGTCTGAGAACCACCCCTCCCAAAGCAGTCTCTGAGACAAAGGAATAGGCATTGGATGTGGAAATGTGATCTCCAGAAACATGAGTGAGAGATGAAGAAAGTGTGGATGCTGTATCCGTTTCCTGTTAGTGCTGTATCATATCATCATCAACAGTAACAAACTTTACATGATCCAAATGTTTTCCTTCAAAAATCAGAAATGGACCCTATGGGCCAAAATCAAGATTTTATCATGCATGATTTCTTCAAGGGCCTCTAAGATGTAAATCTTCTCACTTGTTTTCTCCAGTTCTACAAGTCAGTATGCCTTAGCCCATGATCCCTTTCTCACATCACTTAACATCTTGCTTCCATCCCCACATCTTGTGTTGTTTCTAACTATTTTGCCTTCTTGATATAAGTACTCTTGTAAGTATATTGACCCCATGGAAATATCCTAAACAATCTATCCACCCCAAAGTTCATAAATTAAACATAACTGAACAATTCCTTTTGTTAACATCACAAACTTACATATGCCAGGGACTGGGACACGGCCATCCTTGCAATATCATTCTTCAGCTAATCACCAAGGCCCTGGATACTAATTTGGAAAATTTGCTCCTTCAGAATTAGTCTTGTAAATGCATCTCATAATTATATAGGCGTGGGAACAAAGGGAGACAAAGTTATCTGGCAGCACCATCCCTATTAGTCAAAGTGACTCCCAGGGTTTTAACTCTTCCTCAAGTCCAAGAATCATTTCAACGTACTATGTAGAATTCCATGATTCAGATTCAGAAAAGCCCTGAAAAAAAATTTTCTTTTACCTCCCCAAATTCAATGAAGCTACATGGGACTAATTGTTGCAGTGGTGGCTGGAGGAAGAGGTGAAGTTGAGACATTTTGAAATTGATAAAAAGGTTCTCAACTCACTACCCCCACTCTAATTTAAGCTACTGAAAACCTTAGCAATTTATCTCTAGTAAGCATCATAAAGTAAGGAACACACACGATTTCACAAAGTTTGGACAAAAGCAAAAGAAAGACTGATTATTTTCCCTGGAGCTAGAAGTGATTGCTACCGAGATGACTGTTCTGTGAAAGCCCTGCAGAAACAGGCACCAGGGAGACAGCCTTTGAGCCCTGATGTGACAAATATTTCCAGAACTCTACAGAGAGTGGCAAAGCCAGTAGATGCTGGAGATAAGTGAGCTACCCAGGTCAGTGATATGATCAAGGACACCTGCCTTTCAATCAGCAACATCTAGACTTGCTGAAAACTTTGGGGCTGAGCAATTCACTTCTCAACTATTTATCAAAAGGGGGAGGAAAATTATCTGTGCATCACCACAAAAAGTAAGAGCAAAGAGCAATGCCACCTCACTGAAAATATGTAAGATGGAAACAAACAATGCATAGTCTTGGAGACAAAAGCACAGACTTTCTGATATTTGACTGGTGAGGAAGCATGGATTCATGAAACCTTTTTGAAAGGCTGTTCAGCCTTGTCAATCAGTATCTAAAGGTTTGCCACTCTTTGGCTTAGACGTCTAGTTCCACGAAAAAAAATCTTACAGAAATATGTAAACAAATAAGCAAAAGGGTATATCAAGGCAAGCTTATTACAATACTTTTCCAATAATAAAAAGTTAAAAACAATATTAAAATCCATACTTAGGGAGAAAAGAATGATTTGGATGTCACAGAAAGAGTATAGGCAGAGAAATGAGCAAGTTGCAAGCAGTTGGTGTATGGTGAACTCTACCTTTCCTTTTGTTTTATTTTATTTTTGAGATTATAATTACATCATTTCTCCCTAACCTTTCCTCTCTCTAAAGCCTCCCATATACTCCTCTTTAATCTTTTCAAATTCATGGCCTCTCTCTTCATCAATTGTTATTACATGCATATATGTAAATACATGTGTATTCCTAAATACAACCTGCTCGGTGTGTATAGTGTTGCTTGGTATGATGTATCCTGGGGCGACCATTCAGTGTTGGAAAATCATTTGGTATAGTCTCCTCCCTGGGAAAGACTGTTTCTCCTGAACTCCCATCCTGCCCCCGACTTCCCTTCTGGACCAGAGGTGAGTATCCGGGCCCAACCCGGACCCCATCCCTGGGCACCAGCCACTCCGGGAAGACCTGCCCAACTTGGCCCCAGGTTCTGGCCACCAGGCAGGTCCCCTTCTAGCCCCACCGGGAGGGATCCCCTTTTCCAAGCCCCCCGGCAGCCCCTGCAATCTCCACGCCCTGCCCCCACGCCCATCTGCCCGAGACCCCAGCCACTTCCTGAGACTTAGAGACCGGCCCCCAGCTCCCATCCTGCCCCCAACTTCCCTTCTGGACCAGAGGTGAGTATCTGGGTCCAACCCTGACCCCATCCCTGGGCAACAGCCACTCCGGGAAGACTTGTCCAACTTGGCCCCAGGTTCTGGCCACCAGGCAGGTCCCCTTCTAGCCCCACTGGGAGGGATCCCCTTTTCCAAGCCCCCCTGGCAGCCCCTGCAATCTCCACGCCCATCAGCCTGAGACCCCAGCCACTTCCTGAGACTTAGAGACCGGCCCCCAGCTCCCATCCTGCTACCGACCTCCCTTCTGGACCAGAGACTTCTGGTCCAGATAAGAGCTTCCATCCTGCCCCGGAGTTCCCATTTGGACAAGAGAACTCCCATCTGGACAAGAGAGAGAGACTTCCTGAATCTGTCAGCTCTTTCTGAACCAAGTACACTGATAAGACCAAGAAGGAACCACAAGGAGATGGGCAGACGTCAAGGCAGAAGTACATACAACAAAATGAAGAGCAATACAGCATCACCAGAACCTAGCCTGCCTCCAACATCTAGACCTGAACATCAAAAATTGGAAGAAGCAGAAGAAAGTAGCCTTATGAGTAACATCATGAAGAAGGTAGAGGCTTGTGTAGAGGAAAAGACAAGAAAATTGGAAGAATGCTGTAAACAACTAGAGGAAAGGGCAAACAAATTAGAAGAAAACAATAAAATCCTGCAAGAAAACAATAAAGTCCTGGAAGAAAACAATAAAGTACAGGAAGAAAACAATAAAGTACTGAAAGAAAATCATGAAAAAGCAATGAAACAAATAAAGGAAACAGTCCAAGACCTGAAAAGGGAAATTGAAAAAATAAAGAAGACACAAACAGAGGGAATGCTGGAAATAAAAAACCTGAGTAAAAGATCAGGACCTTCAGATGCAAGTATAACCAACAGAATGCAAGAGATGGAAGAGAGGATCTCTGGCATTGAAGATACAGTAGAAGAAATAGTTTCATCAGTCGAAGGAAACACTAAAGCCAACAAAGTCATGAACCAAAATATCCAAGAAATTTGGGACACCATGAAAAGACCAAACCTACGAATTATAGGGATAGAAGAAGGTGAAGAATACCAACTCAAAGGCACAGAAAATATATTCAACAAAATTATAGAAGAAAACTTTCCCAACTTAAAGAAGGAAATGCCTATGAAGATACAAGAAGCCTATAGAACACCAAACAGACTAGACCCCCCCAAAAAAAGTCCCCTCGACACATAATAATTAAACAACTAAATGTACAGAATAAAGAAAGAATATTAAGAGCAGCAAAGGAAAAAGGCCAAGTGACCTATAAAGGTAAACCCATCAGAATAACACCCGATTTCTCAATGGAGACTTTGAAAGCCAGAAGGACCTGGACAGATGTAATGCAGACACTAAGAGACCATGGATGTCAGGCCAGACTAATATACCCAGCAAAACTTTCAATCATCATAGACGGAAGGAACAAGACATTCG
Organism: Peromyscus maniculatus bairdii; assembly: GCF_049852395.1. Classification (NCBI taxonomy): domain Eukaryota; kingdom Metazoa; phylum Chordata; class Mammalia; order Rodentia; family Cricetidae; genus Peromyscus; species Peromyscus maniculatus. The sequence continues at coordinate 100,366,343 of NC_134860.1, forward strand.
AAGACAAAGCCAGATTTAAACAATACCTAGCCATAAACCCAGCCCTACAGAAAGCACTAGAAGGAAAATTCCAACCAAAGGAAGTCAGATACACACTCGAAAACACAGGCAATAGATAAAGCCACAACAGTAAACCCCAAAGAAGGGAAGTACACACACACTACCACCAAAAATAACAGAGATGAACAATCACTGGTCATTAATATCCCTTAATATCAACGGACTTAATTCACCTATAAAAAGACATAGACTTACAGAATGGATACGAAAGCAGGACCCATCTTTCTGCTGCATACAAGAAACACACCTCAAATTCAAAGACAGACACTACCTAAGAATAAAAGGCTGGGAAAAGACTTTCCAATCAAATGGTCTTAAGAAACAAGCAGGGGTAGCCATCCTGATATCCAACAAAATAGACTTCAAACTAAAATCAATCAAAAGAGATCAAGAAGGACATTACATCCTCATCACAGGAAAGATCCACCAAGATGAAGTTTCAATTCTGAACATTTATGCCCCAAACACAAGGGCACCCACATATGTAAAAGAAACATTACTAAAGCTTAAACCACATATAAAACCCCACACATTAATAGTGGGAGATCTCAACACCCCACTTTCACCACTGGACAGATCTCCCAAATCAAAACTTAGCAGAGAAATAAAGGACTTAACTGATGTCATGACCCAATTGGACCTAATAGATATCTACAGAACATTCCATCCTAACAAGAAAGAATATACCTTCTTCTCAGCACCCCATGGAACTTTCTCTAAAATCGACCACATACTTGGCCACAAAGCAAATCTCAACAGATACAAAACAATTGGAATAACCTCCTGTGTTCTATCAGACCACCATGGTTTAAAGTTAGATTTCAACAACAACAAAAACTACAGAAAACCTACAATATCATGGAAACTGAATAATGCTCACCTGAATCACCAATGGGTTAAGGAAGAAATAAAGAAAGAAATTAAAGACTTCCTAGAGATCAATGAAAATGAAGACACCACATACCCAAACTTATGGGACACTATGAAAGCAGTGTTAAGAGGGAAATTCATAGCACTAAATGCCCACATAAAGAAGTTGGAGAAATCCCACACTAGTGACTTAACAGCACATCTGAAAGCTCTAGAACAAGAAGAAGCAAAGTCTCCCAGGAAGAATAGACGCCAGGAAATTATCAAAGTGAGAGGTGAAATTAATAAATTAGAAACTAAGAGAATAATACAAAAAATTAATGAAACAAAGAGTTGGTTCTTTGAGAAAATCAACAAGATAGACAAGCCCTTATCCAAACTAACCAAAAGACAGAGAGAGAATACAAATCAACAAAGTCAGAAATGAAAAGAGGGACATAACAACAGACATTGAGGAAATCCAGAGAATTATAAGGTCATATTTCAAAAACCTCTACTCCACAAAACTGGAAAACCTAAAAGAAATGGACATTTTTCTGGATAGGTACCACATACCTAAGTTAAATCAAGACCAGATAAACTATTTAAATAGTCCAATAACCCCTAAGGAAATAGAAACAGTCATTAAAAGTCTCCCAACAAAAAAAAGCCCAGGACCAGATGGTTTCAGCACAGAATTCTACCAGATCTTCAAAGAAGAGTTAATACCAATACTCTCTAAATTGTTCTACATAATAGAAACAGAAGGAACATTACCAAACTCCTTCTGTGAGGCTACAATTACCCTGATTCCTAAACCAAACAAGGATGCAACGAAGAAAGAGAACTACAGACCGATCTCCCTCATGAACATTGATGCAAAAATACTCAATAAAATACTGGCAAACAGACTCCAAGAACACATCAGAACAATTATCCACCATGATCAAGTAGGCTTCATCCCAGGGATGCAAGGGTGGTTCAACATACAAAAGTCCATCAATGTAATACACCATATAAACAAACTCAAAGAAAAAAACCACATGATCATCTCACTAGATGCAGAAAAGGCATTTGGCAAAATCCAACACCCCTTCATGATAAAAGTCTTGGAATGATCAGGAATACAGGGAACATACCTAAACATAATAAAGGCAATTTACAGCAAGCCAACAGCCAACATCAAATTAAATGGAGAGAAACTCAAAGCAATTCCACTAAAATCAGGAACGAGGCAAGGCTGTCCACTCTCCCCATACTTAATTCAATATAGTACTTGAAGTTCTAGCCAGAGCAATAAGACAACATAAGGAGATTAAGGGGATACAAATTGGAAAGGAAGAAGTCAAGCTTTCCCTATTTGCAGATGACATGATAGTATACTTGAGTGACCCCAAAGATTCCACCCAGGAATTGATAAAGCTTATAAACACCTTCAGCAACATAGCAGGATACAAGATCAACTCAAAAAAAATCAGTAGCCCTCCTATATACAATGGACAAAGAAGCTGAGAAGGCAATTAGAGATACATCACCCTTTACAATAGCCACAAATGACATAAAATACCTTGGGGTAACACTAACCAAGCAAGTGAAGGACCTACATGACAAGAACTTTAAGTCCCTGAAAAAAGAAATTGAAGAAGATGTCAGAAAATGGAAAGATCTCCCATGCTCATGGATAAGCAGGGTTAACATAGTAAAAATGGCAATCTTACCAAAAGCAAGCTACAGATTCAATGCAATCCCCATCAAAATACCAACACAATTCTTCACAGACCTGGAAAGAATAATACTCAACCTCATATGGAAAAACAAAAAACCCAGGTTAGCCAAAAGAATCCTGTACAATAAAACAACCTCTGGAGGCATCACAATCCCTGACTTCAAGCTCTACTATAGAGCTCCAGTAATAAAAACAGCTTTGTATTGGCATAAAAACTGACATGTGGACCAATGGAATCGAATTGAAGACCCTGACATTAACCCACACACCTATGAATATATAATTTTTGACAAAGAAGCCAAAAGTGTACAATGGAAAAAAGAAAGCATCTTCAACAAATGGTGCTGGCATAACTGGATATCAGCGTGTAGAAGGCTGCAAATAGATCCATATCTGTCACCGTGCACAAAACTTAAGTCCAAGTGGATCAAGGACCTCAAAATAAATCCAGCTACTCTGAACCTGCTAGAAGAGAAAGTAGGAAGTAGTCTTGAACACATTGGCATAAGAGATCACTTCCTAAATATAACACCAGTAGCACAGACACTGAGACAAACAATCAATCAATGGGACCTCTTGAAACTGGGAAGCTTTTGTAGAGCAAAGGATACGGTCAACAAGGCAAAGCGACAGCCTACAGAATGGGAAAAGATCTTCACCAACCCCACATGTGACAGAGGACTGATATTCAGAATATATAGGGAACTCAAGAAATTAGACATCAAAACGACCAACAGTCCAATTGAGAAATGGGCTTTAGAACTAAACAGAGAATTCTCAACAGAGGAAACTCAAATGGGTGAAAGACATTTAAGGAATTTCTCAACATCCCTAATCATCAGGGAAATGCAAATCAAAACAACTCTGAGATACCACCTTACGCCTGTCAGAATGGCTAAGATCAAAAACACTGAAGACACTTTATGCTGGAGAGGATGTGGAACTAGGGGAACTCTCCTCCACTGCTGGTGGGAATGCAAGCTTGTACAACCACTTTGGAAATCAATATGGCACTTTCTTAGAAAATTGGGAATCAATCTCCCCCAAGATCCAGCTATACCACTCCTGGGCATATACCCAAGAAATGCTCAATCATACCACAAGAGCACTTGCTCAGCTATGTTCATATCAGCATTGTTTGTAATAGCCAAAACCTGGAAACAATCTAGATGCCCTTCAACTGAAGAATGGATAAATAAATTGTGGCACATATACACAATGGAATACTACTCAGCAGAGAGAAACAATGACATCATGAGGTTTGCAGGCAAATGGATGGATCTAGAAAAAAATCATCCTGAGTGAGGTAACCCAGACTCAGAAAGACAAATATGGTATGTACTCACTCATAGGAAGATGCTAGATGTGGAACAAGGATGACTGGACTGCTACTCACATCACCAGTGAGTCTACCTGGAAAACGGGACCCCAAGAAAGACACGGAGAAATGGATGAGATCTGCATGAACAGCCTGGACATGAGTGGGAGCAATGAATGGCGAGGGTCGAGGGAAAGAGGGCGGGAGATCCTAGCTGGATCAAGAAAAGAGAGGGAGAACAAGGAATAGGAGACCATGGTAAATGAAGACCACATGAGAAAAGGAAGAAACAAAGAGCTAAAGAGGCCCACAGAAATCCACAAAGATACCCCCACAAAAGACTGCTGGCAATGGTTGAGAGATAGCCGGGACTGACCTACTCTGGTGATGGGATGGCCAAACCCCCTAATAGTTGTGCCAGAAACCCCATCCAAGGACTGAGGAATCTGGATGCAGATATCCACGGCTAGGCCCCTGGTAGAGCGCTGGGAGTCTAATTAGTGAGAAAGAGGGGGGTTTATATGAGCAAGAATTGTTGAAACCAAGGTTGGTTAAAGCACAGGAACAAATAACCAAATGAATGGAAACACATGAACTATGAACCAAAGGCTGAGGGGCCCCCAACTGGATCAGGCCCTCTGAATAGGTGAGACAGTTGATTGGCTTGATCTATTTGGGAGGCATCTAGGCAGTGGTACCAGGTCCTGGGCTCATTGTATGAGTTAGCTGTTTGAAACCTGGGACTTATACAGGGACGCTTGGCTCAATCTGGGAGGAGGGGACTAGACCTGCCTGGACTGAGTCTATCAGGCTGATCCCAGTCCTCGGGGGAGACCTTGATCTGGAGGTGGTGGGAATGAGGGATGGGCTGGGGGGAAGGGGAGGGGGGCAGGAAGGGAGAGAACAAGGGAATCTGTGGCTGTTATGTAGAACTGAATAGTATTGTTTAAAAAAAAAAAAAAAAAAAAAAAAAGACTGTTTCTCCTGCTCTCAGCATCCCTTATTTGCCTAGAGTTCTTGGTGTAGATCTGAGGCCCTGTGGGCTTTCCCCGTCTGCTTTGACATGTCTGTTGGTGTTATCCTTGTTCCGCTAAACAAAACCAAGGCTTTCACGTGAGAGCTCACCTGTGATGTGACTGCACATCCTACTGTTGTGTTCAGCCAGGAACAAGTCCACGAAAGGGAAACGTGGAGCCCAGCACTGCTTCCATTGTGTTACTTCCTGCTTTGTTTATCATGCTAACAAGGAAAATGATGATTAAAATTGTACAATTGCGTTAGTGAAAGTAATAAGAGTGATTGAAAAGAAAAGAAATTCACTCTCTTGAACAAAAGCTGGATATAATCAAATGTTAGTGAGGCCAAGTAAGACTGGATTTGATTGCTATTCGTGAACTGGTAAGGAGCAGATCCAGACTGGCAAACACGTGGGTGGGAAGGCAGTTGAAAAGGCTGGGTTAGCAATGGGGGACAGAGACGAGCCAGAGCTCTAGGATCAGGAGTCCACAGTCCTTGGTACACACACTAGTTATCAGGAGAAAGGCTGCTGTGGTACCATTCTGTCTCAAAATTAGGTGTCTATCATTTTATTGGGTCCAAATGAGAGAGTTACAACCTTTTTTTTTGGTAGCAGGTCTGATATGTTCTTGGTTCTTGTTTCCCTGATATGATTTTTAACATGCCCATGTACTCTTATGGTTTCAATTTGCCCTGGCAAACTTAGGGTAGGATGGCTTCCTTTCTATTCTCAGAATAAAATATTTATCCATCTGTGCTGGATAGGTGGTGCCTGAGAGATGTTGATGTTTCTGGATCCACCCAGGAGCTGCAGTCATCCTCCTCCTTCAAAACGGAGTCAAAGCTGCTTTAATATGGTGCCTCCTAGGACAATGCACAGCCCCAATAGCCACTGTTTCTACAACCCTGAGTAACTTAAAGAAGGACACAGCCTGATCTCAACAGGCAGTATGGCTAATCTTAACTGTCAACTTGACGGGCATTTACGATCACCTTGGAAACATTTTCTGGTCGTGTTTGTGACTGATTATCTAAAATTGGGTGAATTGAAAGGAAAGACCTACCCTAAACGTGGACTTTACCATGTCATGGGCTGCAGCCCTGGGCTGAATAAGAGAACGAGAGAAGCACAAGCATTCATCACTCTCTGTACCTGACTGTGGACACCGCGTGGCTCACCGCCGTCTTCCTGGCTGTGACGGGCTGCGTTCTTTGGGAAAGGAAGCCAAAGTAAACCCTTCCTTCCTTTTTAAAGCTTCTTTTGCCAAGTGTCCTGTCACGGCAACTAGATGTGTAAGCAATACAAAGACCACAGAATGCAGAAGATATACAACAGTGAAAAAGACGTTTCTGTGTGCTGGGAAGAGAGACGGTAAGGAGCGGTGAAAGCCGAACACCAGTGTGGAAGCAAAAGAGCGTGACTGTGAAACAAACTGTTTCTTCCTGTAAAACCCAGAGTAACCCAGTCACTGGAGACCCCAGCTCTCTCAAGCTGGGCAAGCGGAGTGTCTGAAAGCCTGGAGGAAGTTAGACTCCTAGATCCTCTTTTCCATCTAACACATCCAGACAACTATACTTCTCCCACCCCAGCCTGAGGCCAGAGATTCATTTATGAAGAAATCATTCAAAAGGACCCTGACTCTCCTCAAGTAGAGTTGTGGAGAAGATGCTATAAGACATCCCTTGCATATTATTCACCAACTTATCAAATAGATTTCTTAGGCAGCCCCAGCTGTATAACATTCTGGGGAGAACTGGAAAAACGGGCACACCAGCCTGAGGCTTTTCAGAAAGGGAATGCATAGGTTTGCCTGTGGGAATACATGGAAGAGATTACCTTGATCATTCAGAAGACTGCCTCAGTGTCCAAAGCACAATTCCCTGTGTGCGGGATCCTGAGTTGTATAAAAGTGGGGAAGTGAGCTGAGCATTAACATCATCCATTCATCCATCCCTCTCTGTCTTAATTGTTGATATGCCGTGTCTCGGTGGAGATTTAACTTCCTGCCACCTTGACTTCCCCACAATGATGGACTGTAACCTGGACCAGTGATCTAAACAAACCCTTCATCACTGAAGTTGCCTTTGTCGGAATATTTCATCACAGCAAGAGGAAATGAAACTAAAATAGAGAGCTTTAGTTTTAGTGAAACTAGGCCCAACTAAGTGAACACGTAGTTCAAGATCAGAGACCAAGGTTCACAATCGAATAGAAAATCAGCCTCTTAAAAACAGAACAGACTTATGAAGGGTGGAAAAGTGAAAGCCTCTTTCCTGTCATAAATCATGTTGAATTATTTGACCTTTGAATCTGTGTACACATACTCTTGTGATCATAATGTGTATATTACTAAATACAGGGTATTCTGAGAACAGACATTCTACTACACAGAATACTCCCTATGGGCATATAAGGTTTTTTTTTAATATTTACTGTTTTTATTATGTTTGGATTTTTGAAACATTTAAATATCTTTTGAATTTTTGAAATAAGATGTGAATATATAAAGAAAGATGGAAAAGAATAATAAAATAATAGTTAGGCCTACTTAAATGCACAGAATAACAAGGTTCGGGGACAACCTAGCTCCCTAATATCTTTTAGCTTATGAAAGGCACAGTTACACCCTCAAAGATTGAGTGGCCACATCAGTGAGGCTGTGGCAGTGGGAGACCTATACCACAAACCTTCAGAGTTCCCAGAACCAAATGCTAGCATTCTTGTACTCATTAAACTCATAGTGATAAGGACTTAGACAAAGGATCCCAAAGGACCACAGAAGAAATTGTCTACATTTGGTGGAGAAGGTAGGCAACAGAGAGCTATAGCTTAAGAGAGAATACATAATGTTCAGCTAGTTTAAAAGCATCTGCAAGGACAGGATTATGAAAAGATCTTAGCTGTGTCCTTTCCTATGGCCTTTGGCTAAAACTGACTCATGGATGCCATGACATCTATTCTGGGTACAAGTAGGTCTTGGGACCAATGTGATAAATGGGATGGAATATAATTTTCCAAGTTGACTTTTCCTCTATTTAAACCTCTTTATGATAGTGACTCATGTCATCACTCATTTTAAGAATAATGAGTGGAGCTACACCAAGTGAGTATGGAAACTAGGTTAAGGGGAATACAAGAAGCAAGAGATGAAAAGGACAGCTAGATGGACACAGGCCACATGAAATGTTGGTCTTGTGACGTGGTAAAAATACTGGAGCACTATGTAGATTTCTTACCAGTCAAGTGTTAGTGTAAAATCACAGCATTTTGATGTCTTTGATGATGTGATAGAATAAATAGGCATTTGAGGTCTTAACAACTTACATGCTTGAATTTCTGTCCTACTACATACTGCTATGATTAAATTCTTCATTTAAAATGGTAAAATTAATATTTGCAATATAATACATAATGGGGAGGAAGAGTATCGCTTTTGCTATTTGAAGTCTGGCCCATATGTTATAAGGCCATACTACCCTCAATGCTTCTGATCATGTAAGACATCTGACTGACAGGAAAATCTGGTTAATTATAAATCAGATAACTCCATAGTTTAAGCTTCCTCATCTCTAGTGTATCTGTGGAATGTGCTCTCAGGGAAAGCATGCTTTTCTAAGTCTTCATGAGTGCTGTCTTCCTCTATGCTTTCCAAGGCAAAGGTAGACACGAATACAGTCTGAACCACAGTAGACAGCAGCCATCTTAGCAGCAGACCCTCTCTCACCCTCTTATTCACAAATGCTGACTGTAAGGCAAGACACTCTTTGAAGGAAGAAGAACAAAGCCTTGGAACTGCCATCCACATCTCTATAATCTTGGGGAAAATGTCACTTCTCAGGAAGAAGCAGAAGGAATCCGAGAGAGAGGAGAGGGAATAAGCTTGGCTCTTTTTAAAAAGACCAGGGCCTGCTCTGGGGGGCATTGGCACTTAGTTCCAAGCACCAGAAAGCAATATTGAATAATAAATTTTTATTAGTTGTATAATTTCCCTCTTGCAATGTATTCCACCCCCTAAAGCAGCATCTCACCATTTGAAAAACGCTTTTTTTAATGCATTGGCTACCCTAGGAAATGAAAAACAATATATTTTATCTGTAAGATGGCTGGAGACAGCAAATTTAAATTCCAGTCTTCTGCCTGCAATAGTCAGCAAGCAACTCTGACAGTAGAGATAGTTTAGTCGGAAACAAAAACAGAGATATGGAGTAAATCAGTGTACATCCATGTTCTCAGTATACGTGGGGCTTATTGTGATGACCGACAATTAGTCAATATGCACGAACTAAGTGCACCAAAGATTAGACACTATCCAGGACTACCTCATGTTAGACTATTGCAGAGACTATCAGTTGGCTCTGCAGTTAAGAGAACTTACTGCTCTTGCAGAGAACCTGGGCTCAGTAACCAGCACCCCCTTGGTGACTCACAAACACCTGTACTCAGTTGCAGGGGAACCAATGACCTCTTCTGACCTCCACAGGCACCTGCATACATGTGGTGGACATTTACTCATGCAAGTACACGCATTACATGCCCATAATAAATTGTAAATATCTTAAAGACTATTATTACATGTATAGGTTTTCTATTCAAATCTACTGAGATGGGAAGAGTTCCTGTAAGAACTATTTGCTGAAGCTGCTTAAAAGTCATGTCACTAAATGACCCAATATCTGAAGATTTAACAAATTTAACGGAACCTGTTGATGACAGTGTAAACTGTGCTGCTGTGTGGTAAATTCTAGATTCCATCCTGCCCCACCGTGTGGTTATCCAGAATACTGTGACATTAAAGTAACAGCAAAACCTCAGTGAGTTGCAATAATAAACATTTATTTTGGCCACAAGTCAACTGTGCACCTGGGTAGCCTTTCTGCTCTAGCAAAGGTTTAACTGAGCTTGGCTGGATTCCTATGTGGATCTGCATCAGCTAAAAGTTCAGAAGGAGGTTGACTGGCCTTCTTGGTCTCTGCACTCAGCTGGCATATTTCCTCTCTATTTCAAGAGGCCGTTCAATCCAGCAAGTGATGGGAGACTACTACCTCTTTTCAAGTAGGTTAGGATTTAAGAGGATGAACAGGACCTCTTGGAATACAACAGGGTCCTAATCTGGGGAGGCCTGGACTCCAAAGTGGGGTACTAATCTCCAGCTTTCATTAAAAGTGCTAAAATTTCACACTGCATAGAACATGTTTACCAGGAACAAAGATAAATCCACACCATTTGGGGCAATGAGTTGGTCTTGCCAGTCTCTTAGCATCACAAAACTAACTCTATGAGTAGATCAAAAGAACTGTTAAAGGCAATGTGGTATCCTCAAAAGAAAAATATTGCTAGAGAGCTGCAAAATGCTGGATGATATGTATTTACTGATAATATCAACTCTTTAGTTTTGACAGTTCACCACAGCTATTCAAAGAAAAGTTGGGTGAAAGGGGATAAGATATGTCTGTTCTGTCTGTGTAACTTTCATATAAGGCTGAAATAATTTCTAAGTTGCACATTTATATTTTGGAACATGTGATAAAAGAAAAACTTGGGACATCGTCCAGTTTGGTGGCAATACCCTTGCCGAGGTCCATTACTGAATCCTCCATCCTAAATGCAGACATTCCTCTGGGCTGGGAAACCTGGAACACATGAGGAACCTTGACAATTGAGCTTCGCCAGAGCCATGCCTCTGCAGACTTCCAAGGCCACAGCCCACACCAAACCGTGGGAGATGTCAAGATAAACAGGGCAAGGACTGTGCCAGTATCCTTTCTCATATGACAGAGAGGGCATTGACCCAGTTGTCTGGCTATGGTGCTTACAGCAAATGTCACAGGGCCACTAGGCTGCAAGGCTGGGGACTTTTTTCCTTCTCATTTAAGGGAGTAAAATCTAGATCTCACCACCTCCTTCTAACTGTGTAGGAGTAATAGTGTGTGATCTTTTTCAGTGTGTGGTACCTCTGTGTCCAATGCTGAGCTAAATCCGAAAGATAAACAGGTGACTCCAGTATAAGGCAGTCAGCTCATCTGGTAGACATGGGCTTCTTGACTCTAGTCCCCTTTCTTCAGGAAATACCAAACCCCTTCTAATGTGGTTATCAAAGGGATCTCCTTCCACCTTCCCTACTATGTGACCCATGCGCTGAAATAGGACAGAAAACTCAAATCTAGGTGCTCTGATCTCTCTGTCCCTCATCATTGTGATTGGTCAACAGATATTGATTGACCTTCATCTGAGCTAATCAGATTTTCTCCATCATACTTCATTTAAGACCTCTAGGTAAAGAAAGGTTTTCCTTTCAAATTCTAGTAACTACTATAAAATTGACTGATGCTAAAGATCACCCATAAGAAACAAAATACAGAGAAAAATATCCTCATCAAAAAGTAATTTACACCCCAGATCCAGTCAAACGAAGCCAGAGACATTGCTGGAACATTAATATTTCTAGCCTAGATTATAGTTGGCTTTCTCTTACTTATATCCTAAATAAACTAACATAATGTAGAAATCAACACCTAAAAGTGGGGTATTGGAATGAACATATTCTAGAATGTGGACTGGGCTGAGAACTGATAGGGTGGTAGACAATCTTACTATGTTTTCTTAAGTGGGAGGTCAGTGGGGTTTGTTTAGTAGAATGTCTGGGTAGCTTTTTCCTTGTGTTCTGAAGTTCAACTTTTATGTCTGGGGAGCCCTGGTGACAAGTCTGACTGAGTTGACCATGTTTTCCAGCCTTCATTAAGCATCTCAGCAGCTTTAGTTCAACCTGTCTTGCTAGGTCAGGGTACACACTACCTAACCAAAGAGACTATGAAACCACAAGCATCATCCTTGGTCTTGAAATAGGTAACAGAATGATGTGGGGGAAACCGATTTCCTAGGACCTCATCACAGACTTTCAGCCATCTATTCCCCACCTGAGGAGCAAATGTTTCTTGTTTCAAGGAGACATGGATAAGGATACAGCCGCTCCTCATTACCTACCTCAGTGTCCCAAGAACAGGAAACAAAAGGAAGATTACATTATCCTGTGACTTCTCTGGTCTACACCACATCTCCAGAATCAAATAGATTGCTCCCTTAAGATTTAAAGAAGTGTTAATTCCAGAAGTGCCTTAAAGTCTTATCCAATTGTGCCCCAAATCTGCAGGGCCCACAGCAGTCACTGGATATTTCATTTTAGCCTCATTTACTTATATATCTAATCCACAGTTGACCAAAAATCAATAAAGGTAGAGGGTCACCCCAAACCCAAGAACCAAGAAGCTGATATTTTTATCTTGGAGACCTTAACAAGCCACGAGGGACTTGTCATCAGTTTGAAGCAGGTTTGAGGCAGACAACTCTCATGTGGTGTTTTGTAAAGGTAACTCTGGCAGCATGATCCATCAGCAGGCCAAGACTGGAAATGAATCTAGTGATTAGTAAGCAACGGCAACAGGGACAGTATGAAGGCCTGAGCTGACAGAGTCACATGAGGACAGAGAAGCACTGTGGGGGCAGGGGAGGTGAGAGAGCTTATGCAGAAGGTGGAAGCACTAGCCAGATAGGACATGGTACAGAAGCAGCACTTCCTGTAAGAGGTAGACATCAAGCTTTATGGGCTGTGAATGAATACAGTCTCTTGTTTTCATTTTGTTGTTGGGAAGCAAGAAGCAAACAGCTGGAAGTTCTGTCTGAAACAGAAGGAAGGATTCTAAAATCCTTGTTTATTTTTCTCTTAAAGAGGCTTTGTCCTGAAAATCGCCAAGCTGTATAGACACTCTGAAGGGATTTTAGCCAGAACTACACACATCTTTGTTACATACATCTTTGGTTAGCAGCCACATAGGAACCTAAAGCACAGTGAGCACCTCAAGGTCCACTTCACATGGTTTTCAGTTAGAATAAGAGGAAAATGACTTTCTTTCTGAGTTCTCAATTACCAGTATAAGAGTATGGTGCAAAAGTTTTCATAGACTCTAGGAACACACAGACTAGAGAAACTTGAACCAAAACACATTTTGTGTTTATGAAAACAAGAAGAGGTGCCCAAGGGACTTTGCCCTTAGCTCTGTTCTATCAACATCCCTTCCCTCACGGAGATTCTACTACATACCACCGATTCCTCTAAGTACAGAACCTTTCTTCCTTTGTCAAGTTTCATGTAGTCACTAAATAGTGTTAAGTAAATCTCCTTTATGTCCCAGGAAAATGTAGATTGAGCTGTAATCCATTTAGCTTGTCAAATATACGACCAGAATGAGTGTAACATTTTAGGTTGTGTGCTTCCCTTAGTTCCTGGAATATTAACGAGCACTCACGTGTGGTAGCTACACTCAATTATATGTACTACTGAAAACTGCTGGGTTTGGGCTGCTGGAAAGTTGCAAATGCGATAGCTTTCTTACTGGCAATCTGATCAGCTGCCATGATCTTGTGCAAGTGTTGTGCATGCAGTCATAGACATAGTGAGTTCATGCATGCACCAGCACTGACATGGTTTTCAAATGCTTTTGGTTTTCTGCAGACATCTGATACCTCAGGATCTTACAATCTTTCCCTCTCTTCCATGTTGATCTCTGAACTTTTAACATGGAGAAGGGAGGTTTCATGAAGTCCCACTCACTAGATGAGGAGCTATTAGCAATTGATGGCTACTGGAAGGGAGAATCAGTTTTCTTCAGTGGTGCAGTGGCTAACAGGCTACCCATACTTCAGTAGATGGTCCTACACCCATGCACAGTCAGAAAGCACTAAGTAAACTTAGTGACAGGTTTTTGTTGTTAGTGTTTTCTTTTCTTTTGTTTTGTTTTTAGAGCACATATAGTTAGTTGGGGAAAGTGGTAGGGAGATAGGGAGGAATTAGAGGAGAGAGAATGGAGGTAGATTTAATCCAAACATGTTACATGCATGCATGGGTTTCTCAAACAATTAAAACAAATTAAGGGGGAAGATGGAGAGGTGACTCAGTAGATAAGAGTGCTTGTTGATCTTCTGAGTATCCAGAGTTCAGGTCCCAGCACTCAAGTCAGGAGGCTCACAACTGCCTAAGACTCCAATTCCAGCAAATCTAATGCCCTCCTCTACCCTCCATGGGCACCAATACACACAGAGAAAACACAGACACACATACACATAAATAAAACTGAAAATCATCATTTTTATAAAAAAGAATGTGGGAACTTAGAAACTTAAATTTAAAAACAAAAATGACTTTAATGGTAATGAAAGCAGCACCCAAGCATTCCCTGGTTAGGTCCAACATTGCTATTGAGCAATGTGCTTATGCTTCTAACCCTTTGCAAAGAGAGAAACTTATTTCTCATCATCAGTGGGAAGTTGTGAAGTTCTTTCCCAGAACTGCCTTGAAGTTCTTTCTCCAACTTGGCCAGCTGTACTTGAATTCAAGGTTTCCACCCCAGAAAGAGAGTAGTTATGTCCAAGTGGAATGAGTCATGAATTCCAAGCACAAAACTTTTCATCTCCTCAAGAGGAGCAGCAGTGAGGAGTTCTGTTTTTATCACAAAATAGTGCTTGAACCAGACCCAAATTCAAGTTCTGTCCCATCTCATTTCCTCTTTTCCATTCCCTGCAACAGTGAGAGGGAGGGAGGAACTGACAAGACAGAGAGAGTGTTTGAACCCTGGCAAAAGGCCACTTGGCTTTGTAGATTTACCAAGTAATCTTGGCCAAGAGAAAATGGTCCTTGAGTAACAGTATGGAACAGCAAACCCCTCTGGGATGCTCATTAAATGCTCATTAGCTGTCTGTAGAGAGTCCTAAACCCCATCGAGTCATACTGTCCTATTTGTTGCTGCTAGCTCTATGGACTACTTCCCACCTCCGTCTCCTTTGGAGTCTATCTATAAAAGTATGCCACTGTTCTTGAGACTAGAAAGAGTTTATTATCTCTCAATACTAACTATGTAATTACTGGGTTTTTTATTGAGTAGTTTATTGATGATTGATATTTTCAGGTAAGTTCAGACTTATGAATATGTAAATAACCCAGGGAATTTTGATATAGTTGTTGAGGATGGGCCAGTTCCCTGTGGTCAATGTTTTTTAGCATATTTCTTTATTTAATCATTATATCTGAGAAATATAAAGTACATAGCATTTATTCCATTTGGTACAATTTTCTTATAGGCGTTCAGTGAAGCAAGCTACTCTACTATATACCTTGGAAAATACAAAACTGAAGATACATAGTACCTGCTCTTAGCTTCTATCCAATGAAGAGAAGAAAAGCAAAGGTAAATGCAACCACAATACAAAGTATATGAGGAAAAGATTTTGGTTGTTAGCCAAAATGGAAAATACTGAATGGGGGTAACTAGAGGAAGATAACTGAAAGTTCATTTTTGAAAGATCACCATTCTAGCAGATGGAGAGAAGAGATGAAATAACACAAAAGCCATTAGGAGAAATACATCAGTAAAATTTTTCCAAGAAACAAAACCCAAGACCAATGGAAGATGTAGGACCAATTATGGCTTGTGGTATCATGGCAGCTGATTCCCATGATATTCTGTGGGAAAAATGAAGAAACTGTGGTCCAAGTTTAGGAAAAGATCAATATCTAAACTCAAGTATCAATGTAAGGAGAGAAAATTTACTCTTCTGCTCTTTTGTTCTATTCAGGCCTCTGTTTGGGGGAGATGATACCCACCTGAATCAGGTAAGATCATTAGGACTTACCTAATTCAGTGATTCAAATGCTAACTTCTTCTGGAAGTAGTATCACAGGCACACTCAGAAATGTTAGGCAGTCTGCAACCCAGCTAAGTTGACAAAGAAAATTAACCATCCTCATGGAGGCTATTGGAATAATCTAGGTAACATAGCAAAGAGGCCTAGATTAGGCTTGTACAGGAAGAGTACAGAAAATGTATGAAGAGATTGTATCGTGGAAAATGAATAAGACTTAAAGGCAAATAAATAGCTGATGGGAGACAGTGGAGAATGTGAAAGAGAAAGCAAGACCTTGCCTCTGGAGGGAAGGTAGAAAGCACTGCAATTCACTGTAGGGAGCATTGCAGAGGTGAAGTGTACTGGGTCAGCTTGAGATGAGACAGCATGGAAGATGGTTGGGGACCAAGGTGAACACTACAAAAGAACAAGAGAGACTCTGATAGAGCAGCAGCACCATGGCAGGCAAGGCTTGGGAGCACGCCTCGCTCCTCCAGGGTCTGGAATTCTTCTGTTGTCAGACAGAATCCCACATTTCCAGCTCTGGGGCTCCCAGCCTTTCATCAGTGGTTCCTCACTCAGCCTCTCGTGTCCTCAGCCATGGACTAAGAGTTAAAGGTATATCATCAGCCTCCCTGATTTTGACTTCTCAACTTAGACTGTGCCACACCAGCAAAGGTTTCAGAGGGTCAGTTCTAGCATTTCTCAGCCTCCAATCAGTGTGAGCGCATTCCTGTAGCGCCCACGCTACTACCTGTTCACCATGCCCAAGCAAGGGGCTGAGGATTAAAACAGAGACAAGACAGCGGGTCATTCATCTCAGTAGAATGTCCTTTATTGAAGGAGGGAAGAAGCCTTAAATACAGGCTTACAGCACAGTGGAAGAACCTGGGAGGGCAAAAGTTCACTACAGATGTTTTACATTCTAGCATTACACCAATATGCAGGATACAGAAACAAGGAACCTCCAGTAAGATGTTTAGGAGGAAAAAAAACAGCAGGGAATTAGCATAGGGAGGACATCTGATCAAGGTCAGCAAGCAAGGTAACAGCTAGCCAAGGAACAGGGATCAGGGCCCATCAGATTCCCCTCTTACTAAAAAGAAAAATGAGCTTCTGTCTTAGGTTGCATGGGACATCAACACATTACCTTACCCATCATTACCTTACCCAGGCCACGCAGGCTCTCTGTCTTAGGTTGGTGGGTGTCCCCCATGTATTACCCGTCATTGAATACTCGTTATCATACAGGCTCGACCATGTGTGAGCTGTAGGGTTAACTGCTGCCATAGATCTAAAAGTGGCTCTGGGCTTGCAATCTGTGTGTTCAACACAGGAAAGACCAACGGAAGTCCTAACCCACCCATAGCCAGTAGCTAAGGGCAATTGAGCCATTCCCTTCCGTAAAGAGCCTTACTGCAAATTAGAGTCCTCATAAGATGGTATCCCAAAAGTAACTGGAATTCGAGTTTTATTAATTTTATAACTTTTAAAGCCATTCAAAATGCATATTACTGCTGAATTAAATTTATCATACCCAATAGAATGAAGGAGTAATTAACTGTGGTAGCTACTTTTGCTGCCAGGGTCTCCACTGTACTAGCTGTAGTAACCAATTGTGAAAAAGCAATCCCAGACACAGTAGCAATGGTGGCTGCTACCATTGTAGTAGCAACAACAGCCACAGTGAAGTCAAATTCTCTTCTGAAGCGTGTGAGCTCTATCTGTGTCTTACTGGCATGGACACAACACCAGGAACATGAACTACCAAGGCCCATTTTTCTTGATCCCAGCACAACTTAAGCTGGCAGCTAATAAAATATTGTCTATAAAGTGAATTATATAAACATCTGGAAAAGCTTTTCGAACTGGAGCTATGGCCAGAGACACATAAATTTGACATATAGTAGGGCTATTGGCCATTCCTTGGGGCAAAACCACCCACTGATATCTCTGATAAGGTTCTTTGAGATTTTCCAATGGAACACTAAAAGCAAAGCAAGGATCTCAGAATGTAAAGGAATGGTAAAGAAACAATCCCTCAAGTCAACCACAATTAAATGCAAATGTTTAGGAATTGCCACAGGGGCAGGCAAAGCAGGCTGTGTTGCTCCCATGAGAAGCATGGTTTTATTTACAGCTCTAAGATCTTGTAATAGCCTGGCTTCTTTTTAATAACAAATATAGGTGTGTTCCAGGGTGAAGTGGAAGGAATGATATGTCCAGCATTTAACTGTTCCTTAACTAATGTATTTGCAGCCTCCAATTTTTCTTTAGTAAGGGGCCACTGTTCCACCCATAGAGGGTCATCACTTTTCCAAGTGAATTTTTATCGGTTGTATTATCAAAGGCTGCTCATCATTTCCAGTAACAAGTTAATATAAATATTGCTATCCATAGTTACAATTCTCTCAATCTTGCATCTCAAAGCAAACTCTTAACAGAACCATTTGAATTAACATATATGGTGCTATATATAGTTAACAATTTTCTCAGTCTTATAACTTTAGCTCTTAATATAATCATTTGAATTTTCTTGCTAACAGAACATAGGAAAAACTTCTGATGCATTTTTACGTCAAACTTAAATATTTCCTTAACTCCACAAAACTAGAGTGCATCAATATCAATAGGTTAACATAATTTCTGCAAACATACATTCAACCTTAATTCACTCATAACTCCTTATTTTCTTTATAAATTTTTTAAACAATCTCAAACCTAGTTAGAAAAAAACCCAAACTTTCACAATTCCTACAAGCCCACATTTAAAAGCAATATTTTCAATCTAACCATTAACACTTTGAAAACTTAGCAAAACATCCAAAAGCAGTTTCTTAATCAAACTCTTTACACTTTAAAGTAATCTCTTAGTATACCCATTTGCATTTCTTACTAACAAAACATAACATTAATATACTCAAATAAGAAAATATTTTTAAATTAAATAGACTAAGGAATATTAACTCTCCCATTTCTTTATAATTTTTAAAGCAAAATCTCAAGCCCAGTTAGAAAACCCAAACTTTTCAGTTTAAACAATTCCATTTGTAACAAAAAAAAAACCAGTTCCATAAGTAATTCCATTTTTACATAAACAGTTCCATAAAACAATTCATGTATCACCAGTTAATAAAGCATATATACATATACAAAATTGCATCTTGACTCTAGGAAGAAACAATAAATTTCTTCATTTAAACAGTTCCATTTTTAACACAAATAATTCCAGAAAATAGTTCCCAGGTCATTACTATAAGTAAATTCAAAATTATCCCATTGCAATGAAATCACTATTGTTCATTTCATTTCTTAAGTCCCAAAATTCAAATACATTCTGGTACTAGCCTTCCAAATATGAAGAAATCCATAACCAAAATCTTTTTGTAGTTTTTATCTCATTATTTTAAGTTCAAAAAAAAAATCTGGTATCAGGCTTTCACTTCCAAATATGAAGAGATGTTTTACAACCAAAACTTTTTGCAGTTAACAATTTAGTTCAAGCATCTCTGAAACTTTTATTCTCAAGCCAGAGACCTTTTTAGGTACAGTAATATTTTAAAGTGCACCATTTTTTTATGTTAGCTCACGTGTTTCTATGTTGCGTTGATTTTCCATGGATCTCAGCTGCGGATGCCTTATTGTGCTGGTTCTGATGTCCACCATTCTTAGCTTCTTAGTGGCTTCTGGAGCTTTTGAAACCATTCAGACTGCCTATTTTGCAGTCTACTAGGACACTACCTTCTGTGTCTCAGGTTCTTTCACCATATACATTAAGCATAGATTCACACTCAATATTTATACTTTTTACAAACTCACATATAACATATTAATATCTATTTATTTATACTTCTTAAGGAAACTAGAACTACTTTAGCAAATATATTTCTTATTTATTTCTTATTTTCATCTTTAACAACTAGAATCTTTACTTATTTACTTCTTATATTTTTACTTAAACTTACATTTACAAATTCTTATATAAACTTACATTTACAACTAGCATCTTTACTTCTTACAAGCTTATTATTACATGTCTTAAGACTACCTTAGATACTTCTTTCAAGCTTATATTCTTAAAGAAACTCTATAGATCTATTTTACAAACTTATATGGGGCTACCATTAGCATATATCTAACTTAGCAAACACCTAAAGATTTCTTAACACAGATCTAACAAGACAGAATTATTACTACAAACTCACATATCTTTTCATCTTTTTCTACTTCTTACTCTTAATTATTATCACTATCTCTATTAGAAAGATTCTCTTAACTAGACAGAAAGTATGTATATCATTTCTAAAGTTTAGAGTTTATAGTCAGCTTTGCTATACAACACTGGGATTTAGTAAGTGTTGTCATTATAGAGTTGTGATACTTGTTGCTAGGGGACTGTACCATTCTCCGGACAAAGCAACACCCCAAAGTTGTCGAGTTCTCTTAGCTGTTCCAGAATCAGCAGAGATACACTGTCAGTGGTAAACAGTTTTTCACTAGAGGCTGTCCCTTCACCCAAATTCATAATAGCTCCCCTAAGTGCTTCAATTCAGACAAAAGTTGCTATTACAGCAGTGCTTTTGGTTTGTTCTACTGAAAACCTTCGCTTCATGCTGAGGGTGAAATTACCATATTTAGCTGCTGTAAAGCTCTTTGCAAAATACTGCACAGCTATTAGGTGATATAATAATTTTATGTAATATATAATGTATTTTTCTAAAGGAGCTAGTAAAGCCAAAAGCAACACAGCTTTTGAACTCTATTTCCTCACTGTTTGCATTAACCAGTGTCAATGGTCACATGCACATATCTTAATTTGCCAAATTCTGCAATGAGTGACATCCATTTGCCATAGATGATTAGGAAGAAGACCTTGAGGGTTTACCCTTAAGTGAGGGGCAGGAAAATATTTTAGACATACCCCACATCGTTTAACTATTTGACCAGCTGCTTCTTTAGTAAGATTGAATTGCTTTCTTAAGCTTTTGCTATTTTGATGAAGAGCATGTTGAGCCATTTCCACTTGGGATAATGCTACTATCTTTGTTAACTTATCAGCCATTGCATTACCCTCAGCTAAAAGACCAGGAAGATTCGAGTGAGCTCTAATATGGCCTACAATGCATGGCAGCTTTCTTTTGTGAATAGCATCTTGAATTTGTTGAAACATTTAAACTTGATTGTTGTTAGTTCCAATATATTCACCAAAACTGTTACTATTCAAAGGAGTCAAGAACATAGATGTTCTTTCATGAAACATATCCTTCATTAGCTTACTTTAAGAAAAAGCATTTTCAGGATTTAGTATTTTTACTTCATTAGCTTTAACTCCTGAAGCATCTAGTATCCTTTTCTAATCTGACTTCTACATCATCACCCTCTTAAGATGACTCTACAGAGTCAGAAATGTCGGAAGTTTGAAGGGATCTGAGAGCCTCCTCTACCTGATCCTTTTCCAACACAACTTTAGCTTCAGTTAATTGTTCTTGAACTTTGACATTATCACTAAGCAATGCATCTTTAACCAAGCACCACAAAGAGAAAGTAGCTAAGGATATGGAATCAGGCCCTTCTGTATGCAAGCATTTTTGTAAGTCAATCTTAACCTGTTCCCAATCTGGTATATTAAATCCCCCAGAGACCAGAAACCAGAAACTAACATTCTGGAGGATCTGAATGAAATCTTTAGCCATCCTGCTCTTAATGGTGGTGCCCTGTTACTTCAGCAGTCCAGTTAACTGCTCCTCCAAGAGTGACTGCAAACTAGCTACACCCGTAAAAATTCGCCCACCCTTACTTTCTTTTAAAATGCTGACCAGCCTTTCTTCGGGTGTCCTTCAGCGCATCCCTTCTTTCTCAGATCTCGGTGGAACCTCCTCTTGTAGCACCCGCGCTACTACCTGTTCACCATGTCTGAGCGAGGGGCTGAGGATTAAAACAGAGACAAGACAGCAGGTCATTCGTCTCAGCAGAATGCCCTTTATTGAAGGAGGGAAGAAGCCTTAAATACAGGCTTACAGCAGAAGAATCTGGGAGGGCAAAAGTTCGCTAAAGAAGTTTTACATTCTAGAATTACACCAATATGCAGGATATGCAAACAAGGAACCTCCAGTTAGCTGTTTAGGAGGAATGAAACTGGCAGAAAATTGGCATAGGGAGGACATCTGATCAAGGTCAGCAAGCAAGGCAACAGCTACCCAAGGAACAGGGGTCAGGGCACAACAGATTCCCTTAATAAATCCCTGCACACTGTGAGGGTTAACCCTAAATGTCAGCTTAGCTGGGTGTGGAATAAAATGAGACAAGCTGCTGCGCACACCTGTAAGGGACTTTCTTGATCAAGTCAATTGACATAGGAAGATATGCCCTAAGAGTGGACAGCCCAGGTCGAAGGAGATCATCTTTCAGGTTTTGTCTGCTTGCCTTCATGTCTTGCTGGAATGTCATCAACCCTGTTTGTTTCCACTACTGCTGATATCAGAATCCAGCTTATTCAGGTTTCTAATGTGGAGTGAAAACCAGTGGCTCTCCAGGAATCCTCCAGGCATTCAGTACCATGAATGGGTACTGAATGGGGATCCAGCCTTGTGGACTGAACAGCTACCAGATTAGCCCATCCAGTGTAAAAACAGCCACTGTAGGACGAGTAAATCACTTTCCAATATTCAGGCTAATTCTATCAGTTCTGTTCCTTTACAGAACTCTAACACACTTAGAGAGAATGAGAGAGAAACACACACACACACACACACACACACACACACACACACACACACAGTGTATTTATTCATCGAGAGATGGATAGGCTTTTAAGTAATAGAACATAACTGAAGCAATTCTCTTGGAAAAAATTTACCTGAGCAATGAAGAGGCCCAGACTGTAAAAGGTTTACAGTGTAGTATCTAATTGGTATCTGGGATATGGCAAAGATGCTAGACTCCAGACCCCAGAGCCATTTCCCATAATACAGAAGAACTTTGCCTGCTTCTAAGTTCCTTCTCTCGTTCTCAAAGTCTCCTTCATTTAGTGGAACTCTACAGCCTCCATAAAGATCTTGAGCAGACACTTAAGTGCAGAAAAAGAACATATCTGTCACTGTTTGATTAATGCCCAAAGAACACAACCCAATGTTATTCCTGTTCATCAAAAATTACCTATGATTGTTGAATATTGATAATGGCAATAATCCTGTAATACTCCTTCAGACAAGGAAAGCAAAGGACAAGAAAGCTAAAAAAAAAAAAAAAAAAAAGAATAAACTAAAAAAGTAAATACTTTAAAAAAATAAATACAAATGGCTTGCAAATTAATATTATTTTCTTAATCACATATATAATAGAACTCATAATTCTAATTTGCATTATTTAAACAATATTAATCAGAATTACAGTTTATCAAAGTATCTGTCTTTGCCAGGGTCTTTCATTTTTGTCTTCACAAATAACTATTTGATACAGAAAAAAACACACTTAGATTGTCATTTATTTGATGCCTCTCAGTAAATGATAGATTCAGAATTGAAGCCCAGATCTAATGCTCTTGTGTTGTCTCTCCTTAAGCTGTCTGCCATTCTGCCCTTGGGAATAGTTTGCTAAAGAAAGTTCAAAACAAGCTAGAAGGAACAGGAGAGTTTATCTTCTTTTAAGGGTAATAAACAGTGATTTTCTTGTGGCTGTACAAGCCATTATAGCAGACAGTTGTCTTACTCAGAGCCACAAAGAAAACCTACCAACACAAATTACAGCTCCCAATCGCAGCTGAACTGTTTGCAAAGAACAAGAAGTTCTTATTGCCCTGGAAATAAAGACGAAGGGAGAGGATGGAGTGAGAAGGGAGTAACTGCCATTAACCTCACTTGTTTTAAATGAGTACTTCGAAGAACAAAAGCAATCAGGAAGTTAAAATAAGGCAAATTCTAATGGATTTGTATGCTTTATGCTTTGTGCTCCTGTGTTCATGTAGGAACTCACACAGAATGGGGCGGGAGCAGGGAGGCCACTCTGGAAAGCCAATGGATAAAATCCACAGACAGCAGAGGTCTTCCCTGTTCACTTCAGAACAAGTACCTCTACAATATAGAAGGTTGCATGTTGGCTTCTCCTTTAGGTTAAATGCTGCTATGAGGACCAGCCTTCAGCAGTTCAGGGATTGAGAGGAAGCCACGGAGTCAGCAGACTAATCACTCAACTTGACTTTTATATCCGAGGAAGTAAAACTTAATTCTCTGGGACTGCCAAGAAGGGCAAAACTCAAAACTTAACTCTCTGAGGCCAGTGAAAAAGGGAAACACACACACACACACACACACACACACACACACACACACACACACACACCTCAGTATCTCTCTATCATCTCTCCATCTTTATTTTTCCTTTACAGCTTATACATCCCAGCAAAATCTCTCAAGCAATATAAAAATTACAACGTGGTTACATTCTATTTTTCACATGAATGATTATAACGCATGCAAGTAAAAAGCAAAATGTTTCTCATTTCCCTTACATGATTAAACATTTTACATATTATAGGTAAAAAACAAATTATTCCCAAGAACCTACATATATTCATGCCCAAGCAACTTGCTATAGTTTAACAGAGTATAAGCAAGCAAGGTATTTTTCTCAGCCTGTTCTTTTACTGGCAGCCTGCATTTTGCAGTTATAAAGAAAGAATCAGCCGGGCGTTGGTGGCGCACGCCTTTAATCCCAGCACTCGGGAGGCAGAGCCAGGCGGATCTCTGTGAGTTCGAGGCCAGCCTGGGCTACCAAGTGAGCTCCAGGAAAGGCGCAAAGCTACACAGAGAAACCCTGTCTCGAAAAACCAAAAAAAAAAAAAAAAAAAAAAAAAAAGAATCAATCACTTTATTATTTATCTGAAAAGGTAGTCTTATTAAACAAATCTTAAAAGAATCACAGATCTAAACTTTTATATATGAAAAACAGTCAGTTCTATTTTAAATCCTCAGGGTGCATACCCATTCTTCAATAGGGGTTTTGTTGTTATTGTTGTTGTTTGTTTTTTATAATCAGGAAGATGAGGCCAGAAATGGGTACAAGGAATTAATCTTCACCTTTGATCTCGCCAACGCATCCTAACAAGAGAGCTAGGTCAACCAACAATAGCCAGGCTGCCACTGTTTTTGTCCCCTGATCTCAATGAGTCCCTCACTCAACTGTTAAAAGCGTGCCTTTCTAAACTTTAAATTGTCACCCAAAATTTTCTGCCTCAAAGCCATTAACAAAAATATCTTAACCTAACTTTAAGTCACTATGTAAAGCTTTGTTTTAGCTGTGATGCACACTGAAACCCCCAAATACATCTCCCAACATTAAAAGAATTTGAGCTAGCTGAGCTTCTGGAACTCAATTGTTTTCCTTAATCATTAACCTAAACCATAGTCTGTATGACTCCTCAAGAGAAACTCCTAAGTCCTAGCTATGTGACACATCCTGGGTCCTATTTTCTACCCTCTGCAGCCCCTGCTTCATCAGAGATGGGGAAACCCTGTCTCCTACCTTTACCTATATTAATTTCCCCATTAAATTAACCTCTATCTTAATCCCTTACTATATTTGTTAAAAACTCTTAATCATAAAAATTCTATTTAAACTAACACCATTATTATATAAAATCATTACTTCAGTTAAACAGTACATGTAGATGTAACCAATCGTATTATTAAAATAAGAAACACAGAGCCAAGGTAAAAGAGAAAAGCCGAGAGGTCAGAGCTCAGAGATAAAATCTTACCTCCTGCAGTGCTCCTAGCTTCCCCGAGAGAGGGGAGGTACTTCCTGTGTCTCTGTTTAAATAATCTTTCTGTTCTGCCTTCTCATTGGTTGTAAACCCAACCACATGACTGCCTCATCACTGCCTGTAAGTACCGCCCTCCAGGTCTTAAAGGCGTATGTCTCCAATACTGGCTGTATCCCTGAACACACAGAAATTTACCTAGCTCTTCTAACCACCATGTTCTTGCTATGGCTCTAATAGCTCTGACCCCAGGGCAACTTTATTTATTAACATAAAATTAAAATCACATTTCAGTACAAATAAAATATCACCACATTTCCCCTTTTCTATTTTAATAAAAAGAAAAAAGGCAAAAGGTTATAACTAACAAAAGAAAAACTATATACAAAAGTACAATAACTATATACAATATATACAAGTAACAAATACCTAAACGATGTCTAGTCCATTTGTATTTGACAATTCAGAGAAAATAATTCCCTTATCTATCCTATTTTAGTAAGTCCAAAATGTATCTAATTCACTTTCTATCCCAATTAATCTTCAACTATAACTAACTAATCTTCAACTCCCTCAGAGACCCAAGAAGGAAATAATATTAGCTAACAAAAATAAAAACAAGAAGTGCACAAAAGCAGCTTCCAAAAATTTTGTGAGTTGACAGAAAGAGCCAGCTGCCTGGACAGTCACCTGAGGTTTCTCCACAGTGTTGGGGCATCATCTTCAGCCTATAGGCTTAGCGTATCTGACAGACTCATTTGTGAAGTAGGTTGTACACAAGGTCAACAGTTCAACCTCACACTGGGTGAGAGCAGTCCATGTACCAGAAACACCTGAATTCCACTAGTGTCATGTCATGATTCAGGATTTTAAATTCTGGAAATTGTTGATGGTTTTTGAATTCAGCTGCCCATTCTTCTTGGCTGTGTATATATGGCTTCATCTAAGCATCCCCTTCTCCACATCCCTCTATTAAATGCCAGTCTACTATTGAGAGGCGTGAGCTTTCAGTTGCTGTTCCATTGCACAACAGAAGCCATCGGCCCACTGCCTGTTCAGCTGCCTTCGAAGAAAAGGGCACTGTACCTTTTCCGGATTGTGAAGGCCACTTCAGGGATGGTGCCATGTTGTCCTGGCCTCAGAAGATGCCTTTTGATAAAGCCATAACCACACTTGTTTTGGCAGGAATTGGTAGTCCTTTGTTTCGTGTTCTGTCTGTCCATTTTTTCTGTTGATTTGAGGATACTTTGTTGTCCAGTGGCTAACTTTTGCCACAATGAAAATTAACTCCATATGCAGTTTCTTCAATGCCCATATTTTCTCTGAAGTAGATTGGTACTGCCAGGAGCCGACATGTCTCAAAAAAGAAAAATTTCTAAGTTATTAAAACATTTTAAATGCCATATTCGGTAGATTTCTGAAGGGTTTGAAGATGACCTGTCTAAAATACATCTGCTCAATTTTTAAAACATATCTAATATGACTACAATTTCTATTGTAATGTCTAACTACTAACTTTCATTTCTTTATATCCTAATAGTTGGTAATAAAGTAAAGTATTTAAAACTAGTAATTGTCTTTTTCTTTTCTTTTCTTTCTTTTTTTTTTTTTTTAAAAAAACCAAGAACCTTAAATCTAATCTCCTTTGCTTAGCCTTTTTGCTAACCCTTGACAACTTGTAACCTACCCCCCTAAATAATGAAAATTATCCCAGACCCAAAACCCATTAAAAGAACCAAAAAACCACCCGCCCCACACCACTTCTTTGGCAATGTGGGTGTCATATTCTTAAAATTGCTTCCTGCTGGGTATGGGCAAAGTTATCTTTATCCTGAAAGAAAAATTTAGGTTAATTGTCAAATTCTAGGAAAGGTAACTATATCCTTCATTATTATCCAGTCTGTGTATAATGCCAAAGTTCAGGGTTTATCTCAAGTCCTTATTCAAGTAGTCTTTGAGACTGGATCATCTCAGCTAGTCATCTCAAAATTGCTCTGAGCACCTTGTAGTTCAAAGCTGATCTGTAGATGATGTTTGTCAGTTCAGTGATATTATTATTGTCCACGTGGAATTGTTGTTGTTGTTGTTGTTGTGGGGCCCCATCTTCTTTCTGGAGACTTCAGTTGATGTTAGGCCTGGCCGTGATTTCCTGCAGAAAACTGATAAGAGACTCGAACACAAAGACATATATATGCAACTAATTGAAGCCTTTTTTCTAGAATTAGTTAGTACTCTATATGACCATTCCTATCTTAACAAAGTTTAAAATGTATATATATATATATTAATCTTGTAAATTTTGATATAAAATTTATACTTTAAGAAAAGTTTAAAGAATCAGAATAGAATCAAAGAGTTGAGATTAGTAATAGAATAGTCCCTTAATTAATTTGGCTTTTGTCCTGTCCCATAGCAGAAAATGGCTCTTTCTGGCATGATACAGGGAGTTTGCATTTTCCTTTTAACAACATGCTTGAATTTGAAGAAGGAGAGAGCCATTCTCCAACTCCAAAGTCAGCTTTAAATTTTAATTGAACTGGGACTATTAGAAAACCAATAGTGTTAAATCTTTAGAGAAAAGCAGAAACAAACATTTAAGAAGACATAAATTTTTTTTTTAGATTATATATACCCATACGCCGTTTCACTTTGTTTCCTGGGATAGATGATTTGTCGCTTTTCTTCAGTTGTCTCATTTGTCTTGTGTTCTTCAGATTCCTTAACCATCATTCTCCTAAAAGACAAAAACAAAAACCTTCCCCCAAGACTAATTTTGGGGATGTTCCTTTTTGGCAAGTTATTATCTGATTAAATGAAAAGACATGTGTTACAGGTACAAGTTAGTTTAAATTGGATGTTCATGTTGATTGATGAACTATCACCTCCTCTAATTAAGAGGTTTCTCTTGTTCAAATCGAACCTTTATCAATTTTGATGGTACCCACAGCTTATCTTCTCCTGTAGAAACAAAAGCAAAACCTCGTCCCCAACGTAATACATACCCTGGCTTCCATTCTGAGGTCAGCACATCCTTAAAGTATATAGGCTGATTTTAATTCTGTAGTTTTTTCTATTACCCAATGTCTCTCTGCAGCTGTTGTTCCTTTCTTATTGGCATTCAGAAAATTCAAAGTTAATAGAGCATTATGCAGTCTATTTCTGGGGGTTTTTGTTACTCCTTTCTGTTTATTTAGCATATCCTTTAGAGTTCTGTTTGACCTTTCTATAACTGCTTGACCTGTAGGATTATGTGGTATGCCTGTAATATGCTTTATATTGTAATAAGCAAAAAACTGTTTCATTTTAACAGAGACATATGATGGAGCATTGTCAGTTTTAATTTGTGCAGGTATACCCATGATGGCCATAACTTCTAGCAAATGAGTGATTACAGAATCAGCTTTTTCAGAACTCAAAGCAGTTGCCCATTGAAATCCTGAATAAGTATCAATGGTGTGGTGTACATATTTCAATTTTCCAAATTCTGCAAAGTGAAACACATCCATCTGCCAGATTTCATTTCTCTGAGTACCCTTTGGGTTACATCCTGCTGGTAATGGCGTTTGATTATAGAAGGAACAAGTAGGACATTTCTTTACTATTTCTTTGGCTTGTTGCCAGGTTATGGAAAAATCCTTTTTTAAACCTTTACTATTGACATGATGTTTTTTATGAAATTCTGAGGCCTCCAGCACATTTCCTACCAATAATTTATCAATCTCATCATTGCCTTGTGCTAAAGGGCCTGGCAAACCAGTATGAGATCGGATGTGAGTTATATATAAAGGATGACTCCTTTTCCTGATTGTATCTTGTAATTGAATAAATAGTGAAGTTAATTCTGAAGCATCAGGGATAAATTCTGCAGTCTCAATATGTAACACCACTCTTTCAGCATACTGAGAGTCAGTTACTATGTTGAGAGGTTCTGAAAAATCCATTAATACCAACAGAATAGCATACAATTCTGATTTTTGCACTGAATTATAAGGACTTTGTACCACTTTACTTAAATTTTCTGATTTGTAACCTGCCTTTCCTTGTTTATTGGCATCTGTATAAAATGTACAAACTCCAGATATGGGTTTTTGCCGTACAATTCGAGGCAAGATCCAATCAGCTCTCTTTATAAAATCAATTCTGTTGCTTTTGGGATATTTGCTGTTAATTTCTCCCAAAAAATTACTGCAAGCTCTTTGCCAAGGTTCACTTTCTGTCCATAATTTTTCAATGTCCTCCTTAGTTAAAGGTACGACAATTTCTGCTGGGTCTATTCCTGCTAATTGACGAAGTCTTAATTTTCCTTTCCAAATCAAGTCAGAGATTTTTTCCCCATAAGTTTTTAATTTTTTATTTGGTTTATTTGGTAAAAATATCCATTCCAATATAATATCTTCCCTCTGCATTAATATTCCAGTAGGGGAATGCCTAGAAGGTAAAATAACCAAAATGCAATCCAGCTTTGGATCAATACGATCCACGTGCCCTTCATGTACTTTCTTTTCTACCAAGGCCAATTCTTTCTCAGCTTCAGGTGATAATTCTCTTGGACTATTTAAGTCCTTGTCACCTTCTAAGGTTTTGAACAAATTAGTCAGTTCATCATTTTTTACCCCAACAATAGTTCATAGATGAGAAATATCTCCAAATAATCTTTGAAAGTCATTAAGAGTCTGTAGTCTATCTCTCCGAATTTGCACCTTTTGGGGTCTAATTTTTTGTAGCTCTATTTTATATCCTAAATAATTAATAGAATCTCCTCTTTGTATTTTTTCAGGAGCAATTTGTAATCCCCAGCAAGGCAAAATTTTCTTTACTTCTTCAAACATTCTTTCTAAAGTATCTGCATTTGAGTCAGCTAGTAAAATATCATCCATATAATGATAAATTATAGATTTAGGAAATTTTTTACGTATCACTTCCAATGGCTGTTGTACAAAATATTGACACAGAGTTGGGCTATTTAACATTCCCTGTGGGAGGACCCTCCATTGAAATCTTTTAACCGGTTGAGAATTATTATAAGTAGGCACTGTGAAAGCAAATCTTTCTTTGTCTTTTTCTTGTAAGGGTATTGAAAAGAAACAGTCTTTTAAATCAATAACTATGAGAGGCCATCCTTTTGGTAACAGAGTAGGCAAAGGAATTCCAGATTGTAGAGAGCCCATTGGCTGAATTACTTTGTTAATTGCTCTAAGGTCTGTTACCATTCTCCATTTACCAGATTTCTTTTTAATAACAAATACAGGAGAATTCCAAGGGCTGGTTGACTGTTCAATATGCTGAGCATTTAGCTGTTCTTCTACCAGCTCTTCTAAAGCCTGGAGTTTCTCTGTTGTTAAAGGCCATTGCTGAACCTATACAGGCTTGTCTGTTAACCATTTTAAAGGTAGAGCTGTTGGTATTTTTGGAGGATTATCAGTTGTTGTGCCCTGTTCCTGTATAATATGGATGGCTGGTGACCACTCAAAATAATGCCTTCTAATATTTCTCTCAGAAACATGTGCTAGTTTATGATTTGTTTCTGAGATTGGAGGGATTTTAATCTGAGTATTCCATTGTTGCAACAAGTCTCGACCCCACAGGTTCATAGCTATGTTAGCGACATATGGTTTTAATTTTCCTCTCTGTCCTTCTGGACCTATACATTCGAGCCATCTTGCACTCTGTTTCACTCCAGATAATGTCCCAATTCCTAACAATTGAACGTTTACCTCCTGAAGAGGCCAAGCTGGATGCCAAAATTCTGGTGCAATTATGGTAATGTCCGCACCTGTGTCTACCATACCAGACAACAAAACACCATTTATTTTTATCGTTAATTTTGGTCTCTGTTCATTAATAGAAGTTTGCCAAAAAATTTTCTTTATGTTTTCTCCTGAATTTTCTATTCTCTCTGTTTCATCATCCTGACCAGCATGATTTATTCCAATAGTCATTTGGTTATTTAATCGCTCTCCAGAGCAGGCATTTCCTCTACAGCTGCAGGAAAGGTTTGAACTGGTTTTGCTATGGGGGCCTGCATGAGGCCCCTCCGGGAGTTTCCCGAAAACTGAGGCAAAGGATTACCCTGTCTGTCCTTTGTTGATCTACATTCGTTGGTCCAGTGTTTTCCCTTACCACACCTTCTGCATACTCCAGAAGGAAGGGGCATTCTGTTGCCATTGTTCCTTGAAGAAACATTGCTTCTAGGAATGACCTGTTTACAGTCCCTTTTAAAATGTCCTTGCTTTCCACACCCAAAACATCTAACACTCCTCAAACCTTTTGAAATTACTTCTCCTACCCACGTATCATCATGCTCATCAGCCTCAACATTAATTGTTTCTCTAATCCAATCTTCCAAAGGTGCAGATCTTGCCCTTAACGGCCTGATTATTCTTTTGCATGCTGCATTCGCATTCTCAAATGCCAAAGCTTCAATTATTGCCTTACTAGCTTCTGATCCTGAGACCATTCTGTTTACTGCTGAAGCCAGTCTTTCTAAAAAATCTGTGAAAGATTCTTTTGGGCCTTGCATAACCTTTGTGAATGATTCAGATTTTTTTCCTGGTTCCTCAACTCTGTCCCATGCATTCAAGGCTGCCATTCGACATAAAATTACGGTTTGAACATCATATAAACATTGTGTTTGTATTGAAGCATATTGGCCTTCTCCAATAAGCTGATCCTGACAAACTTGTATTCCTTTATCCCTCCATTGTGTTTCTACGTTTCTAGCTTCATCCTTAAACCACGTTAGAAATTGAATTCTCTGGCTGGGTTCCAGAACAGCTTGTGCAAGGTCCCGCCAGTCCTGTGGTATAATCCTATTATATGTTGACCAAGAGTTTAACATTTGCTTTACATATGGGGAATGCATGCCATACGATACTATTGCCTCCTTAAACCTTTTAAAATCCATCAGTTCAATTGGAGCCCAGATATTTTGTGTAGCCATTTGATCAGGCATCTGCTGTACGGTTACAGGATAAATTAAGGATGACTGTGTGAAAACAGGCTTTCTTTCTGTAACCTTATGATCCAAACTTGAACCAACTTCACTGTTAAAATTAACAGGTTTTTCTAAAGCTGTTATCCTGGCACTTAAATCGACTATCTTTTTAAATAGTAAAATGAGAATAAGCATGGTGATAAACTGCATAATTCCCATAATACTAATCTTTTCATATAGTTGTTCCATTGTCAGACTGCCTAAAATTTCAAAAACCCAATTTTCTTCCAATGTACACAGAAAACCCATTTTTTTTTAAATGTGGAAAAAATTTGTCGTTTAGTTTCCTTTATGACTTACCAAATCTGCGTAGAACAGTAGAAATCCGAGCGAATTTCAAAAGAGCCACCTAGTGTCCTAGGTGTGAATCCAGAGAGAGAGAGAGAGAGAGAGAGAGAGAGAGAGAGAGAGAGAGAGAGAGAAACAGAGAGACAGAGAGAAAGCAAGAGAGAAAGCAAAAGCGAAAGCGAAAGTGAAAGTGAAAGTGAAAGCGAAGGGGTAGCCGGCTAAAGCTTAAAGCCAGCCACTTGTTCCCTCTTGAGCCTAGTCAAGGCTTGGCTTTACAGGCAGGGGCCCTGTTTAGCAGGGCAGGCCTGAGCTGTTTGTAGCACTGGCTTTAAGCAAGCAGCACACAGTCCAGCCTGAGCCCAAGCAGACCTGGGCCGGGGCTAGGGAGCTGGCTGCTCCGGCTAGGGAGCTGGCTGCTCCGGCTAGGGAGCCGGCTGCTCGGGCTAGGGAGCCGGCCCCAAGCAGTTTTTAATGGATTCTTGTCACGTTGGGCGCCAGATGTAGATGTAACCAATCGTATTATTAAAATAAGAAACACAGAGCCAAGGTAAAAGAGAAAAGCCGAGAGGTCAGAGCTCAGAGATAAAATCTTACCTCCTGCAGTGCTCCTAGCTTCCCCGAGAGAGGGGAGGTGTAGATGTAACCAACCGTCTTATTAAATAAGAAACACAGAAACAATGTAAAAGAGAAAGCCGAGAAGTCAGAGCTCAGAGCTAAAATCTCACCCTTCCTCCTGCTGTCCCAGCTTCGCGAAAAGAGACCTACTTCCTGTCGGTTCGTATTTTTAAAGTATGTTGTTCTGCCTTCTCATTGGTTGTAAACCCAAACACATGACTGCCTCGTCACTGTCTGAATGTACAGCCCCCTAGGTCTTAAAGGCATATGTCTCCAATGCTGGCTGTATCCCTGAACACACAGAGATCTTATGGGATTAAAGGCGTGTGCCGCCACCGCCACACTCTTGCTATGGCTCTAATAGCTCTGACTCCCAGACAACTTTATTTATTAACATACAATCAAAATAATAATTCAGTACAATTAGATTATCACCACAGGGAGGTACTTCCTGTGTCTCTGTTTAAATAATCTTTCTGTTCTGCCTTCTCATTGGTTGTAAACCCAACCACATGACTGCCTCATCACTGCCTGTAAGTACCGCCCTCCAGGTCTTAAAGGCGTATGTCTCCAATACTGGCTGTATCCCTGAACACACAGAAATTTACCTAGCTCTTCTAACCACCATGTTCTTGCTATGGCTCTAATAGCTCTGACCCCAGGGCAACTTTATTTATTAACATAAAATTAAAATCACATTTCAGTACAAATAAAATATCACCACAAGTACAGCTTAAGAGGAAATCATAATAATCCACAGGTAAAAATGCCCAATAAAATAGGATATTTCCATAAGATAATCACACTGCATTAAAGGCAGTGGGGATCCCCCGACACCCATTCATACCATACCAGATACCAGAGAAAAAATGGTAGTGGCAAACATGTAAAAGCACAGCAATAGCAAGAGACATTCTGAAGCCAAAGTCCTCAGGACCTTTCCTATTTGGCACTCACCCATCAGTGCCTTGCTTCCTGGTGGGCCAAACTCCTGAAGCTCAGTTGCCACATGCTGCTCCTCTGGCATGGCCACTGGCAGCTGAAGCCCTGGAGTACATCATTTAATGAAGATGATTATTTGCTAAAACCAGCTTAATCGAGGAGCAAAATGGTGGTATTTTTAATTTTGTTTTACATTTTTATTTATGTATGGGGGAATGTGAATGCACGTGCCACAGCATCCACATATCAGAGGACAGTCTTCAGGAGCTGATTCTCTCTCTCCATCATATGGGTCCTGGAAATCAAACTCAGGTAGTCCGTCTCAATGACAATTGCTTCTACCAACCAAGCCATCTTGTCACCTAAAAATGCCAGTATTTTTAAATAGACACTTTAATCTCTTTAACACTAACATCTCATTTATCATGTTGATTCATAACAATGAATTATAAATTTGATTCTTTTGTGATCCATCTCAAATAAATATCAAGCTTGATGAGAATGCTCAAAAGAAAGAGACCCCTAGGCTGAGCTAAGCATTCATGATACTTGTTAAGGAATTAGAAGAAAGAGGAATGACCAAAAAAAAATAAAACAATAATTTTTTTATATAAAAATAAAGCAACGCATGGAGAAAGGACAGAGGAAGAGGCCAAGTGACGGAAGAAATGACAGCAGCATGACCACAGGAGACAAAACATAGTTTTCTTGCACTAAAACTTTGTGTGTATGTGCATGTGTGTGTGCATGTGGTGGAGGTAGGTATGCATGGGTGCCTGTGTACATGCATGTGGTGGGGGTGGGTACACATGGGAGACCCAAGGACAACTCAAAGTCAAGTTCTTAAGGTACCATCCACTTGTATTGAGATGGAATCACTAGTTGGCCTGAAACTAAGTGCACTGCCCTGGCTGACCAGGACCTGTCTCTACTCCTCCTCAGCACTAAGATTACAAATGAGCATAGGATGCATTAGCATGGGGTGCATTAGGTGGGTTCTAGTGATCAATCCTACTTGTAGGGCAAGCAGTTTACCAACTGAGACTAATACTTTTACTTTAGATTTATTTATTAATGATGTATACGGTATTCTCCTGCATGTATGCCTGAAAGCCAGAAGAGGGCACCAGATCTCATTACAGATGATTGTGAGCCACCATGTGGTTGCTGGGAATTGAACTCAGGACCTCTGTAAGAGCAAACAGAGCTCTTAACCTCTGAGCCACCTCTCCAGCCCCCAAAACTGGGACATTGTTTTTAGTTCCCTGACTCCTTCCTTTTCTCCAGCCCTGGTGACCCATATGTTTCATATCTTCTGAATTAGAAAGCCTTGGTCTATTGTAATGTCAACTTTGACAGCTATAAGATATGTCCAATTAATTATGTGTAAATTACATGGATCCAGAG
The DNA here is from genome assembly GCF_049852395.1 of Peromyscus maniculatus bairdii. NCBI lineage: Eukaryota > Metazoa > Chordata > Mammalia > Rodentia > Cricetidae > Peromyscus > Peromyscus maniculatus. Next base: position 100,401,988 of record NC_134860.1, read on the forward strand.
CTACAGTGTAGCCAGAATTAAAAGATGGACATGAGACAAAAATACCTGGAGGGGGCAGAGAAAAGGAACCACTCACATACCCAGAAAGGGCTCCAAATGGAACAGCTCTTGTTGGAACTTCATACTCGGCTTAGCAAACCAGATTTAACAGTTCAAGTAGTGCAAGAAAGGAGAAAAGAGAAGCATGTCTCAAAAACGCTACCCTAGATCCTTAAAACTGTAAGTGAAGGAGTTCTCACACACAATGAAATTAAATGAATGCCCATGGTGGAAGTTATAACAAAGCAAAGTGAGAAACTGGCCATTAAACTGTCACACATCTAGCTAAAGACCAAACCTAAAAGAAAAATTATTGGCAACAATGGAATTATCTGAGGTCTTCAGAATGTTTTATTAAGTGAGGTAGAGATTTTTAACAGAAAATTAAAGGAAAAAAGGACTGTATCCAAGATCATTAAAAATTTTAGAATTTATTTTCAATAACTCTTCCCTTTTGTTTTTCCTGTAAGTAGTGAGAAAGGGTCAACTTGAAGCAGGTATCTACAAACCCATCTGTTCCAGACAGCAGTTACTCAGACCAAGCAAAACTTGTTCTTACTTAATCTGCCCTACATTGTTCAGAAGAGGAAATGTTATAGCAGGCTTGGAGATGCCTGTCAGTCAATCCTTAATCATTTTTAATACTAACATAGACCCTATAAAGGCAAAATGACCAACTTTCAAAAAATGACTTTCTCCTCAATAGTTCTATGATTTTTAAATTACATTGTTTCTGATTTTAAAAACACAGATTGTGTTATTTATAGCCAAAACACAAACAGTTATGCAAAGTAAAAGGGCCACAGTCCAATGAAAACTCAGAGAAGCACCATTCTGGCTCAGCTCTAAGCAAACAAAGAAGTAATGGACTTGCCTGGTGAATCACGGCAGCTGACCGGTGTGTGGAAATCGCAATGTAAGATAATGTGAGAGTAGCTTGTATGCATCATCTACAGTCAAAGCCTCGGCCCTCGGCATCTGGCTTCTTTCTTTCTTTTTTTTTTAAGGGAAAACATGAAGAGCTGGGAGGAAGTATTCCTTGCTTCTTCATGCCCCTTGAGATTTCAGCTTAGAGGCTGTAGAAGCAAGAGTTTTTACCCTGTGAAAGTCGTGGCATCACACCCCTTCTGAACTCTTCACATTTCTTTTCTGTCTGGAGAATGCATCAGTTCTTCCCTGATCTCAGAAGCTAAGCAGGGCCTGGTCTGGTTAGCACTTGGATGGCAGAACATCTTTTAAGGTTCTATCCCACACCTTCATACCACAATTAACACTGTCGTGTGAAATACTGTGCCTGAGAACGTGCTGTCAGTGACTACAGCATAAAGGTATTTTTGCTTAGCCTGCCATCCTAAAGCCAACACACCAAAACACATCTAAAATATCGGCAGAAAATTTCCCACTTCCGACATGGAAACCGTCCCAAGCACAAACCCCACGGTGCGAGGCTTCTCTGGAATGCACTGTGCAGTCTGGACTGGGTTAGGGCTGTCCTCAGGGCACAACTCCTCAGATCCCAGAGAGATGAAGACTTCCCCCATAAGTGGTCTGGGGTGTACTCTGTCCCTGAACATGACTTCTGTGCATGAGGACAGACTATTGGAGAAGCAAAGACAATTCCTGAGCAGTCACAATTAATACCACAAGCATATGGAGTGCGGGGGGGTGGGGGTGGGGTGGTGCGCGCTACAGGAGAAAGCATGACATCCTTCTCTTCCTGCGAGATAATTCAGCTTCTTATCTACAGGAAGTAGCCAGGAGTGGAGCAGAGGGTAGAGAGGAGAGGAAACAGTGATGCGCAGAGGTCACCAGTCTGTGATCACATGGATTCGCTCTCAGCTGTACTAGCCTCGGAATACTGAAAATACAAAAGGAAATTGTGTCCTGTGAAAGAATAACTTTGGGAACACAGGAAGTTTTCAATACAGAAAACCATCGGGGAACAAATTATGTTCACCACCCCATCCTGTCTGTGTTTATGATGCTCCCAGCACCCCTTCTCACTACACACACACACAAAACACCACACACCACACACACACACACACATACATACACACCACACACACACACATACATACACACCACACACACCACACACACCACACACACATACACACCACACACACACACCACACACACATACACACCACACATACACACCACACACACCACACACACACACACACACACACACACACACACACACACCAATTAATGATCAGTCACACCCAAAAATGAGAAACTGAACGTAAAAACGAGAAATGGATATAAGGAGAAAAAATGTCACAATATTAGAGAAAAACTCCTTGGTTTCCTAGACAAAAAAGACAAGTGGCTTCCTCACCTACTCCCCTCCCCCCAAAAAAATTTTCAGAAATGAATTTGTCAGGCTGCAGGGCAATATGACTCGGGTTCTCATGCCTGCAAGACAAGCATTTCTCCCACTGAGCTGTCTGCCCAGCGCCAGACCACCTCTGCGTTTTTTTATATTCCATTTGTTGTCTTCTTTTCTCAAGAATAATTGTGCACATATTAAATTTCTTTTGTCTGCCCTTTGTTACCTTTTATGTTCTACATGACTATTTTTCCATTTTATTTCATTTAGTTTTCTCAATATTATTCATGGTGCCCTGTGGGTATTTTCTACTCTGAGTATTCCATTTTTCTTTTACATTACTTCTATTTGGGAATGCTTTTCATCTGTCTCTTTTATTAACTTCTTGTGCTTTGCCCAATTGGAGAGTAAGGGCCTCCAGTGACTGAAAAAAGTGAATGAAAATCTTAGTGGAAATGGTCTCCACCATTTTGAATGGTTAGGAGTAAAGCCAGTGTGGGGGTCTCTGGGGAAAATAAGAGAGAAATTTAAATCTGTGATTCTGGTTCATTTACCCCTCTCTTTCTGAACCAAAACCTAGGTATCCACTCCACAGACTCGCCACCCTGACCAACTACTTTGTGAGAGATAATGTTTAGCTTCACAGGTGAACTGTTGGTGGGATAATGAGAAAAAGAGAAAAATCACTTCACTGGGTTCTTGAGGTCTGCTGTAGACACAGCCCCACGTTTGTTTCCCAGATTACCTCATAGGAAAAATGAAGAAGAAAATCTGTGATCCTCTTACAAATCTGTGTGGCAAGCAGAGAAAGGGACCATGCAACAAGACACAGGGCCCTTGGGTGGGAGTCAACCTGCTCAGGGATGCTGAGTATTCTGCCAGTCATATTAGGTACATTTCCTCCTTAAGGGAGAGCAGAAAGAGGCAAGAAATTCTCTCAAGCCTATACCAATAACGAGGGAGTGCTGGAAGTCAGAGTGCAGGCACATATCTGGTCCTTGTTCTGTGGGCCAGCTCAAGAGCATGGGTAGGGCAAGAGAAGACTTATCTACTAGTGAGAGAAGTACATGACTAGGGGTCCAGCAGATCCTGCTGGTGCCTCACCATACCCTGCCCACTCACCCAGGAGTTAACTGAGGACCTTTCCTGTCTCAATGCCTTTCTACCTCTCTACCTGTGTAGATACTCTCTGGCAGTAATAGGCTAATCACCCCAGGCACAGCCCTCAGTTCATAAGCGATATGAGACAGTAGACATGCCATGTACACGTACATGTCTGTACAAGGATCCTAAGATATATCCCACAGTTTTCCAGAAGGTTCCTAGGAAGACTGAATGCCAGTTACTCATAACAGCAGTGCTTTTATCACCATACTTTGTATAGGATGCCCCCCTCCCTTCTTTATCTCACTTCTCTGCTGCCCCTTGGTGTTTCCTGAAATCTCATGCCAAAGGAACCACCTGCAGCCAAACCCTTGACTCAACTGCAGCTTTAGGGGAGGCTACCCTAAGATATAACCTTGCAGGAGGAAGATATTGGTTCCATACTGTCTCAGTAGCTCCCCACTTATAAGAAGTGCATTGGCCAGTAGAAGGTCTAGTGTGTTCTCAAACCAGCTACTGGGCTTACTCAATTTTGAGCAGGTATCTGAGTCAGAAGCCACAGGTGAAGCCTCAAGAGCTCACATTATTTGAATGCTCAATGCCACACACACACACACACACACACACACACACACACACACACACACAGACAATGGTGTTTATCACTGTGATTTCTCTTTCCCTTTCCAAAAACTGTGAGTACCCTTCCACCTTCCCAGGAAATGTACTTCTGCTGGTTCCTAGCTCAGCCCAGATACACCATTTGCATGTGTCTTATCATTATCAATATAGATTTTAAGAACTGTCTTTAAATTCTTTTGTTTCAAATCAAATTTTGCTCACATGAAACAGACAAAGCCACTGCTTTGCACTTGGGCTTAAGCTTTCTGATTTCTGACAACATGAACTTTTAGATACAAGGCTATCTTTAACTTTTTATGTCAAGTCCATGTAGGATATGTATCATAATGATCCATCAGCTTCCTAGAGAGCAACAAAGAATTCCAGATGTGCCTTCATCTAAGACATGGAAGTAGGATGCAATACATCTTACCCTGGAGGATTGTCCTACTCATAGGAACAGTAAGTAACACAAAATGAAGAGGTACAGATTCCTAATTTAGATGTGATAGAATTTTCACCTTGCTTCTCTCATTTTTAAAAGTCAATCTCATTTTCCAGTTAGAGGTCTCTGCTCTTTTAGCATATGAAGAAAATCTACCACTCCTTCCCTATTTCCATTGTTAAAAGTCTTATTGCCTTCACCCCTCTCCTCTCATTACATCCATCTTTCTCTCATACTGCTTCTCTCCCTTTCCTGAACCCATAAGTGTTAGGATCCTATACACGCACAGCTTGGGATCTTGCATCTTACATCATCAGCGGGCGCTGCAGACTACGTCCCCACCTTAAAAAGCCGGATGCGAACCCCCACCCTCTCTCTATGGGCTCTCTGTTCCTGCTCTGCTTCCGCCATCTTTCTTTCTTTCCAGGTCTGGCTCTCCTCCCTCATATCCCCTACTTCTTTCTAAGAAAGCTCTTTGTAACTCTGGTGGTTGTGGCTGTGGCCCGTGACTTTTCCGCTGGTACCCAGTGCCACCACCAGTGCCACTTATCATAACCATCAATGAGTCCCTCTTCTTTCCTCCCTGATGACTTTCTACCACTAACCTATTACAGAAATAGGCTCTCTAATGCTTTTGTGAAAAAGCAGTGAAAACCCCCATCACCATGGTGTCCCTGGAGGAGACACAGGTCTTGGCTGAGGTTTTGTATTCAATCCACACAGGGCTCTCAGGACCTAAGAGGCTCTGTAGTCTTTAGGAATATATTCTTCAACAACCTGCACAGTGTTTTGCCCTTCACACTCTAGTTTCTCTGAAATTAACCAGAGAGAAACTCTTGTGATCCTAGTGAGAGAATAATGTGCTCCTGGTAGCAATAAACACATTCCCTCATCGGCTGGTCAAACAAAATATTCAGATCGAAGTTGCTGAACCCAGACTTCACATTCTTCCCAGGATCCCTGAGGCCCCACTCTTCCGGTGCAAGCTTGCAGACTTCCCTAACTACTACCAGAGACCACAACTGCCCAACTCACAACAAACAGGAAGTAGAGCGTGTGGGGCCAGGTGAAATGAAGTCAAAGACACAGGAAAAGCTCAATGCCAGATTTCCATCATTGCCCCAGTGATGTCCTGCATCTTGGTTAACTACACAACTCAGCCTCCTCCCCAGGTCTAGGCAAAGTTCAGATACCATCTGTCCTAATCTCTCACCCAAAGAATTAATTCGAGTGGAAACATTCCTGCAGCTGGGCCATGCAACTTCTTTCTGCCTGTTTGTGGAAGAGCTTGAGAAACAATGTGAACAGAGTGGGCTCCCCCTTTTGCATACCGTTTTTGTCCTCTCTTGTGCAAGCTAAACTGCCCTGGTTCCTCATTCACTATTTATTGAATACTTCCTCTAGAAACTGTGTTCTCCTCATTGCCCTACTGTTAGCATGCTTGGTTTCAAGGCCAGTTTCAAACTCAGTAACTCCAGTCACTATAGTTGATAAAATGTTAAGGCCATATTATTATTCTGGCCTGCTTCATTGTAGGTAAATATAAGGTTTTAGAAGTGATTGGTAACCATTCCTCATAAATTGTGTGTTGTGGAATATGCCTATAATCCCAGCAGCAACTTGGAGGGTAAAGAGAGGGTAACAAACTCCATGCCACCCTGGGCTATAAAGCAAAACCCTGTCTCAAATTTTAAAAAGAATACATTCTAGTACATATGAGAGTGGATATTAGCCATTATTTAACTTCTTCCACATTTTTTTTAATATTTGGGCAGAGAAATGAGGAAAATAATAGCACATCAATTTTTTTTGCAATATCAAACAAACTTTAAAAACATCAAAGTATTTCAAGACTTTTTTCCATCTCATGCATGCAGCCCCACACCTGACAAAGAAGTATAAGCAAAACTGAAAGAGCAATGAAAATTAATTTAAGATGAACAGGAAGAAAGATAGGTGGAAAATCTGAGTATCCAGAAATTAGGAAGAATCACACAGAGCGTAACTAGACACGGGAAGAAAACTTTAAGGAACTGCTTTTGAATATGTGTCCATGGGGAAAATACAGCTTTACAAGTATATAAATATTTTTTAGAAGCTACAAGCCTCTTCTCCCTTCACAGCTTGAGTGGCCAAATCCTAGACACTGCCGGGTCATTATACTTTACAGGGACAGGCTGAGAATAGGGAAGGAGAGAGAGAAAGCAAGGAGACATGAAAGAAACAGGAGGAAGTAAAGAAACAACACAATGAGCCGAAAGTATTTGCCTCACTTCACCACCATTTCTGCCCAAAGAACAGCAAAGGGGGTCTTTTCACTGTCAGCCATCCATCCTCCGCGTCCTTCCTTTATTGTAGCTCTACCTACGATGATTTCCTCCGTATTCTGCCGAAACCGTTCCTACCCTCAGAATCTGGTGTGCATTTGCGGCAAAACACGGAGCATACATGCTGAGAATGGGAAAACATAAGTGAGAAGGCACTGGACTGGGTGTGCACAAAGAGAAAGAACAGCCTCTTCCTGACTTCACAACGTATCTAGTTATGAACAAAAAGAGTTGTGTGTGTGGCCTTCCTTGTCCTGTGTGCTGTGTGCTCCGTTTCGCTTTGTTTGGCTTGGTTTTGTTTTCCAGAGGATAGCATCTGTTGAGAGACCTTCGCAAAGGCAAAGAAACTCTGCTGAAGGTCCAGCAGAGGAGAGCTGTGTTTGCTGAAAGACAACAGCGGCAGATGCAAGGAAGACGCTCACTGGAAGGCTGTTTCACACCCCCAGAATCCTGGGTTTGGGCTTTTCCTTTTCCTTGGCCTTTGCTCTGCATTCCATTTGCATGCCGTTCTCCTTGCTGAGTGGAGCAGAACAGGGGAATCCAAACTGTTGACTTCCAGAGTCCTCTCTGGGTGTTCTGAGAGTTTGAAGCTGTTTCCTAGGACACTCAGGATAGTTTATCAGGCTATCTACAAAATCCCTCCCACGTCTGTGAATTTATTTTCAAGTTTGGTGTCTCTACCCACTAACTCTTTCAGATTGGTTTAGTTGCTTAGGAAGCTCCCTGATATGTATAAAATTATACCTGAAGTTCACTCCAAGCTTCTTGGTATCAACACAAGAATATAATAAGCAGAGACCATTTAAAACAAGGGTTGCAGGTACTAGACATGTTTTAAGGCAATAATAAAATATTTAGGTTTATTGTTGTTGTTGTTGTTGTTATCATTGTTTTCTGGTCTCATCAGAGGAAGGTTTCAAACAGTCCAAATGTGTTCATTTACACCTTCAATATGTCCACAATGGTAACCTGGCTCTGCAAAGATATAGCTTTTGGTTCTTTGTTTATTTAATATAAGACATGACCCTTGCACCTACATAGTTTAAAATTTGAACTAAACCACTTGGAACATTGAAGGGGCCAGCAGGAGGAAGAGAGGTCTCAGGGGGACCAGATCTGCCAACCCAGTCTTGAACAATGAGGATCCCTGCAGAGGTAAAGACAGAGAGGCCTTGGGTCTGGGAACAGCAGGATGAAAAGTATGAGAAAGGGAACCTTTGAGAGCATTCTGGAACAGCCAGTAAGCCTAGAGAGAAAGCCAGCAGAGAGAGCAAATTAATCCCTTAAGAAAGTTTCAATCTTTTAAATTTTATGAAGAGTTCATTTTTCTTCTCCTTAGGATATCAAGTACGTCAAGCAGGCTTTTCTTTTTCCTCTCATTTTCTTTCATTTCTTCCGCAATTATCTCAGTCTCTATTTTATTTCTCTCTCTTTTTTAGGAATCTGTTTTTTTTTTTTCAAACAGTTTAAGGTTCACAGCAAAGTTGAGAGGAAAGTGCAGAGATTGCCAACCAGAGTGGTCCATCTGTGCCGGTGGTGAACCTACATTGACATGGTCATTCTAACCAAGATCAATCACTTATCATGGTTTACAGCAGAGACCCGGGAACAGAACTATAAGCCCACTCTTGCTCAGTCTCATAATGAGTGGTTAGAAGGAAGTTCAAGCACATCAAGGTCACAATGTGGACTTAGCATGTACTGAGCCTTGGGTGCTCTGGGGAATTTCATGAGCATTTCCTTTTGCATTTTACATAGAGATACTTACTGTGGTAGTTTGAATAAGAATGACCCCATAGACTCATGTGTTTGAATGCTTGGCCCATAGAGAGTGGCACTATGCAGTGGTATGGCCTTGTTAAAGTAGGTGTGGCCTTGTTGGAGGAAGTGTGTCACTGTATAGGTGGGCTTTGAGGTCTCAGATACTCAAGTCTGGCCAGTGTGAAACATTTTTTTCTTCTGCTGCCTGCAGATCATGGTATAGGACTCACAGCACCATGTCTGCCTCCACACCACCATGCTCTACCATAATGATAATAGACTAAACCTCTGAAACTGTAAGCCAGCCCCAATTAAACATTCTCCTTTATAAGAGTTGCTGTGGGTTTCCCCATCATGATCTTGACCCTCCTTGCTCATATGATCCTTCCTCCTTCTCTTCAGCTGCTCTCCAGGAGCTCAGCCAAGTGCTTGGCTATGGATCACTGCATCTGCTTCCATCAGTTCCTGGATGTAGGTTCTATGATGACAATTAGGTTAGTCACTAGTTTGATTGATTGCAGGAGAAGGCCGGTTCAGGCACCCTCTCTACTGTTGAGGCCCTCTGAATGTGGGTGATAGTTGCGTGGCTTGATCTGTTTGTGGGGCCCCTGGCAGTGGCACCAGGACTTAACCAGGTGCATGAACTGTTTTTTTGGAGCAAATTCCCTGTGGTAGGATGTCTTGCTCAGCCTTGATGAAGGGGGAAGGGCTAGGCCCTGCCTCAACTTGGTATGCCAGACTTTGTAGACTACCCAAGAAAGGCCTTACCCCCTCTGAGGAGTGGATTGAGGGTGGAATGGGGTGAAGGTAGGGGAGGCAGGAGAAGGGGAGAGAGGGGAAACTGAGGATGGTATGTAAAATGAAAAAAATTAAATAAAAAAAGAGTTGCTGTGGTCATGGTGTCTCTTCCCAGCAACAGAAACCCTAGCTAAGATACTTACCTACTTTGACCTCAATTAGAAAACTAAAATATCACCAAAAAAAAAGTACACAAGAAAACCATATGTATTTCACTAAAGTTTGGGAGAATCTGTGAATTTCTTTCTCCCTTAAAGCTGTATAACCCGGAAGAGGCCCCATACAGTTTATGTTCAAATGGAATAGTGCAGATTATTACAAAATTTCTGTTCTAATGTTTGTCACTGGAATTCCCATAAAATTTCTGTATCTCATTGGGCCAAAGTTCATATAAAACTGTAAAGGACTGATAGACAAAGGAAGGGAACAACTTTAGGAGTAGGGACATGTGATCATTAATATCTATTGCCAGTTTGGTTTAGTTCAATGAACACCTAATGAATCAACGGACACATGGAAGGTGTGTATACAAAAGTGTTTTAGTGAGGATGGAAGACCCGCCCTGAATGTGGACAGCAATGCCCATGTACCAGGCCCCTAGACAGAATCCTGAGAAGATGGAGAAAGTCGCCTAAGCAGCAGCCTTCATTTGAGCAGCAGCCTTCATCCCCCGGCTGCCTGTCTGTGGATGCAGTGTGACCAGCCACCCCATCATGGTCCTGATGCCATACCTTTCTTGAATGATGGACCAAACCTTCTCATACTGTGAACATAAACAAATCTGTCTTTGTCACAGAAATGAGAAAGGCAACTAATAGAGTATCAGTTATGACTATGACTTTGTCAGAATTATGTAGAGATACACTTATATTTTCTAATTAATCCTTCCCACCACCCTACAAGGGAGGCATTATTAACCCATTTAAAATAAAAGGAAAAACTGAGGCTTACAGATGTCGAATAATGTTCTTGAAATCACATTCCATCAAGTCATCATGCTAGGACTTATGATCTCTCATAAACATCATGAGCAACAGAGAAGAGACAAAGATGAAAGATTTCAGAAAAGAATTACAGAACTGACGCATAGAAAGAAGACCGCACAGCTTGCATAACGACTGATGTAACATTCTTTTTCAGTGTGACAGTGCTGAGAGACAGCTCAGAGGTTAAGAGGACATTTGACTTTTCCAGAGGATTCAGCATCTACATCCGGCTCCTCACAACTACCTGTAACTCTGACTCCAGGGGTCCAACGCCTCTGGCCACTGCGCCACTTGCATTCATCTGCACACACACACACTCACACAGACACACACACAGAGGCAACGACACACACACACACAATTTAAAATGATAAAAAAAAAAAACAGTTTAAAAAATACAGCAACTGAAACGAATCGCCGAAACCCATGGGGCAAAGAAACCTGCAAAGAGAGTGAATGCTTGGTCTCAATTCTAAAAAGTCTAACACTAAAATTTACTGCCTTTATCATAAACTACCTGTGTGGGCTCTGCTTTGCATATCTATAAATCAGCCAGGAAATGTGAGCTGCTCTGGAAATCGTACACTTCTTCCTTCAAAACTATTTATTTCTTCCAACAAAAATTTCTGTTTTTAAATTTTAGACCTTTTATTTTTCAAATGCGTATATATTAAAATATGTGTTAAATGTATATACCTTAAAATACATATTTAATGTATATGTATATATATATATTTCACTTGTTCTCTATCTCAGCCTAAAATAGAAAAAAATCCAGTGTAATTTTAATTTGGAGTGGGCAAACTTTGAATACAATATTTTGTCTCAAACTTAACCTACATAACATAAGAGGTCATCCAAGAAGCCACAAATGTCTGAAAGAGAAAACCTGGTAAGCTTCAGGTGATTGATTTCTGCAACATATAGAAATGTTTTACTCTCTTAGGCTGTAGATGTCATAGCAACATTTAACCAAAAGGCATAAAGACATGAGGAAAGTGTTGGCGGCTATAAATCAAACACAGCAAGGAGAGAAAAAGTGCCCTGGGAAAGATGTTTACTTAAAGATCCATGAAGCCTACTGCACTTTGAGGTTTTTCAGGGGGAAGAGGTGATTGCATTCTTTTGCAATACTCAACATTTGCTCAAACACAAATGAGAGTTCCTCTCTGTGTGGGAGATTTTTGCTGACAAGGGCAATCCCACTTAGGAGCTTGTCTATTCCTTGATGAAAATGTTGGAATGTCCCAGGACATATTCTGAACATCAATCACAATGGCTCATTCACATTCAGCTCTTCACAATGATGCTGGAGTTTCACAGAAGGGACCATATTCTAGCAATGCACCCTAGGCAGGTCAGGGAACTGAGATGCACACAATACTAGAGAAACTGTCTAAACTTTTAGAATACTCTGGGTTCTCTCCTGCTACTGCCAATTAGCTGTTTGGGGGTCTTCCTGCTATATTTAGATAGAAATGACAAATAGACAAAGAACAGCTTCCTCAGTGTTGACAGTAGCTCCAGGTACTTGAATACCAGAGAACCACAGTCTGGACTAACAGATACTCATAGCTCTAATCTCAAGGGGCCAGAGATCTACATAGATGTTAGGTACAAGACCTACTGGTCTGAACCTCATAGTCAGTGGCCTTATAGTAAGTGAAGATGACTTATAATACTCACCTAGTATTTGTCAGAAGTGTTACAGATTTCAAGTCTTAGGTGTTAGAACTCTTCGCTCCTAACAGACACCAGTGTTACAAGCTATTGGGCCTTGAGTGTAAGGATCCTAGTATACAGGAAACCCCTGAATTCTTCTAGTGGCTGTGACCTACAGTCTCTCATGTTTAGTTTTTACCATTTTACATGAGCTACGTCAAAGCAAATGTGTCCTAAAAATTTATGTTCTCTGTCACATGCAGCCAGATGTAAGTCTCTATGATACAAAATCTAGCACATGAAACTGGAGAGCTGCATGACAATTTAAAAATGTTACAAAGGCATGGCAGATGTGATCAAATAGTCAACACTGAGATGCCAGCAGCGGCATTTATTTTTCAGTGGCACACTTGGTCAAAGTGACACTCTCTGATCTTAAAAAGCAGATGACCTGCTGACCGAGGCAGTAGCATAGAGAAAAGAGGAGTGTTTGATACTTCCTCCTTTCCATCTTTAACCAATGACTCAGGGTTAGAGCTAACGCATAGGCTGTTAGAGATGGAAGGACTTGTCACTTGGCTAAGGGTAGCACTCTCTGTTTGCGGTCTCACAAGTTGACAGAACTCATAATCTGAACCTTGGCGGGGTTAAAAAAAAAAGTCAATGTGTATCCCAAACCAAAGAAACATTTAATAGAAGTAGCAAAGCAGTGGCCGTGACAGGGGTTAAGAATGGTCCTGTCCTCTATACTTCATGAACCTTCTAGTCAAAAACGAAGTGTCATTTTCCCAAATAAATTTACTGTTAAGTTAGATAGAATGGGAATGTGACAGAGAGAGAAAACAAGATTAAAGAGTTAAACGCCAATGAGTATAGGCTTAAATCTGGTCTCTTAACATGAGGGCAAGTGTAGAAGGAAGTAACCATGCAGAATACTTAAGAAGGCTCTTGTATCACTGTATTTCCAGGCATTCCCTCTTCCCAAAGGTTTCACTGCCTCTTCAGTCAGCACACAGGAGACCAATCTTCTAACCATCAAATGTTACCCATCCCAGTAGCATCCTCCTTCAGCTCAGGCCCTGGCAAGGGCAGGGTGGATGCCCTTAAAGTTTTCACTGCAGCATCCATTCTTGTCTCTTCTTGGCCCAAGCCCTATCTTCTCTGTAGAAGACGTTTCTCACTCATGAGAAATTGGTAGAGTAGAGACAAAGCAACTTGAACACTTTTTGTATTCCTGAAAGGCATCCCAAATCCAGCCTATAAAAGCCAGGGACTGTCCAACGGTTAAGCAAAGGTTCTACAGCAATGCCATCAGGATCTGCTTCATCTAGGAAGGCTATTTACCCCATAGTGAGGCATTCTCTTCAGTGTCCATCTCAGCATTAGTATGGAGACAAATGGGAAAAGAAGAAATAACCAGATGGCAAAGCCAGAGGCCACAGGCAAAATGATTAGGGAATATCTTCTCATTGAAGATTTCCAAAGAGGAAAGCTAAGTTCTTCTCAGCAGGAGAAGACAATTACTGTGAAACAATTACCACCATTTGTTTCCTTTCCTTTTCTAAATGAGGCTTTTAATCATACTTATTATTTTCCCTCCTCTGCTACAGTACACGGGTAAGTCTGGGAAGGAACCATGCTTTGGTTTGGTTTCTATGATGCTACAGAGCTACACAAGGCTGCATGGACACCCTGCCAAAAAAGTTTTCTAAATGCAGGGTGCAGTACAGTTATTAAATGGAGTCATGGGTTGAATTGTGCCTAATCCCAGGACATAAATTCTAATCCTCAGTACCTCAAAATGGAAACTCACTTGGAAATAGGGTAATTATATACACAATTACATACCATAAGGAGCAGAATAGGCCCATAGTGCAATACAACTACTGCCATATAAAAGAGAAATTTGTAGACATACAGCACAAGGTAAGAGCACCACATGAAGATGAGGCAGAGATTAGGGTGATGTCGCTACCTACTGCTGCAATGGGTGTTGGAGAATCATAAGCAGGTGATGGAGTAACTCATGAACACACATAAAAGCACCCAGCAACAGGTACAGGAGACCTGAGTCACACAGGAAGAAAGAACAGCAAGAATTCTTGACTAGAAGAAACACACATACTTGGAGGTGGCTATTGTGCTTCAGGAGCTGGAAGCTAAGTCCAAAGTGGGGGATAGAAAAAGGATGCTTCTCTGCTGCCAACCTCCATCCATTCATCAGAGAACTGTAGGTGCTCCTGGAGATGAGGACTAATCTCCAAAAATAAGAGGGAGAGAAGTTGACAAGAACTTGAGAGTCACTGTGCAATCGGTCATGTATGCGACCAACTTTATCATTAAATTAGTAGAATAGAATGGGATTATGAATACACCAGACTTGAACAAATGGTCTGTCACTGCCCTACCCCGGACCAGCTTATTCACCTGGATAGGACTTACTCTATAAGAAATTTAGGCATACCTATTTCTAGAGCATGGTGGGCACTGAGTAGTAGCCATAAGTCTGGTAGACCACATGTTGCACATAGGGAAAATATGTGTGGAGAGGAGGGAACTCCTCACTGGTGGAATAGGTTTAAAATAGAATATTTGCTAATATGAATATCGGAATCTTATAAAAAACATAAATAAATCCAGGAGGTTCTGGAAGAAGGGATCTTTTACATAATTACCTGTCTAGGAATGATCACTAAAGATTACCAGAGCCACAATCTTACAAAGACTGCCATACATTTATGATGGCTGAAAGGACATTTGCTCAGCAGCTGTCAGTCAATCCCCAGACTGATGCCACTCTTGTTATTATTTACTGGGAACATATTGTTTCATATATCTGATGTAATCCTCCTTCCTACTATCTTGAAAAAACTCCCGGTTGCCTTCGGATAAGCTCGTCATTTGCTACGGCATTCATATACCCTTCATGGTGTCTCTGCATGTCCCAAATAAATTTTATTCTTTGGGGAATTTCACTGTGGTTTTCTTCAGATTGGATAGTCTGGAGACACTCCGGAAACATGCTATCTTTTCTCTTTGGAGAACCCCTGCTTTTGTTTAAAATCCTTCAACAGATTAGATGAGGATCTCTAAGAAGACAGCAGGATTCAGTTCCTTCTCTTCTCTCTTTTACATCATAGCAATGAGCTGAGGGCTTTGATTGCCCACGTTTTCCCACAATAATAGTCTACCTCCTTCAAACTAACAAGGATGAAGCTAGAAAGATGGCTCAGGGGTTACAAGCACTTTCTTCTCTCTCAGAAGACCCAGGTTTCGTTCCTAAAACTCACATAGCATCTTACAACCACCTGTAACTCCAGTTTCAGGAGATCTGGTATCCACTTCTGGCTTCCATGGGTACCGTGGACACAAGTGTTGTCCATGCATGCATGCAGACAATATACTCATACACATAAAGAAAAGTAAATAAATCATTTTCTAAAATAACAAAAACAATGGACCATGAATGGAACTCCCAAACTTGTGAGCCAAAATAATCCTTTGTTCTTTTTCAGGCTGACTTTCTGAAATTATTTATTAAGTAACAGAAAGCTCGCTAACAAATTTTAATGACCTCTAAGATTTACTTTCACAAAAAAAAAAAATGTTTAGATTCATGTTTTAAAAAACAAAGTTGGGCACCATAGCTTTGCCATGTTAGCACATAAAATCACATCATCACAGGTGCCAAGAAGCCTGGATCCCCTGGTCCCCAGTATCCTCTCAGCTGTATTTCATATTTGGACACCGATCCTGTGTACTGATCTACCCTCCATGTATGTGGTGCCGAACCCCAACAATCAGTGGAGACTTCTCATGTTCAAGAGGCACCTTACTCAGTCCTGTGACTGGAGCAAGTCTCTCCTCGCTAGAGTACAATACTTCGGAAGACTACAGATAACTGGATGTTTATCCCCTGCACTCTTTCATAGATCGTAACAGAACCCTTCCGTCCTAAGAGACTATCTTAGTTAGGCTTCTATTGCTGTGATGAAACACCATAACCAAAGCAACTTGGGGAGGAAAGGGTTTATTTAGCTTATGCTTCCTCATCACAGTTCATCATCAAAAGAGGTCAGGACAGGACAGGGACCTGGAACCAAGAGCTGAAGGAGAGGGCATGGAGGAGTGCTGCTAACTGGCTTGTTCCTCATGGCTTGTTCAGCCTGCTTTCTTACAGAACCCAGGACCACCAGCCCAGGGATGGCACCACCCACAATGAACTGGGCCCTCACCCATCAAGCACTAATTAAGAAAATGCCTTACAGCCAGATCTTGTGGAAGCATTTTTTTCAGTTGAAGCTCCCTCCTCTCTGGTGACTCTAGCTTATATCAAGTGGACATAAAACTAGCCAATGCAGAGAGTTAAATTGGATAATCCATACCATTACAAACCCCACCTTGTCACACACACTTTCAGACTGAACATTCATGCAAGACCTTGCCCTGGCCTCCCATCGGTTCCCTATTCTCAGGCTCTCCACTGAATGACTTCAGATAAGACACACACTGAAGCATAAGAGATACATGAGGCAATCTCAAGGGTGAGCTTAGGCAGTGACTGGGGAGGAAAACACTCACCAGAGGGCAGAGAACAGTGGCTGAAGAGATGAGAGCGCCGTCACCCTTGCTTAGATGGGCTTTGTTCTACTGTCTGAAGTTTCTGGACTAGACAGCATACCTGGCAGGTCTTCTCAGGTCTGGGTAACTGAAGGCACATTTAGATGAACTCTGGAGGGAGCAGACAATAGCACGCCTATGTTCTTCAGCAGAAAGCCCCCATTAGATAGAAACCTTACTCTCATCTGGGTAGTTTAGAATGTCATATCTCCACTCAAGACCAGAGACATGATTCAGATCCCCTTTTTTGACCAAAAGATGCATAAGCAGATTAGATTTACAGGGACCAAAGAGGAAAATAAGAAAACAGCCTGCTATGGAATAATTTTTTTGTACACTATGAAGGTGTGTCTTTGCTAAGGCTCCTTCTGATTGGTTTAATAAAGAGCTGAATGGCCAATAGCTGGGCAGGAAGAGGTTAGGTGAGACTTCCAGGCAGAGAGAACGAAGAAGGGGAGATGAATCTAGGCACGAGGGAGATACCAGAGGAAACAAGAGGTGCAAGATGGAAGAGAGGCAAAAAGCATGAGACAAAAGGTAGAATAATATAAATGGATTAATGTAGGTAATAAGAGCTAGTGAGACAAGCTCAAGCTATAGGCCAAGCTTTTGTAGTTAATAATAAGTCTTAGTGTCATTTTTGTGAGCTGGTGACCCAAAGAAAAATCCATCTACAACAGCCTGTCTTTAATGGTCCTCCACCAAGCCTTGCTGCCTCCACCTTCCTCAAATTCATATGATGTTTTCAACCTTAAGAGAAGCAATTGTTATATTTTTCCCTTCATTAAAATTAGTGTGTGTTACCAGGGACACGGTATGTGAGGCAGAAAGTCTGTCCTAGCTGACAGGCCACTTTCAGTGGTCCACAGCCCTGCTAATGTCTGACTAGCTACCTAACAGCCACCTTGAGACAGCCTGTAAGGCCACTGTGCACCTTCATTTAATCACACTTTGCCTGCTTTTTTGAGATGGGATGTCTCACAGAACCTGGAGTGAAAGACAAGAATATTAAAATTGTTAATGACCCACGCATGCTTGTCACCAAAGTGTAAGTCTTAAACCCCATTGCCCTTTGATTTTTTAACCTTGCAAGCACACTTTTCTCCTTCATAACCCTGGACAATGGATCTCATAATCACCTTATAATCTCATTTACAAAAAAATTCCTCCTGATAAGAAAAATAAGTAAATCTGCTCATACAGTTTTTACTTCATTTTTAAAACCAGCTTAATCTTTGAACCTGGTTACAGATTGTGTCCTTTGAGTGATGTAATTTTGAAACCAGGGAACCAGGGATGGGGAGATGGCTCATTGGAGTGCTTGCCATATGAGTATGAGGACCTGGGTTTGTTACTGGAGCCAACGTTTTTAAAAAGCCAGGTGAGTTTTTGTACCTATAAACTCCAGTTTTAGGAGGCAGATATAGGAAGAACCTTTGGCTTTTCTAGTGAATGAGTCTAAATTAATTAGTGAGTTCCATGTTCAGTAACACATGTAGATGTAACCAACCGTCTTATTAAATAAGACAGAACCAATGTAAAAGAGAAAGCCAAGAGGTCAGAGCTCAGAGCTAAAATCTCACCCTTCCTCCTGCAGTGGTCCTAGCTTCCTGAAAGAGACCTATTTCCTGTGTGTATGTCTTTTCATAGTCTTTTGTTCTGCCTTCTCATTGGTTGTAAACCCAAACACGTGACTGCCTAGGTCTTAAAGGCGTATGTCTCCAATGCTGGCTGTATCCCTGAACACACAGAGATCTACCTAGCTCTTCTACCATGTTCTGGGATTAAAGGTGTGCACCACCACCACCACCACCACCACCACCATACTCTTGCTATGGCTCTAATAGCTCTGACCTCCGGGCAACTTTATTTATTAACATACAATCAAAATCACATTTCAGTACAAATAGAATACCACCACAAACACACCTGTCTCAAAGAAGTAAAGTGGAAAAAGATTAAGGAATGTAGTCTAACTTTGACCTCTTATCTACACACACGCAAACAGGGAGAGTGACAAGAGAGAATCCCACAACTGGTAAGACACTCAAGGACATCTTTCTCTTAAATCCCACGCTGCACTCTGTCTCTCAGTGCATACTCTTCTTAATAAACTCTGCTTCATCCTCGTCCTGAAATCAAGATTCCAGCTACACCTGAGTGAGTTCCGGGGGCGATGACCCTTCAGACTGCACAGCAGGCAGAGTTGAAATGTGTCTCCTGCTGCTGCTGACAAATGGGTTCTGATAATCCTGAGTTCTGCCAAGAGACGGAGAATGCCCAAAACACAACAAAAGTAACAAGATCACCACCATAGGAAGCACTCCCTTCCCCAGAGCTGGCACCACCACGCTCATCCTCGGAGATTTTACCAGGGATTCTGGGGGCCAGCGAAGAGGCACATCTTTCAACAAAGTAAAAACCAAAATAGGAGCAACAGAATCAGCATGAGGGATTAAATTCACACAAATTATTCATTTTCCAGCAAGACAATTATAAGCAACTGTACTATCCTAAAGTGAGTTACTGCAGACCCAAGTCCTGTTGTAGAAATCAAATTAATTCCTCTATTCTTAGAACAATAGATTACTACAACCGTAATGCATGGCTACAGACAGCCCTGAGGAGCCTTGCACTAAACAGGGAAGTGACTGCTGTTTTCTGCTTCATGCTGGCCCCTTCCTGAAGAAGGATCCTGCAGGATCCAGCTGATTTCATGAGCTTTGTCATATGCTTTATAACATATTACCAATAAACATTTACCACTTACCAAGCAAGCACCAAGTGTTCCCTAAATGCCAGGCACAACCTGAAGCTGCCCAGTGGGCTCCCTGAGTAATTTCAACAGCAGGGTATCAAGAACCACCAAGAGTCCTTTGTAAGAGAGCTCAAACTTGCCTCATCAGACAGAGAAGTTCCAGTTACACAACAGAAGTGGACTTGAAAAAGGAAGGCACATCTTTGGAAATGTGTCACTTCCTCACCCATTGACATCTTTTGTAGGACTTTTGCAAACAAAAAAAAAAAACATTATTTACAGAAATAGTTCGAACTATGATAAAGAACTAAAAATTATTCAAGACCTCCTGATACATGGAATAGGCCTTGATTTTCAAATGAAGGAGAAAAAAAATTACCGTTCAAATTCTAGTTAGATTCTCTAGTAAAAGCACAAACTAAAACTATCTATGATTGCCATGTCTTGAATTTGAATATAAAAGAATTTCCTTTTAACACAAGGAAATCTGATTTCTGCTTTACAGTGAGTCACTGTATCCTTGCTGAGATACTTTGTATCCTTGTCACATGGCCTCAGTGAACTCACTTAATTTTTATGTTTCCATCTTCTGTTTGTAGAATAGAGGGAGCAGTGAAACCAACCTCAGAACGCTGCCATGAGAATGAAAATAATAAGCCATGTGAAACTTTGCAGCATAAAACTGAGAACATAATAAATATGTATGCAACAAATGTTAGGTTAATATCATTACAATATAAGGGCACTTTGCAAACTGTTAGGCAAGACACAAATGCAGGGTACCACACTGCCCTGATGTGACACAATCTGTTTATAATTACTTCCAAACAACACATTTCCTTTCTGTAAACAGATCCATATGACAAAACATGCTGTGTTGCGGTGAGTTCCCTGCCTCCCCGAAGAATGCTGAAGTAGCAAAGAGCTACCCTTCACAGTTAAGAGGAGGCTGCGGGTGAGCTTTCCACCCCAACAAAGGTGAAAAAGCTTATCCCCCAGAATGTCATTTTGTTTCCATGCAGGCACAAATTTCATCTTATTAAGCATATTAACCCTCTAATAATATTCAAGAGGATGGGGAGATCATTCACTAACTAAAGTACCTATAAGGCAAAGTATGAGGGCGTGAATTTGATCCTTACCACCCTTGCAAAAAAAAAAAAAATCTAGGCACAGAAGTGTTACCTGCCTGTGCTACCCACACTGGGAGCAGGCAGCTGAAGGCAAGAAGACCACTGGATCTCTGGCCAGTTAGTGTTGTCACATCTGTGAGCACCAGGTTCTGTAAGAGATCTTGTCTTGAAAAGTGAAGTGAGAACAACATGGAAAGACACCCACCATAGACCTCTGGTCTCCACCTGAAGGCATGCAACAGTGACAGATGATAATGAGAGTGGTCCACACACAGGAAATTTCAGAGTCAACTAACTCCAAGTGATCTGGGGGTTTACAGGAAACTGCCAAGATGATATGCTCCCTGACCTTCAGCCCCATCCACACTTCTACCCTATCTCCCACATCCTGACCATCTATGCTAACTACATTCCTCTCCCTAATCCATATCACTTAGTTACACTTCCCTCCTGTAAGTCTGAGGCACAGAATCCTTTTCCAACCATATTTTTTATCACACTTGTGTACTGTTCTCCTCACATCCTGGTACCTCTCACGTTTCTATCTTCACAGTACCTCAAACTCATATGCTTCTAAATCCCTGGTTCGTAACACGGAATCTGACCCACAATTAGACTCCACATAAATATTCAGATGAATGTCACACAGTTGAAAGTATCCGGACTATTCCCTCTAACGAACTCTATCACCGTTTGCCTGCTAATGACCCGAATGAAGTGCCTGTTGAAATAAACGATGAAACAAGCAACTACTCTATTTTCTGGTCTGTTTCTGATGTCTACACCTCTCATGAGCTGCCCTTTCACCCCTTTCTTTTTCCTGCCTTCAAACAACCACAATTTCAAAATAACCTCTCAACTCAAGGGGTTAAAAGACTTGAGGGCACAGGAGTTGACTAGTGTGAACTGCCTAGTCACTATCTAAATGGGCAGCAGGATCCTTGCAGCACAGCCATAGATATGTAAGACTGCAGAGGTGTCAGACCACACACCTACAACAGCTGAGGAAGACACACTAGAATGCCACGGTCCACTCTCCCCTCCACTCATTCCTGTGGACGCCCTGTGCTGCCCTCAAAACAGTCAGTGCAAGGCTACTTGTGTGTCCTCCCACCTAGTCTTTCTCCTCAAGCCTCCAGTTCCGCTATCCTCACCACTGGGTGCTGACACCCTGCTTGCCATGTTACTAGGAAGATGGGACCCCTCCAACCATGCCTACAAAGACAGATGTCACTGAAAGCAAACTCCCAGATGTTTGCACTGTCCACACACAGTGCTGTCCACCGACAGCCTCATCACAGAGTCTGCTTCTGTCTTGCAGACAGAGGACTCTATCGCTTCTTGCCTCTTCAAGGACACCTGGAATTTATATGTATTCTAACCACTCTGTACCAATATCAAATCTACGTTCTCCATGGAACCCTATCCAATGAAAGTGAATAATATCTTAGCAATATTTCCCATGAACTCTCATGAGCAGGGTTTTTATCTAAATTCTTCCTGTCATGTTTGGGATCCATACCAGAAACACTTTCACCTTCAAAACTCCATGGAGGTCTCCAGGGTGTGCCACACTGCCAAAACCATGGTCACACCCTTGTTTTAATTTTGTTGAGATTTCAGTAGCAATTGAGCCCCGTTGTATCTATCTCCTTGTGATATAAACCTCACTTAGTTTTCCTTCCATCTGCTTGGACACTCCACCTTACTTGGCTTTCTGGTTCCTCTCCATTGCCCAAATCTCTATATGTTGGATTATTCTAAACTTAACCTCAATTTCCCTCCTATAATTATTGTCACTCCCTTGATAATCTCAAGTAAGTATATCGATTGAAATGCCATTTGCATGTGAAAGGTCTCTTGAGCTGAGGTAACACTGAGCTCTGCAGTATACTGCCAGCCACTGTCTCTGATGGTGGATCACAACTCCGTCCTTCCTGTGGCTCAGGCCCACACTCCTACGGCCATCTTGGGCTCTTTTCTTTGTTGTACCTGGCATCAGCATAGTCAGCAAATTTGATTGCTACACTTATTTTTTTTAAGTAATTGGTATCTTTTACTATTATTAAAGAATTCTATGGCTCAGGCAATTTTACAAATTTGAAGGGAGACACAAATGTAATCAAGACTGTCAGTGAACACAGAGGACCCCAGGAATGAACCACAAGTGTGCCTCCCCCTGAGATCTCTCCTTCCTCCCCGCTACTAAAGCTTCCTGCTGCCTTGTCTCTGCATCAGTTAATCACATCTTTGAGTATTTTGCATTGAAAGAAATACAGATTCACAGTAAGTTTCAGGAAGAGTGTAACGAAGTTCCAGGAAGCCTTCACCTATATTTTCTCCCTTGCTTACATCTTCAACTACAGCGCAGTATCAAGAGCAGAAAACAGACACTGAGGTGCTCTAAGTTCTAAGGTCACATACTCACCCCTGAAGCTCATTTGTAGAGATATTTCCCCCCACAGAGCACTCCCACGGCTGTGCTCTCCACCATATCCCTCACCCTTGCACCCGTATCCCATCTCTATAAGCATGCCATTTAATTAGTGTCATATGAGTGAAAATATGCAGCACGTGACGCTTTAAGATTGGCATTGTCCCACTAAGAAGACTGCCCTTGGGACTTGTGGGGCGTTTACCCACCACCCCCACAGCTTCCCAGAGTTTTCTTGAGTGCGAGCAGCAGGAAATATTAGATAGAAGGATTTATAGCGGAGAATGTTGCGGAGATAAACAGATAGAAAATAAAGGATAGCCTCGAGAGGGCCTGGAACCTATTCCAACGGGGCCCGACTGTCTCTGGTCCAGGGTTTTTATAGAGACGCTAAGGGGTGGAGCAAAAGACCTCCTCCCCCAGCACAGCCAAGTGCAGACCATCTCAGACACCTGCACTCAGGCCCGTGGTCCTGATCATCCTCTATTCGGACCTGCTGGGTAAAGCCACGAGGAACCCCAGAACGGGCTCCCACAGGTCCCCCCTTCTTAATATATAAAAAAATAACTATTAATGGCTTACAGCAATCTCCATAGCTATTACACCTCCCAGTATGGGAGTAGAGGATGATATAGATGGCATTTCTCTTTTGAATTAGGTCCAAGGTGACTACAGCAGTCTTAGCTGCCTCAAGCCCTTTCTAAACCAAAACTCGGTGACTACAAACTTCAAGAATCCCTTAGCTTCATCATTACCATTAACAGGTTAACAAATATTGCTATACATAGTCACAATTCTCTCAATCTTACAACTCAAAGCAAACTCTTAACAGAACCATTAGAATGAGCATATATGGTGCTATATATAGTTAACAATTTTCTCCGTCTTACAACTTTAACTCAGTCATTTGAATTTTCTTGTTAACAGAACATAGGAAAAACTTCGATGTATTCACATCAAACTTAAATATTTCCTTAACTCCACAAAACCAGGGTGCATTAATATCAATAGGTTTCTGCGAACATAATTCGATCTCATAGTTCCTCCTTTTCTTTATAATTTTTAAACAAAAACTCAAACCTAGTTAGAGGAACCCAAACTTATATGTTTAAACAGTTTCATTTGTAACACAAAACCAGTTCCATAAGTAATTCCATTTTTACATGAACAGTTCCACAAAACAATTCATAAGTCACCAGTTAATAAAGCATAAATGCATACACAAAATTGCATCTTGATTCTAAGTAGAAATACATTTCTTCATTTAAACAGTTCCATTTTTAACCCAATTCCAGAAAACCGTTCTTAGGTCATTACTATAAGTAAGCTCAAAATTGTCCCATTGCAATGAAATTTCTATTGTTCATTTCATTTAAGTACCAAAATTCAAATGATAAATTTTGGTACTAGCCTTCCAAATTTGAAGAAATCCTTAACCAAAATCTTTTTGTAATTTTATCTCATTTTAAGTTCAAAAAGTTCAAACAAGAAATAAATTCTGGTATCAGGCTTTCACTTCCAAATATGAAGAGACGTTTTTCAACCAAAACTTTTTGCAGTTAATAATTTTTGTTCAAACGAGCGTCTCTGCAACTTTTGTTCTCACAGACAGACCTTTTTAGTTATAGTAAGATTTTAAACCACACCGTTTTTGCTGTTAGCTCAGGTTTTTCTGTGCTGCGTTGATATTCCACGGATCTCAGCTGCGGATGCCTTGTGCTGGTTCTGGCGTCCGCCATTCTTAGCTTCTTAGCGGCTTCTGGAGCTTTTGAAATCATTTAGACTGCCTACTTTGCAGTCTACTAGGACACTATCTCCTGTGTCTCAGGTGTTTTCACCATATACATTAATAGACTCACACTTAACATTTACACTTTTTCACAAACTCACATATAACATTTTTTTGCCTTGCAAAGCATTTAGACTCATATTCAACATTTACACGTTTTTACAAACTCACATACAACATATTAACATCTACTTATTTATACTTTATAGAACTACTTTAGCAAATATATTTCCTATTAATTCTTATATACTTATCTTATTTCTTATTTAAACTTACATTTACAACTAGCATCTTACAAGCTTATTACTACATGTCTTAAGACTACCTTAGATACTTCTTACAAGCTTATATTCTTAAAGGAACTCTATTGATCTATTTTACAAACTTATATAGGCTACCATTAGCATATATCTAACTTAGCAAACACCTAAAGATTTCTTAACACAGATCTAACAAGACAGAATTTTACAAACTCACATATCTTATATTCGTCTCTCTACTTCTTACTCTTAATTATTATCACCATCTCTATCAGAAAGATTCTCTTAACTAGACAGGAAGTACGTACATCATTTTTAAAGTTTACAGTTTACAGTTAGCTTTGTTATAAAGCACTGGGATATAGTGAGTGTTGTCATTATAGAGTTGTGATACTTGTTGCTAGGGGATTGTAGCATTCTCGGAACGAAGCCACACCCCAAAGTTGCCAGTTCTCTCAGCCGTTCCGGACTGGCAGAGATGCACTGTCAGCGGTAGACAGTTTTTAACTAGAGGCTGTCCCTTCACCCAGATTCATAATGGCTCCCCTAAGAACTTCAATTCAAACAAACGTTTCTATTACAGCAGTACTTTTGGTTTGCTCTACCAAAAAACTTCACTTCACACTGAGGGTGAAATTATCATATTTAGCTGCTGTAAAGCTCTTTACCAAAAACTGCACAGCTATTAGGTGGTATTTTAAGGATTTTAAAGTGGCTTGTTTGCTCTTAAAGGTAGCTTTTTGTCATCCAACTGCCGTAGAACTTGTACAGCTATTAGGGTAAATAAGGCATTTTACCAATGGAGACCCAAACGGCAAAGCGCCTAGTTCCGTATCCTTGCAATCTTTCATTGGAACTGACACTTAAACTCTTAGACGACTTTCCTCCTTATTCTTTTAAAGGCTGTATTTTAAGTTTACCATGAATGTATTTTCAAGCTGACAAAAGTGTTTCAGGGCAATGTCGCCATCTTTAGCGGAAAAACTACATTTCCCAGAATGCATTTCCCTTATATCAGTCCATAATAATATCAGTCCCATATATCATTTCCCATAGTTCTTATCGGGTTTGAGAGTCAACTGGTTCTCTTTTACCAGACTTGCTTACAAATTCTTGCCCGGGAGGTTTGAACAAAGTTTTTTGCTTTTGCAATGGGAGATTTGAACAAGCATTTTACATTTTCAGCTATGGGACATTGGGAGGTTTCTATTCTCAGCTGGCTTTAACAGGTGTTTCAACTTCAGACACTGGCCCCGGATCAGAACCACACCTGCCTCGGCAGCCGGCACTGAGGCTGGCATTTCTGATAGCAGCTTTCCTCGGGGCTTGTGCTTGCCTTAGCCAGTCAGTGAAAAACAAGATCATGTACAGCAGCTTTTCCATAGCTCCTTCAGAGACATTTTCTCCCACTGATTTTATTCTCATTTTGCTTGTTCCTTCCTTCCCCAGATGTAGAGCTTCAGCTATGTGTCTGCAGCTCTGTACCTCTGCTAGCTGCTTTTGGAGGTAGGGGCTTTTTCTCTCCCCCGAAACTGCCTCAAACTCGAGCAGCTTTGTCAGGTCATGCATTTTCTGGGGAGGATTATGTCCCTTCTCTGTTTCTTCAGAGTCTTTCTCCCAGACAGTTCCCAGTTTGGTCTCAATTTATCCCTCTACCCCAGAAATGGTTTCCGACACTAGAGCGGCGGCTTTCCCTGCTACTGAAGGTAGGGGCTTTAGTCTGTTTCTGTTTTCGGGGTCTGTGGTTTGTGTTCATGAATCAAGCTTAGCGAGGGAGGTTTTCACCATCTCTAATCTTCCATTAGGACAGGTGTTTTGCCTCATCAGGCCTTCACCTGGCCCAGTCCCCCAGTGGGTTGCGTTTGCTTGTCTGGGTGCTCAGGACAGAGCTTATGCCAAAGGCAATCACCCCCTTAGGGCTATACTCCCTCATCTCAGGGAGTCAGTTGAAACAAAGCTTTTCTCAAAGAGATGCTTTCTCTGACAGAAAAGTAAGCTTTACTCCTGGTTAGTTCTGTTCTGCCCTGGCTGGGCTCTTTCCCCAGACA
Source organism: Peromyscus maniculatus bairdii (assembly GCF_049852395.1). Lineage (NCBI taxonomy): Eukaryota > Metazoa > Chordata > Mammalia > Rodentia > Cricetidae > Peromyscus > Peromyscus maniculatus. The sequence continues at coordinate 100,429,111 of NC_134860.1, forward strand.
GCGTTCTGACTCAGCAGCACGACTGCTTCAGACACAGTTCAGCTTTACTGTTTTCCCAGAAAGGTCCTTTCTCCGATAGGAAAGCTTTTTCTTTTTGCAGCTGTGGACCTATCAACTGTGCCCTTCCCACTGGCTTTAGCTTTGTTTGTTCATTAGCAATCTTCCCCTGGGTCCTGCACCTTCCTGCCTCAGCTCTGTGCTCCAGGAAGTTTACAACTACAGGAACCCTAGTATCCCCGAAATGCACTCCAACTCAGAGATGCTGGCCAGTCACCTCTGGGTTTTTGGTCAGAAGCGAGGATACAATGCTAACAGTTTGCATTGCTTCAGGGGATCTTTGCTTTAGGAAGATTAGGAGCACCTTTTCATTCTGAAATGCTCACTCAAAACCTTTGCTGCCTCAGCTCGGCTGTAACTGTGAAGCTTGGCTATTTTGCTTTTCTCAGGTAAAGTTTCCTGCCCTTGTTGGGCTCTCTGTAGCTCTTCACCCACACTCTCCCCAAGCGTTTCCCTCAGGGTACTCTGACCCACTGTCTTTTACTAGCTTGAAGAGACAGAGCTTAGAAGGGGTTTTTAGAAACTTGTCCTGCCTCCTGCATTGCAGGGATGATTTTTAAAGCTTGAAAGAACTTAGAGGTTTTGCTGTCTTAAGAGGTTTGTTGTTTTCCCAGGTGGTCCCCATACTAATATCTTCAGGTGATTCTAATTTGTCATCTCTCAGAAAGACAAATTTAGTTTTTAAGTTTTAGAGAGCTTTTGAGAAAGATTAAGGCTTTTTAGAGAGTTTCTTCCCCCCAAGTTTTCCAAGAAAAGCTTTAGAATTTAAGAGAAAGATTTCTTTCCCCCCAGGAGAAAGACCAACTTTTCCCAAAACTTCCCAACTTTAAACTTTGATTTCTTACACCCCCATTTTTGCCTCAGGGAGAAATTACTTTCTCCTGCCGCTTGGATTTGGCATTTCAGCTGTCCCCAGGTCAAAAGCTTCCAAAGGAAACTTTTTCTTCCCTGTAAGCTCAAAGAAGAGCTTTTTTACTACCCGAAAAGCCCAAAGAAAGATTTTTTTCCCCAGTTTGCTTTCAAAGCCCCCAAAGTTAGAAAATTGAGTTTTTCTGTCTAGTTGCCTTACTTATTTTTTCCTACACAATCTTATACTTCTAAGTTTTTCCTAAACTATATTACTACCCTATATCTTATACTTATCACAGATAGAAATTGAGAAAGGGATAGAAGATAGAAAATTTTGACAGAAGAGAATTTCGCTGCAGCATCGGACATCCTTCCAGTCTGCTTTCCTTTTCTCTCGAGGATAAAACGCCTGCCTTCCCAAAAAATATATATAAAAATATATATATATTCCATAACACCGGCATGCCTTTCCACTGGCAGGGCTAACTCAGCACTTTCACCAAAAACTCTGTAATAAAACTATTATTTTCCTTTATCTTTAGTCCCTATTACTTTGTCTTAAGTCCCTGTTCATTTGTCTTTAGTCCCCCCTTTTTTTGTCCCTTTTTTCTTTAGTCTCTTTTTTTCCCTTTTTCTTTAGTCCCTTTTTTTCTTTAGTCCCTTTTTCTCTTTAGTCCCTGTTCACGGCGCCATTCTGTGGGGCGTTTACCCACCACCCCCACAGCTTCCCAGAGTTTTCTTGAGTGCGAGCAGCAGGAAATATTAGATAGAAGGATTTATAGCGGAGAATGTTGCGGAGATAAACAGATAGAAAATAAAGGATAGCCTCGAGAGGGCCTGGAACCTATTCCAACGGGGCCCGACTGTCTCTGGTCCAGGGTTTTTATAGAGACGCTAAGGGGTGGAGCAAAAGACCTCCTCCCCCAGCACAGCCAAGTGCAGACCATCTCAGACACCTGCACTCAGGCCCGTGGTCCTGATCATCCTCTATTCGGACCTGCTGGGTAAAGCCACGAGGAACCCCAGAACGGGCTCCCACAGGGACTCTAGTGATTTTCTGTGTACAGATACTACAAACATAACCTCTACGAGTAATTCTATACAAGGTTTTGTGCAGATGTAACTTTTCAGTTATCTATAAGAGATGCCTAGACGTGAAGTTTAGGGTTGAGCGGCAAAGATCATGTGTGTAGTTTGGCTGTCTTGATGCATTGTGTTTGCATTGTGTTTCAGAGAGTGACAGTGGTTTTCCAGAGTGCCGGGACTGTTTTACCTTCCAGGATGTTTCTAGCATCTCACCACCAGGCCAGCTCCCTGGGCCATGTCACTGTACTCTCTCTCTCTCTCTCTGGGGTCACTATGATGCACCTTTACTGAGGTCTCATCAAATGTAAGTCTCTCCCTCTGTCCCACCCAGCTCCTCTCAATGGATCACCAGAGTGAGCCTAGCAAAAGGAAATTCAGATTGTCTCCTGGGCCTGTACAATAGCTTCCCCCTCAATGCTAAGTGAAATTCCTCACCTTGACCTGTAACATGCTCCAAGATTTGACTCCTATCTGTTGTGTGACTCCGTTTCCAATCAGTGTCCATGTCAGTCACTTCCCCCCAGTTATAGTAGCGGATTCCCTGTTCTTCCTTACACAGTGAGCATTGCTCTGAGACTTTGTAATTGCTGTGTCCTCCGCCTGGGGTTCTCTTCCCAAATCGATCATTCCAACCTTTTCCTGGGTCTTTCTCCAAGCATCATCATTTCCCTCCTAGGGGAGGCTTCCCAGCCACCTTTCTCCACTAGCCTTTCCCGCTCTGTTTCTCTCTGTAGCACATCCACCCAGCATACACTACTTATTCTGTCTATAATCTCACATCCTTCACTGGAATGCATGCCCCTTGAGGCAGTCCTGTGTCTTGCTTGCTCACGGCTGAATCCTCTGTAACTAGAATAATTCCTGGCATATGACAGATGCTTGCTAAATGTGGTTTTTTTTTGTTTTGTTTTGTTTTTTTGTTTTTTTTTTGTTTTTTCTTTTTTGTGGTGAATGGATGGGTAAGTGAATAAACAGTCACTACATGGAGAAATACAATCACTAGCATTTCATGTCCGTTTATAATAGGCAATATTGAGTACACACTGAAACAGATGCCAGACAGCACACAATGAGGAGTTAAACAGATTCCTAGAAAATAATGAAAAATATATATCTGAAAATGGGTTTCTCAATATGTGCCACCTGGATAGTTTTCTTGTGTTTTTGCATCACTGGGGCAAAATTCTGGAGCATCTCCAGTTCTGAAGCATAAAGTCAGGACACACAGGTTAAGAAGCTAAACAGGAAGCCACCAGGATGCACTCTGAAAACCCAGAGAATAAGGCCAAATGCAATGGCATTGTCCCTTGACTCTCAATGAAAACAAAAAGATGAGCTTCTTCACTCATATAATAATTCTTAAAGCCTGGAAGAATAAAATCTTGTCTTATTATCTACTGCATTGTACTTTTGAGTCAGTTTTATGCTCATAAGAGACAGAATTCATTCAAATAACAATAGGAAAACACTTTCAAGCAGGCTTAAGGATAACCAAAGCCAGTAAGAAGGATTCTTTAAAAGCTGAGAGAGATCAGTGTGTGGCACAGACATGCTAAAAAAATACTTCAAGTAGTCTAGTTAATATTTGTTAATATGAGTTTCTATTTTAAGTGCTTTATTTGAAAACAGGTAGTGTTTATGCAACACACACTACATGCCAGGGACCGTTCTATGAACCTTGTGTATACGCTGTGGTTTGTGGTTTCAATGTGTCCCCATAGTCATGTGTTGGAAACTTAATTCCCAATGTGACAGTATAAAGATGTGGGACCTTCAGACATGACCAGTTCATAAAGGAAAGTTAATACCATTGTACTAGGAGTGGGTGAAATATCATCAGCTGCTTTCCATCAACCCTCTTCACACACCTCCTAGTATCCTACCTTCCCATGAAATAATGCAGCAAGAAGGCACTTGCCAGAGGCAGATCTCTCAACCAGCCTTCAGACTTGAAGAAATTTGCATTGTTCTTTTTAATTATAATCTAAGCAGCCTTGGATATTCTCTTACAGCAGCATAAAATACACACGAAGAGTATACTAACTCTTTGTACCTCCTCTGAGACCACACTATAGATGCTATAATGGTCTGCACACTATGGACACGTTAGTACTGTACCCAAGTCCCACAGCCCCAGGACGTGCAACCCAGGCAGATGGGCTCTAGAGTTTGAACTCTTCACTTTGCTCCTCTGTTCACGCTACATCTGGCTAAAATGCATGCACCTGTTGTTGCAATAAATGTCGAAACTGCTTCCAAAATAACTGGAGAGAAAATTGAAGTTCGGGTAAGTGAGGGACATGGAAGGGGGTATTTGAACTTAGGACTGTGTAACTCTAAAGTTCCTCTTCCCACTCTCTTTCTTCCACCACGCCGTGATGAGAAACTATGGTACTCCCTATGGCCTGCACACTCCCACTGTTCTTCCAGCATGGAGTCAACACACAGCAATTAACTACTGCTAAATCTTTTGATACATTATGTTGTTTAGCTCAGATGAAATTTTCAGTGGTCAAGCTTCAGACCCTAAGATAAAAGTCTTGGAGAACATAATGGAAATATCTCTGTCAAGGGGGTCTGACTACAAATCACGCCTCTGAGCTCTTAGCTTTGTCTACAAGCAAGGCCAGCTAAAACCACAGTAAAGCCACAGTAATCGTGAAATCTGTCACAAGTCTGCAGTCTCCTGTATCTCAGCTTCCCGAGAGAGGGGGCAGATTTTAAAAATGTCTGTCTTGGAAGGTTCCAGGCACAAGGTAAGTACAAGAATGTTTGCTTTTAGCATCCTGTTTATCCCATTCCTGGCCACTGCCTGGCGTGGAATGGAGAGCCAGGTTTCTCCCTCCAGTCCCAGAGCAGAGAATGAGGAGCTAGGCTCTGCCCCGTCCACCTCCCCCACATCTTCCTCCCTTTCCACCACCAGCTATCAAGAGAGCAGATTTTCTGCCTCATGGAGTGAAGAAACAAGTTGACTTAATAATACTATTTATATACTGCTTTTCTTCCTTAAAAGGCCTCTGTGCAACCAACATTTCTTTCCCTGAGACTAACCACAGGAAGATTGTTCAAAAGGAAATTTTTGAAAGAATTGTCATGGGCCTCCTTTTCAGAAATGGCCTCACTGGTTTAGGTCTGCTTACACTGAGAAACGTTACACAAACTGGGGCGGGGGGGGGGGGGGAGCAGAGGGGGGAGCAGCTGGGAGACCGGCTCCCACATTTTACCCCAGGGTACTTTTGAGGAGTGGGGGATAAGAGGTTTAGATAGAAGGATAGAGGGGAGAGAAACAGACAGAAACACAGGCTAGCCTCCGGAGGGCCTGGATCCTTGTCCCACCGGCCCCTTCTGTCTCTTCTGAAGGGCTATTTATAGGAGTGCCAAGGGTGGAGCCAAAGACCTCCCCCTAGTACAGCCAAGTGCAGACCCTTTCCAATCACCTGGTAACCACACACAGTCAAGCAATCCTCTAATGCAGCACTGCTGGGTGAAGCAAGCTCAGATCTCACTAGGAAACCTTTTGTGGGCCTCCACAACAAACTTCCTAGACAGAACTTCCACAGGATAAGAATATGCATTCTGTTCAAATTGGAAACAAATAAGATCTGTTTTGCATTTATCAGCATGTGAGAGTAAATTTGTATTATTCTAGGCACTTTGCATGCTGCTTCTCAGGGCTCTTTGAAGGAAAATTGAGGAGAAGGAAAAGAAAAGAGAACAGTTCAATAAAAACAAAGCAGCCTTCGCTGGCGTGACCTGCCATGGAGATTTAGAGGAAATAGTCTGCTAAGCAATATGATCCCATCTCCTTGCACAATCTGCTGGCAATGCTAACCTCAGTTGATAGAAACTTCTGGGTTTCCCCTTCTCTTTCGGGGGCCTGCTAGTCTTCCTCATTTGCAATCTATCTCCAAGCTGTGTGAACCTTCAACTCTTCACCTTTAACTCTTTCCTCTCTTTGAGCATTAAGAAAATTCTGAAATGTAGAAGCAGGAACTGTATGCTGCTCCCAACGGTTTCAGAAAGAATGCCTGCCCGATAGTAATGCCTCACAATACTGCAACATAGCACTGAAAGGAAAAGTGCTCCAAGAATTATGGATGGAAGTAGGTAAATGAGAAAGGGCCTGCAGAGTCAGAGATGTGGGCTGTTTCCTAGACAGTGTGTCAAAGGCCACTGTGCTTCCTGGACAAGTTCTTGTCCTCTAAGGTGGAGATACGTATCTGGCCACCTGGCACCGTCCTCCATGGAACAGTGCAATTAACTGACGGATTCTGACTCTGCCTGCTTTCCCTTCACAATATCTGGCCTGCACTTTATGTAAAAGAAATTTGGCTGCTTATTCTTTGGGAACCCCTGTTATTCTGCTCCCTGGTTAGGGGTGCTTAGCCAATGACCCCATCCCTAACAAATCTGTGGGTTTGTCTGGAGGCTGGAGCTGCAGCCTCCTGGCTGTTAATGGATGTTACACAGGCCCTGAATTGTCCCTTCTATCAGCTTTGAGTAGACTGCCTTCCTTCAACACACACTGCAGCAATTGTTTTGACATCTTGTTTTCACACGTTCTGTTCCCAGGCACAGATAAGAAGAGCTGAGTCCAAATGAGCACAATGTGTCTTCTTCATTAGCTTGAATGATTAAGTTATCAAGTTGTGAGTAACCTCAAGCCCATGGTGGTCAGATTTAAGCAGGTTCTGTGCTCCTGGCTGGATACAGAGAAAACAGCTGCTATTTCATTTCTGTAGTTCATTCTATTTCTCCTTGTTTCCATTAGGTCCCCTTGAAGTCAGTGTTCCTATGCTTTGATGATGAGGAAATATGGTAATAAGGGCAAAGCATGGCTTTCATCTATTCACTTGTCAACTGTCATACAAATCTATGATCATAGAATGGACTAGCTCTAGATACTTGTCTCCAAAAGGACAACAGGTTATAAATAAGAACAATGTAAAGTGTGGCTAAGGCAGCAGGAATGAACTACCACAGAAGATTAAATACCTCAAAGGCACCCACCCTACCAAATGTGAGTCAGTTTTTTCAATTTTTGGAGACACTGTGTAGCTCAGACTGTCCTCAAATGCATTATTCTCCCACATAAGCCTGTCCAATGCTGGGATTACAAACATGAGCAACATGCCCCTCTAAGATGGGCCACCTTTCTTATGGACTCAATAAACTCCAAGCCAGTATCTAATTCTTAATGTCAACAACAAGTTCATACAGTGTCAAAGATTTGCCATCCCTGGTCTACAAAGTGACAACATCGAAGCCACCACAACTTTTATGTATTTTTCTCTAGAGTTTTAAAGAACAAATGGCAATGAAATTAAATCTCTCCTCAGAGTAACTGTGACAAAGTTTGACATGCTATTAGAATTTATTAGATTAATAAAATGTACATCCCATTCTTTTAGCAAATATTCATTATTTTGACACGAAAACATAAAAAGCCTGGTGTCAATGTTTTCCATAGGAGTGGATCGTCTGAATCAAAATCATAGCCCATCCAATCTCAGAAGAAGATGCATCCCTACTAGTAAGATGAATTAATTTCCCCTTGCCAAAGCCAGAAGTCACTCAAACCTCATGACTAATTCTCTTGGTTCCAAGTGCAAATGTTGTTTCAAGGGTGACATGCACTCATCAGCCATAGTAACCACTTAAGTCAGGCTCAGGAATACAGTAGCCTCATGGAGCTTGAACTTCAGTAGACATCGATCAAGGAATTATATAAATCCCTGTTGTGATGAATGTCATGACTGAAAGTGTATGATCAAAAAAAGAATGAAAAAATACAAATCCCATAGTATTATCATTATACTTTTCAAATACAAACAAATATGAAAGTTCACTTTTGGTGTTTTGTGGAGATATAATTTGACATAAATGCAAACATATTTTTGAACTACACATCATTAGATAAAACTCAGGGTCATTTTGCTACAGTGTATAGACTCGACTAGCCACTGCAGCCATAGGTAATAAATAAAGTTTCTATGGCTCTGTATATGAAAGTTCATTTTTTTAACTGGGCAAAATAGTCTGCGTGTCTAGCAGCTTTCCAGGGCAAGTTTCCTCAAACAGTGAATTAGGAATCCACTCGACTTGCTTCAAGTAGCTTTGATATCTCAAGCTGTGCCTTCCAAGTCACTGTAGCAATAAAGATTAAAAAATAGTCATGTGTGGATGACTTAGATGCTCCATCTCACTGCAAATGTAGGGGGAATGTGAGGCAGAACATGGGTAATGAAAAGTGTCTTATCCATGAGTAGGAAGAGCAGGTGTTCAAATGAGTCATGTAGCTTTTCTGAGATCATTTGTTCATTGATCAAAAGGAAGGGTAATTCAAGCTACCACCCAAGGGTTAGGGTACATGAGACAAACAGTCTTGCACACTGCAAGGAAGAAACCAGAGAAAATCCACTACCATTATTTCTACCACAATCTCCAGGAACACCAATACCAACACGAAGGAGGAGAATGAAAACTGAGTTAGAACCATAACAAGACTGAACTGGCCTCTGTCCGTGGACCAAGGATGGCAGTATGGTCCGGCTCCCTGCCGCAGCATCCCGAAGCTTCTGTGTGAAAACAGCACTAGAGAAAACCAAAACAGGCCCCAGCACTCCCCTAATGTCCTGCCAAGCCCAAATTGACTGTACTTTTACCCAGTTTTTCTACTGGGTTAGGCTAAAATTGCCTAACCGGGTTAACAGACCCAGTTTTATAAATTTAAAAATAAAGCTTAATATACCTGGTTATATAAGTACGTTCTTATTCTAGGGAAAAAATTACCCTGGGTCAGAGCTGAGATACATTGCTTGGTAACTGGAGCTGTTATCCTTGTTTTCCCATTGTGGAGCCAATGGCCCTGATCTAAATTGCAGACCCTTCTTTACCTAACTAAAACCCAAGAAACCAATAAAAAAGCAATTCCTGGTTATCATTATGGTTCCCAATTGTCTTTGGCAACATAGAAACTCAGGTGGTGTTTATCTATTTGAGAAATATTTTATTTATTTATGCTATCTTAAGCAGTCATCCCAGGCGCCAATATATCTGCTTAATATTCACTCCTTATTGCTTTAGAGATAGAGACAACCATTAGGTGAACAGCATGACAAATGTACATTTGGGACCCTGCACAAATGATGTCAGATTTTTTTTTTCATGTGCATCAGATTTCTATGTGCCTCCACAGGCTGCTCACAGACAGAGTGAAGAGGTAGTGTGCGGTATATAAAAACAACATCAAAATAAAGACAATGTCCCATTAAATAAGAGATGAATGAGAATGAAGTGGGAGTAATTGATCATAAGAAAAAAGCGTCAGAAGGTTCTAAAGGTAAAAGTGAGAATCCAAAGACTTGAGAAATTAATTTACCCATAACAAAGCGGAGCGGGGTGACTCTAAGAAAAACGACCTGGCAGACCTACAGAAAAATAAGTAACTGTGTCAGAAAATTGAATAAAAATGAAAATTCTGAAATGCAGAAATGTTGAAAGGACATGTTAAACAAAAACGTATTCAAGCCAGGCATAGCAGTGCCCACCTTTAAGTCAAGGTGTGGGAGGCAGAGGCAGATGGATCTCTGTGAGTGAGAGGCCAGTCTGGTCTACGTAGGAAGTTCCAGGACAGCCAGGGATATATATTGTGGCACCCTACCTCAAACAAACAATCAAAAACCAACCTATTTATATTTATTCTAGGATTTGTAAATATATTATTAATATATGTCAATACTAAAGTGATGAATAGCAACGTATTTCGATCCAGTACTCTTTTTTCTTATAGATTCTAGTTTTATTTTGTTTTATTCATGTGGTTGTGTGCTAATTAAGTTTACAGGCATGTAGGTGCTAGCTAAGACCAGAGGACCCCGGGACCCCCTGGAACTGGCATTAGGACACATACTCTTAACCACTGAGCCATTTCTCCAGGACATAAGCTATTACGAAGAATAAGTTGTAAAATTTTGAGGAGTTTCCATATCAAAATAGAGCTTGAGAAATCAAGAAAGATGAGTGACAGTTTTAAAAATCATTTTAAAGGTGCAAATAAAAATTTCAGAAAAACAACTAGACTAGGACCTGAAGACACAGAATACACTTATCAGCAGGCAGATTAGTTATTTTGCAGCTTAAAGTTGGTTTTGCTTCTTACTGATGAAAAGAGAGGTGCAGTTCTGGGCGAGTTCAAAGGCACTGTCAATTTTACTTTCAAATGAGAACCTGAGTTTTAGAGTGTTCCTTGGGGAAAGTGATTCACTAAATGATCTTTTATTATCGCTGATAGAGACTCATTCATAACTAAGTATTACAATGTTTGACCTTTAGAGCTTCATTAATGAAAGTTACCTGTACAAGAATGCTGTGCCATGTCATCATGAAAATAAACATGTTAGGACATGTTAACAGGTGTTATATGTGTATACATACATACAGATATAGGGGCATGAATATCTGTAAGTAGCTTCCTATGTGTGACGTGTGGTGTATATATCTGTATGATGAGTGCATAGATGTGAGTGTATGTGAGAACAGTGTGTCTGTGTGTTGTGTGAGTTCATATGTGAGTGTATGTGTGTATGTGAGCATGTGCAAAAGAATGTGTGGGTGTGAGTGTATATCTGAGCACAGATATGCTGTTGCTGATAACAGAAAACTTCTAACAAAGCAAAACCGAGCTGGTCTGAAACTTGCTGTGTAGTAGCCCTTCTCCATCCTGGGTTCACAGGCACGCCCTGTTGAGCAGGAATCCTGTGGCTGTTCCTTTCATCTATTTCTGCTACATTTTTGTATGCTTAAAATTTGCAATGAAGCTGGGAAAAGTGGTCTTTGATGAAGAAACTCCTAGAGGTGTCAGATATTTTTATCACTCTGGTTGTAGGAATGGGGGTCACAGATGTGTGCCTATGAATTCACTGTACAAGGAATTAAAGTCACATAATTTTCTCTGCAGGGTGACTCTAAAACACTATTGTTAATGTGTTTTTAGAAAAATGACCATGTGCCTGGCATGGTGCCAAAGAGACCCATATTTCAGTTGTGATCATAACATTCCTTTCAAAAAGCTACATTCAGGATTGTCATTTTAAAAACAAGGAATGTGAAATCCTAAGTGCTTAGGCGAGTGCTTGAAACTTTTTCAAGCATGTTTTCTCTCTACTGTTTATGTTGGGCCAAGTCTACTAGTCTGTCCTCGGTTTTACCAACTATATCCTATACCATCTCTACATTACTTCTGAGCCCATACAGCAGGGTTTTGCTTTGGTTCTTGAATATCTCAGTTCTAAGGTTGCTATGCAATTCTATGAATAGATAGATGGATGAGTGGATGGAATTAAAGATACATAGATAGATAGATAGATAGATAGATAGATAGATAGATAGATAGATAGATAGATAGATGGATGGATATAGGTGATAGATATATAGGTGACAGAAATGTAGTCACATGTATGTATGAATATATGTATGTGTGTGTGTATATATATATATATATATATATAATTCCTTGATGATATTTCCTATTTTTTTCGTTTCAAGAGAATGTATTTTATATGACAGTTTTAATATTCCTAAAATTTAAAAATCTGATACATCTGATTGTCTTATCATTTATACCGAGTTTTCTAATTCTGACACGATTTTCCACACATCCTGGGAATTTTACTGATGTTTTGCAGAGGCTCCAGGCCCTGTGTAAAGCTTAGCAGGTGATCCTCAAGATTACATAGTACAAGGGCGGGGAAGATGAGTTTCTTCAAGATTCCCGTCAAGCCCTCAATGCTACCTTGACAAGCATTAGGCAGCAGCCCACATCGCAGACTCTGGGTTCCCATTGTGTTTCGCCTTCTGTTCTTTTGACAGCTTCCTTGTGAAAGTGAGACACTAAGCGTCACTCCACTGGGCTCTTGCTGCCACTCCCAGGGAGGGAAAGGACAGGGCAGAACGCCAACCAGCCCAGCCTTCCATCACTGCCGAATGGGAGTGTAGGTTCAGTACCCACTGGACCCTGCTGCCACCGAGAAAAGCCTGGTGCTGACTAAGCACACTTCCCCATGTTGTCCCAGTGCTACTGAGTTCAGAGACCCAGATCACCCAGGTCTTACTGACAACTCGCCGGCAAAAGAGCCATGCAAGCTTGGTTCCTCTGGGCAGGGCAGGAATGATGGGCTGCCCACTGGTGAGGTGAGAGATTTGAGGCATTACCCGTGCATGCTATAGTCAGGACAGAAAGAATAGCTTCCAGCTCAGCCCTGGTAACATCACCCTGTAGAGCAATTGGCGCCTTTTTTATTGTTTCTACCCAGAAAGGGGAGGGGAGAAACAAAGAAACATTTATCATTGGTTTAGAAAGGGTGGTGCCAAATCGATGCTTGGCTAGAGTGTTTGGCAAGAAGGATAGGTAATGCCAAAATGCTCCCAGGCCTTCTGCTGGAAAATATATTTTTCTTGGAGCTTTTTAGATATTCATTTGTCAGTGGCTCCAGCTTCTGTGGCACCTTTGCGAGATTCATGGAAGATAATGAGGTCACCCAGGAATTCATCAGGTACCATTCCTCAAAACCCAAGGTCCCAGGCAATCTGTTCTTTCACTTTTCGGGAACTTTCTCTGTTTGTTCATGGTGCCGGATATTGTGCCAGACATGTTTCATTTTAAGGGAAAGGACAGAGGAAGAATGAAGGCCTTTTATCTTTGTGGAACCTGAATTATCCAAGGGTGGATACACTTAGTGCGGCCAGAATTTGACCTTAAAGAGGTCAAATTGTTTTTTACAGAAACAAATTAGCAGTAATGATAAAAATAGCTATGTGTATATCAGTTTGTTATGCATGCCATAATGAATATCACAGGATGCGTAGCTTAAACGACAGAAATTTGTTTGCATACAGCTCTGGAGGCTGAAAGTGTAAAATTAAAGTTCCTCTTGAAACATCTTTTCTTAGCTTCTACAGGACTGGTTTCTTGCTATGTCTTTGCATGATCCACTCTCTGTATGCCTGTAAGTCTGCATTTTTTCTTCTTACAAGGCTAGTGAAATTGGATTAAGACTTGAATAAATAACTTCATCTTAGTTTTGTCACCACTCTAAAATGGTATCTCTACTGTAACGGTTCATGTTAATTTTTAACTTGCAGGTTCTAGAATTGCCTAGGAGACAAGCCACCACCAGGCACACCTGTGAGGGATTACCCTGAGGGTGGCGCCATTCCCAGGGCTGAATCTGTGACGGTATAAAAGGGAGCTGAGTATATAGCATTCATTGTTCTCTGCTTCTTGGTGACAAATATAATATGACAACTACTTCATGATGGATTATACTCCTGAACTGTGAGCCAAAATACATCCTTTTCTCTCTTAAGTTTCTTGTGCCAGACTATTTTATTATAGTAATGGAAAAATAATCTAAGACACCTACTTTCTGAAGTAATGGGGAGTCTTCAACATAGGAACATTCAGGGGCTACAATTTAACCCACAACAATGTACTTTGCAGCAATATATTATGCAAAACACCATATTACATAATGGGTAAGACCTTATAGATGTGTGTGTTACATGTAATATGAGAAATAACCTGAATATACAGTTAGTTTCAGGTGAATTCACCAATTAATCCACTAGTCATAATTAACATCCAATTGGTGTTAATGATACCTGATCATTAACGTGAATAGCAGCCAGACACAGATTATAGCTGATTGTAGGTATGGTGAAGAAAGAGAAGCAATATTCCTCCTGAGCTGCTCTGATAAGTACTGAAACCATTAGCTAACTCTTCCCTGTTCCTAAAAAGACATCTTCAATATGGCTTTCTTTTCTGGCCCTGGAAAGCAAAGCCTACAGGAGACAGTTGGGGCCTCTCAGCTTTGTATTAGAGGATGAATGAATTCAGCCTATATCTTGGTGTTCCATTTCCAATTAGTCCAAAACCTCAAACACCTGACCTACAGCTATACTGAACAGCATGGGAGAAGCAGTGTAGTATTAAATTTAAGAAGTTCTGAGATGGTCTTCTGCCAGAGAAGAGTACACCAATATGTTGTCCAGTAACAATGGTCAGCCCTGAAAAACATACGTACAAGAACATTATATGGACTGAACCAGTTATATTTAGGAATATATGTATATACATATGCATCATATTTATATATCATATCATATGCATGTATCTATAAGCATCTTCAAAAGAGACCAGGAATTTGAAGAAGACTGGGGAGGGATATATGGGAGGATTTAGAGGGAAGAAAGGACAGGAAGAAATTATATTGTCATTATATTATAATCTGAAAAATAAAATAAGTTCCAGTCTATACCACATGTTAGTACTTTTATAATGCCAAGAACAACTAAGCAAACATACATATACTTTATGGAACTACGATGTAGATTTAACTATTTACAGAAAACAGTAAGAGGATATTGAGGTGGTAGGATTCAGAGTAGGCAGGGAGGGATGATACAGTAGTTACCTTTCCCATTCCTGGAATAGCTCTGTCACAAACACAACTTAAGAAAGGATTTACTTTGACTCGTGGTTTGAGAGTTCAATCCAAGGTAAGAAAGGCACAGTGTCCAGAGAGTGACATGGCCCTAAAACATCTGTAGTCAGTAAGTAAAGAGAGATGAATGCTGAACTCAGCTCACTATCTTTCTCCTTTTCATTCAGTTTTAGGACCCCAGCCAATGGGACAGCGCCACCCACATTCAGGGTGGGTCTTCCCATTTAAATTACCCCAATCTAGAGTGGTGATTCTGGATCTTATCAAGTTGACAATCAATATAAGCCATCACAAAGGCATGTAACACTGGGTTTATTTACTGTCTGTTGTGAAATATTTAACTCTGTAAGAATGCATTAAATTTGTTTTTGCTGTGGAATATTACTTTAATTGTGCAAAGATGTATTACATTTATTTATGCTGCACGTGTATTTAATTATGTAAAGATGTGTTGCATTTGTTTCATCTTGTCTGGCTCAGGCATCTGATTTGTCTAATAAAAAGCTGAACAGCCAATAACTAGTCAGAGAAAGGATAGGCAGGGCTGGCGATCAGAGGGAATCAATAGGAGGGGATATCTAGGCTCGAGAGAAGTGGGAGAAAAAAATGAGGGACATGCCCAGGTCAAGAAGCCAGGCAGCTGCCAGACAGACAGGCATAGAGACAGCGAGAAAGTAAGATATAAAAAAAGGTAAAAAGCCCCAAGGCAAAAGAGAAACCAGTTAATTTAAGTTAAAAGAGCTAGCCAGAAACAAGCCTAAACTAGGTCAAGCATTGAAAACTAGTAAGTCTCCATGTCATGATTTGGGAGCTGGTTGGTGGCCCCAAAAAGAAAGTCTAGTACAACTGTCAGCATCACAAGTTTAAATTGAAGGACAGGTTCAAAGATGGCCATTATACTATTTAAAATAACAAAATCAAATAAGTAATTGAATACATGGAAGAGGAAATCTTGATTGCTAAGAGTTGGACTTATCACTTTCTTCTCTTTCATTCTTCTGATTAATGAATAATTGACTATATGTCTGAAAGGATGATACAGTTTTCCTATGAACAAATTAGCTTCACAGGATGAAGCAATAGTAGATGAATATTCAATGAGTCATCATATTCTCAGCTCTCTTCATTGGAAAAATTTTCCAAACACTCCCCAACTTCAGAGGTTCTCATTCAAGGGCTAAAAACTTTGGTTTTATGCT
The DNA here is from genome assembly GCF_049852395.1 of Peromyscus maniculatus bairdii. Lineage (NCBI taxonomy): Eukaryota > Metazoa > Chordata > Mammalia > Rodentia > Cricetidae > Peromyscus > Peromyscus maniculatus. The sequence continues at coordinate 100,444,808 of NC_134860.1, forward strand.
GAACACCAAAGCCATCCTTAGGAAGCTGCCCTACTTTCAGTCATATAATTTAGTGAATACTGTATATTATTAATATACTCCCCCCTAAAGCCTCACTTTCATTATATCATTTTCTTCAACAGTCTTTGCTGTTCACCTTTACTTTTAAAATGTAGGTCTTTTTCTACTTTTTCAAAGTCTCCTACAGTTCAGTTACCCTCAGTTAGCATCTCTGTGGACTCAGCCACACACACTGGGGCCCAGATCCCCTGCCACCATGAGCCCCTCTTGTAGACAAATTTCTAAGCCATCTTATTAAATAGAGAACACAGAGCCAAATATAGGGGTGGGTGAAAGCCTTAGAGATCAGGGAAATAGAGCCACCAACCACCTTACCTCACCAGCTCTGTAGCTTCCAAAATGTCATGACTTCCTGTCTACCCACACTTTTATTGCCTTGCTGTTCTGCCCTCTCATTGGCTCTTAGCCCAGCTACCTCACTTCCTTGTTACTGCCTGTCTATACAGACCTCTAGGTCTCTATGGTTGGTACTGGATTAAAGGCATGTGTCACCATGCTTGGCTGTTCCCTGGTGTGTCCTTGAACACAGAGACCCTGCCTGCCATGTGATCAGATTAAGAGTGTGTGCTACCACTGCCTGACTTTTGTGTTTACTTAAAACGGCTTGCTATTTCCTCTGATCTCAAGGCAAACTTTATTTATTAACGTACAAATAAAATGTCACCACACCCTCTAGCCTGTTTTCTTACCAATTGTCTGAAAAATCTCTCTTGAGTCTCTCCAGAGCCCGTAAATCTCTCCAGGCCAGATCCCCATCTTTCCCTCCAACATAAGTCTTTTCTGGTTCTTCTATCATGTTAGTACCTCTAAGGGCTCTGTGAAGTGATAGCACGTTCCCTTCTCTTTACAGAGAGTAAGTCTCCACTGTGACTGAAATTCTTTTTCTTATTCCTCTTTCATTTATACTTTGGATTATGTTGCGATCTCTGCATTTAAGGTATCATTAGCTTGGATCTTCCTTCTAGGAACCACTCGTAGGCTTTATGTGCCTGAAGGCTAATGCCTGACTGTGCTGTTGGTAACATAATACCCACCACTGATTTCTTTTTTTCCCGATTGGGTGCCTCTCATATCCAAGCTGGGCCATGAGCTCTGTCCCCCAGAGTTTAAATTCAGAGCAGTAAACAAAGAAAAAGGGAGTCTCAAACAGAGAGAAAAGGACAAGTGGGGCTGGAGAGGAGGCAGGGGTAATGGATAGAGCTATGTCCTTGCCCCAAGGTCATGAGCTCTGATTTCTTATCCTTAGGTTTAGTGAAATGCCTCAGCATTGGCGAACAAATTCCCCCTTCAGATTAGCTATTTTAATAGGGTTCTCCTTGCTTTTATCTCAAAGAATTAATTGGCTTTATGATCTACTCTCTCTCAGGCTGGCATCTGCCCATCATTCTTCCTTCCCCTGAACTCTCTTGCTGCTGGCCAACCACACGAGGAATACTGCAACCCTAGGTGAGAGAGAGGCATTGGCCACTGCTGCTCTCCATAGGTACTCAAGGGAAGAAAGTGATTATCTTAGCTGAGGGACCCCAGATTCTCCCTGTGCTTCTGAAATAGACACCCCAGTAGCTCTGAAGCCACAGTTCTTAACATCAGCATCACATTCCTTAATTAAGCGACAGCAATACAAAGAAATACTTTAATATCTTCTCTCATGTTTAGTAAAAATGGAGGGATCTCTCCAAAGCCTCCTTTATCACCTCAGAGAATTCACATCTTTAAGCCTCAGAGCATGAACCATCTCCTTAATTTCTACTTATAAAGAACAAAGCGTTCACCACAAAGCAGGTCACGGGGTGCTCTGTCTATTATTTTATCTGAGTCTGCACATTTATGTAGCATATTTCCTTATTCTGAAAGGGAGGGTTTCAGGAAGCAATGAGAATTCAGAGCACATTTTAAATACCTAGAGTAAATTAGCTAATTATTTGCTCTATGACCAATGCAAGTCTTTTTCATTCCTCCAACCTGGGCTTCATAGATAACATTGTGGCTGGTGTCCCAAGCCACACAGTGACCATAAAAAAAAAATGTTTCCAGTTACTCTGCATGGAATCTACAAGGTGCACATATTTTTGCCTGTCAAACGTATACACCTTTGAAAAATTCCTTCTGTCCTCACTGTGAATTCTGTGGTGCCTATGGTATTTTACCATAAAATAAACAGTTGGCATTGGTAAACGGTCAGCACTAGGGTCCTCCAGGTCCCAGGAAAAATCTAGAACAATAGAAGGTCAGAAACTCAGCTCTTGCATACCCCTGAGGTCTGTCCCTGTAGACCAATTAAACAACACATTCAGATATTGGCAGTCCGTCTGATTTCAGAAACACGGGACCCATTACCAGACTCCAAACAGTGCCATTTTATAGCTAAAATGATTTACAGCCAATGTTTTCATTGCGCAGTACGTGTTCGCCTTTGTTAAACAAAAGTTCACAGACAAGACCTGCAGCTGAGGAGGAGGGAAACATGCATGCAAAAAGATCTAACTCCCAAAGCCAGATGCAAATCAAGGAAAAAGCAGCAGTCGTTGGACCTCAGCCTTCTTCTTCTGGAGTCAATGCCAAATGTGTATTTAGAGACACCGCAAAATATCACCAACTTACAATTTGTTTTTTGCCTTTGTTGAATGAGCTGTTCTGCTATAGAGTTTGTTGAAAAATAAACCTAATTCAGTTACTAAACGGAAAAAAAAAACTACCAGTCAATCTATTTTGCATTATGATAAACCAAGACAAATTAACTAGCCGAGAGAGAACCTTTTTCATTATTTAATGTGTAACTATTTAAAATGTTGGGAATGAAGAATGGGAAATAGCTCTCAAAGTTTAGCACAGTTATAAATGGAGCATCAAGCTTTTCCCCAAGTTATCTCAGGGTACATTTCCTGGGGGACATATCCACCTCACTGACAGAACTACCTAGAATACAAACAGGACCACTCGTCCCTGACCTGTGCTGCATAGGCTTCCTCTCCCTCCTCTCCTCCCTCCTCCCCTTCCTTCTCCTCCTTCTCTTTTTCTCCTAGTGTATGTGGATGACCATGCAGGTGCACATATGTGTGTTTGCAGGGGGAGGTCTGCATGCACACAAGTGCACAGTGTGTGGAAGTCAGAGGACAATCTTGGTACTAGTCTTTAGGTTCTGCTTTTTGAAACAGGGTCTCTCATGAGTGTGGAACACATTGATGAGGCCAGGCTGTCTACCCAGTGAGCCCAAGGATCTGTCTGCCTCTGCCTCTCCAGAATTGGGATGACAAGTGTACACCACTAAGCCCAGCCCTTTATATGAGTTTTGAGGATCAGACTTAGGTCTTCGTGGCTGCACAAGCAAGCACTTTACCTATGAGCTCTCTTCCCTGCCTGACCTACGTCTTCTAAGTAATTTTCCCCCCTCAGGATTCTTTTTTTTATATATAAAGAAGAAACAATAAAGGATAAAAAAAGAAACTAACTTGGATTCAGAGATTGTTAGAAATTAACTATTAAAGCCTCTATATTCAGTTGTTTTCTGTGAGAAGGAGGAAGACTTACCTATCAGAGTTTTGTTTCTTTTTTCTACACGGTTGGTTGTCATCATTAAAAGAAGTTATATTGGTGTCCAGTGTGCTAAGGTCATAGTTTTGGTTAAATATGGCACAATGGTAAGGGCAAGCAAAGAATCATCAAGCCAAAATGTCAACAGACTGGAATTTGAGCAATCATGCTTTATACATTTCCATGAATTAATTATCAGATCCTTCTAAAAGTTCAGCCAACTGAAAGCAGATTTCAGGGAGGTTTTATCTGTCTGAGCAAGGTGCCTAGGGTGCATGGGGATTAAGAGGATGGCAGGGGGTCCTCTCAAGGGAGAGGAAAAATTGAAAGAGCAGTTGCTAGAGCTGATGATGAACCTTTCCTACATGTCTAATGGGCTTAAAAACCAATTACCTACCAGAGCTCTACTAATAGTCTTATTACGTTGTCTTGTCCTAAAAAGAGAATTTGACTTGAACCCTCTTCCAATTCATACTAAATATTCTCCACTATTTTTTTCCTATATAAAAGAAAGCTCATTAAACTTCTTACTCACACCTTAAAGCTTCTTTTGGGACATTTACATCTAAAAAACTTGGAAGTTGCTATTCAGGACACACACACACACACACACACACACACACACACACAAAGCCTTGTCTATAACAACTTTTATAGATTATATATCATTTGCAGTTTCACATTACTCACTGAAAATTACACTTGTATTGTTGCTTTGAAACAAGAGACATACCCACCAACTTAATGACAATTCACACAATCCAGAGTCCTGACACCCTTCAGGTCTTAAAAAGTGTCCATGCCAATCTTAGCTACTCAGATCAGTATTTCTTTTTTCCTCATACATGGCCCCTAAATGTCAAATGAGATAACAATATTGTACTAAAAATGAGCAATAGTACAGACCATCAGCTTGGTACTGTGTCAGCTGTGTGATATGATTTATTCTCTAAAGCAGGATGATACATAATAAGCTTGCTTCCATTGAATATGTGACAAATGGAAAATTCTTGTTCATGGGAATGCCTTGATCCAGTGTCATAGCCAAGTGTTCATCATATGTTCAAACTTGGGGTTTTGTGGTACTGAGCTTTACTTCTAGGTTACACAGAGTTAATCTGGAACTGTTTATTACAGTTTCCTGGAGCCCTTTGTCTATGTCTGTTCCTACTTCTATAACAACCCCTAAACTTGTGATTTATTTTTTAAAAAATAAAAATTTCTTTCTATAATACTTGAGGCTGGGGAGTGCCAGGATGTGCTGCTGGCACATTCAGTGTCTAATGAGGAGTAATTCTACAGAGGGCATCCCCTAAAGGCATCTACACATGATAGAAAGGTAAACTGAAAGAATCCTGAGTCCTCCTGAGGCAGAAGAAAATGGAGGGTGGCAGAGATGACCAGCTCTCTGAATCTTTTACAAAGCCACTAAGCCCACTCAGGAAGTTCCCTCCCCATCATATCTTGATGGCCTCCCAAAAGTCTTACCTCTACCACCTTGACAACTGAAGTTTCAACATACGGATCTGTGAGAACACAGTTAACACACTTTAGAAGGCTAAACTCTAATTCTAAACTCATTTCCCAAACTTATTTGTCCCATGCTCACTTTTTCCCACTGAGCATTCTTCATGATCAAATGTTCCTCGGGATCTCTTGAGAAAAAAAAAAACACACACACATTTGACATCTGGAAGCCCTCAGTCAGAAAGACACCTAGAGATTATCTGATACATGCTAGCTGTTGACTAAATAATGTGAACCAGTGAGCAAAGGATTAACCTGAAAGAGTTCTATAAAGCAGGATGGGTACCACTTATGAGAAACCACAGGTCCCAAGAAACATGAGAGCTTCAGGCTTGTGGAGAATCCCTTTCACAATTGAAACCAAGTAAAATTGTGTCCCTGAACATCTGGAAAGTATTAAAAGCCATGTGAACCACTTTCTTTCCTCTGAGAACAAAAAAACATTAAAATAAACTGCCAAAGGAGATTTGGTGACTTACAAAGCATGCTGGTCCCCTGTCATCACTGCTTCCCAAAGACCAAAAATGAAGTGTTACTTGTGAGTGGATTTCTATATCTCCATAGCAACTTCTCTGCTTTTCAAACTTGCCTGTGCTCCTTACTTTTACAGTCAATATTTAACATGAGTCTGGGGAGCAAGGCCAAGCCATGTTAAAAGCATTGCATCCTGCAGGTCATGCATGCTCTAGGGAAGCCAAGAGGCACAACTGCAAAATAAAAACAGATGTGAATTTGATATAATTACAGCCATCCCTTCCAACACGAACAGCACATTCAGATTCACATTTTCTTTCCACTTGGAATCAGTCACATCACTGAATTCTTTCAAATAAATGAAAAATTGAGCAGCACTTGCCAGAAAGAATTACACCACGAAACTCCCACATGAATTTTGAAAATCCATTTGCATTTGAATGATGCAAATTGTGATTTAGTATAATAACGTCCACGTTAAAAAGGAGAAATTATGTGAAAAAGCTAACTTCCAGTCAAGTCTCTGCTCCTAGTCCTAATTGTGCTGTGCTAACTTGAATCTCTGCATCCCATGAGAAGCGGTGCTCTATAGAATAAAATACATGATGATATTGACCCTGCCTGCCACACCCATGGATTTCATAAGCAAATCAAATGCAGCCAACACATTTGGTTATTTCCTATTAACGTAATCTCAAAGATTCCTCATGGACAAAGGCCACTTCTACCCAAGGGTTGTTTGGTATGCAGGTATGGCATTCTGGAGCCATAATCTGAGTGGGCCTTGCTAATATACATACATGTTCAGATAATAAGAAGTATGGTAACAAATCTGCATTATAAAAAAATCATAATTTTTCTGGAAAAATATTCATCATTTGGCAATCTACAAACAACTGTGAACGTGTGTTTCCATATGTTCAGAAACAAACAGGGTAAGAATACAACCAATGTTGTTCAGTCATTTCTTAAAATGTTTTATTCATTTAATTTCTAAGAATGAATACCACAGTTCAGGAAGGGCGGCTAAGATATCTCAATTTAGGAAGAATATGGAGTTAAATATCATCTTCCTTTACTTCCTGCTCTGCCCCTACAGCATGGTACTCACTGCCCACCTTGTACTTAAGCTTAAAGTTTCCAAGCATTTTCACAAAGTCATAGGTTCTCAGACTTCAGACAGTCTTGGCAGTATCTAGTGTTATCACCCATCCCCCATCCCTAATCTGGAATTACTTCTTAAATGATCGACAGTAAGTTCTCCTCAATGAGGAGGCAGCTAGAAACACATCAAGGTAGGTGGCTAGATGTTCTCTGTGTTTCTACTCAAACTATGCCTCCATCAACAAGGCCAGCTCCCACAAAATTCCTCAGCATGTTTAGGAACATCACAAACTGACTATAGTCATTCCTACAAAAGTGAACTGTATTGCACCCAGTGGGATCTACTTCCCTAGAGCAAAGCTTCTCACACTCACTGGATCATGCCTCATGTGATGGGGAGTGCAGAACCTGCCATCCTTCCATCATCCTCTGATGGTCCTTCACAACCTCTCTCCCTTTACCTATCTCTTTTTGCTCCTGTTTTCTCATTTTCCTTCCCTGACTGTTCCTCTCTCGGGCCGCCTGTCCTGGATGAACCAAACAGCTCCCAATCTCCTAGACAAATTCCTCTTCTGACCTCCATCCCTACCATGCACCAGTCACCCATGCACCAGTCTTGAAAGCATCTTTCCCCTTTACTTCTTTCTCATCACAATTAGTGATATGTCCCCTCATCCATGCAAGACAGGTCAGCATCATAAGAAATTCTCTTCCTCCCTTTTTGCATTTTTCCAATAAATCTACTTCCTAAAACATTATTGAATTGTTTCCTCTTCCCCACTTCCTTCCACTGCTTCCATCCAGGTCATTGGGTTTCCTAGGATTGTAGTAACACTCTGGATGAAGGCTCCCTAACTCCAGTTTCATCTCGTCTCCCTCACTACAGCAAGAGTGATCATCTCAAGCCACAAGCCTGTCTGGGCTGTGCCCATTCACTCACGCTAGCTAACCAATCCCCCTTCTTGTCTTGCACAAGACATTTATACCAGACAGGTTTTTCAGAAAAATATAGTAAGTTGTATGTTTTATTTAATTTTATTTTACCTGTGTTTCTGCATTTTTGCCTGTTCACCACGTGCATGCCTGGTGCTCACAGAGGCCAAAAGAGGGCACTAGATCTCCTGGAACTGGAGTTGTAGATGATTGTGAGTGATCAAATGGGCTCTGGAATTGAACCAGAGTCCTCTAGAAGAGCAACCCGTTCTCTTAACCACTGGGCCATCTCTCTAGCCCTAAATGTATTTTCTTTAATAATACAAACTCAATAACCTCTTTTGTTTTTCTTTTAATTTTTGAGGTTGTAATATAATTACATCATCTCCCCTTCCTTTCCCTCCCTCCAATCCCTCCTATATACCGCTCCTTGGTCTCTTTCAAATTCATGGCCTCGTTTTTCATTTAGTATTATGTACACCACACACATACATGTAATATGTATGTATGCATGTGTTCCTAAATACATAAGTACAACATTCTCAGTCTATATAATGTTACTCGTACATACATAACATGTTTTCAGTGCTTGCAATTTGGAATTAGAAAACTAATTGGTGTGCTGGGGAAGGCTATTTCTCTCACTCTCAGCATTCCTTAGTTGCCTGTCATTTTTGTCTAGGGTTGTGGCCTCCTGGGATTTCCACATTTCATATTAGCATATCCATCATTTGGGCAGTCATGTTGTGGAGACTGCGTAAGTGTAGCTTCTGACACTCCTGGGAGCCATGGTGTCACTGCAAACCCCCTGTTTCTTTGGCTCTCATGGTCTTTCTCTAACCTTTTCTACAATGATCCCTAAGCCTTAGGTCGGGAGTTGTATTGTAGATGTATCCACTGGGACTAGAATTCTGCATTTTGATTGCTTGTGGTTTTCTGTAATGTGGGGACTGTTGGATGCTTCGCTCCTTTGGAAGCTTGCATGGTGTGTGTCTTCTGGTACCGTGAAAGCTAGTCCTCGGGGAGGAGACTTTCACATCAGTTCCAGCTCATAGGTTCTGAGCCCTGAGTCTGAAGCGCATGCTGTCCTCAGCAACAGGGACTTACTGTCCACCTGTGACCAAGGTCAACAGCAGCAGCCTGTAATGTTCTGGTAGTCTCTGGGACATCCCCGACCTGCAACTCAAAGTAGAGCTTTACATCTGGCCTTGGAATTTCTGTTAGAGTTTTTGTTAGATGTTCTTTAACAGAATATTGTCAATCCAGGTGGGAAATTTTCACTTAAACTACATATGTGTGTTTATACACCTATTTACATGTATTGTATGTAATTTTAGGTACACAACTATATTCTCATTAGTGCAAGTTCGAGTTAAATAAATGAAGCTGTAGTCAGAAAGGAAGACTTGCAGCTTCACAAAACATTCTGCACAGCTCATCAGCTCTAAGCTGTTAGTTGACAAGAAACATGGAAGAAACTACAACACGAAATGTAAAGATTTAAACAGTCTCATAAAAATATTTGTCTACCTAAATAAAATGTTTTTTTCAGACCCTCACACTTGGGTCAAATCAAAGGGATATGTCCTGAAATCCCTTTAGATTTTTAAAAAAGAAGCTAGTCTTCCATCCCCACCATCATTAATAAAACTGTGGTATTTTTAGGACTGCCTACCCACTTGAATGACTGGCCTTCCTGATCGAGTCCTCTAGTAGGGATAAATGCACGAGAGGAAAAAGTTTGGAGAGGATTGTGATTCAGTGACTGAGGCAAAAATCTTTACACCATTTTTCATGAGGCCAGATAACTTCTACATTGTGTGAACTGTCCCTTTCACAGGCATGTTCACAGTGGAGGGGAAAATGGATCCTGTTAGTCTTCAGTCATTTTTTATGGCATAAAGCAGAGTGAGTCCATTGGCTCCCCAAATGTCTTTGTTAGTGTTGTATCACTGTGAAGAGACAGCATGACCAAGCAACTCATAAAAAAGCAAATATTTCATTGGAGGCTTTCTTATCATTTCAGACAGTCCATTATCATCATGGCAGGGAACACAGTGTCAGGCAGGCAGGATGGTGCTGGAAAAGTAGCTGGGAGCTCACGTCTGTTCCACAAGTTGCAAGCAGAGAGAAAGAGTGAGACTGTGAGACTGGGCCTGGTGTAGGCTTTTGAAATCTCAAATCCCAACCCCAGTGACACACCTCCTCCAACAAGGCCATGGCACAGCCATATTTGATGGGAACAGCAAAAGTCATAAAGCCAGCACAGCTGCTCGACAAAGATCCAGTAAAGCTGAGCCACATCATGGCCACTGTGCCACCTTTGGTTTTCATCTCCACCTATGGCATACTTGAAGGACTTTCAGTATTTGCACAATTTGGGGATATTGGATTGATGGAAATTTTGTATGAATCACTTAAGCCTTCTCCCCATATTGCTTCTAAGCTTCCGCAGGACAGTCCTGAACATACTATTCCCTCCACTTTTTAGGGAGATAACCTTATCTACTTGAAGGTCTTCCTTATACCTTGAAGGTTGTGACACACAAAGAAGCCAGAGGTCTCTTCATGAGGCTATGATACATTCTTGAAACCCTTACTTAATCAGGAACAAGATAATCAAAACAAAGTAAATTTTAAAAGGTCAACTAGATTTGGTGGGCTAGAGGTGTTAGCCACAGTTCAGATTACAAGCCTCTTCCCACTGTACACTCAGACAATTATGTGACATACAACTCTGCCCTACATATAGACATATTGATGAGCAAAGTATGGAGTGGAAAGATAATAAAAGTATGAGATATCAGGACTTGCCCCTCTTAGAAAAGTTTGTAGCTGGAGAGCTTTTCTCCAGGCCCCACCAAGCCCCGCAGTCCCACAACCCACATATAAAATGATCACTCAGACGCTTATATTACTTAAACTGTATGGCCATGGCAGGCTTCTTGATAACTGTTCTTATATCTTAAATTAACCCATTTCTACTAATGTATAAGTTGCCACATGGCTTGTGGCTTACCAATATCTTTACATGTTGCTTGTCATGGCGGCAGCTGGCAGTGTCTCTCTGCCTCAGCCTTCCACTTCCCCCGATTCTCTTCTCTTTGTCCTGCCTATACTTCCTGCCTGGCTACTGGCCAATCAGTGTTTTATTTATTATCCAATCAGAGCAACACACATAACATACAGAACATCCCACAGCAAAAGTTAGCACATGCAGAGTCACTATGGTGTCATATGACCAAGGAATAACAGAATGCCAGAATTAGACATAAAGACAAACTCTATAAAGATATAAAATATAAACACTGAATTATGCCAGAATTTGAATAATAACTGCAGCAGCTTTGGCCTGAGGATTTTTCTTGGGCCACTCTGACCACTAAGAGTTAATAATACACTGTTTGGAACATGGCAAAATGCCCAGGATAGCTTGAAGATTTTGTTTTGGTCTAGTGTCCTTGAAGCAACCAAAGCTACCAGCCAGAGAACAGGCTGTCATATGTCTCTAGATTCTTAAAAATTGGGTTATGGAGTTAATGAGTAAGAATGATAACTCTGTTTATTAATGATGTTAAAACTTGAAGAAAAATGATTGGAAATAATAATTCTGCTCTGCCATAGTTTATTAATGATAACTAAAAGATGAGCAAAGGGAAGTAAAACACATGTCCCAAACCAAAAATGATATGATATATGTTTTGGAACATCATGAATGTATCCCTGCTTACTAAATTTAGTATAAATAAAGAAGCATTCTGGCTGCTAGTCAGTCAGGCTGCAAAATTCTCCCAACCATCATGGACTGGCTCACCTCCCTCCTTCACTAACTCCTTACACCCTCTGCTGGGACCTAGCCCACTGGTGATGACTCCTGTATGCTTCCCCTCCATCTCTCCTAAAATGAAACTAAGAAGTGTCCCGTGTCTGATTCTTCCCTGTCGCCACTCTAGTATCCACCCATCTTCAGACCCTGCCCTCATCTGGAGCTGGACTCTGGCAAGGCCACACCTCCTAATCTTTCCAAAACATTTAGTTCCACTAATGAGGGACCAAGCATTCCAGCATATGTGCCTATGGGGACCATTGTCATTCAAGCTACCACAATAAGTAAACACTCCTTTTCTTGACTCGTGTAATTTTTCATAAACAGACATCAAGACACAACTTAAGGATGACTTCAGAAGTTCCCAAATAAAATACTGCAGTTATGTTAATTTGACCAAAGTCATTTAGAAAAACAGTATCTACTGAGTTGTACTCTGCAGATTACACATTAGCTGGGTATGGTAAGGAAACTTGTAGTATTTTCTGACTTATTTTTGTGGGAGTGTGTATGCACATCTGCGTGTGCAGAGAAAGCTAGAGGAAAATATTGGGTGTCTTCCCCAGTCACTCTTCTCTTTATTTTTTGAGCAGGGTCTCTCACTGCACCTCAATGACTCAGCTGGACTGGATGACCAGCAAGAAGCCCAGGAGCTCCCCTTTGTCCCAGTGCAGCTATCCCAGGAACTCACTGTGGGTACAGCAAGTGCTTTCTTGAGTCATCCCTGGCCCTGATCTATTTTGTTTTTTTTCTAAAATCTCATCTGCAGTGACATAAATTAAACAGAAATCTTCTATAATTTTTAAATTTAACTTTGAAGGGTCATGAGCCCTGAAATTAAAGGACAAAAATACTGTTTTGAGAACCAAATTACTCCAAGGCCTCAGGTCTGGTATGGCTTCTACTCTGGCAATAAGCTACCACGAACTCTAGAAATACAAAGCACTGTTCCTGCATGGCTGCGAGTCCCTTCATGAAGCAGTCAGCATGCTTCTCTGCATTCAAAACTAGAAGTGGTTGGGTTTAAAGTTGCCCCTTTTCTTTTCTGTCAGCCTCTCCTGCCTGGAGACTTATCAAAATGCTGGTGGGAATCTGAAAGTCTGTTTATTGGTGTTGCCAACAGGCCCTAGGAACATTCATTTTTGCTCTGTGTGGGTTAAGACAGTTGTTTCCAAGTGGATGTATGAGCAAATATTATTTGATATGAATTTATGCTTATGTGAAAAACAAAGCAGAACACAAAACATGCAGTCACATCACAGTCCTGGGAGAGAGACAGTATAGGTTTGTTTATGTCAAGTCACTGCCCTATTTGATAACATACATATGATAATTTAGATCAAAATTATATGGAAAAATGAGACTAGTTTCTGTTTTTTAAAACAAAAAGTAATCAGATGTGTTTTTATTCTAGCTTATGCCATTAAATGGATGTGCATAGCCTCTCCGAGAACTTAGGGACTATTTCATGTACAAGAGAAAACTTTAAAAGAATGGAATGGAAAAAAGAGGAAAAAACATTCTTAAACATGATGCCAGAACATCAGTCTCCTATCTAAATGTCACAATCAGCTGAGGACAATGTCTCTATGATGGATTAAAAAAATAAGACTTGTAAGGGAAAACAAAAGTGTCCTCAAAGATATGCTTACGAAAGATTAACTTATGAAATGCTAATAAGATAGGAGAGGAAATGTTAAAAAAAATTAGATCATTTCTCCAGGCTGCACCAAAGAGATAACAATGTATTATAAACCAGAAAATTTTATATTTCCTTATGAAAATGTATATACATTTTGTCCTATTTTTGGTGTTTATAGCACATATTTTAAAGATCTCAAAACAGCACTAATTGTGGACACTTTGACTTCACCCTTTTAATAAGACCTGTAATTCATTGGTTAAAGATTCATCTCTATTTCAGCTCTTGGCTTAAGGGCCCTAATATCATATATGTCAACCTAGGGCTATGTAGCATATTAACTGAAAATGTCAAAAGTGTAATTCTTCATTACAACAGAAATAGGATTATAAAAATTAGATCTTTCAATTACAAATGACATTTACCACTCTAATCAAGGTTAGTCTTATATTCAGCTGGGGTCAGAGGTTGAATGGGAATGATACCTCCACCAGAATAACTCTGGCATAGGTCACACGGTGAAGTGTTGCCTGTATCTTTAGGAAATATTTCTGGGCAGCCATAATAATAGCAACATTTTATAGTGGGTTTTCAGTGTTCAGCTCCTGGTAATTGAAATAAAGGCCTCCTAAAAGTAGATGCCAGTCAGACATTGTGCATTAAGATCTTGGCTGTTGCAGACATGACCTAACCTTATTAAACACCAGTTTTCTGAATTGTAAGATGAATAGATATTATCTAGACACTAGGTTGTTATATACAAGATGAGGAAAATGATGCCATAAAAATAAGGAATTTCTTGAAGATCATAGACAGCTGAGACGTGGAAGAATCTAACTCAGTTTCTTTAATTCCTAAACTGTTTAATTCCTCAAACTGACCATGAAGCTGAAGTATGACCTCTGAGGATGACACACAGACAGTGGGGCAGTGTAAGCATAAACAATGACCTGGGAAAAACATTATCCGAGCACTGAAGAGGATAAATCAAGAGGATGAAGAGTTCAAGCACAGCCTGGACTCTAACATGAGATCCTCTATAAATGAATAAACATACAAATAAATAAATAAATAAATAAATAGAATTGTGTTGTGCTTTAATCTCACAATTTTAGGAAATTCCAGCTGTGACAGATTGTTTATCTGGACATCAAGGGTGGTAATATTTTCTAACAGTGTTTGATGCATCATTGTGGAACTTTAACAAAGTATCTCATAAAAAAATGAAACAATAAATTCATTCTAAATAAACCTGTATAGCCTAACATTTTATCATAGAGATGGAGTTGTACTGCAAGAGGGTTGAGATGTCTGATCCTGATGCTTGGTTATAGGCTAGACAAGAAGAGATAGGCAGTTGGAGTGACCAAGCTATATCTCCTGGCATATGTTGAGTAAATATGTGACACATATTTTTTAATTGAATTTAGCTGAGTTGGATTGAATTAAATGATCCTCTCTCTGTGATCTTCATCCATAATTCAGAAATGTTTGACTCTTGTCTACTTTCTTCTGAGTGTTCAACCTCTTACAATGTTTTATGTAATATACACATATCAGACATTTCAACTCAAGAAAAATAGAAATGTTCCACATTAAAAGATATGTGAATTACTTTCATTGCTTCTGCTTAATATATGAGATAGTATGAGTTGTCTGAGAGATGTAACACCACTCAACACTAATGCAGATTTAATGCAGGCATCCCAACTTCACTGTAGAACCCAGAAACAAGGTCACTGTGATTTTCTTTGTAAGAAGGTTGCTAGAATCAAAGTTTGATGATACAGAAGGTAAGATAACCTCGAGGTTACTCAACTTTTAAGCTGCCTCAGAGAAGTACATGGGTTATAGTTGGCCTTCCTTCTGAAAAAAGTGCTGTTTCCATAGAGTGCCTCTCTAAGGGGTTTTCCTACTCCCACTTCCTTGTTTGGTTGCTGATTCTACAGTTGCTTTTCTAAGCTCTCAAGAATTCTGTCCTGCCACTGTCTGCTTCTCTTTATTTCCCTCCCTGTTCAGCATATGCTTTGTAGTCCATTGCCTTGACAGCTCTTGCCAGTTCTTTGCTCTGATATACTTTTTTCTACAAGAAGGACCACATCTCATCAGTCTACTTCCTGTGCCTAAACATGGGCCAACAGGTATTGGTAGGTAAAACTTGACAACCAATCTAGGTTTGCACCTCTATAAACCATGATATTATTGACCCTTAGCTGAGAAACAAAACTCAATCATTTCTTTTATTTTTTTTTTTAACTAACTCAGCAATAATACTTCAGACCGTTTCCTTTCTCCTTAAACCTCTAAACTGTTCTTTCCTTCTCAAAAGTAGCCCAACTGTAGAAACTGTCTAAAGGTATACTCCAGGATTTTTCCACAAGACCAGCTCATTTATTTCCCCATCCTTTATAATAGCTAAGATATTTTAGTGTTTTCTAGTTATCAGGTGTGTGATAAATTCCTTATTTTAACATATATTTATATTACTTCTACTATGTTCCTAGAATAGACAAATGGATCGTATTGTCACCAAGACTTCGTTGTCAGATTTTTATCTATAATAATTCGTTTAATTTTCATATGAGCATTATGAGGCCTATATTATTATCACTTTTTCTATTAAGATACCTGAAACATACATGGTTAGGCTAACTAACCAAAGTCATCATATAAGCCACCATCTCAAAAGTATATGTTCTTTTTAGGACTTATTTTGATTCTCTTTAAAATTATGTGTATGGAGAGTTGGGTATGTGACTGTAAATACAGTGTCTGTGGAATTCAGAAGAAGACATTAGATATCCTGGAGCTGGAGTTTCAGGAGAAGATAAGCCATCCAAGCAAGGTGATTGTAATTGAATTTGGAACCTGCTCAAATCAGTACATGTTCTTGACCACTGAGCCATCTCTCCATGCGTTCTTGGTCTGCTCTCTGTAGACTTTTATCATGGTTTGAGTAGTATTTGTATTAGACATAGTATATTGAGTTGTGAGAAAAGCATCACAATATGGGAATTCTGCTCCTTAGTTTACACTGAGAGCTAATATGCAGAGGGCTCCCATAGGTCCCCAAGCCCTTGCATCTGGAAAGAAGAAAGCTGGGGTGTGGGTCAAGTCTCCAGAGCTTTATTTTCACCTCTGCAATGCCTGCTGCTCCACAGGAGGCTAATCCTCTCTGTGAGCTCTGCACCCTAATCCACCCTGCATTTGCAAGAACCTCTGTTCTGCAGCCTCAGCATGTATGGATAGTAACAATTAATAGGCACAAGGTTTTCCCATCTCAAAAAGGAAGCCCATTTCTTCCGGCTTAATTTTCATAACCTTTCTCAGGGTGTGTGGTTAGAGCTCTCGTCTAGTTTTCTTACCCAAGGTTTAGTGCAGCAGCTGGCATGCAGCAGATACGTAATAATCACTATGGAGTGGAGAGAGGAGTAGGGCTGACCTTAGGAAAAGGGATAAATGGAGAATGGCCACACGATTCAAGTTAGCTCACCCCAGAAACTATTAAATATTTGACACATGAATTTATTTAAAATTTTTTTAATTAATTTCCATTTTGAAAAAGGTGATACAAAGTCAGAATTTTCTCCACCTCCTTCCTGTAAATTAATACAAAGTATTGAGAAAAGTAACAAATAAACTCATATTATGTTCTGAACAATAGTTAGTGATAACTAAGTTCAGATGAAACAGAAATTCAAAACCTCTAAAACACAGAGGAAAATGATACCTCACAATGACTGCACAGCTGAAGAAAAGCCAGCAAAGAACACATCCTCCAGGTAAACAATCCCACTGCTGGGCATATATTCAAAAGAAATGAACTGGTGTCTCAAAATGATGCCTGAACCTCCAAGTCTATTGCAGTATTAGTCACAGTAGTCAGGAAATGGAATCAGCCTAAAGACCCATCAATGGATGAGCTGATAAAGAATATATGGATTTGGTTCAGCCCTTAATCAGAGAGGAGTTCTTATTTGCAAAAACATAAATAAAAGTAGGCTCAAAATATAAAGACAAATACTGAATGATATCACATAACTATGGAATCCAAAAGTTTGAATTCATAACAATAGAAGGCAATTAGTGATCTTCAGAAACTTAGAGTTGGAGAAAATGAGAAAATGTTGGTCAAAGAAAAACCTTTCGGTTATCAAATGAACATATTCTGGAGATTAAGTGTGTCTCGGGGTAACAATAAATGTGTTAATTAGCCTGAGTGTGGTCATCATTACGCAATGTGTACATACATCAAAGTATCACATTATACATCTTAACTATCTTAACAATCTTCATTTGTCAATTGAATCTTTAGCAAAATAGAAAACAATGAAATGTCTTTTAAAAGCAATGCTGTGATACAGCACTAAGATGAGAAGTTATCTTGTAAACAAAAGGACACTTCAACAGAGCAGCCATGGGCAAATTTCATATCGTGAACCTGGTGTTCACCTTATGTTTGTTCTAAAGCAATGAATCACCTATTTTAGGAACCTAAACAGATGACTCCATCTTCCATTGCGTTTTCTGAGAAACACACCAGTGAACGTTTCCCACATACTAAGCAATGCAGGTAAAAGCAAAGGAGTTGCCGAATCTCTAAACTATATGAAAGAACCACCAAAGCATCCAAAGATGGCTAAGACAACACAGGTATCACTTAAGTTATTATTAAGACTTATGGTTTCATAAGAAATACTCCTTTTTTCCCTCTCTAGCAATATATATATATATATATATATATATATATATATATATATATATATATATATATATATATATATATATATATAAATGATTTCCTAAAGTTGGTGGCATCTATCTCCTATAACCTGACAAGACTTCCAGTGTAGAGGTTGGGACACCAACCCAGCCTCAAAAACTTCAACCTACAATTTCTTCTGCCTGCAAGATATGCTGTGGTAAACATGGTACAAAAATTGGGGCGTAGCCAACCAATGTCTGATCCAGCTTGAGAACCATGCCATCAGACAGAGCCTGGAGAACCAGGAACCAGAGACTAGATAGCTCAGAGACCTCGGATAGAACCAAACAACTGAGGGGAAATGAAATGATTTATAATGATATCCTAGTGATATTCTACTATACTCAGGCAGAAGTTTAACATAGTCATCATCAGAGAGGCTTCATCCAGCAACTGATGGAAACAGATGCAGAGACCAACAGTCAAACATTAGGCTGAGCTCCTAGAGGGGAAGAAGGATTGTAGAAGCCAAAGGAGACAAGGAAAACCCCTAGAATCGACTAGCCTGGACTCATAGACTGAACCAACAATCAATGAGCCTGCATGGGTCTGACCTAGGCCCTCTGCATATATGTTATGGTTGTGTAGGTTGGTCTTCTTGTGGGACTCCTAACAGTGGGACTCTTTAGCCTGCTTTGGGGACTCTTTTCTTCCCACTGGGTTCCCTCATCCAGCCTTAATACAAGGGGAGGTACCTAGTCTTATTGAAACTTGATGTGCAATGTTTGGTTGATATCCTGGGAGGCCTGCCTTTTTCTAAAGAGAAATGGAGGGGAGTGGATTGGGAGTGGGGGGTAAGTGTGGAAGGGAGGGACTGGAGGAGGTGGGGGGAGGAACTTTGGTAGCAACGTAATATACAAGAGAAAAAGGTTGATGGCATCATAACATTATATTTAAAAATAAAGATGTCATGGAGACTCTGGAAAATTTTTACTTTAAATGAAAATACAAAAGCAGAACACAAAATTGTAAAGAGAGTGATGTCTTTTATAATAGTTTTGGGAAAGTACAATCATTCAAAATTTTCAGTCTATAAAATGAGATGACAGTTAACTCTTATTTTCCTATGCACTTACACATTTTTTTTAAATTATTGTAAAAACAATGTGTTTTAGTTAAACTAACATTTAAAATATTAAAAATATCCTCCAGGTACCTACAACCTGTTCTATGCCTTTATTATCATTATTTTCCAACTCTCTTTACATTTCATGTATTTCACGCTTTTTCTTTGTTGTGATGTACATTCTATAGACACAAAAGTTTTAAATTCTGTCTCTTGCCTGATTTCTGGATTGAACTAAAGAATTTCAACCCAGTCTTTCTATATTCTTCACACTTTGACAATGGTGAATACAATTTTCTCAGCTTTTACTATTTTAACCAGAAATGCCTCACTTTAATTGTTTAATTTAATTTAAGGGGAATTTGATACATGAGTAGTGTATTTACATTTTACAGCATTTCTGTTGGGTACCTTGTCAGTCAAAACTGGCAATAAACGCCCCTCAACCGGCACATCTAGGTAGATGGGCAGTGTCCCTGTGGTGGCCAGCCTCCACCCTTGTGCTCCCATGTGCTCTTTGTCTCTCTGAACCTGATGGTTTTAACTTAGCATAATGTATTCCAGTGCCATCCATTTTTATGGAAATTATAGGACTCCAATCTCTGTAGCCCAATGATAAGCCACATTTTTAATGTATTCATTCACTGATAGATACTTTTCTTGACTTTATATCTTAGCTGTTATAAGCAGTGTTGCAGTAAAAACAAGTGTTCAAATATCTTGTGAACATGCAGAATTTCTTTCCTTTGGATATATATCAAGTAATGAGACTTTTGGGAAAATGGTAGTCTATCTCCAGTTCAGTGAGAAGCCCCTCCCCGTTTTCCATGACTAACTCATCTTTCTTAGTGCTTTTACTTGTTTTGAGCTTATCGACACACCTCAGGCTCTTCTAAGATCAGGCCTATAGGACACCAAGTATATTTTTCAAAATTTTTTCACATAGCTTGATTTCTATATAAAAAAAACTGAAGGGAAAAAGACATATTTTCCTGAGTATATTAGTGATAAAGATCCTTTAAATCAACACTTTTGTAACCATGGACATTCAGATAGTAACTTTGATATCAAGCACTAGCATATCATATTCATATTCACACAGATGAATAAGGAAAGTGTTTGGTTGGAGCCTCTGGCTTGCCCCTGCATGATCTCGGAAGCTCCATTTCTCTCTCTCTCTCTCTCTCTCTCTCTCTCTCTCTCTCTCTCTCTCTCTCTCTCTCCCCTTCTCTCTCTCCAAACCCCACCCCCTCAGAGAGTCTCCAGACAAAGGGAAGGCACCAAAAAGCCCAGTTCCACTCTTGGTAGTGACTTCAGCTTCCTTCCCTGAGGCTGCCAGCTGCTCAAATCCCCACCTAAGCACGAAGCTTTTGACCATACTTGGGCACAAACCCAGCTTGTGGCCACGCATCATCACCCCTCACCTACAACCTATAAAATCTCCCTGCTTTAGTTTGGGGGCTGGATTTCTCTGACCTCAATCTCTGGGACCAGAGAACCCACTGGAGAGTTGTTTTGCTCAATATACCTGTTGTTACACTTTTTCAGTTTGGCTTGATCTGGCTTACTGCGTCAGCAGAGAAATTTATAGTGGGGTTGCGGTGGGGGGCAGGAAGCTTATTAGAAAGTAGACCATAAGAATGAAATAGAAAGAAAGAAACATTGCAGGAGTCTCTGCAACCTCTGTGGCAGCAGAGTAAAAAGGCATTTCGGTTTAATACAACTAAACAACCAGTGTTTGGTTCATACTTCAGGAACCTGACCCCAAGTAGTTGTCTTAGGCATATTTAAGAACAGCACAATTTGGTGAAAACTTATTCTGGTGATAACTCACTCAATCCCATATGTACAATGAAGCACACATAAATCTCTTTGAGGGACAAAGTAGGCTAAATGAAGATCAGACATTGAAACATTTTGTAAGGTATATTTGACCCTCCCATAAAAAAAGGTTCTACAGATTGACTGAGAAAAAACAAGCTTATGAAAAGTGTCTAGGGGAGGATATGTGTGGTCTCCAGAAACTCAGATAGAGGCTAGAATGCATGGCTGCTCCCAGCCTTCTGGACAGATAACAGGTCTTGCATTTCTTCTCTTGAAGGAACAAGTCTCCATGCCAAGATTCTAGTTTTCCCTAGTGCTTATCTTTAGCACAAGGACCTGTGTGCCTCCTACAAAGCATAGCCTGAATTAAGCCTCAGAACCAGAGGGACTTCAACAAGTTGGATTCTTGCTAAAGAATGGGCCCCCAGGTCTACCTTTCTCTCTTCCCTAGCTCCATGTAAGTTTTATTGCACTTCCAAAATCTACCCCTTTCCTCTCATGTCTATTTTGCTTTTCTACTCTCAAAATAAACTCTGTAATTGCCATCAGTAGCCTCAGGTCACAAACAGGAAGTGAAGTGAACCCCAACTTCATATAATTGGGTCCCTCATCTGTCAACACAAACAGAAATATTCCCCCACACAGCGTGTCTAGGTAGGTGAAACAGATTCCCTGTGGTTAGCAAGCCTCTGTCCTCTTTCCTCATATAATCTCTGTCACTCACAAGATCTATGGGTGGCCTTCCTACAAATGTGGCCAGACTATAAGCACACCACCAATTGATTCCACCAACAAAGGATTCCAGGCCCTAAATTAAACCCTGTTGCTGGTGTCGTCAATCAGCCAAGTCTCTCAATTAAAATTTGATTACCAGAAGTGTTGTTTTGACTTTCCTCACTCTGATAAGTCAATTCATTTGATGGTGTAATTATAAAATCATTTAAGCATTTAACCTGCAGCCCATAGGCATGTTTAACTTCCTACTCGTGCCCTATCCCACTTCTTATTAGTCAAAATAATAAATAAAATCTAGTTTCCGTGCTACTCATTCACAATGGAAAAGAAGTGACTGGGTTGGTCTGGGATTGAGGGTCAAGACTTACAATGCTTGGAGAAACGCTTTGCCCAGAGTCTTGGACACACAGGTGATAAGACGGAATGCAGGAGCTGTCACAGCAATACAGAGAACAGTTCAAACTAGTGACAACACCCATGAGCTCCTCACAAGAAGACGTGTATACAGGACAAGTTCGAAGGAAGGGAAAAGAGGGTCTGCTGACACTATTTTGTCACTGCTGCACTAAGACACAGACTTTGCAACTTCAGAATCTGCCAAAAATAGTAAAATAAGGCTGCATTTCATTGCTCTGTCATGTGTGAGATGTTCATTAGCATTCATGCAGGCAGGCAGAAAATTACAGGAGAAAGGAAGAAATTACATTCCAAGCTCGTCCCCCACCATGAGCTACAAATTTAGCATCCTCAGCACAGGAGGAAACCATACCCTGCTGGCAGCCAACTCATCCTCAACCCAACCCACCATGAAAACACAGAGAAAGCAAAGGACGCCTGCGTCTTTATTGCTTTGGGGATCTCATGAGTATTTGTCAGACACAAGAACAATCCCTAGAAGTGTTACATAAGCTCTCTGTTCACCTGAAGTGCTATGTTCCCTACCACAAGCCTGTTAACTTATTAAAACAGGGGTATGATGAGCTTCTTTAATGATCAATGCACTAAAATCTGTAGAAAGGGGAAAGGGAAAAGAAAGACTCTGCTCAGAGCACCAGTGGTCTGGGTTCCATTCATGTTTCAGCCCTATTCTCTGTATCGTTTTCAGAAGAGGATATTCTCTGCTTGGTAAGCTGTCTCAGTCTCACATGAAAGAGGCCTTGATGCTGGACTTGACTTTCATCTTTGAGGTGATAATATTGCTTCCAACTCTGCAAATTCCCAACTACCAATCACATCATGGAACACAGGAATTAAACAAAGCCAAGTGCTTTACAGCGTTCTTCAGTGCACCCTGTAGCCCACTGGTTAACAAGAAACAGAGTAGATCGGGGCACGTATCACTTCTTCTTTGCTTAACTGGCCTGACTCTGATGGGACTGTGTACATAACAACCTAACGTCCATGTGCTGAAAGGGAACAAGGTTGGCTGAATACCCAATACCAAAATTCTGACAACTTCATTATGTATTTGAATGATGTATAATGAGAAGACCTCAGCTTTACCCAGCAGCAGCCTAGACTGACTAGTCTATGAGCTAAGTTAGTATTTAATTGTGAAGATTACTGATGAGGAAGAATAAAAGCTACCACAAAGTGTGTGGCTTTGTATTGACTTCCTGTCACCTGCCTCTAAAATACCTTATATTGATGCTTCACAAATGACTGACACCTCTCAATTTCTATTGTCACTGTTCTTCAGGTCATATATAAAGACATGGCACAAAATCTTGGTTCCCCCTCCCCTTTCCTTTAATTCTATACCTGAGCATATTTTTTTGACACTTAAAACAATAAAAACAACAAAAGATGACCTGGGATTTTCTTTAGCCAGTTTTTAACATAGCACACCCACCGTACGTATTGAACCTGGCATGATGGTTCATGCCTCTGACCCCTGAGGCAAAGGGACTGCCATGAGTGTACAGCCAGGCTGGGCTCCAGTGGAGATGCTGCATCAAAAACACTCAAAATGAGGGAGATACAAGACGAAGCTGGCCCTTATCTGTAAGTGTAGAATTTATATTGTTTCATCCACATAGAAGATCATTATTCCTACAAGTAGCATGTATGTGTGTGCGTGTGTAATTGTAAAAGAATGTTTTGTTGTTATTTCTGCTTGAGTAACTTTTAGAAAGAGAAGTTTAAAAACTGAATTTTAACATAATATTTAATGACATAAGCAATTGTTTACTATACAATACTTATGACAAAAACAGAGCGAACCCTTTATGTATACGTAATAGAACATCTGTGTCTGCCTTGTTAAAAGAAAGTAATTCTAAAATATCAGTTGTCATCCTCTTGTGACAGTGGAGTTAGGCCAGGAGTAACTTAAAATTACTTCTTCGTGCTTTTAGAAAATTTCTAAATTGAGTATGTATTATTTTTTTTGTAAGCTGAAAAACCATACTTGTTAGTTTCATATGTTGGATTTTCCTCCATTTCCACCCACATTTTCTTGTCCATTTGCAAGATATTCTATGCCATTAACTTCCCTTCCAGAGTCTTCAAGCCCCATGTCCTAAAATGCTGCTTCCAGAATGTAAATTTAGGGAGCAGGCTGACTTCTGGATGACTCCAGCACTTCTTGCTACAGGAAGTAGCATGAGACAGAAGAATTGGCTCCTTGTTCCTACCCTCCTCCAACAGTAATGTAGAGACCTTGGAAATCCCGCTAAGTTCCCAGGTCTCCTTCTCGCCATATATGAACTATATGGTTGGGCTGAATGACCCCAGAGACCCACGCATCTGGAAATTTCTCCTTTTTCTTGAGCTCTTTACCCAATTGCAGTAGAAAGTTTTAATTGGCCGGAGTGTGAAATGATTGCAGAGTTCCATTTACAAGGCAAACAATTCTCATTCAACAAGAAGGGAAGCAAGCCAAGAATCATAAATAGCCAGGGGATCCAGCATGCTGTTTTATATTAGAACAAATGTCCCAGGCAAAATATCCATTCCAGATGTAAATCCAACCCAAATATCTACAGGAAGCAAATGGGGTTGGGGGGAGCTGAAGAAGTATTTTCAGAAACATTAAATTATATAATGCTCTAAGCATAAGTAAGGAGTTAGCGGCATATCCAAAATTTAAGTTTAATGGAAGTTTAAGCTAAATTCATCTGAATAAGTAACACACTTATAAATACCTGTAATGTAATCTTCATCTGAGAAAGTCCAACCATTACTTGGAGGTAATTATGGACATCTAAAAGTCAATTTAAAATTATTTAAGTTCTGCTAAATAGATGTAATAGTAAACCAACTCCTAATGACTCATCATTACATCCATAGATTAAGGCACCTCATTAGAGAAGCTTCCATTTGCAGAAGATGACGGTCAACACCAAGAGCCACAACCGACCAAGGTGCAAAGAATATAAGACTGTAGAAAGTTAAGCCCTAAAAAGAGCATATATACCTGATTCCCTCCCCCACAGGCTCAGGGATCATTGTAGAAGAGGCAGCAGAAAAAAAAATGCAGAAGCCAGAGGTGGCTTTTAAAAACAACTAGAAGAAACAGTGTCTTCTGGACATAGCTGGACAGCTGTATATAATGAACTCCAAGCTGCTAGCTGTGGCACTATCC
The DNA here is from genome assembly GCF_049852395.1 of Peromyscus maniculatus bairdii. Classification (NCBI taxonomy): domain Eukaryota; kingdom Metazoa; phylum Chordata; class Mammalia; order Rodentia; family Cricetidae; genus Peromyscus; species Peromyscus maniculatus. The sequence goes on from NC_134860.1 coordinate 100,469,881, forward strand.
ACAGGACCTATACAAGCCCCAGCCAAACAAAATCCCAGAAGTTCTGCTCCTAGCAGAGGAGCTGTTACAACTACTAACTGCTGAGAGAGGAAGGGTCAGTTTCTCTAGCAGTGCAGATCCAGATAAGCCAACCGTGTTTAAACGGAGAGATGCTCATCCACAAATATTTGGACAGTGCAAATTCGCCCAGATGTGAAGAAAAAGGGCACAAGATGGGTACAAGGGGAAGTGAGGTAAGTGTGGGAACAGTGGCAGAGGGAGAGTGAATGTGACTGAAGCCCATTGTACAAAATCCTCAAAGAAAGAACTGATTTAAAATCCAACATAAAAAATAAAGATTATATAAATAACACGTGAATTTATTGCAAAGGAAATTAAAACCAGACAGTTGAACAGACAGTGAAAAAAAAAAAACAAAGTTCCCCTTCACTAAACCCTTATATGCCACTTCTCCACCTACAGAAACCAACGATTTAAACCCCTTTGTTCTAGATGTACACAGCTTCATACTGTTCCTATCTGTCTCCTGCAAGGCACTACAAGAATATCTATAAATATCAGATGTCTTTGTTCTGTCAAATTTTAATGAAAAAACTTGACAAATTTCTCACTAAAACTGAAAGTTGCTTTTCAAAGGAAAATCCATTATTTATACCCTCCAGAACTGATTCTAACCAGGGTTCTCCATCTCTGCTAATCTTGTTGTTTTTGACATAATAGGCAAATAGGCCTCAGTTCTGCAGGGACAGCTTTCAGTAGGACAGCTAGTACAGTGTGGGACCATCTGTGTGTAGGTTTTGACCTCCTGGAGAATGGGGTATGCAGACCTGCTTGTTTAGACTCTTTGCCAAGTTCAAAAGATGTCACAGTGTTTACGACCAATTGAAAATGCATCTCTCTATGGAACCCTGCCTTAGGAACCAATACCACGATTCTCCCTGCTCATTCTGAAAGACCTGCAAACGATTCCCAGACAGGTCTGGAGGTCCAAGAGGAAGAATTAGAGAACCTTGGGCATCCTAAAGATGAAGAGATGCCTTTGCCAAATTCAAGCCCCTACGGGATTACATAAATATAAAGCTAAGAAGCAAAACCAATTCTGTAGAGAGTCAAAAAATTCAGTGAAGATTTTGCAGAAATCTCTAATGCATATAGGAAATAGGAAAAATAATCCAGGGAATAAAATTCAGTGAATCATACGTCTCATATCCTACAAACCTGATCGTAATGGGCTTGGAGAGGAAGAAGGATTTCCTCAGTTGTTGATTGCTAACTATGCTAAGGATCTAATATAGATTGACTGGTTTAAGTTCGTACTACCTGGAAGGTGCTATTAATAGGTCACCCATGCTTTAAAGGGGGGAGGAATCTAGCACACACAGGGCAAATTAGCTTCAACTGCGTGGGATCCGGCCTCTCCTTCCCTGCAACAAAAGGGCTGCAGCAATTCCAGCCTTTGCATTCTCGCTGCATCATTCAGTGAAAAAGAAAACCTCTGTTGAAACTCATCTCACCGACATGCTACATACTTTCCCTGTGTGAACAGGAAGTCCGGGTTTTGCTAATCAGAATAGACAGCGAAGGGCTCAGATGTAACTCAGTTGTGCAGTGTCTTGCCTAGAGAAGACCAGTAGTAACATTTGGAGGCATATGTGAGGTGCACACCCACCTAAATATCCTAGCTGTGAGTAAGAGAGAGGTGAAGGTGTCAGGTAGAAGGGGGGTGAGGAAGCTGGGTACTCTGGTATAGCACTCATCAGCCAGAGAGAAACAAGACACAGGAAGTTTCCCCAACAGTGTAATTGTGATCATATTCCACCTGAAAACTATCAATTCCTGTCAGTTTGTTCTGAAACACTGTATCTCCTATGCCATTGCTTTTCAAAGAAAAACCAAATCTTCATTCCATTGCCTCTTCTTTCGAATCCATTTCCCACAGGAACGATCACAGGTTTACAGCTCATGTCGGGCATGCTAGAAGTGGGTGGGGTAATGTTTTATCAGGGATCTCATATGAAATCAAGACTAATGTAAACTTCATTTGTAGAGAAAGATCGAGATTTCAAATAAGAAGCTCATTTTCCTCTCTTCATCTTATGTACATTTTTTTTTTTTTACTTCACTCCTGAGTTATGGACTTGGTGCTTTGCAAGCACTCAAGGACAGCACAAAAGTGAAATCAGGAACAGGGTGCTTTCACAGAGAGTACTCCAAACCGTTCCTCTACTTTCAGTCTAAATAGATAATTAGCTATCCAATTTAAAAGATGTTCTTGAATGAAGATGGCACAGTGTTCCTTACAAACATGTTTTAAAGTTTAATGATCGTTGCTATCAGCATGATGCTTATGTTGAAACTAGCAGTGAATTGAATTTCACCCTAAGAATGTTTGTTAAATGTAGAGTGCCTACTATGTGGCCATCTTGAAGTTCACACTCGTGTGTCTCCATAGAAAATGCTCTTTATAGAACTGGACTTAGTAAGCTGGAAAAATCACAGTTTCTTGTACACGAGCTGATCAACACCCATGTTTTCATATTTGAATAGCTACACTAAGCAAATTGCTTGGAAAACAAGCATAAACATTACCCTTGATGCTTGTAATCCCAGAACTGGTAGACTAAGGCAGGGGAATCACAGCAAGTTCCAGGCTAGCTTGGGCTGCACAGTAAGACTGTCTCAAAAAATCAAACACTACCCGACCCTGCCTCCCAGGGTACATGTTCTCATCTCCTTTCCTAGGCATTCATTGTTCCCATGGTTTTTCCTCTGAGCCTTCTGCTATTTTTTCTGAGTTATGATAAATTGATATCTCAAAATTGAACTCCACAAATAGACACAACCATTAATGGACTCTAGAAAATTACTAGTTTAGGGGGAGTTAGCAGATCCCTAACCACAATACCTTTCTATTAAGTTGTGTTTGAGTGGAAGAGAAAAAGAAATCTAAAACTGAAGAGCCAAGGTAGTAGATATCAACTAATAATTAGAGATAGACACTTCATATCTTTGTTACTAAGGATGACTAAGCCAATAAATCCCTTAGCTAACACCAGCTGCCCATAATCTAAATATATCAGCAACCATCCCCCAGCCTTCAGTGTGCATAAAATTGCTGAGAAGCATTAATCTTATCAAAGTCTATGAAGCTGAAATTCATGCAGGTTTATAGCTGAATGGGTTCCAAGACCATTCCAAGCCTCTTAAAGGTGACAGAAAGCCTCAGAGAAGGTCTTTTATAGAGGGCCCGGGGTCCTCTGGATGTCAGAATTCCTCTCCAACTCTAGCCAGCAGCAGGAAGCTAAGCAGAGCTCTTGCAAGGATAGTCTAGAAGTGTCTCATAGTGGGAAGTCATTCCTTACACTAAGTCAAATCTCCTCTGTCATTCCTACCGAAGCATGTCTAACCCCTCTCCCAGTGACAAGCCTTCAAATATGGGTAAGGCAGATAACATGCCCCCTACAAGTTGTCAGCCACTGTGTTCTTCAGAAGACACCCTACGGACTGCATTTATCTTACATTTATCTTTTTTCTTGTCTCATTTCTTTAATAAGTTAAATGATACAAACCCAAACTTGAAAAAAGTTTACCTGCTCCCTTTTCTAGCATGTCTCTCTATTCTAGATATCTATTTCATTTGTTTGTCTCACAGGACTGAACAAATACGTGAACCTGTTCATACCATAATAAGCACTCAACTTAAGGAGTGAGTGTGTGTGTGTGTGTGTGTGTGTGTGTGTGTGTGTGTGTGTGTGTGTCATGATTCAAGGTTTATACTGCTTTGTGTCTGTTTAAACTATGCTCTGCTGATTCCTCTCCCATTGAGTCTCTGGAGTCTATCTCCTCCGTTCAGTTCTTTTTGCCCTGTGGATTAAGGTCAGGTGGCAAGTGCCTCTCTGTTCTGCATCATCTAATTGATCATGCTGGTGTGACATTTCAATCTCTGCTTCATCTGGAGAAGCAGGCTCCAGTGACGTGACGGTGCTCTGAAGAAAACACAGGAGCAGAAAGGGCTTATTAACCTCTGGGAAATGGTAGCACACTCCGTGCTTCTCCTAACACCTGATCATTTTCAAACAGGAAAACTTTCAATATGCCAAGCCCTAGCTGTGAACGTGAGGCTTTGACAAACAGAACGTGAGATCGCCTTTTGAATGGTTTTGCCGCTGTCATAGGAGGGGTTGAAATAATTGCCAATTATGAACCCACAGAAACATCAGGACATTTATACACTGCTATTTAGATAGCTGTCTCTATAATGTAATTCTAAATAGTGAGATCTGACATCATCTGAAAGGATTGTGTCATAATCCCAGGTCAGACCAAAGCATCCAATATAGTTCTAGTTTCCACCCTGTATCACATCTTCACCCACTGAAATCAATTACTCCTCAAAATACCCAAGATGATGGGGTGTTTTACAGAGGACATCACTGAGGCTTGGAGACTTGTGAGTTTGTGAAGTTTATGTAAGTGCCAGCTGAAAGAAATAAGTTGGTAATAGACTTGGTCTTCTATACTCTTCAATGTTTATCATATCTCTTCTGCTCTGAGATTTAATATTACAAAGTTGTATTTTCCCTGCCCTGGATTTTAACAAGTGAAATAGAGGGGAGGGGAGAGAGAGAGAGAGAGAGAGAGAGAGAGAGAGAGAGAGAGAGAGAGAGAGAGAGAGAGAGAGAAGGGAAGGAGGAAAGAAGGAAGGGAGGAAGGAAGGATTGATTCTAAGGTGGCTACAAAATATCCTGAATGGCAAATTGCTAGAACATTTCTTGGCAATCAACCCTCACCCTGACCTAAGTAATTTGTGATATAGACCGGTATAAACACTCATACTGTCTATGAGCAGTGCAAGGCTTCTCAACATTTGCTCATGGCCTCACCTTCTGTTCCATTCAGCATAAACCTGACTCTATAAAACTGTTTCCAATAACCATACAGAACCCTCTTATATTCTGTAAGTCCCTGGTTTTCCATTCTCTGGGTTAAGACATACTTGAGCAGATACAGGGAATACTTCTTTCTCTGAAAATATTCCTGATTTTCCCCACTAAAATGTTTTAAGACTAAAAGAAAAAATCTGTAGGATAGACAGAGACTTTTCTTTCTGAAATTTTCTAGATATTTCTGGACCTTCACACCATTTACTCTGGGATTAATCACATAAATATCATGGGCCATTTTAAGTAACTAAGAACAGAACAAAACTTTTTTTAAATCTCTGCTTTGCCATTTTCTTTATAATTGCCGGCTGCTGGCATATGTTCCCTTGTCTGTAAAACGTTGATAATATTATCCTACTCCAGGGAGATTTTGTAAGGGTAACGGCAAGCAATTGGCCCCTTAGATGTCAGAGAACTCAGAGAAAGTGGGGCAGTAGAAGGATACCGAGAGAAGCCCAGTGACCTCTGGCCAAGTTAAGGATGGAAGGAATCTTCTCTAGCAGGAGGTCTCTTCTATGATCTAGTTCTTCTTCTGATGCCGCAGTTTCTCTGACAGCCCTCCTCCAGATCCTCGAGAGCTATTATTTGGACATTAAAGCCCTCGGTTGGAATTTTGTTTGAGAATTCCATATTCTGAAAAGGATCACTGCCTGCAGCATCATGCAATCTTTATTAATGCAATAGTCATTCAATTTTTAAGAAAATTCCAGCAAAGTAGAGTCTGTCGATTTTCATGTTGGACTCCAACATGACCTTTCATTCTCTGATTTCATTTTTTAATGGTCGACAAAAGTTTTACCTTATTAAAGCAACACCTGAGAGGGAACCAGCCCATAATTCTTTCATACAAGGTCACTCTTGAGGTAGTAAAGTAACAATTCCTACCGAAGAGCAAAGGAAAACAAGAAACTGACCTCCCTTGGATGCTACCATGCTCTGAATCATGTAAGAGAGGCACAACATTTTGGGCTTTAAAAGAAATTATATAGAGAAAAGTAAGTTACCGTAATATGCAATATTGAATTCACCAATAGGTCTGAACTGCCCATTTTTTTTCTTCTGAAAGCAAGTTTCATTTACAGAAAAGATACATCAGGAATTGTATCAAGCTACAACTTACTAACAACAAAGATCAGGGTTCAAAATGTAACCAGTTAGAATACTTGCTTTTTACCACAAATGTTAGTATTTTCAAATTAACACACATACTTCAACACCAATCACTTAAAAAAGCTAAGCTACAGCCGGGCAGTGGTGGCGCACGCCTTTAATCCCAGCACTCGGGAGGCAGAGGCAGGTGGATCTCTGTGAGTTCAAGGCCAGCCTGAGCTACCAAGTGAGTTCCAGGAAAGGCACAAAGCTACACAGAAAAACCCTGTCTCAAAAAGCCAAAAAAAAAATAAAAAATAAAAATAAAAAATAAAATAAAAAAAAGCTAAACTACTTAATTACAATAGTATTTGACCAAGATATATATCCATACACCATCTCTAAATAACTAGTTACTCTTTCCTCTATTCACAGCAAAACATGTATTAATTACATATAAAATCTTACAACTTTTGGGTTTGATTTGTAAGTCTTAAAAACACCTCTCCTGGGGGATTTAAATTTATTACCTGCATGGGCCTGCACCAGGTCTTCTGCATTTTGACTGTCAGTTTAGTGTTTTCATGGGATTCCTGAGTGTGCCTATGAGTGGGTCTCTGATTCTTGTGCCTTTTTTTGGGCTCTTTTCCTTCTATTGGTTTGTCTTGTCCAAATTCAATGTGATTGAATGAATGAATGAATGAATGAATGAAAACTTAGCCACTAAAGTAAAGGTTAACAGCTTAACTGTCATTTGTACCTGCTGGGAGAGAGAAAATCAGTTTTCTCCAATGAAGTGACACTGGGTATTTTAGCCACTTCCAGGGCAGGCCTCAGGTTCACGAGTCGCTGATCAATATATAATAATCTCCACAGTTTTGTTGTGAGCTTTTATTGGGTTATAGTTTGGTATTTGGTTTTTTGTTGTTGTTTGTTTTTCTTTTTGGCTGCTGTTCTATTTTGTTTTCTTGGTTGGTGGTTTGTTGTTGTATTGGGTTCTTGTTTGTTTTTTGAGAAAGAACTTAAAGTTGGTGGGGAGAGAAGGGGAGAGAATCTGGAAGGACTTGTTGGAAGGGAAGAATAGAATTAACATATTAAAATTAAAATTTAAAATTTGTTTTAAATAATAATATAATAAGGTAAAAATAGATAAAATAAAAAATGAATTCATTCTCTTTTTCCTCCGTTTCCTACTTGTCTCCTAAGCCATATGGCTCTCTGAGATTCCTCCCTTGACTGTATCAAAATGCCAGTGACCCTACTGTAATTTCAATCTATCCTTCCCTATGCACTTGTAACTTTTCAATAATTATCAAATTAATAACCTGTTCACCTTCAAGCCACGAGCAAACACTCCATAAGTCAGCAGACATACTCCTGATGTGTAGAATTGCCCTCATTCCTTCTCAGCTAAACCCTAAAGAAGAAATCATTTTAATTAGGAGAAGTCATTTCCAGAAGAGACTCTTCAAAGAAATGCTTCACGTCCTTCAAACTTCATATCAGATTTGTAAAACTCTGATTTTGAGGTGTTAACGAAGCATTAACATTGCAAGGTACTATTAAAAAGCAGCAGAGGACATATACAAGCAGGCAACACTGAATAGACTCAGCAAGTTGTGTTTCTATGTTTATTTCTTTATATGTATATGTAGCAACAATGGTTAAAGAACAGGAGACCACGAATTTGGGAAGGAGTGGAGGTGGGGAGCATGAAAGGAATAGAAGACTGAGGGGAAGAACGACATAGTTGTATTTTAATTAAATTGTATAATTCTCAAAAACCGCTGCATAGGAGCTGAAGATGTCACTTAGCTGGTAGAGTGCTTGCTTAGCATGCAGGATCCCAGATGTGGTGGCACAAGCCTGTAATCTTGAGGACCATAAGTTCAAAGTCATCTTCAGCTACGTAGGAATTCCAAAGCCATCCTGGGATAAGGGAAACCTTGTCTCAAAAAATATAAATAAAATCAAATTTTAAAATGGTACAAATACACATAAATATAACAAGTGAAGTATAAAGACGTACATATTTACTACTGCCTGGGTAGCTGGGTAGAGTACCGTAGCAGCTCTAACTCACTCTATACAACACAGTGTCTTTTGGAGAATTAACTCTTTCCTATTAGATTGTCTTGGTAGAAAGTAAGTCCAGTTACCTCCATTCCACTAAGAATGTCGAATATGCCAACTTTCCTCGCCTTCTACAAAGAGCCAGAGACCTAGAAAATCTAGAAGGATTTGTATTTTGTGTAAGGGATACCATGACAGGAGATATTTTACTCTAGGCAATTATTTTGTATGGGAAGATGCAGTCTGTCAGTCACAAAGTAAGGAGGATCCAGGAAAGTTAAATTATCAGGTAGGAAGGCTGCTGTGAGCTCTCTCTAGAAAAGGGGAAAGAGCAAAAAGAAAAAAAAATCTCTTTTCGACATGTTATAGTGTGAGAGTCTGTGGGGAGTCTAGCTCCTATCTTTCCCACCTTTTCTAGGGGTCTTAGGAGGAGGAAAGGGGGATAAGAAATATTAGGTGGAAAGAGAGAGCTGGGTGATGAGAAGAAAGACAGAAACACAGGAAAGCTTCAGGAGGGCCTGGCTTGCTCAGCATCTGCTGTTGTTGGCAGCTTCTGGAGCTTCTGAAGCTGCTCAGACTGCTAAGTTCACAGAGGCTGCTAGGTCCTGGACACTGTTTTCTGCATCCCAGGTCCTATCCATGCTTGGAAAAAAACCTACTTTATCCTAAATTACTTTATATTAAACCTTCATGTAGCACAAATTGTTAGAAGGTCTTATTAATAAAAACAAACCTAGACCTATGTATTGGGGTGAATCCTGGAAGATCAGAGAAGCAGAACAAGCCACAGCCACCTCACCTTGCCAATTCCTCAGCTGATCATTTCCTCAGACTGGAAGCTTCTGAGTCCTCATCCAAATGGATCTCAGCTGAACTGGTGCTCTAAAGCCTAAAAGCTTATCCAGGCTTCTAATTCCTGGTCCTCACACCTTACATACCTTTCTGCTTCCTGCCATCATTTCCTGGGATTAAGGGCCTGAGTTACCATGCCTGCCTGTTTCCAATGTGGCTTTGAACTCACAGAGATCCAGATGGATCTCTGCCTCTGGAATGCTAGGACTAAAGGTGTGTGTGCCACCATTGTCTGGCCTCTGTATCTAGTGGCTGTTTCTGTTCTCTAACCCCAGATAAGTATTAGGGTGCATAATATTTTGGAGAACACAATATCACCACACCTTCACCATATTCCTAGACCTAAAGCTTATTCTCCAAACTTCACCAAAACTTTTTTATCACTTTAAATCTAACTTACTAAATCAATAAAGAGAGAGAACTAGAAAGAGATAGATACTTGCTGCAGCCTAACTTTACATTACCGGCATGGCCTCTTGCTTCGTAGTGCTCCCTCTCTCTTATCCTTTGTACCTAAGTCCCACATACTGGTGCCATCTGTGGGAGTCAGTGGGGAGTCCAGCTCCTACCTTTTCCAGGGATTTTAGGAGGAAGAGAAAGGGATAAGAAATATGAGGTAGAAAGAGAGACCTGGACGACGAGAAGAAAGACAGAAACACAGCAAAGCCTCAGGAAGGGCTGCATCACTACCCAACAGCCTTGAAGGTTTATTCAAAAGACTTTTGGAACATTCCAAGGGGAGAGGCAAAAGACCTCCCCCTTGAAAATCAAAGCACACGTACATCCAAGTGTAGACCCTTCCAAACACATGGCAAACATGCTTGTGACCAAATCATCTCCTTATGCAGCCCTGCTGGGTAAAGCAAGCTCAGATTCTCTAATCCTGAGTAATTTGGGCCTCCACATCATAGGTTTTTGGAGGCCTGAAAGGGAATTACACAAAAGAGGAAGTTTCACAAATCCACGTGAAAGCTCACCCAGACATCAAGACCTAGACCACAGAATAGTCATTGCAATACAAGGAAAATTATAAATTATAGATAGATAGATAGATAGATAGATAGATAGATAGATAGATAGATAGACAGACAGATAGATAGACCGATAATAAAGATTCATGATTTCTTTATGGGGAAATGGCATCAACTATATTACATATTGTGGTGATAATCTAATTGTACTGAATTATTATTTTGATTGTATGTTAATAAATAAAGTTGTCTGGGAGTCAGAGCTATTAGAGCCATAGCAAGAGTGTGGCGGTGGTGGCACACGCCTTTAATCCCATAGATATCTGTGTGTTCAGGGTCAGAGCTATTAGAGCCATAGCAAGAGTGTGGCGGTGGCGGCACACGCCTTTAATCCCATAAGATCTCTGTGTGTTCAGGGATACAGCCAGCATTGGAGACATATGCCTTTAAGACCTAGGGGGCTGTACATTCAGACAGTGACGAGGCAGTCATGTGTTTGGGTTTACAACCAATGAGAAGGCAGAACAACATACTTTAAAAATACGAACCGACAGGAAGTAGGTCTCTTTTCGCGAAGCTGGGACAGCAGGAGGAAGGGTGAGATTTTAGCTCTGAGCTCTGACTTCTCGGCTTTCTCTTTTACATTGTTTCTGTGTTTCTTATTTAATAAGACGGTTGGTTACATCAACAACATATTAAGTATGTATTTATGTAAAATTGCCAACAAGGGTCTCAAGGAGACTTTTAATGGCAGAGGAGTGGATTTCTTGAGTTGAGGACTTTTGTATTTTATGCACCAAGTTTAAAGACTATATGATGAAACATTTTGTATCTGTGTGGCCTATTATGCATGAATGATTGAGAATAGTTATTGTTCACTCTTGACAATCTTTTTAATGGCTCCTAACTATGCTGATTCCCTGATATCACCCAACAATGAGGGGATTTCTTTGCCTTGCTGATCCAGAAGCATTAACTTAATGTTGCTGAATTTAAGGTCTCCTCTTTTATAGACTTGTAATATTCTTTCACCCCCTGCATAGTAAATCTGATTTAATTATCTCTCAGAAATCAGTAAAGGTACTATTTTTGTCTTTGCCTGCCCTTAATCCTTATTTGATTAAAGTAGCACATGCTTAATTGAACTGGGTTTACCTCAACCTCCTCAATTCTAAATATCAAAGGCAGCCATGGGATCCCCGGGGTGATTTCAACAGGCTCTGTGGATTTGACAGCCTTTTCTGAGATAACCAGTAAATCGGCTGGCGTAATCCACAGAATGTCAGTGCCTCTCCCCGTTGGAGCGCTGTGTACCACCACGCCCCACTCATCCCTTCCAAGCCCAAGTCCCTTTGTCTTTCATACTTCTTGCCAGCAAAGGAAGAGAAGACACTGGGGTGAAGAGGAAGTGGGAAGTCTATTAGTCTCCTTCCTTACAGGCTGGGATCTTTTTTTCAGTCTTGTAGTCTTTGAAAAGACTTCACAGTGCTATTTGACTGCAGCCCCCTAGCACTGACAAGAAAGGGCTCTGCAGCATTTGAAAAGGAAAGAGAAAACCATGAGCCCCTGACAACACACTCTTTCAGAGAAACCACAGCAATTATTGGGATGCTTTGACTAAAGTGTGAGCTGTTAAGATTCCAGGAAGGGGGAGGGGCGTGGTTCTTGATTTCAAATGTGAGCAATTTGACACCGAAGTAATTTTTCCAACAGACATTTCAAGGGGGTCTGTGATATCCATACAAGGCAAAAGCCCTAACAGAGGCTAAGTTGATGGAAGAGACTCATCTAAACAGTTACATTTCTAGATCTCTCACAGCAAAGCACCACACACTGAGTGACTTCAAATGGCAGAAAGTTTGTTTCTCACAGCTTTGGAGGCTACAAGTCCAAAATCAAGATGTTGGTATGATTGGTTCCTTCTGGAATCTGAGAAAGAACCTGTCCCAAGCCTTTCCGCCAAGTCTAGCAGTTGTTGGCAATCCCCTGCATTCTTCCGTTACCACGTCGCTCTGATCTCCATCTCCAGCAGTGGTTGTCATTCTCCCTGTGTATTTCTATGCTCTTTTGAACAAGTTCACCACTCTTAAAGGGTCCTTCAAGTGTGCCATGCCATAATCCAGGATGACCTCATCCTAACTCGAATATATCTGCAAAGACTGTTTCCCAATAAGGTTGTAATCATAGGTACCATGGACTAGAGCTTCAAGATCTACTGAGGAGGGAAGTCCAACATACAAGCTCTTGTGATACAAGTATCCTGTGTTACTAGCTGCTCTTTATTATTGTCTTTGTGTATTCAGTTCCTTCTAGAAGCTCCACACATACAGCACTTTTAGAAACCATTCTTCAAGTACTGACTTCCTAGGAGAGTTATTCATGTAAATCAACAGATGCTGGAGGTACACTGGTTTTCAGTCAGTGACTGCTAGTCACCGTGTACTGTGGGCCTCGTGTGGGTGTGCTGCCATATTTTATTTTTGATTTTGTAAAGCAGGGGACAATTTACTGTGAATAAGAGGTAAGAAACTTAATCCATGCAGATCCAAATAAAGGCTGGTTGTTCACTGGAACACAAAAAAAAATCATGCCTTTCGAGTATATAAAAGAATGAGGTCATGGAAATCAATGAGTCCAGTCAAAACGGGCAACACTGGAGCATTATAGCGAGGAGCGTGGTGATTGCAGACGGTTGTTATGCACCCTGGGAAGCATCACTACAGTGTGATGGGAACTGTGTTCCAATTACTAGCTACTTGCTTGTGCTGTCTTGAGATGCTCAATCTCTTTCAGTGTGCCATCAAAGCTGTTCATGCCTAGCACGGAGAACTGTTGAGAAACTTCCTTTTCATGATTAAGCATGGATCAAATGCCCCAGCACCAGCACCACTCTCATGAACAATGTCTTCTGTATTTGAAGATGATGAACTTAGTGAATATCTAAAACTGAAAACCTCGGGAGTAGAAAGGGAATTATTTGGGTAAGCAGATAGTCTCTCTAATTTACCCTGTGCAGTGTTCCATGTAGATGGGGAAATGGATCTCACTCAGGGCTGAGACGATGTCACCTGACTTCTCCTGAAAATCCTGGTCCCAAAAATCTGAGGCTGTCATCAATTACTGAAATCTTGTGAGTAGGAATTTTGTCCCTAAATTTATGAAGACTAAGAAAATTCTGTGGGATCTCACCCCTAGACAAAGAAGTGTGGGCACCTAAGGACTGCTGGGTGGAGAATTAGCCTCTCCCAGGGATTAGCCTTCCTATCAGTTGTCCAGTGCAGAGCGGTCAGCCCTGAAACCGCCTACACAAACTACACAACAGAATCAAATGTTATACTTATAGATCTGTGCATACGCACACACATGGAACAATGATAAATAAAAGAGGCTATTAACTTGATAGTGGGGGAGGGGGCCTGAGAGGAGTTGGAGGAAATGGAGAGAGAAAGTCATGGGATTCTATTTTAATTAAAAACATATTTAAAAACTTGAAAACTCTGTAAAATTTTGTTACATTTTTCATATACTATAACATGTATCTCTAAAATAAACACTAAAAGTTATAAAAAAGGTAATAATAAAGTTGGGGGGATCTGACAAGGTGGGTTAGTGGGTAAAAGTATTTGCAACACAGATGCGACGGCCTGAGTTTGATCCCTAGAACCCACATAAAGATGAGAGGACTGACTCCTCCAAGGTGCTCTCTGGCTTCTGTGTGCACGCCACCACGTACCCTCCCACACACTGTGTACACATACACACCCATACTGATGATAATGATTTTTAAGACGTTTTAAAGGTAAATGAAGAGCTGCCTGGTGCAACGCTAGTGGCCACCCTAGCTCCTACACAACAGATAAAATTGTATAAGAATTCCTTTTTCAGATTATTTCTATAATCAAAAGAGCTAAAAACAGAACCAAGGGAGGACACAGAATGAAAGCAGAAGTAAAGGTACCACCTCCTGTTAACTCATTTGTAGCTGTGGTGTCCTTGGAGAGCTGATCTGGGAACTCATCTCCCCCTGGAATTTCCATAAAACATGTCCACAGATGCATTTACTTAACTTAGAGAATAGTGAGAGGAGCCACGAGTTCAGAGATCTACCCACTCTCAGAAAACCAAGTCGTATGGAGTGAAGGGAAGTGAGAAAAAGAACAGAGAAATGAAAGTGGGTGGGTGGGGGATATTATGTCCTATCCATGCCCCAACAGTCAACTCATTCCCTCTACCACCCGTTTCTTCTCTACCCACCAAATGATGAGTCCTCTGCCTTTGACTCTGAAAGTTAAGGGAACAGCGGGTCTAAAGATGAGAATCCAGTCATACTAGCCTTCCACCACTCTCCAAGAACGACCCCGAAGAAAATTCCATAAGAAAGCATATCTTCACACTTTACTGGGAATCTGGGTCAGATATAGAGACATTATGAACTACAAACCAATTGAGAATATCCTAAGTTTGTGGAGAAGAGAGAATCTTAGATATACAAATTGGGTAGAATTTGTCTCTCCTGACCTAACCTTCATAACACTCACACCCTCCTCCTTACTTCTTTTCATAAAATTGGCTAGCCAAAACTTTCAGGACAGTCTGCTGCTATTACACCAGAATAACTGTTTTCTTCTGCAGGAGGCCCTCATGCTGCCAGGTTAACTGTGGTACTCATTATTTCAACGTTGAAGACCACATGGTGCAAGAGATATGGAGCATTTGGCTCCTTCTTCCTGGGCACATGTAGCCCGATCTCACTCATTAGTTCCTTTGTAGTTAGTCATGGCCACGAAACTGAACTCCAACCAATGAGTTGTGAGGACTGTATGCCACTCACAAGTCTGACCCATGAACTATCACACATAGCAATCATTGCACTTGCTCCATGTACCAGTTTGAGGCAGCAGACATTACAATCTTGGAAATCGCCAGCCTTGGCAAAGATGGCAAAGCCACAAGATAGAAGGGGTCAGGGTCCTGAATCACACACAACTAGTAATCACTCACCCAAAGCACCATTTAGGATATGGGAATGTGGTTAGCTAAAGAGGGAATGCTTAGCATGTGTGGGACTCTACAAAAACAAAGAAACATCCTTTGGGGATATTACATAAGAAATAAATATGTATTATACTCGAGACAAACATTTGTTCCTCAAGCTCTACCTTGATATTCACCATCTTTTCAAGGTGCCTGGAATGGAGGTCTTGTACTGCCCCATGCCACTGTGCACTAATACAATTCCCTGGGGATTTGTGCTCCCAAAACACTGCAGATAATACGAAAGAACCTGCCACCTTTTGATGATAAAACTTCACTAAACATTGGGCTCTAAACAAAATAATCTATGAAGTTAGACTAGATTGAAATCCCTATCTCACAATATTCTGCCCATGTGGTACACATTAACTCTTTATCTTTCTGACTCAAAACGCTTTTTGAAATTGAGATAACCAATTAACCAAATTAATTATTGGTATAGAGTTGTAAGGAGTAAAATCAAATCACTTATCACAGAAATCTGTGATAAGGAATCTGCACATAGCAGACCATTAACAAATAGAAGCCATTATCATTACTGTTTATAATGACTAGTCACTGTTTGGCTGTACCCTTTAAGTATAGAGCACTTTGTATAAATATGTTTCTGTAGCTTCACAACTATTGTGATGATTAACCTTCATGAAAACTTCATAAGGTAAGCTGGGAAGGTTGCATTATTTACTTTTAATTACATGGCATATCATTGGGATGTCACACTGTGAGTTCCATATGTCTAATTGGTCTTGGAATGCCCATGCTTAGAATGGTGACTGTCATACCCTGAAGAGAAGCTGTGTTTAGTGCCAGTTTTGTTATTCACTGTGACTTCCAAAAATACATAGGTGTGGGTCAAGTCTATAAATATTTCTCTAGAGGCTATAATAATGATCTACACCAAACAGGTTCTCAACAAAAGCAGTTAATAAATTAAGACCTTTCTGATAGATAGGGAGCATGATTCTGGTCATCTGGATTGGTGGAATGCCATCACTGCTACATAGAGATATGTCTGAGAGAAACCTTAGATGCCAAGTTGATGGATAGCAGTCAACGACTCCAGAAACCCCCATAGTATTCTCATGGCACCACACCCCACCACCCTCAAAACACTAGTGTCAAGATAATCCAGTTTCCACCTGTACCTAATGATAAGCTATTCAGGTTTATCCCACAAAGTAGTTATGAAGGTCAAATTCCATGATAGATTCAAACTGTTACACATATGCAGAGGGATGTAACTGATGTTACAAAAGTCACTCTTGCATCAGTATTATTGTAGTTTATCTTTTCTCTTCATTGGCTGGAAGATCTTATGTCACAGTCTTTCCCTGCTAGAGGCATAATTATGAATTAAAATGTTATTAAGAAAAAAAATCTATGTTACATGTTATATAAAGACAAATATATTACATAAAGACAAACACATTTATTATTAAGTTGACTGCTGCTTGGAAACACATCCAAGCATGACTCATTTCTTTAAAAATTCCATAATAAAATACTTCATTTTGTTCAAGATATGACTGTATCACACACAGGCAAGGTTAGTGGGTGATAAATCAAATTTCACTTTCTCAACATTGTTTCAGCATTCAGTAGACTCATAAGCAGCCATGGAAATGAAAAGCAGGAACTGGGAGGGGAGAGTAGAGCAGGAGCCCAGATGAGAAAAATAGGTTGGAACTAAGCTTTGACATAGCTGGAGGAAATGTAGTTCATTTAGTCTGCACATAAATCATTGCCCCGATTACATCTAGGAGCAGCTAAAATAGGAGGTGATCGAGTTACAAGTGTCACCAGAAGACCTACCAAGCCAACTTTTCAAGTGACACTTATTTGGGAGGTTTTTGCCTTAGGTGAAAGAAAACCCTTTCTGCAGGCTCTGATATTTGATGTGGCCAGCACCCGAAATTCACCTCCTGAGGGTTTGTTAACAAAGTTTTAGACTAAAGGCTGCAGCTCCTGCAACTCCAAAAGGCTAGGCTCAGCCACTCACCCCAATACAATAATCAAAGAGATGGAGAATGGTAAGAAAAAAAAAAAAAACCTACCAAAAAATCATCACTGTGGCACCTTGGGAAGATGGCAAATGAAGAAACCCAGTGATCCCAAGTTCACCTTTAACATACTGACGTGGTGTACTGCTTCAGGTTGAAACAGAGAGAGAACTGTTGTAGGGTAAAAAGTGTGTGCATTGTGAAGCAGTCCTGTTCAAGGTGTGGCCTGGCAGCTCATTTCTGGTTCTATAAAGTAATTCAAAGAATACCTTACTGCTAGAGGGGAACAACCTTAGGGATTATTCCTGCTTCAGGGCACAGCCTGGGCAAGTCTGGGGACTTGTCTCATAAAACTTTGCTGTTCCTGTAGTATAAGCTGACTGCAAGCTTGATGGAGGATGAAATACATAAACATTGCCAGTTTCCACATAGATGTTCTGGAATGGTTAACATGCCACTGTCCGAAGACAAGCAGATGCCAAAGTAAGGAAGATAGACACAAAGTGAAGGCAGAGATGTTGGACTTCCATTTTGCTTTAGGTTACCTTGTGGGCACAAGTAAAGACTCAATGCTGTTTTAAAAAATCGGTGTCTATGGTAGGTTTAAGTTCAAGGATATTGGATAATAAATAAAGAACTCAACTGTGAGCTTTTAAGTCCTTGTGGACCCCTATGTCTGTCTCTTACAGTCAGCCAATCTCCCTTCTTCTGAAGACAGAATAGAAACACAGAGGGAACTTGGAGGCTTTATGAGCATGGCATCATCTCCAATTGTAGAATTAGGACTATGTGTCTTCAAGTCTGTTCATCTTTATGAGAGGAACACACCTGCCTCATGGAAGATGTGGCTTTCCACCTTTCTAGAAGACAGCCTGAATGGACAGGCCAGGCTTTGGACTCTCTTTGTAGTTCCACATCCCACACTCTTACAGCCTCCACTCTCTCATCCATTTCTGAATAGACATTCCTTCTCATATTGATAGAGTCAAAGTCCCTGCTGGTCACAAGCTTGGTGTGTAATATCCAAGGGGAATCTCACTAATATCTGATCTCTAGGGCTGTATGATGCTTTTATTCCAAGTCATCTTTGCCTGTAAGAACTTAAGGTTTTTTTCCCTCGAAGAGCATATTTGACTTGCTTTAGATGGAAACCTTACTAATTTGATATTCTTATCCATGGATTGTTATGTCCCCAATTTTTATCTGAGATACAATTTTTTTTATTAAATTGACCTCATAAGTGCTGTTCTTTTGCCAAAGGAGAAGTCTGGAATGGCAGATTTTATAGCTAAAGCAACTAGAACTTGAACCATGATAAGGTTGTTGAAAGAACAACAATTGAGCAACAATAACACTTGGATTCCTGACCCGGTTCAGCCAAGAAAGCACTGAGAATTTTCTTTCTCAGAAAAGTTTCAGCATCATTTCATTATCTGGAAGCAAGGGAACTAGAAAAAGTCATTACTGGGGTCTCTGTTTGCTCAAAACCTTAGTGATTCTAGGATACTATGGACGACATGCTCTTTTATTAGAATAAAAACTTGCTGAAAGGAAAGGAAACCGAGAGGAGCTACAAGTGGCAAAGTCTTTATCAAGTTCTGGAAACTTTGCATAGTTTGCTTCCCTCAATCTTTAAAACCGTGCAGTAGCAGCTCCTGTTACTGCTGAATTCCACAGATGAAGAAAAACAAAGTTTAGAGAAGTTAAATCATTTGTACCATGCCATGGGCTAAGTGCTTATTACTCTCCTACCGCCCCCCAAAAAATATGTTAATTCACAAACTCCTAATGTGAAGGTACCTGGCATTATAGCCGCTGATATCTCTAAATAGAAAAGATGAGAGTGGAGTTGTAATCACAGGATTAGTGTTTGTATTAGGAACCTCACAAGAGCATCCAAGGAAAAGTTGGCTTTGGCTCACACCATCATGGTACCAAAGACATGGGTACAAGAGACCCGGTAACAGAAGAGTGAGATGTGGAATCACTCTGCATCAGCAGTCAGTTGGGAACTCCAGCCCATGAAATGGTGTCTCTAATATTTAGGGTGGTTCTTCCCTCATTTAAACTTCTCTGGAAGTTTACTCTCACAGTGACAGACACACCCAGAGATACGTCTCCAAGGAGATTCCAAATCCTGCCCAGTTAATAAAGGAAATCAACCATCACAGTGCCTTTGTTTTTAACAAGCACCAAAGGAGCTGTGTCTGTGTCTCTCTCTTGCTCTTCCACATGCTCTCACTCACCCCCATGAGAAGATACAGAAAGACATCCATCAGCCATCTGTAAGACCAGGAAGAAAGTTCCTGCCAGGAAACAAGCCAGCCAGCACCTTGATCTTGGACTCAACTCTGTAAGTATGAAATGCATGTTTCTCCTTCTGCCACCCAGGTTACAGGGCTCTGTGGTAGCAGATCAGATAAGACGCTCGACGTCCTAAAGTTAGAACCAGATCTGAACTCTATTTTAAAAGTACATGCCAAACGAAAGCGCAGCAGAGCGTCTGAAGAAGCTGTCCTCAGTGCAGCCTGTTGAAAGCCAACACTCCCCACACTTTAGTACTTTTACGCTGAAGGCCAGATCAGAAATTAATTGGTATCCATGCAGTCTACCCAAAACTGTATGACAAATCACCTTGATTGTTTGATGTGAAGGGCAGCATTCTAAAGGGCACCCCACTCAACCATATCTCAGGAGCTAATAGTACTTGGCACTTAAGCCAGCCTTAAAAAAAAGAAAAAGAAAAAAGAAGAAGCCTTCTAAAATAAGTGCTGATCTCTTCCTATTTTTTTTTCCAATTTAAGTTTTCACTCAATGGGGAGTTAGAACTTCAGAGCTCTGAGTTGTTCCTCGGATGCAACTTGTAAGCCAAGGCAGCACCAGGAGCTGGTGGAGGGGAAGGAAATCGGTAAGCGACAGATGAAAAGAGGGGAAAGGAGACAGATGAGGGTAACAGCCTACTTCTCCCTTTCCTAGAGAGGAAGGATCTGCTCTTGGCTTGAGTTAGGCTGCTAAAGCTATTATTTATAGCTTACAGTCTCCCAAATCGGTGATACTACTCACAAGGGAAGGTTACCAGAAGCAGGGAGTGTCACTGGGGGCTGGGGAGGCATTAAGATAGCAGATGGTGGCCATGGGAGCGGTGGCAGCAGCCAAGAGCTTGATCAGGGTGGATTCTGTTCTGCTTTAGGGCATCTGTTTCCACACTAGGGCTGAGCCTGAAAATCTGCTGATGCCAATCTTCCGCCCCAACCACGTCAGTGGCCAGCTCAGCATCCAGGCCCCACAGCCCTTCAGGCAGGATGCACTGAGCTGTGGCAGAAAATTGGGAGTTTCTTCTCCCTGCCTCTTTAAAAGAATGATCTAAGTTCGCTTCTGTAACAGTAGTAATTTGGACCGACTTCTGTCTTGAACACTGAGCAGCAAAAGCAGCAAAATCTGTGATCCCCTCACTGAGTTATTTAGAAAGTCACTGGAGTAAGAAAGAAGGCTCCACCCGTGCCTTTACCCTGACTGCCCAGGAATGTGCAGCAACTCCATCTGCCTCTTCACGCACTCAGGGCTGCGGACAGCAGTCACTCCTAAGAAACCATTAAAGAAAAAGAACTTAGCAAACACTCTTTGCATTCCGAGCCTCTGCAGAGCCCATCTGCAGGCTCATTGTTTTAGATGGGTCTATGTTTAAGAAACCAAGCCATGTGTTTGGAATATCTAGATTATGAGGGTCACACAAACAGAGTGCTTTTTTTTATTATTATTATTTCTTGAAATTATGATTACATCATGTTTCCCTTTCCTGTCCTTTCTCCACGCCCTCCCAAATACCCTTTCTTACTTTCTTTCGAACGCAAGACTTTTCACATTAATTGTTATAATATATGTGTACGTATTACGTAACATAAACACAACCCGCTCAGTCTTGATAAGGTCACTGGTATGTACACTTTCAGGGCTGACCATTTGGTATTAAATGAAGTCAGTTGGTGTGCTCTTGCCTGGGGAAGATTCTTTCTCCCACTCTCAGCGTTCCTTAGCTCCCAGGGTATTTTTTGTAACAAACTGCTTGGCCCATGGTTTCATTTCCCAATCATTGACACATCTCGCATTTGAGCTCCTGCGGCTCCCCATTAGGCATGAGACTTGTTGGAAGGTAAGACGGTGAGGACGAAAGCCTGAGTGTGAAATTGGAGGTTTCAGGCAAACTCGGCGGTCCCAAAACACAAGCCTGTAGCCCCATGGCTGTCCAAACAGGACCAGGCGCTGAGACACCACCTCACGCTGAGCTGAGTGGTTTCCGCTGAAACGTTGTGCGCAGAAGTCCTACAGCAACGTGGGAAATTTTCAGAAAGCGGAGGTATGGAAGCCCCCAGCTCCTGTCTTGAACAGGTGCTTGGTACGTGTCACAGAGTAACCTGGTCTGTTTTCTAACAAGAAATAGAAACAGATGGAAATCATCTGACACTCTGACCTCCTTGTTCATCCTCTGGAAAGGAAAAAAAAAAAAAAAAAAAGCCCAGCTCCTACCACACTCAAGTCCTCTCACTTCCTTCCTGAACACAGCGCTCTCTGCACCCTCTGCTCCACACTAGGAGTGGGCGGTGAAACAGGAAGCCCCTGTGCCAGTCAGGGCAGCAGAGAAGCGGAGCCCTGGACATGCGCACCCAGACACCAGACACCGGGCCACCATGGAGAAACACAGGCTTTGTGTGGGGGAACATCGTGAGACCCATGAGCGGGGTTCTATGTGCCCTTAGCAATTAAACAGAGAGATCGCTGGCCGCCGTCCATTACTGATGAAAACACTATCCTGGAGAGAGCTTCAGGGGCCCAGCATTACACTGGGCAGAGCCAGTGCTGGAATCCAGGTCTGATAAAATCCCTACTGCTAGTCCTCACCTCTTCTTGTACAAGAAGAAGGGGAGAAAGGACACATCTAATCCCTGGAAAGTTGGAGAATGTCTAGCCTAAGGCTTCTCTGAATCAGGAACTAGGCAACTTTATCTTTACTGACCACAGGCCCCCCAAGGCATCTGGCCTGCTACACCAAAGACAGCACTGTTTTGAGAGGTGCCAGCGCCGATGGGTCTGGAGTGGGAACAAAGCTCAGATCCCTCGCTAGGTGCAGGGGAGGGATCCCTCGGTAACAGTGTTCAGACAGCCTGTTGCTGCAGTGTAACCATGGGGAAACCTGTAAAAGGGAAACTGTGGTCCAGCACTCAAAGCCCACACTCAGAGCGGCAACGCTGAGTACTTCAGAATTATGAAATCTGCAAACAAGTCCCACGCCCATCCGCCCACTCTCATGGCCACTGGTCAAAGATGTAAGAGAGATTTCTCTGCTGATGACAGACACAATCCACACTAATCAAAGATGGGGTTTTTTATAAAGCATTCTTTAAAGCTTCCTCAGATTATGTATCAGTGTATAGAACAGATCATAGACTTGTACTTGCAGCCACACTATCTTTAGGAAATGCATATTCATAGAGAATTTCCTGTGGGTCCTCCAGCTGTTAGTTAACCTCACCTTGCTCCTTCCCATGTACAGAGAAAATGGTGATTACTCTCTAGCACCTACCAAGGGCTATATTTTGGATCTTCAGTATCCTCTTAAGGACCTGTGTGTCCTCAGGAAGCAACTCAAGGTGGTAGAACCTTTAAAAGATGGAGCTTGTTTGGCAGGTCCCTTAGGTCACTGGGGTGTGTCTTTAAGAAGGATAATGGGAAGTGAGAGAGTTTCTTCCTCTTTCTCTTCTCCTTCTTCCTCTTCTACTCTCTCTCCTCTTCCCTGCTCCCTCCTCCTGTCCTGTCCATGAGGTCAGCCATTTTGCTTTCCTGTGTTGTCCCACCATCATGGGCTGCCTTCCTGCAGAGTCAAAGAAACAGGATCAAGCAGTTGTGGATTGGAATGCCAAAACTGGGAGCAAATACAAGTTTAGTGGGGTTTTTGTTTTGTTTTTTCTAGACAAGATCCCATGTGTCCCAGGCTGGCTTTAGACTTGCCATATGTCTGAGATGATCTTAAACATCTGGTCCTCCTAGGCAGATATTACAGACATGTGCTATATCACACAGGGTTTGTGTAGAGCTGGGGATCAAACAGGGCTTTACATGCGCTAGGCAAGCATGCTACCCACTGAATTAAGCTCCAGCCCTTTTTTTTTTCTTTCTAAGTTATCTCCAGGGCACAAAACTGACTAACATACTAACTCTAGCACATCAGGGCAGATGTTATTACTCCCATCATACAGATGAAAAGGGGATACTAGGAATTTCCAGGTGTATGTTTTGACTCAGATCTTGCATCTGGTAACAGAGCTATGAATGGGTTCTGGGCATAATTCTGGATCCGGCTTCTTTCCATCATCCTGACCCTTTCACCGTCTCTGCTACAGCTGGTCAAAACGCATTTGATCATCTTGTATCTCCTTCCCTTAAAGAAAAAAAAAGAAAACCAAAAAACCAACCAAACAAAAAAGCAGCAATCCCAGTACCACTACCCACCTTACACTCTCTTTGACCACAGAGACCCAAAGTCAACAAAGTGAATCTATTATCATTGTTTACCTAAAACACTAACCAAAGAAAGGTGAACAGCCTCCTTCTGTTTATGATTCCCAGAGGTTCTCTTCATGATCCAGTCACAGATCTAGTTTGTAATGAGCACTTTGGACTAGCTAGTTAGCAGGTTGATTTCTGTTATGTAGTACCTCTAAACTCACGTGTGTATCAGTGCACCTGCTTAAATTATAATGCTAGAATAGAAGTTTACACTCTTTAATTTTTGGTTCAGTATGAAATAGCTACTCAGCATTAGTTACCTAATGGACATATGATCTTTACAATGAAGAAAATGATGATAATGGTGGTGGTGATGATGATGGTGGTGGTGATGATGATGGTGATGATGATATAAAGATCAGGAAGTATCCTAGAAAAACACCTAGGGTGTTTTACCGAAATTGGCCATAGAGGATGTCCAACAGAGAGTTGTTGTAGGAAGTCATCCAGGGGATAGAGACAGCAGGGTTCCTACGAACTGGCTTCTGCTGGTGGGAATAGACAAAGGGGTCAAGTGGCAGGAGATGTTCAGTGGCTTCAGGAAACAACTGCTTCAGGGAGAAGTATCTATAACACAGAGAAGCATCCCCTGCTTCCCGTACCAGGAACCAACAAGCTCTGAGTCATAATTTACCAAGCTCAGAGCCAAACTGACAGGCTGGAGAAAAAAATCCACACAACCTTCTCGGCAGGGGTGATGGACTTCTGGTGCAATGATGACGTCCCGAGCATGACACCAGCTGGGGGAGGGGTGGCTGGAGCGCCTGGTCACCAAGTGAGTCACAGCATGACTGCCAGCAGTGTATGTTCCTGGTCCCACCGTCAAGCCCACAGAGCATGATCAGCGCAGTGGTGCAGGGCCTCACTCACTAAATCATAACCATCGTCCCTAGTCTAAGAATGAAACAAAAGAAGGAACAGTGAGCATAAAAATGACCAGATACATTTGCACACTAACCTGTGACCTCCCCAAAGAGCACTCAAGCATGAGAATACTTTTAAAAATACTCAGAAACTTTTTATCAAGAGTATTCTCTACATAACACAAAAACTACCTTTGGTTTCTAAAGCAATTAGACAGAGTCAAGTGATTGTGAATAAAGTCTACAAATAACGGATGGTGTGCAGAATCCATATATCACACATCCCCGATGTTGGCCATTGCCCTCAGTCCAACTTGCACTTAGGACACTCGTTTTTTCCTTTTTTATTGCAATCATGGTTTGCTGAGTGCTTTTAGTGAGAATAAATAAGGCTTTTAAGTAATAGCACAGAAAATTTATAAATTGGAAGTCTATTTTTACTTTTAAAATAATTTTACACTTACAAGCAATTGGAGGTCAATAGCTTCCAATCTTTTAAAATGTAACTTTGGAAAAGAAATCTACCTTAGTTACAAATGCTTTCTGGACTATTTAGAAATGGGGCTCAGGAATCAATCCACAGAGTCATATTTCAACTGTCTTGTCATTTTTTATATCTTATTTCATAGCTCATAGAGATGAGACTTGGAAAAGCATAAAAATGTACTTTCTGAATCATATAACCTTATTGAGTTTTAATTGAAATGAAAGTGACACATTTTGTTTGTGGGTCCCCTGGCAATGGGACCGGGACTTATCCCAGGTATGGGAACTGGCTTTTTAGAGCCCATTCCCTAAGGTGCGATGCCTTACTCAGCCTTGATGCAGGGGGAAGGGGCTTGGTCCAGCCCCAATTTGGTATGCCAGCCTGTGTTGACTACCCAAGGGGAGGCCTTACCCTCTATGAGGAGGGGATAGGGGTGGAATAGGGGTGGGGGGGGCAGGAGAAGAGGGAGAAGGGGCAACAGGGGTTAGTATGTAAAAGGAAATAAATTTTTTTATATTTTTGGTTGTGAGCCTAGCCTTTAACGGCTGAGCCATCTCTCCAGCCCGGAAATAAATTTTTTTAAATAAAAAAATTATAAAAACAAAGTGACACATCATAGAGAAGACATGACAGCTCAGAGAGAAAAAAGTTGCCTGAGTTGTGGGTGATACAGGGTGGCCATGTGGAAAGACGCGTGACCCTTAAAAACATCATTTCTCTGGATGTGGTATTGTAACAGATTAGCACACTCATGTCACTCACCGCATGAGCTTAAATAAACGGCATAGGTTTGTGATAAATACAGACTGCTGTCTTTTATATTAGAGTACACACTAGTAATGATGCTATTACTTCTGCACTTGAGGTCAAGTGAAAAGATTAGTGTGCCGTATTTGAAGATGAATCATGCACACTTCTTCCTGGTGCTCATATCTAAATACTTTCCAGGTGCCTCCCATGGCCTTAGCACCCAGAGGACGGCAGCCCACATCCATACCCCAGTTTTATCTTTTAATAATTTTCTGATTGAAAAGCTGCTTAACTGATTGTTCTGTACCTGATTCTGCTCACTGTAAAGTGGGGGTGGTAATGTGTCCTATTGAAAGGTTTGGCAAGATTCATGGAAAGCGTTTGGAATAGTGTATAGGCTACAGTAAAGTCTACAAAATCATTAGATCTTTACATGACAATGACGTTTTCCCACTGGTATCCCTATCTCCGCTTCTTCTCAGCCCCGACTGCTCCCCCTGGTCATCTCAACCAACAAGATGCAGGGAGGGGTTCCTGCTCCTGTTCCCCTTTACTCGGTTTCAATTCAGATTGATGATCCACTCTTGTGGCTTACACTACTCAGTAAACATTTCTAATATAGAACCCACAGTAAACATGCTATATTTATATTTCCATACAGTGAGGCTGAAAGCAATATAATGGGTAGTATCTGACTTCTAACATGGGAAATTTCCTTTGCTTAGAGAACACCTTGATGGGTAAAATCCGGCAGCAAAGATGAGTCCCAAAGATTCTGATCATTAAGAAAAGAATAAACAAAGAGAGAGCTAAATCTTCCTTGTGAGAGGTAAATATGTATTTGGGCTTTAGGGTAATCACTGAAAACCAAGATGGGAGAAAGTAACTAAGCAACATAAAAAAAAAAGGTTTTAGCTTGCATTTAAAGATGGTCAGTGGGGGAATTCCTGTTGGTTGGGGCTGAAGAATATTTAATAGGGAAATAAGGCCAACTGATGTTCAGATGGTTTACATTTCTAAAATATGAAAATCAGATAAACCTGATGCATGTTTAGGCTTGCAGTGTGTGGTATGTGAAAGAAACCAAGGAAGTGGAGGCTGTTCTAGTTTCCTGTCTGTTACTGCTATAGCACAGCCTGACCAAAAGCAACTTGGGGGAAGAAAGAGTTTATTTGGTTACCATCCACCATTGAGGGAGCATTAAGGCAGGAACTCTAGCAGCCAGTCACATGACATATGACATCCACAGTCAAGAACAGAAAGGATCAGATGCCACATGATGCTCATTTGGGGCTTCTGCTCAGCTAAGTTTCTCTAGTGTTGAGCTCTTCGGGGCCCAGTCCATGAAATAGGTGTGCCCACTACCAGGGTGGGTCTTCCCACCTGAATCAAGCTGATCAAGAAAATTCCACAAGCCCACAAGTCAGTCTGATCTAGATAATTCCTCAATTAAGACTCTTTCCTCAGGTGATCCTAGGTTAAAGCAAGTTGAAATTTAAAACCAACCACCACAAGGGCAAAGTTCCATGTAGAGGTGAAGAAAAGTAAGAACCCTGTGTGAAAACCAAAGTTATGTTTTTAAGTTTTACTATGCCTAAGAGATCCATGAAACAAAAATCCCTCTGATTTGCAAGTCCCTTGCCCAAAGATAGATAGTTCCTGAAATGTTGGAGGCTGTTGTTTATAGAAAATAACAAGTCACATGTTTTCATTCCACTAAACAAATTTGTTTGACCTGAATGACACTGAATGTGCTTTATCACATGTGGATGGGAGGTTCAAAGGCAGGAAATGCATCAGAATGCATGGTTGCCCCTGATTGGACCTGATGGGAAATACTTTGATTCCTTGCAAACTGTGACTCAGTGACATTTCCTGGGAACCTGGGTATAGACCCAGCCAGAGCCCATCCACCGGGACAATGTTTAATTAAAGCTCGCTTCAAATTTGACTTGAAACTGTGGTAGTGGTTTCATTCTTACCATTGGGATTAACATTTTCTGGAGACCCCAGCAATATCCAGACTACCCACCAAAATTCTAAAGCTAGACCTTCACTCCAGAACTCTGGGGCTGAAAGGCCACTTCAGAAGGCACGTGCCTTGAGATGTTCCAAGGCTCCGAGGATGCCTTCCAGTTCACAGACTGTCAGAATGAACTCCCATGCTGAGAAAAGCAGGAAGCATCTACAGAGGCCTTCTGGTGAGTCATCATCTGGTTCTGTTTTGTGGTATCCCTATCTGGGGTATGGATGGAGCTCTACGGGACCCCAACATTCTCCCATCCAGAAAAAATAGTGACATGTCACCCACCCACCTGGTTATGGTTGGTTGGAAAGTTTTATCTGTTTCCCAGGAAAAGTTTTGTCTGTCTTATTGGAAAGTTTTGTCTGTCTGTTTCTTGAGAAAGTTACATCTGCCTGTTTTCTTGGAAAGTTTTGTCTATGTTTTCCGGTTCTGTAAGTGCTGTTTAAACATGGAGCTGAAACAAAAATGGGTCAGTTATCTTCTCTGTCTCCACTGTCATCAGCTGCCAATCACCACCAGATGCCAGTCACCACCACTGCCATGGCTACTGTTATGGCCAGAGCTCAGAATTTATCTCTGAGCTCTCTGGTGGATTCAGGGTAATGGGAGTTCAAATGGCTTTTGGTTGTGGATAACATTAAAGTTGTTTATGCTGTTCTATTTTATTGGAAATCTGGCTCTAGAGCTGGGTTGTGACTCTTCCTTCTCTAGACCCAAGCATATTTAAAAGTCTCCTCTATGTCTTGAGTCAGCAGAGCCAACTGACACTGTGACAGAAAAAAGAAAGCAAAGCAAAGCAGGCAAAAAATATTAGACTTGGTTTATGTGAACATTCTGTACCTCAAGCTTTATAAGTTTTTTTATTGGATATGGCCAAAAAATCTGTAAAATCCATTTAAAAAGTTAACTTAAAACTAGTAATATTAGGAGTTGATAGTTAAAAATCTATGCATAGGTGATCTTAAAGGAACCATGTGGCACGATTTCATTTATGGATATAAGCAAGCAATGGATTGCCACCTCTTTAGGAAGCCATATGACTGGTCACCATTTTGCTAGGGAAGGAGAGGGATGTCATGTGACTTCACCATCTTTAGGCAGCCATTTGGCTGACAGCCATCTTTGTTAGGATTAGAGAAGATAGATGTCACGTGACTGCATCACCATCTTGATTAAAAGTGACCACATGGAGTGGTCCTACAAAGGAGGCAACAACAGGTCCCCCAAATATTGTGGATTAGGGTGGATCTTTGTATGACAATTTCTACCCTGTCCTGAAAACAAGATTTATGAAAGATACATTTTTAAAACAATGCCTGTTTAATAAGGTATTAAAGTTGCTTCTATGCTTTCATATGCAAGAATGCTGACAACCAAACTTTGCAATGTAAGAGTCACCCAGGTGGTATTGGTTTTAAGGGGTTAGGAAGAACAGCCGAGACTTGCCAATATGTGGCACAGTTAGAGTTCTCAAAGAGATCACAGTTGCAATGACGGACTCTAGCAGTTTTGGAAATGCTGGTGTCATGTGATAGTCACCAGATGCACCAGCCGCAATAAAATGGAGCAGGCTGAAATCTAGAAGGGAGACTTTGTATTTACTACTGAGGGTGGGGTCAAAGAAGGGATCCAAGCCCCTCAAGAAAACCCAAAGGATTTTGGATAAATCCCAGATATTGAGCTTTGAATTGTTTGCACTGTTCAGCTTGGTTTTGCCTTATGCAGATTGTGATTGTGCCCTATTTCCTCCCTCTTGAAGTGAAAAATAGTACTTTATTTTTTGATGTTGTAGGAGCACACAGTTGAAAGATTTTAAACTTTTTAAGAGGAAATTTTGGAGATTTACAGAAAATTTAGATTAAAACTGGATAATTTTAAGGAGCAGTTTTTAAAATACTTAAACTTATAAGGCTATGGGGCATTTTAAGTTTTTTAATTTTTTATATTATTATTTGAACTTAAAAATAAATTTAAAAAATTAGGGCCACAGCTATGAGCACCAACTACTAAACAGTAGAAACTGGGGTATTCCTATCTAAGCAATCTGGAAAGGGCTGGGGCAACTTCTCAACCAATGGGCCATGATCCTTTGGGGATTTACCAGGGTAGCCTAGGACCACCTACATGTTGGATGCTTGCATTATGATTGATAACAGTAGAAGCATTACAGCTGTGAAATATCAAAAGGAATAATTTTGTCGTTGGGGAAGTCACTACAATGTGGGTAACTGTATTGAAAAGTCAAAGCATTGGAAAGATTAAAAACCACTGCCTTAGAGAATGTCTCTCCTTACCTGAGGTCTATTCATGCTTAAGGATTATATGTCTAGCCTCCTTGTCTTTACTAAATTTGTTAAGCTTAAGCTGTTTTGATAAACTAGGTCATACAAGAAACTGTTACATTTTGTAATGGAATACTATAAATAGGTCAGGAAGTTCCCAGTCTTGCTGTAGACAGAGTTTATGAGTTAAAAGTTTTATTTTGATACTAAGAGGAGCATCAGTTCAGAAAGTGTTATTTTTTTAAGTATTAAACTTAACAGAGATAAAGCTATAAGGTCCTAATCTTATAAAAGCTTATATTTGTAAACTGTTAAAGATAATTAAGACATGCAAGTTAATAGTCACCTTAAAATGGTTAAATTATTTAGTACATTCAAAACTATAATTGTAGTCACACTAAGCACTAATGTAATTAATCATAGGAGAATGGTTTATTTAGCTTCTTTTATGTGTTTTCAAGATTAATTCTAGGTTTATTTAGCTCAGATACAACTTAATCAATAATGGTCCTCAAACTTGTCAGAGATCTGGTAAATACGGTATTTAATATGTTTAATAGAGGAGGCTTACTATGACAGAGACCTCCAGCTCCTAGAAGTGACCCCAAAGTCTCCAAAGAAGATCACAAGGAACTACCACAACTTCTCCTAGATTGTGGTAATGCTAACCACTTGGCAATACTGCCCCAATGCTGCACCTGTTGCCAGGACCTGACCCAAACTGTGGACAAGCAGGACACTGGAGGGTTGATTGCGCCACTTTGCCTAGACAAATAAGATCAGTCCCCCACATGTTCTTCCACCTCAGAAAAGCCTCTTAACTGTCTGGATCTGGTGGCCAAAGACTGATGCTGTCCTGGTACTTCTGCCCCTAATGCCGTGGAGACCACAGGAATCTAGGATGACAATTTGGATAATGGACTAGTCTCTGTCATTTTAATTGACACACAGGGCATTTAGATTATACTTTCTTCTATAATGCATCCTTCTTAGAGCTCTGATGATATAGCTGTGTCAGGTTAGCAGCATCAGGCACCCAGATCCTTCCAAGGCTGCAGCCACCTTTTTAGTCCATTTCATGTGTAAAAATTAGGCCTTGCTTTTTCTAGAGTTACTAGGTCTCCTGTTGAGAAAAGATAGACAGGCTTGCCTTGCTAACAGACTTCATTTAAAAGACAAACAGATTTCAGATGTTCCTTTCCACTAAAGGAACATGTTTTGTAACGACTGTTCACAGTAATAACTACTTGATAGTATCCAGTCTGGGTACCATTAAGCTGAAGGTTATTAGATCCCAATATCAAGGATTTGACTCAGGATACAACTCAAGGTGGAATGTGACAGCCAAAGTTATGTTTTAGTTTTCAGTTGCTGTGCTTGAGAGATCCATAAAACAAAATGCCTCTGATCTGCAAGCCCTTTGCCAAAGGGCAGAAAGTCCCTGAAGTACTAGAGGCTATTGTTTATGGGAGATAACAAACCACGTGTCTTCACTCCCCTAAACAAGTTTGTTTGACCCAACTACACATCCAACTACACTGGATATGCTTGATCACATGAGTGTGGGAGGTGCATGGGCAGGAAATAAGTCAAGATGTATTCTTGCTCCTGATTGAACCTAATGGAAAATACTTTAAGCCCCTGAAAACAGTCACTATGGACCATTTCCTGGGTCCTGGGCAGAGCCCATCCACCTGGCCAGTATTTAATTAATGCTTGCTTTAAATTTGACTTTATACTGTGGTAAAGGTCTTAGTCTTGACCAGTGAGATTAACACTTGAACAATGAGGTAGAACTGAGTGTAGGAGTTCAAGGGTATTGAAACCTGTAGTAGAATGAAATAGACATTTGGGAATGTGTTAAAAATCTTTCTGAGAGCATTACACTTCCTGGTGTACACAAGAAACATCATATGGGGGTGTTATTCCAGTCATAAAGTCTGAGTGATGTAGCAACGGCCCTCCAAGGAAAGACAGGATCCAGTGTATAAGAGACTTACAGGGAGAGACTATGAATCCTATTCACAAATTATTAAACTGGAAAAGGCTAAAAGATTTCACAGAGTAGGGCCTATCTGGCTTCTTGGAAAAGATAAAGGAAGAAAGAAAGGAAGGAAGGAAGGAAGGAAGGAAGGAAGGAAGGAAGGAAGGAAGGAAGGAAGGAAGGAAGGAAGGAAAGGAAAGGAAGAAGAAAAGAAGGAAAGAAGGAAAATGGAAAAGAAGGAAAGAAGGAAAAAAAGAAAGAAGGAAAGAAGGAAGTTAGGTGGCGAAATCACCAGATGATCTATCCCTGTGGATGGAAAGATCTTGAACCAAAGTCACTAATGAAAGGGGCCTGTAACTCACAGGAACAGTGAGCAATAGGCCCTGCACCATGCCCATTTATTTCTGGAACCAGTCCATGAAAAGAGCATTCCCAGCACAAATAGGAAGGTAGATCCACAAAGGCAACAACTAGGGCCATCATGTAGCCATGTTCCCAGAGAAGAGAGATAGAACCACACATTTCATCACCCCTACCCAGGTCTGATGTGCCACTTGGTTCTCACAAGTAAATGTTTGCTAAGTTAACAGATTGACCCATCTTGCTTTTCTGAAAGCAAAAAGCTTCTGCAGAGCAAGGGAAATAAATGAGTGAAGAGACAGCCCAAGGGATGGGAGAAAAGTCTTTGCTAGCTATACATATGATAGATGACTTATTTATAGAATAAAGAACACAAGAAAGTAGCAAAATAACAAACAACACTATCAATCAACAGTCTAAGGAGATGAACAAATTTTTATTTTCTTTTTTTAATTTTGTGTGTCTGGAAAGATTTGCATGTTGTGTGTGAATACACATTCATGTGTGTGAGTACAGGTGTGTGTGTGTGTGTGTGTGTGTGTGTGTGTGTGTGTGTGCCACTGCACACTTGTGGAAGAAGAGAACAATCTCAGGCATCAGGCCTTGATTTCCACCTCTTTAGAGACAGGGATTTTGGAGTCTCTCTACTGTACACTGGGACAGCTGGTCCATGAGTTTCCAGAGAGTCCATTATCTTTACCTCCCATATTTCCGTAGGAGCCTTGGCTCACACTATGCATGAATCTTCTACATAGGTTCTAGCAATTCAAATTCAGGTCCTCACACTTTTACTCACCTGGCCCAGAAGACACTTCAGACAGAGAGGTGCAATGGCTACTAAGTGCTGAAATAAAAGATTCAATCTCCTTCACCACCCAGGAAACACCAGTTAAAATGACGATCAGAGTCCACCTCACACAAACCAGAATGGGTATCATAAAAATAAAATTAACCAGGTATAATCTAATCTCAAAACTTGTCAGGCTGAGGCAGGAGAATTGCTGTGTATTCGAGGTCGAGCTACATTACACAAGCAACTAAAACCAGAAAACAAATGATGGAGGGAAAAGGAGAAGGAGAACAGTCCTACAAACTGCTGGTATGAAAAACAATTGCAGAAAAAGAGGCCAGCGGCCATGAATGTGAAAAGACTGCAGAGCAGGGGAGTGTACATGGGAGAAGGTGAAAGGAGAAAACAGGGAAATGATGCAATTATATTTTAATTTCAAAAACTAAAAAAATTAAAGACTATGTAGTGGATAAACACAATAAAGTTTCATTTGACCATAAAAAAGAATGAAACTATCTCATTCATGGAACAATGTGTGTACATGGAGTTATTAAGTGAAGTAAGGCAGATTCCATCATAAATATCACCTTTTATCTCAATCATAGATGTTTGATTTTATATAGCTACATAAAGCAGATATATATGATATATATATATATATATCATCAAAGCAAACATTATGTACAATAGATACCAGATAAAAAGAAAAAATAAATATGAATAAGTTAGTTCATCTTAAATAACTATTGAAACCACATGAATGTTAATTATATTATCCTCTCTGTTTTATTGCATTTTTAAACTTTTAAGAATATTATATAAATGTTATTAGAAATATTTGGAAACATAATGACAGTTCATTAAAATTAAACAAAATGTCCATATGACCCAGTATATTCAGCAGAATGGAAAGGTGAGGCACAAATAAACATGTGTACCCTGATGTGCATGGCATGATTATTTGCAACAGCCAAGAGGCACTTGCAGGAAGTGGGAGAGGGGCAACAACCTAAACAGCTATTGATGAATGGGCATATCAAGAAAGACACTGTGTAAACACATTGCAATATTCATCCACTTAAGAAAGAAAGAAATTCTGACACATACTTCAATATGGATGGCCATAAAGACACTAGCTAGGTCAAATAAACCAGCCATTGGAAGCCAAATGCTGTAACAATTTCATTTCCATGTGGTAGACAGAGTAGTCAGCTCATAGTAACAGGAGGTAAAATGGCCATTTCCCAGTGGCTGGGAAGAGTGAGTTAGGGGAGCTGGAGTTCAGGGGTACAGAGTGTCAGACTAGAAGCAAAGTTCTTGATTGTGGGGGTGATGGTTGCACAACAATGTGGAAATATTGAGTGCCACTCAATTATATACCTAAAGGGATTAAAATGGTGAGTCTTACCTTATGTACGTTTTACTACAATGAAAATACATGTTATTTAGATGTTAGAAAAAAATAGGGCATTCCACGTTGTCCCACATCATTGCTGCAGGCTCTACTTTGGCCTCCGGGTCTCTCAGCATTGACACCAGACTCCCAGCTCAGCCATTTGGCTAATGTTTGCTTCCAGGACTTTCTCCAACTGTCCTCCTCTCAAACCTGCTTTGGATGACATCTCTCAGAGTGCACCCAGAAGCTTCCTGCTGGAGCTTTTCTCTCAGCCAGCTGTCCTCAGCAAAAGGCCCCAAAGTCCAGGTGGCCCTGCTCTTTGGTGCTATTAATTCAATGTGACCAAAGTGCATGTCATACTTGAAAGAAATTGTCTTTATAAAACCCAACTTTATATACACTAGCAAAGAAAGTGAAAAGTAAAAGTAGAACTGCTTTGGTAAAAAAAAAAAAAAAAAAAAAAACCATCAGGTGTGTTTTCTGATAGGGACTCTGGAGGGGACAAGAAAGCCAGAGTAAAAATATCAACTAAATTTTTGACAAAGGGGGACTGAGGTGGCTGAATGGGGGTGGGGGCAGTGCGCTCTGTGGACAACAAAAGGATTACAGGAGAAGCAGAGTGTGAGTCAAGCCTTGCTTGGCCCTAAGCTGCCTTCTGCCCTGCTCCTCAGCCACACAACCCTTCCCACTTCAGGCATTCATTAACTCTCAGAGGCATTCATTAACTCTCATTGTCCTTTTTGTCTGCCTGTCTACTCACTTCATGGATTCTTGTCCTTCCTTTATTCATTTTTTATTTATTTAGTTTACTTAATGTGCAGGAGTGTTCCACTGGTGTGTGTGTGCATGCGCACCACATGAGCGTCACATGCCTGCAACAGGGTGTCTGAGACCAGAAGGGGGCATCAAATCCCTCAGAGCTGGAGTCAAGGGCAGTTGTAAACTACCACATGGGTGCTCCAAGTCCTCTGCAAGAGCAACAAGTACCTTAAAAGCTGAGTCAACTCTCCATGCCCTTCTTACCCCTTTCTCAATATTTTGTTGTTTTTTTAATGTTTTGTTTTGTGGTGGGTTCATAGTTTTGTTTTTGTGTTTAATTTGACTTGGTTTTTTCTTTCTTTTTTTTCCCTTTTATTTTATTTTACAATACCATTCAGTTCTACATATCAGCCATGGATTGCCTTGTTCTCCCCCCTCCTGCCCCCTCCCCTTCCCCCCAGCCCACCCCCATTCCCACCTCCTTTTCTTATTGTTTTGTTTGTGTGGTGGCTTGAGGGGTGTGGTTGTGGTTGTTGTTATTGCAGCTACCTAATCTTGGCCAGCCTTGAATTCTGGACCCTTCTGGTCTCGGTCTCTCCAATGATAGGATTAGTGATGTGTACCCACACAGCCAGAGGTTCCAAAACACCGGGAATGCTGGGTGTAATGTTAGGCTCCACATACTACATGTTCAAGACAGTGAGTCAAATGTTCAAATAGGAAACATAAAATCAGTAGGAGACAGAGCATTGATCAAACTTATAAAGATACCAAGACAGCTGAACCAATGGTCTGTAAATTGTCAAGAAGGCCAACACTAGAAGAACAGAGAGGATATGGATGCAAATAAAGTGTGCAAAAATATGGCCATTCCCAAAGTGGAGACAAGATACAGAGAGTGTATGCTATTGGCTGTTCCCTCAGCAGCTCATGGTGTTAGTTTACCTCTCAGTAATCCCATAAGCAGAAGAAAAAAGAAGTGCTTTATTAAAGATCAATCTGCTCATAAGAATCCAGGAAAATGTATTCAGTAGTCTAGGGTGCTAAGTGTCTAGGATGATGCCCCAGTAGCCTATTCTGATACTCTTGCTGCTCTACAAAATGTTTCAGATAAAGCTACCTAGAAAACCAGATCCTGTCCTTGCTAAAGGCCTAAGAGAGGCCAATTATAACATATAGGCTCAGAAAAATCAAAAGTATCCCATGCTTTCATGATAAATAGCAGACTCCTTTGTTATCCTTTAAATGGTGTTCCATCTAGTTAGTTTTCTAATTACTTAAATGTTCTTTCCTAATATACCATGATGGCTAGTTCCTCCTGTTTCTCCTGAGCCCCTAAACCAAATTTGCCCTAGGCATCAAATTCATTATTTTCTTGTTTATGTTACCGAATACATTACAAGAAGCAACTTAGAGGGAAAGTGTTTCATTTTGACTTATAGTTTAAAAGGAGGCAGTTTATCATGATGGGGAAGTGTTGTGGGATGGTCTGTATGTCAAATCTGTTGCTCTGATTGGTCAATAAATAAAACACTGATTGGCCAGTGACCAGGCAGGAGGAAGTATAGGCGGGACAAGGAGGAGAAGAATTCTGGGAAGTAGAAGGCTGAGTCAGAGAAACTGCCAGCCGCCACCATGACAAGCTGCATGTGAAGACACCGGTAAGCCACAAGCCACGTGGCAAGGTATAGATTTATGGAAATGGATTAATTTAAGCTATAAGAACAGTTAGCAAGAAGCCTGCCACGGGCATACAGTTTGTAAGCAATATAAGTCTCTGTGTTTACTTGGTTGGGTCTGAGCGGCTCTGGGACTGGCGGGTGACAAAGATTTGTCCTGACTGTGGGCAAGGCAGGAAAACTCTAGCTACTAGGGAAGGCAGGGCAGCAGGAGTGAGAGGCAACTGGTCACACTGCACCTGCAGTTCAGAAGCAGAGGGCAGACAGGAAGTGGGGGTGAACTCTAACTGCAAGGCCACCACTAATGACCCACTTCCTAAAGGTCCCACAGTCTTCCAAAATGGCTTCACCAGCTGGAACTGAGAGTTCGAACACATAAGTCTATGGGGGACATTTCACGTTCAAGCCACAGAAGCCAGTCACTCATTAATGTCCCTGCAGAGCCACTCCCATCTTCTCTGGCTACCGTAATCCTTCATCCATAAATATGAATCTCTGAATATGGGTGTCCACACTCATTAGCATGGCTCTCCATGCTGACAAAAGTGCATCTTGGGTCAGGCATCTTTCTTAGTGGAACCAGTAAAGAAATCAGCAGCTAATTCTTCCACCAGTGACCATGGCAGTGGAAAACAAAAGGATGTCTCAGTACTGCTCATTAATCTAGGAGCATGTGTTCCATATTTACATGAAGAGTATGGGTTAGGTGCTAGGCATACTCTGAGAACAATGAATTCTGATGACAACTCTACTGAGTCAGTGTCAGTATTCCTGTTTTTCAGATGGGAAGCCTGTTGAGGAGGCAACTGTGGTCTTACAAAGAGCAAAGGAAAGACTCAGAATTTAAACCTGGGCAGAATTATTCTTGAGACAGAGCTGTTAACCACTAGACAGTGTAGCTGAAGTTTCTTTTCCAGTCCTGCCCAGGCCTGCAGCCACTAAGACCCAAGTAAACGCACAGAGTTATATTACTTATAAACTGTATGGCCGCAGCAGGCTTCTTGCTATCTAGTTCTTATATCTTAAATTAACCCATTTTTATTCATCCATACCTTGTCACGTGGCTCGTGGCTTACCAGTACTTTTACATCTTGCTTCTTATGTTGGCGGCTGGCAGCGTCTCCTGACTCAGCCTTCCACTTCCCAGAATTCTCCTCTCTGCTTGTCTCGCCTATTCTTCCTGCCTGGTTACTGGCCAATCAGCATTTTATTTATCAATCAATCAGAGCAACACATTCACAGCATACAGAAAGACATCCCCAGCAAAACAGTGGCTTAGACACCTCCATTTTATAAAGCAGACATGATTATGAAGTTTCTGGAAAGAGCATATTCAAAGAATCTATAAGGAAATTTTCATAGAACCTTTTCCCTTAACGTGGAGAATGACTCAACAGAGGGAAATTTCCTGATAGTTCCCTGCCACTCACTGCTGAGTGGAAGTGGGATAGCAACATTGTTCTCTCGCCCTTCTTGCAAGACACAAGTATATACGGGAGATCAGAGAACTATCTACCTCTCTGTGGCAAAGAAATTCACGTAGAAACATCTCATCTCATAAATTCAAAGCTTGTACAAAGAAACGCAGCCTCCCTCCTCCCTCAATTCAATGGTGTAAGCAGTGGTTTCCAAGAATGGTAAGAGTGTGGGATAGATGGATATTTACACCCTAGAAATAAGGTCCATTTCCCTCAGCCTTGGAATAGTTTTTAGAACTCTTTATGGAGTCCAGAGTCCATCCTTACAGAAAATATTATAGTGTTTGTATATTGCCTGCACACATCTTCCTGTATACTTAAATCACCTCTAGATAGCTTATTATATCTAATAAAATGTAAGTGTCTGTAAACAGTTGTCAGACTATGTGCTTAGAAAATAGTGACAGGGATACAAGCCTGCACATGCTCCATATAGATAGGGTTTCTGCAAAAAGAAAATTATCTAAATTTGAACAAATCCAGGAAAAATCAACAGAGATATACAATTCTGATGTAATATAATATACTTAATGATTTTTCTGTCCAAATGTTTATAACAAGAAGCTATGTGGGCAAAAATAAGATTTTGTGGTGGTCCTAATCAAAGGCAGTTTTTGTTCTTCCTTTTTTTTTTTACTTTTTGGTCTAAAATGCTATGCTCACCCAAGGACAATATTTAATGTTCATCTCTAAGTGTTTGATATTCTTTTATCCCCAGAAATACAGTTTTGATTTGTAACAACCACAGCATTCCCAAGGTAATAGTTAAATTACTGAATAATATTGACTGTGTGAGTCAAGGTTCCCCAGAAAAATTAGGATGAATAGGACTATATAGGGATGTAAGGAGATATTTATTTATTTATTCATTCGTTCATTCATTTATTTATTTCATACAACAGGAAGGCTGAGATTTAGTTTGACCCCAAAGACCTGAGACTCCAAGGAACCAATGATGCTGAAAGCTTAAAGGGGAAAGAAGGTACTGATGTCAGCTCAAGGTAGGAGAGTGAATCCACACTTCTGCCATCCTACCAAAAGCAGTCTACACATTCAATGCAATCCCCATAAAACAATTAATGCAATTCTTCATGGAAATTGAAAAAACTAATCTTAAATATCATTTAGAAACACCAAACACAGAGAGAGAGAGAGAGAGAGAGAGAGAGAGAGAGAGAGAGAGAGAGAGAGAGAGAGAGACCCAACCATGAGATAGGCAAAACAATCCTGAACAAAATAAGGAACTGCTAAAGATATCACCATTCATGATTTTAAGTTATTCTATGGAGCTATTATAATAAAAACAACATGGTACTGATATTAAAACAGACACATTGACCACTAGAATAGTACTGAAGACTCACATATAAGTCAACACAAGGATAGCCACCTGATTTTTGACAAAAGAGTCAAAAATATACACTGGAAGAAAGACAGGATGTCAGCATTTAAATGGTGCTGGTTAAACTGGATAGCTATATGTAGAGAAATGAAACTAGACCTTTATCACTCTCCCTCAACAAAAAAACAACTCTAAGTAGATCAAGTGCTTCAGCACAAGCTCTGATACCTGAGTCTGGAAGAAGATAACATAGAGGATATGCTTGAACTTACAGACACAGCAAAAGAGTGTCTAAACATGACTCTCATAAAAAAGGCCACTGATTGACAATGGTACCACATGAAATTGAAAGGCTCAAGGTGGTTGACTTTGACTGTCAGCTTTTAAAAGTTTTACAATAATCTACTAGTCTCATATCCGTGAGGGCGTTTCTAGATGGGATAAACCTCAGGCTGCCTCTTCTCCAGCCTTCCAGAGTGGACTCATACCAGAAGTCCTGGGAACTTTCAGGTGGGGCTGCTGGAGCATCCACATCCATGGACTGAAAGCTCCCAGGTTCTCTGCCTCTGGAGCATGAAGCTGACCACTGTTAAACTGATATATATGGATCTGCTTCTCTGGAGAACCCTGCCTACTACATCAAGCTATCTGCTTAATGGTCCAATTGACATCGGAAATTAATCACCACTGTCAGATAAATAGTAACATAATGACTATCCTAGGTTTTTAACGTTCGCAAAAGTATGGCATTTTAAACACTATTCTTTGTCATTTTAACACGGATAACTGGACATTTTATGTCTTCCATCTTCCAGTGGAAGCAGATGCCACAACTTTCATTCTAGAAAAGTCCTTAACTTTTCTGAAGATAGTGAGACAGATTATCTCTTCATGCTATCTTGGCCAAGAGAAAACTCGGTGCTGATTTGCAGGCCAACTCCGTTTGGATCTGTATTGAACATAACTATCATTGGGACTGTTTGGAACTACAGACTCAGTCTGCTAGCTGTCATTTAATTGCCTGCCAGCTCTACACGCACCCTTTTTGTCTGCTCTGCGCAAATGAATATGGGCCCCTTAAATGTTTTCTTTGGCTTCTGGCACTGTTAGTCTGTCAATAATGAGCTCAGAAGAGGCATCATTGAGAACAGAATTATGTCCTGGCTCTGGTAACTGCCCCTACAGCCTCCTGCAAGGCTCACAGCTTGTCCAGGCTCCTCCTACAATGTGGGGTGGGGGATTTCCTAAGTGTCAGCACCTGCAGCCTAGGCAACATCCCCTGTGTCTGGCTCCTACAATACACTGCAGTAAAATAGGACCCAGCAGCAAGAACTTACCCCCACCCCCACCAAGCAGATCTGTAGCAGAGTTCCCCTAATGAGACCCCTTCCTGTGAACAGATTTCCCCAACACCCCAGAGGGCAGATTTCCAGAAAGTTCCTGGGGGCTAAACTCAAGATAATTCTGCCAACACGGCATCTTGGGAACTTTCTTGCTACCCAGCAAGCCCCAGCTGCATCCTCTCCAAGCAGGTCTGGATCTGTGCCTCAGATCCACTCAGCATATGTACAGTGTCTGTTGCCTTTCTGTCCTGACTTCTATGCAAATATGCTATGCCATTCAACTCAACCATATTTAGTATTTTTGTGATATATGTGCTTTCTTGGGTTTCCATAAATTTGCTTGTAGAATTCAAAGGCAGTTAATTAGTTAATAGAATATTAACTACAAGTAAAGGCTGAGCCTAGTTAACTTGCTGTGCACCAATCCCAGAACAGGAGCAGGCATGATGCAGTAAAGCAGATATTTCTGATGAGGATGATGAAGCTGATGAGCCTAAGCCTAGGTTAGACTCTGAGAAGGGACCCTTCTCAGTTCAAACATTAGCATAAAGAATGACAAGACTTTAGAGATTGCCAAATCAAATCCTCTTTCCTAAACAGCTCCTGAAATCCATATTGCCTGCCCAGACTGGGAGTGAATTTGGGAGACAGTAAACCCAAACATGCATGGCTATAGATGGTGATGAGCTCTAACGAGGCAGACTGGAGAGTTTCAAGCTGGAGAACACGAGCAGAGAATGACAATTTCAGACTAAAATAGAAGAGGCTGATGAGCACCATGCTGATTAAGCAGGAAGGTCTCAGCTCAAGTTCCCAGGGCTGCCTCAAACTGAAAACGGTCCAAATTAACCATGCATTCCCTCACCACTGCCCAGAAGATTGAGGGCTGTGATGCGGTGGGTGTGAGGACAGGAGCAGGCTTTGGTGTGGAACCCCAGGTCCACTGTGAACTAGTTATGGACTCTAAGAGGCTCCCTGACCTGAGTATCAACCACAGCAAGCACCCAGGCTGTCACCTGGTGAGAAGCTACACTGAGTAGGAATTTCCCATGGCAGTACCTGGACTCACAAGTGGACTCACCTTCTCACCCTGCCCTAGTTGGCTAGGGCCATGATAACAAAAACCAATAGAACAAT
The DNA here is from genome assembly GCF_049852395.1 of Peromyscus maniculatus bairdii. Classification (NCBI taxonomy): domain Eukaryota; kingdom Metazoa; phylum Chordata; class Mammalia; order Rodentia; family Cricetidae; genus Peromyscus; species Peromyscus maniculatus. The sequence goes on from NC_134860.1 coordinate 100,512,080, forward strand.
AGAAATCTATTGTCTCATAATTCTGGAGACCAAAAACCCCAAACTGTGCCACAGTCACTCTGGAATCCAGAGAGAAAGCATGTTTCCTGGCTTCTCCCAGTTCCTGGCTTTCCCCAGATGCTTCTCAGCTTGTGAAATGATGTGCCATTGTGTGCTACCATCTTCATATGACATTTCCCTGTGCCTCTTCATATCATGCCTCTGTGCATGGCATCTCTGTGTCTGAACTTTTCTTTCTGTAAGGGCACCAGTACTGTTGACTTACCACCCAATAGCCTCATGATAACCCGATTAACTCTGAAAGATGGAGCCTCCTTCTGAAGTATTAGATGTTCCATGTCTTTTTCATTGCAATCCATAGCATATGTCCTTGGTTTACTGCCCAGAACAACATCCTTCCTCCACAGTGAACAACCAGTTCACTTAGAATACAGTTTCTACCTTATCAGTTTCCAGAATAAGGGGGAAGGTTTATGTAATATGAATGTTTAGACAATGCATAGGTGTATATGTACACAACTCAGAAAGCTCCTTAGCCCTCTGTGCTTCCCCTCTGATCTCTGGCCTTTGATGACAACCTTCAGCCTCTGAGCACCCCCCCCCCACTTCTGGCCTGGTGTGGTCAGTCCTGTAGTCATGGCATATCCTCCTCTTGCCCTTTCTTCTTATCTGATTCCTGAATCTAAAAACACATTGCAGTGAAATCCCTAGGCTTTCACTAAACCACAGAAATCCAGACAAAAATGGGAGAACCTGAGAGATGAAGGATGGGTCACATCCTGACACTAAAGCCAAAGTCCTCGCCTGCCAAGTAAAAACTTGGGGAAAGAAGTACATTTTTCTACCGACTGCTTCCTGTGGATTGTAAAGGTTGGCACCACTATTAGAGAAGCAGGATCCTCTGGCACATCAGACAAGCACAAGAAACAGTAGTGCTATGTGGGCAGGTATGCAGAGATATGGTGGAGAAAAACTAGTAAACTGAAATAAGTTCCATATTCTTGTCATAAGCTAAAGGTCATACAAACAATAGAGGCAGAAGGCACTGTCCCTCATATTCTCTCTCTGTGTCTCACTATCTCTGTGTGTGTCTTTCTCTGTGTCTCTGCTCATGTCTATGTGTCTCTTTCTGCCTTTGTCTCTCTATCTCCCCACCCTTTTTTTTAAACACTTATGGGGACAGACACATACACACATGCCTTTCCACACACTTCAGAAAAATATCCCCACTTACAGTCCTGCGCATGGCCCACTGTAATGAGGGTGAGCAACAACCCTAGTTCAGCCATCTTCCCGTAAGCTACACAGGATCTCATATTCTCATCATGAGGACCACTCTCATGCAAAAGACATCTATTCCCCCAGGACAACTGATAAAAGCAAAATATTTCTTGGGAAGGAGCACACTGCATCCTTAGTGCCCAGTAATATTTTCATGCTCTTTGGGAGGTTATATTAACTGGTCGTCACCTTAAATGACTGTCCCAAGGGAACAATAATCTAGCCACAGTAAGGATTGTTTTGTTTTTTTTATAACCTCAGAGCTGTGCAAATCCCTGGACATCAATGTGATATGAATCTGCCACTACAGAATGGAACAAAATAATACCTAGACCATCACACTGATAGGAAAAGTATTGCACTTGAAACACAGCCTCCCAGTAAATCCTGGCTTATTACTATTACTGTTATTAATGGCCACGAATATGCACAAGTTGTAGGAGACAAGTCTAGAGATCTAGAAGAAGAAGGGCTCCATGGAGAGACATCAAAGGGGAGGGGCCAAAGAGGAAACAGGTGGGGATTGGGACAAAAGGGAACAGAAAGCTTCCTCTTCCTTACGAACATCTGAGGCATGGGGCATGTTCCAAGGTCTGCCAACTCTAAACTCTGGAGAGCATTTCTCTTCTAGACTGATCAACATCCATTCTTCTAACTTCTTGGCTAGGGGCAGTGTGGCATGATAAAATGTAGGTGATGGAACAAGAGGACACCTCTGTGAACCAGAAAGCAGCTGTGTCCCGGAATCTGAACCTGAACCAGATAACTAGGAAGCACATGGCCCTGTAAAGTAGGTGTCCTGGATTCCTTATGTGGGCCCACGAGACACCATACTGCCTAAAGGAGTAGCAAGTGCTATAACAAGTTTCCTAAAGTGGGATACAGGTGGTTTAGGAGGGAGAATTCAAATGGGTTTCTGGGTTAAGCAGAGTTAAACCAATTTCTGTACAATAATTTCCTCAGAACTTTTAATGTGTATAAATGCATTATGAATCTCCAGGTGTGGGTACTATGTGACCTGTTTCCCCAAGTATTTTTAATAAAGTATGCAGAGACTAGTGTCCTTCTAGAAACTTCTGGGGTTGTAGGTAAATCATGGACATTGTCTTCTAGAACAAGCCAGCTAGCTGGAATTTATGAGCCCTCAGTTTCTTCAGCTGACAAATGAGGACATTTAATCAGAGGTTCTTACCAAATTTCACATCAAAGTCACTGTGAAAAGCTGATGAAGGTCATACACCAACTGCCTCTAGATAACCATATGTCCACAAAATGCCGAAAAGCATCTAAGCCCCTGAACTCTAAGGTGTTCTGCAAGCCTTTCACATCTAGCGTGGTGAAAACACCTGAGCTACAAAGCAGACAGCAGCAGATAGCCATGGCTTCTACAGTTTCCCCTGTAAACCCACCTCTTTCCTATTCTCAATCAACAGGTTTCAACGGCTCCCGTCTTCAGAAGTAAGCATGCCATCCAAGCGTGACCAGTCAGATTGCCTCATACCTTGGACACAATGAAGAGATCGGGGAACTGTGTAGTGATGATGAAAACCTTCTATAGGTTATTCTCTGGAGCTTAAATGGGTAGAAGGAAGGGACGGGGCAGGAAGGGAGAAAGGATGGGACAGATAAAGAAATCTTTCCACAGTGGCTGCTCAATTAACAGAATAATAGCCTGAAGTCATAATAGCCATCTTTGTCTTAAAGAAGAAAAATGCTTCCCAAGAACACTGGTTGGGTCAGTCCAGAAGTGTATGTCTTCCTTATATGAACCAACAAGTATTTTCTCCTGCTTAAACTAACTTGCAGCTGCAAAATGCTGGATAATTCGGGGTATCAATCTTGGGATTCCTGCGGCTGGGAGGCTCAATTAAAAGGCTCACATTGAATGCTGAATCCACATTCAATAGCAAACAATGGTAGAAGGACAGTAGTGATGACTGCATCACTGAGAATTGGTATGACCTGACTGCAACCCCTAAGAGCTGAGTGCCAGAAAGACCCCAGAGACCTCAGATAATTTCTTCCATCTGATCCCTGCTGCCTGAAATGCCATCACTGAGCATCTGGGATCTTGACAGGGGGTAGCATAAAGGTGTGGAGGGAGTCTTGGGGCTTTTCCAGAGTGTAATGGAAGCTATCAATTCTCTTCTTTGAAAAACAAGCAAAAAATACTTGCTTGTGTTTTCAGTTTAGAGACCTCCTGGAAGCTAAAATACACTCTTAGGACACTGTCCCTTGTTGCTATAGAGAGGAATTGTTGGAGTTTTTAAAGGGAAGTTTTGGCCTCTCCAACGACATTGGGTAGAAAGGGAAGTTGTTTGGCATCAGAAGGCAAAAGAAGAGGCACCACCAACAATAAAGACCCTGATGATTAAACAGTGTTTACTGGGGAGTTTTCAGCTCTTAGACTGGGAGGCACCCTAAGTAGAGTCCTGTCAGTCAGATCTGGAATTAATAGGTACACTCAGGGTTTTGTTGTTGTTGTTTAAATTCTTCACTGAAGAGAGAGAACATTTATCAGTCCTTCTTGTCTTATCCTAAGGTACATATTTCAATGAAAAGAGTGTCAGGACCATATCAATAAAAGTAGAAGAGAAAGTTGTGACAACAGATTTCCCCTAAGTCTGGCTTTCCCAGGTTCCTCATGGTGGGAGAACTCACTTCTCTAAAACATCGTTTATCCTAAACCTCTCAAACATTTTGCTAAATAGTGGTTCTTTCCAACAGTGGCAGGCTTTCTAAGTTAAAAACTAAAGCTGTCAAGGTCTCTCAACTCACAGCCACAAACCAAGTTCATCGTCGATCTTTACTAGAAAAGTCAAAGACATGATTTGACAGGTACCTGCCCATCTTTCTTCCCAAATGTTTATTTTTAATCAATGCTGGCCTCTCTCACCAAAGCCTAACTGTTCCATTCCTAGTCCCCAGGGACCCTGAGCCTCTGGTCCTACCTAATTCTCCAAATCCAAAACATCCTAGGAAAAAAGTCAAAACATGGGGTGAGCAGTTGCACCCCAGCTCCTGGCCACTATCATCCCACTAAGCTAAAGTTTGACATTTTTCTTTGTCAGTTCTGGGGCTCCACTCTAGAGGAGCTCAGATGAATCTCTGAGAGAAGCACAGTATAGGTCTGGGTACTCTGCCAAGAATGAGGACCATGCCCTGTGGGCTGTTTTCAGTCTCAGAATGAAACAGATGATAATTTATGTTTGTCTGACTCGTCCAAAGTGCTTTGCTTCATCTCTCGGCTTGTTTGTTTATTATTCTTCAGAACCTGGCGGGGAAGCATACATTGAATCTGCTCCATGGCAACAGTGACCCTCTTATTTCAATGGAGCCCAGGCAATTGACATTACCACCATGTAGGAGGAGCCAGAAATTCAGGCTGAGTGCTCATGTTCATTTCAAAGGTGTTGGTGCTGGGAAGTGGGAGATTTTTCCAATGTTTGCTGTCACAAACCCTCAAAAAAATAATTTTTTTCTGTAAATATAATACTTCTTATAAGAAATAAGATTTTTAGGTTTAAAGGAAAGATTTATACTAAGACTAGTTTAAATCTACTTTATTCTATTTCAAATGCTCGTGCATATTCTAATAGGAAGTTCATTTAAACTTAAGAAATGTCTTTGTCAGAGGCCCTACACCATCCTCTCACGTTGACAAAGGCACACAGAGAGGGTCTGGGTACCGTTATCTGTTTTACAAGTGAACATGCACACTGGCACAGCCTGGGGTGTGGTCTGGACCACAGCACCCCAAGGAGGTCTAAAGAGTGTACAGTTCATGTTTGGTGTCTGCCCTGTCTTCACAATTTCTTATACTTCAAAGTTTCTCTTTGCTGTCTGTTCCCAGATCCCATCTTCATGTTGATCTCTGGCTGTCCAAAACCTTCACTTTGGCAACCACAAACATTGACTCTGACCTCTGAACTGACCTTCCTGAAAAGGCGGTTGTATGCCCATGGCTGCAAAAACCAACCAGCCTGGTCTGTTAAAAACAGTTTGGTGCCATGAAGATGCCAGGCACCATCTGGCAGGATGCTGTGGCCTCTCCCTAGCAACTGTTCCCACAGCTTGTCTCTGGTTACCTTGCCTGCTTCCCTAGTTACAGCCCTTCCATTCTTAGTGCACCTCTGACCAACCCCACTGATGTGAAGCTCCCCCCAACCCCCAGAAATCCTAGACCATCTTGTGCCGCAGATTACCAAGCTCAGAGTCTGTGAGTCAACCCCAGAGCTTGTACTTCAGCATTAAACAGTTGGATCAATCAGTCCAACAGAGCTCAGTCTTGAACCCATATGTGAAACTTCTGGAAGCCTTTAAAAGCTATTAATCCCCCAAATACCAGACCCTGAATTTATGATTTACTTATTCTAGGGTAAAGCAGCATTTTTAAAGCTATAAACCTGGTCCAAAGGACCTAAGTTTCAAATCCCTAAGCTAACCTAAGCAACTCACAATGTTGCAACCCCATCCAACATGCAAAAAACAATTCCTCACTCAGCAATGCTTCAGAAGCCACAAATATTTAAAAAAAAAAAGAAAACTTACAGCAAGTTACTTTAAACAACTAATTTATTTAGATTGTTTTCACTTTTCCAGTCCTCACTAAAACATATTTTATAATGAAATTTCACGAAAACAATTTTAATTAATTTTTCATCTTCCAGGAAAGCTCCAAGGAACTATACCAATGCCTTTGCATGTGGACTGTGTCTGTGTGGCTCCCCGATTGAATACTGTACTCCTTTAGAAATGATAGTTCTTTCACGCCTCCAAAGTACTGTGTAAAACCCCAAAATAGTCAGTTACATAAGAATGTCATTAACCATGGTTTTGTTTTTTCAATTAAATCTGCACAGTTTCTCATCTAGTCCTCCATTTCTCCCTGTTGCACATGAGGTCTAGACACTGTCCACCCATTATTAAGACCAAAATAGTGAGTCACAAGCTGCAGCTTAACTAGACGGCAGGAGAGAAACAGCACCCAGGAAACTTCTGTTTGCAATCTGACTGCCAGCATCTGTTCTGGGACTTTCCTTACCTGGTTCTACCTCTACCCAAGTCAATCATCTGCAAAACTTACTCCCTTCTTCTCTACCTGCAGGTAGCATGCCCATTTCTTAAAAACACAATAGAGCCCACCCCCTCTGAAGCTTCCCAGTTCAGTGGTCTTCTGTGGTGATACATTGTGTACCCTAATAAATTTGCCTGAAGATCAGAGAACAGAACAAGCCACTAGATTAAACATAGAGGCCAGGCAGTGGTGGCACACACCTTTAGTCCTAGCACTCAGGAGGTAGAGATCCATCTGGATCTCTGTGAGTTCAAAACCACTCTTGCCTACATGAGATTGACTCAGTTTAGGAGAGAAACAGAGCCAGGCAGTGATAGCACACACCTTTAATCTCAATACTTGGGAGTCACATGCCTTTAATCCCAGCACTAGGAAAGTTGAGACGGGAAATGATATGGGTAGTCGGAGAAAGGTATATAAGGCGTGAGGAGACAGGAACTAAAGTCTTTCAGCTGAGGAAAGCTTTTCAGGCTGAGGAGTCCTAGAGGTAAAAGGCTTGTTCCTTTGTCTCTCTGATCTTTCAGCATTCACTCCACTATCTGGCTCCAGGTTTTTTATTAAAGATCATTTAGCAATTTGTGTTACAGTCTTGCCTGCTTCTAATTGTATGTCATTTATCTACACATTTATCCAAGTTAAGGTCACTTGTGTTTCATTATTTGACTCTACTTGCCCATAGCCCTCTATTCAATCCCTCTCCCTCATCTTCCATCCTGCCCCCACCTAATTGCCCACACTAGTCCATCCCTTACCTGCCTTTCTTCTCACTGTGGCACTTTTCCCATAATAGATTCCATAAAAAACTGGTGTTTGGCTTTGACTTGGATTTCTGATGGCAAACTATATAACACATAAAACTTTTAAGTCTGAGTCTAGACACTACTAAAAAAAACCTTACAACCTCTAAGCTTCACTGGTATTAAAACTTTCAATGTGCTTCTCACTGAGTTGCAGAGTAACGTACTGCATAAACAGATCTGGACTACAGTCACTGGAGAAAATAAATGTCAGAGATGAAAGACAGACAACGTGACAGCAGGCATCATCAGGCAAGGCACATGGACACAAATCATATCCTTGTCAATAAAGACAACTAATCAAATCCTTATTTATATTCCATTATAATCCTCAGTTACATTACCAATGGCTGCCACTGGCCAAAACTCACTAGCTGCTAATTTCAGAGCTAGGTTGTACATAAAAGAAAAAGGGGAGGGAAAGGAAATAGAGGCTTCCATAATAGGGCTACCGCCATCAGCATACAGATAGCCCTGTCCTGGCTAGAGAAATCCCATCCATTGCAACTTGAATATGTGGGAGTGTATTTTTGAACTTCCTTTTAGTGGTTTCATAGGCTTTATAAATGTTTATTGAGAATTAACTATATGTCCTCTACTAGGACTTGGAAATCTGAAAATAATGAACATGTCACTCCCACCTTGAAGCTGCTCCGTCTCCATGGGAGAGTACCCTAAAGGTCATTTTAACATGGTATGGAAAGTACAGGACTCGTATGCTATCTGCTAACACTAGAGCACCCCAGAATATGCACCATATTAGAGGACCATAAGGAAGGGCTGACAAGTTCAACTGACAGCAAAGAGAGCCCATTGGAGGGAGCTGAATTCAAATGGGCAAATAAGTGAGAGGAGCAAAGGACTAATGGATATTTACACTAGGGGGAAGCCTAACAGACAGGAAACGAGTCACAGCATCATAAGTGGAAGGAGACTGTAGGGTCCTGATTGAAGTGACACATGATGAGGAGTCTTCCACAGAAGTAGGACCTTCTGCTAGATGCAAAGGTTGGGAACAAAAGACCTAGACTTTATCTTAAAGGCCAAGACAGCATTTCCAGGTTTGGAAAAATAGTATAATTTTCATGGTCAAATATAGGAAGTAAGAAGAGCTGTGATCCTGCAAGAACCATGACTACATTAAATGCAATGGAATCCTAGTCAACATCTCTACTTCAACATGGCTTCAACTATTCCATGGGTCATCTTTACTGATGGTGCTGGAGGAAATGATCTCTGAGGTAAATCCCTTCAGGGCATGAGTCTGTCTTTTTATTCCCAATGCGCAGCCAAGTAACAGATCGGAGCCATATAACTGTCCTATATAGTAGGATCAATGCCACAGTGTTACCAAGGTGTACTAGTAAAGCAAAGAGAGTAAAAGTGCCGAACTGAAAGCCAGCTGAGAGTACAGCCTGCCTCTTCTCTATCCTGGGCAGCTTCATTGTCCAACAGACTATACTGTTTCTCCAAATATTACCCCGCCCCTTGTGTTGAGTAAATTTGTTAGTCTGGGAAAGAATGGATCAATAAATTATCATTTGAGGAAAAAATAATGATAATAAAACATGATGTTAAGAAGCTGACTGTGATAAAGCATAATAACTTAAGAAGAAAATGTGAGAAAGAGCAATATTGAAGCAACTAGGCATGACAAAAGTTTCCCACTTGCTAGAGAAGAGACCTTGGCTAGGCCATTTATTTATTCAATGGACTCAGTCCTGCCTTAAAATATTGTTGACAACCTTCTTTAGAGTAATTTATATATGTGCGAGGTGGCTACCCACCAACCCCACAGTTCCCCCAGAGTTTTCTTGAGTGGGAGCAGCAGGAAATATTACATAGAAGGATTTATTGTGGAGATAAACAGATAGAAAATAAAGGATAGCCTCGAGAAGGCCTGGAACCTTTTCCAACGGCCCCCAACTGTCTCTGCCCCAGAGTATTTATAGAGACACCAAGGGGTGGAGCAAAAGATCTCCCCCCCAGCACAAGTGCAGACCATCTCAGACACCTGCACTCAGGCCCGTGGTCTAACCCTCCTCTCTATGCAGACCTGCTGGGTAAAGCCACGAGGAACCTAAAATTAGGCTCCCACATATACGGCTATGTCTTACATTTAGCCATGCTTGTTCTCAAAGACTCAAGTACTAGAAGCTTGGTCCCTCCTGTGATAATGGTAAGAGGTGGTAGGACCTTTAAGAACTGGGGCCTCCTAAGAAATCCGTACTGGCCCTGCTCCCTGGACATCTGTCTTATGAGATCTCTCCCCATTGTACAAGATTCCACCAGTGGGATGTCATCTCCCATGGGGTCCTCACCAGAGTGACCTAAGGCCAACTGTGAGACAAATAAAGCTCTCTACTTGATAAGTACCCAGCCTCAAATATGCCCTTCTCTACCTCTTAAGAGATGGAATTACAGGAAAGCCATGCCTGTCTAGCTTTTATGTGGGTTCTGGGATTGAGATTCTATTCCTTACACTTTACAAGAGCCATCTCCCCCAGCCCATATTAATGTTTTCCCCATGTGCACAGCCCAAGTTATTTCTGATTGATAAAGAGTCTTCATTGCCCCTAAGACTCACAGGAGACAAGAGCCATGAGTGTGTTCATCATATTTTCCCACCCATGGCTCATTTCTTCTCCAAGGGTAAAGCTAGATCTTTCTGAGAACAGCAGACCACCTTTCTCCAAACAAACTGAGTTCAGGAAATATCTATGGAGCACTTCTTTCCAGAACTTTCCATGTCTAGCTCCTTGCTCAAAAACCTTGACCTCACCTCCAGTGATACTTTCTCAGGGCATGCCAGGAAGTCTTTTCCTAGACAACCCTTGAACTTTTACCCACTAAACAGATGTCACATGCTCGCACTAGCCCCTCACACACGATTTAGGGGTGTTTATCTTCCCATTAGCTGTTGAACTTTTATCTCTCTACCTTATCAGTTTCATAATCTTTGCCAATTTTTCCATCTCCAAGAGATCTCAATCCATCCTTTATCCTGTCCCCTGTCCTTGCCTGGTTTAACTGATACATTGTTTCTATTGCATACATAGTTGACTTGTCAAGACTATGCCATTTGTAAACCATTTTTTTCCAAGTAGTGTTCCCAGCTGCCAACTTGTACTGCTGTTTAAATAGTCAAACTTCATTTAAACAAACACATTTATGTATTTTAATTGTCACAGACTTGTTTAAGATAGTACTTCTCCAGACCCAAAATTATTTAGTCATTTTACTAAAAAGAAAAGATTAAAACTTGGAAATAGTGACTAATTTTTTTTCATAAAAATCAGTCCATATCCTGAAGTATATTTGTCCATTGATTGCAACATGTAAATCATTCATGTTGGTTAAGTAATTGTATCAGCAAATAGTTTCTATGTAAGACTGAAAATAAACACATCCTGCTGCTCAGAAAAAGATAGATTTTGTTGGCCTTAGGAAGACAGTGGATTAAGTAGTGTTTGAAAAAAACATTTGGGGTGATACAGAACCTGTCATATTTCCTGCTTCAGGAACTACTCACATAAACACTGGAAAAGCTGTTATGGGGTGTTCCAGCTGTCTGCTACCAGATGAGGTTTTTGAGGTTGAGAACATGAGGAATGGCAAACACGATTGTGTGTTTAATAATCCATATAGACTCCAGTACCAAGTTTACCCCTGACAGAGAGTTCAAACTTGGAGGGCAGGGAGTTCTTGCAAACTCTCTTGCAGGGAGTCCCTGTGGCTCAGGAAAAGATCGTGCAACTACAAAAGAATTACATGGATTATGAAGGAATAGATTATAAGAGGTGTCTTTTTTTAATTTTATTATAAGAGCCAGCAAGGTGACTCAACAGGGAAAGGTGACTGCCAGAAAGCCTGATGGCCTGTCCAGGTTCAGTCCCTCAGATCCACGTAGAAGAAGAGAAGCAATTCCAGAATGTTGCCCTCTGACCTTCATATGTACGCCATGGTTTACAAACATCTACACATGTGTACTGCAAACACACACACACACACACACACACACACACACACACACACACACACACCTACATGAGCATGCAGGCATATAAATAAATAAATAATGTGAAAGTACTTAAAATGTACTATAAGCTTAAAAAGTAAGGGTTGGGCTGACAAAGTAAAAGTATTTAAATTTCTATCTAGAAATTATTCAGGTTACAATATAGTAAAAAATAAGATTTTTTTTTCTGGCAAAAAAAAAATATACCTCTGTAATTACAGGAGAATCAGATAATCTTGGTGAAGAACTGTTTAAAGTATTGTTGTAATAACAATAAACATCATTTGCACACAACAGCTCAATAATATACCAAGAATGAAGGATCCATACTCCTGATTCAATTGCTCGGCTAGTCACCTCCTGAAATGAAGAGTGGGGAGGCAGTTGTGGGTTCTTGCTCATTTAGCAAATAACTTAACACCCCTGTGTAGCTAGAGTTTTCCCGCCTTGCCCACAGTCAGGACAAATCTTTGTCACCCGCCAGTCCCACAGCCGCTCAGACCCAACCAAGTAAACATAGAGACTTATATTGCTTACAAACTGTATGGCCGTGGCAGGCTTCTTGCTAACTGTGCTTATAGCTTAAATTAGTCCATTTCCATAAATCTATACCTTGCCACGTGGCTGGTGGCCCACCGGCATCTTCACATGCTGCTGGTCATGGCGGCATCTGGCAGTCAGTCCTTCTGCCTTCCTGTCCTTTTATTTCTCCTCTCTGTTAGTCCCGCCTATCCTTCCTGCCTAGCCACAGCTGATCAGGTTTTATTTATTGATCAATCAGAACAACTTGACATACAGACCATCCCCCAGCACAGCCAAGTGCAGACCATCTCAAACACCTGCACTCAGGCCCATGGTCCTAATCATCCTCTATGCAAACCTGCTGGGTAACGCCACAAAGAACCCAAGAAGGGCTCCCACAGGACATACAGAACATCCCACAGCACCCCTGTGCTTCTGTATCCACCTCAATAAGATGGAGAAAACATCTATCTTAGAGGATCACTGAAATACGGGGGAAATGAGTCGATATTTATACAGTCCTTAGAACAGGGCTAGACACCCAATAGATGGTATGCAGTGTGAATAACAGGCAATCACAGCTGTGTGGACTCATCAGTCAGTAGAAGGGGCCTTGGGAGCCTCTGGTTGAAGCTCTTGCCTCACACTGGAGGAGTCTGCCAACACCCTGACACTGTGAGAGCAAGGAACTGCCTCCCCATAACCTGGGCTTGAATTCTAAGCCTGAAATAGCAACAAGTTGGTCTTCTAGACAGCAGCTTGTCCCAGAGTTTAAAGAACTCTCTCTCTCTCTCTCTCTCTCTCTCTCTCTCTCTCTCTCTCTCTCTCTCTCTCTCTCTCTCTCTCCTTCCCTCCCTCCCTCCTTCCTTCAAGCCCAGCATCCTCTGGTCATCCTCTAGTCACTATCCTGCACACTAGACCCCACAGCTATGCCTGTATCAGTTCACTCCATTATGTGGTCTGTCTGGAGCACCTGCCAATCATCTTCTGGACCCTTGACTTCTATTAACGGAGGGTCCAAATTGCGTTCTCATATTTTTGTATCCATGTCATTCTGTCACTTTATGCTTAGCTTGAGGTTAACAAAGCTGGCCTCTTCATCTGCCAAGGCCAGAGAAATCAGCTCTATGCTTCTACTGACATTTATAAGCTCAAGCTATTAAAAAAAAAAAGTACATTTATCCCATTAACTAGTACCCCTTGATTATTAATCAGGATAAGTGTGTTTGTCAAATCTGATTTAGTTCAGCAAATCAAATTCTAAATGCCCTAGAGGAAATTGTGGGTTTTTTTTCCTTAGTAGAAATCATATAATGAAAATTTTGCAAGGCAAATAACTATCCAATTGATTTTTTAATGTAACTATCTTTTAGCATATTAAATTTGCCTAAAGCACCAGTACAAATATATTAAGCTTTAGATAATAATAGTGCATTATGCTATTACAGCGGATATGCCTTCCTGTATTTTGATTAGTCTAATATAAAAATTGGTTTATTTTCCTTGAATGTACTGAAACCAGAGAATTAATATGCCAAAGAGTCAGGAAGTCACATGATACTCAAGGAGCTATATACATACCTAAAATTCCCATAAAGTATAACCCTCATATGAAAAAAAAGTTGATTTCTTATTTTTAAGTTCCCTCATTTTTATATAAGTGAAATGATAGCAATATATAATATATATAACTGATAAATATGAACATTTTATATTTTTTCAGTTTCCTGTGAATTTGATCCCACAATTAGGTCACTCTTTCTAAGGGCTTACCATATAGAACCTCTGGCAACACTGTCTGCATGCTGGCTCCAAATTGTTTTTCTTTATTCAACCTCATGAGTTGCATCAACCCTGCATTCCTGCACTCTCAGCTACCCCCACACTTCAAGCTAACATTGACAAAGGCGGTGTCTATCCAAGCATTAAGTTGGTCCTGATAAGACAACCAGTTTCCAGTGTGCCTGCATGAGCATTGGGAACATGAGCTGGGCTGCCTTTCTAATGCTACTCTACCCTCTTACTGAGCACACTGTTCTTGGCCTTCTAACTGTTTCTGGTGGCTCTTTCATGCTCCTTCACTATGGTTGAATCTTTTTCCTAAATACATTCTCTCACCTGGGGCTCAAACAACTTCCCCAAATTATTATGAGGTCCTCATTACTTCATTTCTGCCTGGGGTTCCACCATAAACCAGGGAGGCCTCTAGCACCATCAAACTGTCTCCCATTAGACTTTTAAGTCCAACACCCTGCCGAGCTCCCACTAGCCTGGAGACTGCATGCAGTTTACTTTGCTTCCTTTACATCTAGAACTGGTAATGCCAAAGAATAACCCGAGGAGACATGAAGACCATGTACACGGACACCTCAAGCATGAAAGGAGTCCCAAATAAAGGAGGGCAAATTCTAATGCTGGGTAAGAATATTGCAACCATGAACCTTTCAACTCTTTCCGATTTTCTGGTAATTTACAGATTAAATGTAAGCATACATTACCTAGAAGTAAAGTACATGTGGAGAGCTAAGGAAATTCACAAAAAAAAAAATGAAGAAATTTCAGAGAGTTTGTTCAATTGGATTTTAAAATATACCATAAAGCCACATCAGTCATAGAAGAAGAATCAAGCTTATCATCAGAGAGGGGGACTTACAATGTACAGGACATCACCCATGAGTGAGAAGTAAAGAAAGATTCAGCAATGTATAACAAATAAAAATAAATAAACTAATAGGAGGAAAGTATTTGAACTTTTACTGAGCACCTCCTATTAAAATAAGCTCTGTAGCTATTAAGTAAAAATATTTTTAAGAAAATCACAAAGTATAAGGGATTGCACTGTACAAGGACATCTGACTTTTAAGGGGAGAATTTTAAAACTGAGCAATAACAAAAGTTATTTTTCACAAAGAAAAAGACTAGTATTTTAACATTGAGGTAAGGAAAAGTAAAACATGAATCACCAACTGGGGAGATATTCATAATAAATATTAGATAAATGGTTTTGTGGGATGACACGCTCATGTTGCAGGTGTGTGCATGTGACTGTACATATGTGTGAGCATAGGTATGAGAGCACAGGACTCACCAATTAGGTTAGGCTTTCAGCTTCTGCCTCCTCAGCCCTGGGATAGTAAGCTCCTGCTACCAGATCCACCTTTTTACATAGGCATTGGGAATTGGACTCAAGTCCTCCTGTTTGTTTGCCATAACAATTAAAGAGACAAAGTACATATGTACAGATAATTCCTAAAAAGAAGAAATAAAATATACTTTAAAAGGTCAAGCCTAGTTCTTCAAGAAATGCATATTGAAATAACAATAAAGTAATTCAAGAAATAATAAAAATCTGAAATGCGTATGTAAGAATTTCAGAGTAAGCCTGATCTGCTTGGAAGGCAAATTAATTTTAATACAAACTCTGACTATTTCTAGCTCTGTGTATTTTAGCAATTATTTAATTCCTCTAAGCCCCATTGTTAATCTATATGAAGTTAATAATAGAAACGTACTGGGTTGCTTTGAATGTTAAATGAGATAATCAGTGTTGAGCACAGTGTTCAACACATGATAAGCACTCAATATGTATTAGCTGCACGGTACATATGTAGGAAACATTGTAGACAGAAACATTGCAGACTGTGTTAGTAAGTGCCTGGCATCCTACTCATACTGAGAATACTACAGGGAAAAGACCATCATCCAGGCCCTCCCGGATCTTCTAGCTGTGTCAGACAATTAAATCAACAGGTATAATTCTGTGCAATCAGTGACTATTTAGTTCAGTTTCTGAAAAAGCACACAAGGCAATAAATAATCAAATCTGGGGTAGGCAGAGGCGTCAAGACCCACAGGATATCATCATGGACATGTGTAGGGCCAGATGGTTCAGTCAGTAAAGGCCCTTGCCACACAAGTGTGACAGTCTGAGTTCAATCCCTGAATCCAACTCCTCCAAAAGTTAGCCTCTGACCTCAACATGCTCACTGTAGCATGCACACACCCAATACACACACACACACATACACACACACACATACACACACACACAAGCTCACACAAGCATCACACACAAATACACATACACTAATAATAAAAAATTTAAAAGCACATGTGTGACTCTTGTCTCATTTGATTAAAAATAGTTCTGAATTATGTTAAAAATGTGTTGAAAACTGACTACAAAGTGTCCAGTCCAAACTGCAACATGTACAATACTATCCTTACACCAAGCCCTCAGAGAACCTCTCAGAACAGAAACAGGGAACAGAAACATTAAAAGAGGACCAGGACATCTGCCACAAGATTGTGTCTTCTATATATGATAAAGAAACTGCACCCTTGAAATCTCTGAAATACAGTTTCCTAAACAAGACCTGACCAATGACAATACTAGCTGACATGTCAACATGGATAGAAGAAATCTCACAAGTTCCAACCCTAGATAAAGAGCTATAGGTAAAGACTGCTGAGAGGGGGAAAATCAGTCTTCCTCAGGAAGGAGTCATTTAATTAGTTATCCAATATCAAGTGATCAGCCCTTAAAACCGTATACCTACACGCAACACTAAGTGGAATCAGCAGTTGTATTTATATATTTATTCATTTGTGTAATAATGATGATGATTAAAGAAACAGAGGATATCATGAATCTGAGAGAGAACAAGGAGAACACAAGGAAGTTAGAAGAAATGATATCAATATAGTACATATATATGAAATTTTAAAATAATTTTAATTTAGTTGAAGATTTCTGACAGCTTAGTGACATCATAACCACCTGTGCTGGCTGGTCTAGAGTTATCTGAAGGGAGGGAACCTAACTGAGAAAATTCATCCATAAAATCTGGTTGTCAAGTATTTTCTTAATTAGTCATTGATGGGGAAGGCACCATCTCATTGTGGGTGGTGCCATCCCTGGGCTGGTGGTCCTGGGTTCTATAAGAAAGCAGGCTGAGCAAGCCATGGGGAACAAGTCAGTAAACAGCAGCCCTCCATCTCCATGATGGCCTCTACAATAGCTCCTGCTTCCAAGTTCTTGCCCTGCTTGAGTTCCTGTCCTGGCTTCCTCCAATGATGAACAGTGCTGTGAAAGTGTAAGCTGAATAGACCCTTTCCTCTCCAAGTTGCTTTGGTCATAGTGTTTCATCACAGCAATAGTAACCCAACCTAAAGCACTACCTTAAGTCACATTGCAATATATTAGTCATGTGTTTGTTGTGACATTGGCTTAAACAGGGCTGACAGATATATAGAAATATAGCACATATTATTATGTATGATACATAGTACTTGATAATGATAACAACATTACTTGTGTATTTACTATAATATACTTTAATTATTTTAGAGTGTATTCCTTATGAAAAAGCTTCACTGTTTGTTATTCTGGGTCATCGATCTCATGTTTCCCACATCTGTTGTTTGCATTATTTTGTTTGTGCTTTAATATTATCTTCTTTTGTTCACTCTGGCCCTAAAAATAATAAGTCATACAATAGACAGGCAGAAAGATAGCTAGATGATAGATAGGGACCAGGCAGCCAAAACAAAAATAATTACATAGCCTAAGTGTGCAGTGGACTGTTCCATCTATGTTTACATAAATACATCCTATGATGAACCAACAACAAAATCACTAATGGTGCCTTTCGTAGAAAATGCCACCACTGCGAAATGACAGGTGACTAGACTGAGGAGCCATCTGAACCCATTAAAACTTTTTGGCATCCATACACTTGGTGAAGAAATTTTCTAAACAAAACTCAGGTGTGGAAGACTGGGGGGTGGATTTGTCCAGGCTTAGTGTTTTACCAAGTAGATGTGAACTGAATTATATGAGGAGAAAGAGCAGATATTGTCTGAAGAGATTATACAGCAATAGAACATAAACTCTAAGCAGGCTGGGAAATGGAGAAACAGACGTAGGCGATGAAAAGAAAATAATGTGATGAAGGATGTGGAGAGCAGATTAAGTCACAGATAAATGTACATATCAGAGACTATGTCCAGAGAACCAATGCCTGAGTCTGATCTCAGTGAGAAAGATGAGGACACAGTCCAGAAGAAGACCATGTCAGCAGAGGAAGGTTTTAAGTGGAAGGGAGCATAAAGGAGCCAGGGCCCTGTGGTGGCTGTCACTGAAGAAAGGGTCAAAGATAAAAGAAAAAGAATGATAGACAC
Organism: Peromyscus maniculatus bairdii; assembly: GCF_049852395.1. Lineage (NCBI taxonomy): Eukaryota > Metazoa > Chordata > Mammalia > Rodentia > Cricetidae > Peromyscus > Peromyscus maniculatus. Next base: position 100,529,958 of record NC_134860.1, read on the forward strand.
ATTGGGCTCATTTAGGAAGAAGTAAGGCAGGAAAAAGAAACATGAGTCCTCCTTACTAGGTCCATTTTTAAGACTTAGGAGAGAAAAATAAGAAAATTTCTTAGTTTAAATCTTGTGTTTATTTCTACAAACACAAGATTTTCCTCACCAAGTAAAGTTATGAAGCATAATTCCCTGCTTTTGGCAGCACCCATTCGACATATGGCACCGTGGCTTGAATATTCAAGGATATATATTTCAACACTAATGAAACAGAATCCATCCTAGATTTGCCCTTAGTGTGGTGAGAAAATGAACTTGGGAGGGGAGCTACTAAAACTTAAAATGGAAAAAAAAAAAAAACCTCCCTTATAATATATTTACTTCACTACATTAAAAGGTCCTTTCCAGATCATTAAAGTTTTTCAATCCTAGAACCAAAAAAGAAAATGGTGGATGAAAGATAGAGACAGACTGTACAATAGTGGCTAGGAACTACAACGAATTTGCAGAATGTGTGTATGCGTGTGCGTGCGTGTGTGTGTGTGTGTGTGTGTGTGTGTGTGTGTGTAGGCCAGAGGTTGAAACCCAATGTCTTTCTCAGTTGCTCTCTACTCACTTTTCGAGCCTGGTTTTTCCAGTTCAGGTGGACTGGCTGACCTGTGAGCTCTGGAGCTCCTCCTGCCTCTGCCTTCCCAGCACTACACTTACAGACATGTACTGCTGTGTCATCTGTTACGTGGGCAGTGGAGATCTGAAAACAGGTCCTCATCCTTGCAAAGCAAGGTTTTCATCCAATAAGCCATCTTCTTGGCCCCAGAATGTTTTGCTCTCAGTGAATGGAGTGGGGAAATTTTAATCTCTTGCAACCTTGCAGGTAGGTACTTCAATTTAACTTATCAATTCCAGGATGTCTTTGAAATAGTGACAATACAGTGTTAAGGTTAATAAGTTATTTCAGGCATATAAAAAGAAAAAGTGAAGTTCTGTTGAGTCCTCGTTCATTTGATTAAATGATCTTGAAATTAAAGAATTATTAAGTCATTGCCTTTCAAAGCCCCCTGTTTGAAACCAGGAAAACCTCATCATGATTGGTTATGTTGTAAGATGTTTCCCATCACATAATCCACTTGTATTTTTTCAAATTATTACCCATACTCTAAAAAGAAAAACTTTGAATAAGACTATATAGTTGGGGGAAATATGTTGAAGAAATAATCACTGACTTGTTGGCAAATAATTTGTCCTACAAAGGAAAATTTTACTCATCTTGTACAATTATTTCTTGGAACACTCCAAAATTTTCAGCATTTCTAAAACCATATACTCTATGGAATCTCCAATGAGAATACAAGAGAGTAACTGTGATTAATTGTAGATACTGGAAATCTGCCAATCAATGTCTTAGGTCTAGGATTCTTAGAAGGAAATCAATATTTAATTAAACATTTTTCTCCAAAAGACAAGTCATCTGGGCAAAATATAAGAAGAGAAACATAAAAATCAAATGGCATCATATATTATACAAACTTAACATATCTACAGAATATTTCACCCAATCACCAATGAACATGCATACATTCTACTCAGGAGCACAAAAAGCTTCTCTAAAATAGACCACATAATTGGACACATGTATCTTATATGACTATAATGCAATAAAACTTAAAATTTACAACAAACAGAACTCTAGTAAGTATACAGATTCATTAAGATTGAACAACTTGTTATGAAATAATGAATGAGTCAAGGAAGAAATAAAATCCTCAATAAAATTCTTGCAAAGCAAATACAGTCCTACATCAAAAAGATTATCCACCATGACCAAGTTGACTTTATCCCTGAAATGCAGGGATGGTTCAACATGCACAAGTCAGTAAATGTAATAAACCACATACATGAACTTAAAGATAAAAATCATGTGATCGACTCAATAGATTAAAAAAAAATCCTTTGATAAAATCCAACATGCTTTCAAGATAAAAATCCTGGAGAGAGTAGGTACATGCCTCAACATAATAAAAGCTATCTTAGAAACTTACAGCCAACATCATCCTAAATGAAGAAAAACTTGAAGTAATCTCACTGAAGATGTTAGGAATGAAACGGGATTACCACTATCACCACTCCTTTTCAACTGAGTGTTTAAAGTCCCAGCTGGAGCAATAATGCAAGAGAAGGAAGTTAAAGGGATAAAAATAAGAAAAGAAGTCAAACTATCTCTGTTTTCAAATGCTATGATATTATAAACAACAAATTCTATCAGAAAACTTCTAGAAACAAACAAGTTCAGAACATGGCAGGATACAAAATCAACTTTTACAGATCAATAGTTTTTCTATACACCAAGAGCAAACATACAGAGAAAATGGTCACAAACATACACTCATTCACAATAGACTCAAACCAAACAAAATATAGAGGAACTAACCAAGGACATTTATAATGAAAACTAAATCCCAGAAGAAGGAGGCGGGAAGAGGAGGAGGAAAAGAAACTAGAAAATGGAAAGGTATCCCATGTTCATGGATTGCTAGGGCTAAAAGCTACAGACTCGATGCAATCCAAATCAAAATCCTCTTTTTATTCTTCACAGAATTAGAAAAAATCCTAAAATTTATATGGAACCACAAAAGACCTTAGATAGCCAAAACAATACTGAGCAAAAAGAACAATGCTGATCTCAAATCTCAAATTATATGACAGAACATTAAAAATATTTAATGCATGTCTCCCTTTTAAATTTGTGGTTATTACACAATAAGATACCACCCAAAAGAAGAAATTGTGTTATTTGTGACAACACAAATAGAGCTGGAGAGCATTGGGCCATGTGAGATAAACCAAGCAAACCCTGACAGACAGTGCCTGTTCCACTCATACTTAGAACCAAAATCACTAACTCATAAAACCAGATTGTTGGAGGCTAGGGCTGAGAATAAGGGTTGGCCATCAAGCTGTACAAAGCCTCAATTACAAAGCAGGAACAAGTTTAGGTGCCTTTGATTCTTTTTTAGATCTATTCCTACCCCACCACACTTGAGTTGGGAGACCTAGGCCACTCCTTCCCTTCGAGACTCACCATAGCCCTACTAGTTGCCTGACTAAGATTGTCCAGTTGGCCTGTTCAGCCTTGAGACCCAGTACTAGTCCACACTGGCAGATGAAATTTGCTCCAAGCTCCTTGACGAGCCACTAAAGACACCAGTCTGTAGCTAACTAGCAAATAATCTGAGATAGAAGCTGTAGCCACCAATATCAGAAAAACAGAAAACCTCAACCCAGATATGAATACACATTCATGAACATTTTAAACACCCCTGCTGAAAGAAAAAAGGCAACCTCAACAGAAGGAAAAAGTCAACCAACAAACTAACTCCAGATTTGTAACTCCCAGTACAAACATAAAAACCACACATACACAGAGAAAGAAAGAGATGCTCCTGTTTTCTCCAAAAGAAAAAAATGCAAATTCCATAGTAATAGCTCTTACTGAAACAACGTAGAAGAACTCATAGAAAAAGAGTTCAAAATAATGATAACTATGGTCAAACAACTCATTGAAGGCAAAGACAAAGAGATGAACAAAATTAAGACGTTAATGCAAGACAGAAAAACAGAGTTTGAGTGGGAATGACCTACAAGGGAGAGATGAGAGACTCTGTAGGAAGGAACAAAGCTAAGTCCACACCAAAGGGCAGTGGAGTCCCCAGACAATTGGGATAGTATGGGAGGAGGGGCACCAGCATGTTGGCTACATAGGACCAGGGCGGTAGAGATGAGACAGGTGGGACCATAATGGAGGCAGAAAGGATAATGAAATTTACCTACATGAGTCCCAGCCTGGTGTAACCACTGGGAGTCCCAGGAAGAAGATTTTTATTGTATTCTTTAACTTAGTTTGCAGTATTTGTTTGAAATTTTTTTGTATCAGTGTTCATCACAGACATTGGCTTATATTTTTCTTTTTGTTAGATCATTATCTGGTTTTGGTATCAGGGTAATACTGGCCTCTTGAACAGAATTTGGAAATGGTCCTTCATTTTCTATTAAGGAAATGTTAGTGTTATTTCTTCTTTGAAGATGTAGAATTCTGGACTGAATCCATCTTGGCCTTGGGCTTTATTTAGTTGGGAGATTTTTAATTATTTCTTCCAGCTCATTGGATATCATAGGTCTACTTAAATTATTTTATCTTGATTTAGTTTTGGCAGGAGATACACTTGAACACATTGTCACAGGAAAAGACTTTTCTGAACAGGACCCTGGTAGTACAGACATTAAGACCAATCATTAATAAGTGGAACCTCATGAAACCAAAAAGCTTCTCTATAACAAAGAATACCATAATTCTAGTAAAAAGTTAGCTTATAGAATGGTTAAAAAAAAATTCTTTGCCAGCTGTCCTGGTTAGTTTTATTGCCAACTTGACTCAACCAGGAAGAGGAATCTCAATTGAGAAAATTCCTCCATAAGATTAATATGGTTCTTAGGCAAGTCTGTCAGGAATTTTATAGATTAATAATTGATACAGTAGGGCCCAGCTCACGATAGGTGGGGCCACTCCTGCCAGGGGGTCCTGAGTTGAATAAGAAAGGAGACAGAGAAAGCTGTGAGAGGAAGACCAGTAAACAACGCTCCTCCATGGCTTCACCATTAGTTCCTGCCTCCAGGTTTCTGCCACTGAGCTCCTGCCTTGACTTTGCTCCATGATGGGTTGTGATGTGGGAGTACAAGACAACAAAACCCTTTCCTCCCAAGTTGCTTTTGGTCGTGGTGTTTTATACAGTAATAGAAACCTTTAACTAAGACAGAAATTGGTATCAGGGGTGGGGTGTTTATGTGATATACTTGATGATGCTGTTTCTAGAAGGATTGAGGAAGTGTTTGAAATGGAACTTTGGGCTGGAAATGCCAACTAGTGTTCAGATATCAATGGGCTATTCCATAAGGGCTTGCAAAATAAACATTTGAAAGCAATGCAGACAATGGATGCTTTGCCTGTGATGTTTCAGAGGGAGGTTTGAGAGTATCTTGAGTAATCATCAGGGCCATCCGATATTTTGAATTGTGGCTCTAATCACATAGAGCTGAAGACTCAGCAGTGATTAAACCAGAACCACTAACCAGGCAGTGGTGGCGCATGCACTCACGAGGCTGAAGCAGGCAGATCTCTGTGAGTTCGGGGCCAACCTGGGCTACAGAGTGAGTTCCAGGAAAGGCTCCAAAGCTACACAGAAAAACCCTGTCTCAAAAAAACAAAAAACAAAAACAAAACAAAACAGAACCACTAAAGTGAAACATTTGCTTTTCTAGGACAATCAGTATTGGTCATCTGGGGCTGAAGAATCAGACACAATTAAGAAGAGACCAGCATCACTAAGGTAAAACCTGGTAGTATTTCCTTAGATGAGCACACAAAAGCTGTGGTCTAGGGGGAAACATTGTATAAGATTTTCCCAGGTTGTACTGATTTTGAAAACATGAAGAGGTCATGAAAAGCAACTGAGGATTGGTACTGTGAGAGGCCAGGAAAGGCCATTGATGAAGATGCATCCTCAGATGCAGTAGAAGCCCCATAATGGAAAAAGCCATGAAAAGAAGTTCAGGCTTGATACTATATGGCAATGTCAGCATCCTTTAAGAGAGCCCAGAAGAAGCTATTGGTGAAGGTGAGGCCCAGTTGCAGCAGGGATCCCAGCATTCTGGAGATGCCAGTATCGTGGGATTACTACCAAAGATAGAAACATCTATAGAGTGGAGATGGCCTGAGCCTAGGAGCCAAGCTGTGTGTGCTGTGGATGGCAGACAGAGCTGGAGAAACAGAGTTGCCAATTGGCCCCTAGGCTGCCTGGAACCCTGGATTTTTACACTGTTGAGTTCTTGCTTTACTCTGTCTAGAATGTTACTGTGCCTTGGTTCTTCTCTCTTGGACTAAGGAAGTATTTAACTTGTGTTTGTTTGCTTGCTTGTTAATTTGACAGGAGTCCAGAGTTGAGAAACTTTGGATATTTTAGAAAATTTGAAATTTGAAAGAGACTAGATGTTTTTGACTGAATTTTGAAGTGTCTACATTTTTTAAGACTATGGGATTTTAAAAGTTTAAATGTGCTTTTTTATATTGAAATTTTGGCATTAATATGAGATCTTGGATATAAATAAGAAATGAAAGGTTATGATTTAATAGTAATGTACTGCTATGTCAAGTTGACAAGGGGGTCAACTGTCCTTATCAGGTTTTTGGTTTGTTTTTTGTTTGTTTGTTTGTTTGTGAAGGAGGAAGAACAACAAATTACTTTCAAGTTTGGATTTAAAGTCAGTCTCACAAGATGAAAGTCATACCTGGTACCATTATACATCCATGAATCTCTGACTAGACCAGTTATAATGCCCCTATTATTTTGCTAAATGGACATAGTATTAAACCAACTCCTAGTAACTAATTGTTATACCCAAAGATTAATGCATCTTTCAATCCTCATCGAGAAGCTTCTATTTACAACTGATGACAACACAGAGACCCATAACCAACCAACGCACTAGAATAAGAGACTGAAGAGTGCTGGGCTCTAAAGGAGACATCTATATCATACCTCCTCCTCCTCCTCCTGGGGCTCAGGGATCTGGAAGATAGCTCAGAAAAAGTGTAAGAGTCAAAGGTGATAGATGACCATAAGGAAACACTGTTTCCTGGACATGGTAAAGCAGCTTCAAAGGTTAGGAGAGTCAGGAGTAGTTACACATAAAGACTCACGATGATTGTGACGGCACAAGACCTGTGCAATAGCAAGCAAAACGAAATACTAGCAAGCAAAACGAAATACTATCAGGGAGAAGGGAGGTAGGCATAACGGCCCACCTCCAGCTGAGAAGCTGTTGGCATTTGATCATTGCTAGGATAACCAGTTTTATTGAAAAGTATAGTCCCTCCTAGGTTAACCATGCTCCACTGGAAGGCCACCCAGGCAAGAATTGTACTTGATGAGATTGTTAAATGAAGACACAAAGTTGGGTTGGTAGTGAGGGAGGGAGTGGATCCTGGAGAGTTGGGAGAAGAGCCAGAAGATGATCAAAAAACATTTTATGAAATTCTCTAAGAATGAATTTAAAATGAGTAAAAGAAAACAAATGTTACCTCCACAAAAATGGTAAGTAATTGAGGTAATGGATATGTTAATTGGCCCAATACTATTCTACACTGTGTTTGTAAATCTTCATATTACATTTTCCCCATAAATATATGTAACTGTAGTTTGTTGACTTATTATACAAACAGATAAATAAAGCTATAGTTGGGCTTGTTTTTCCTTTTAATTTAAATATCATTTTTTATTTAGCCCAGCTTCATTTGTTGTACACAGAAACTGGGGCCTCTAGTGATAACTATAAAAAGTTTTAAAATATACCATAATAACTTAATAGTTAAGGACTTAGAGGCTTTACCAAAGTCAAATTTGTTATTATTGCTTGAGATGAGTTTCAGTTCTAAAACCACAATTAATAAATTACGTAAAACAATAGGTAAAAAAGCTACACATACAAACAACTTATTTTATGTAAACACAATGTTCAAGTCATACAGACATTATAAAGCAGTTTATTCCTAACAACATAAAAGTATGCCACATGTTTTCCTCACAATGAAATTTGGGAAGTTGGGAAATGAGTGATTTTTCCTGTCTGCTCCAAAGAATGGGAGAGTCATGGGAAAAAAAAAAAACAATTGAGCATATAGCAATATAATTTCAGAATTACATACAAACAGAAGCAGAACACAATGCATTACATATAGATTGTTATATGTGAAATCACCTCACCTAATGTTTCAGAAATCAACTATTTTTTCAGTGTTTCCAGAAGAAATTATCTCACTGCAAAGAGAGAAAGACCAAGAACACTACTATCTGCTCTGTCTCAGTCTCCAGAATAAATAATGGGGGCAGTTGTTCAACTTGACACTGTAACAGCTAAGCTGGTGCAGAGCTCTGTAACCTCTGCTTTAATTGGACAGCCTAAGCTCTGAGACTTACTCTGTAATACCTGTTGACCAAAATATTTCATGAATTGCTCCTGGAATTGTTCACAGGAAATAATGAAACCTATTGCACTGAGTAATTTTTCTCTTTAGGACGCCAGAGTGAAATCCTGCAACATTTGATTAAATAGCGGTCTCTCTGGAGATAAATTTAGCAATGATAATTTGACCAGGAAAATCTTTTTCTGGTGCGATATGTTAGAAGAGACACAGGCACTAAGCACCCATTTGTCCTTTCCCTCCCCCAGGTGACAGTCTAGGAAGTTATCTACCTTTATTCGTGACTGCAGCATAAATTGAAGATAAGCTGTTCCCCTGTAGATAATCCTCCATTGTGATTTCTTTGGCCCTGGTCTCTCTGTTCCTCCAAGCTTTTGCTCTAGGGAGAAATTCTTCTTGCTCAGGGAAAGCTGGTCATAGATGACTCACACGTAGAAAGTAAGACTATGACTTGGCATCTTTTTCCTTTAAAATTATTCATTCTCAAAGAGGATAAATCATTAAAACATGCCCAAAATACCAAAAGTTTTATTTGAGCAAACATTTTTGAGATTCATGAGTGAATCAAAGTAGAAAATAATGAGAGTTTAAATCAAGAAAAAGAGATTAGAAAGTGCTAGAAGCCAGAGAAGAAATGAGAGAAATATCAACACAACTACCCACAAACAAATTTTTACTTATATAAAAGTTCCAGATTCAGTGTGATGCTAATTCATATTGTTGACCAAAATGACACTTTCTCTACATTCTGGAGTGAAAAAAAAATTAAACCATTTTGCCTTTGAACATGTTATATGTTTCCAGAAAACAGCAATGTTTGCCTTTCAATCTTGGAACAAGATTGAATTTTCAACCAAAACTCCGCCTGAGAGAATCACAAGAATACAAAAGAAAGTTTGCTTGTCTGCTTTGGAGACACAATCCTTCATCAGCCTTTGCTAGTTTCCTTCTTACCTGTGTCCATGCATCCCAGGAGCATTTCCTGACTTCCTCCTGCAAAACCATTGAGAAGAGTGTATCAGCTGGCAGGATTCATTCCGTAGAAACAGGAAGCTGGGGTGTCAGGTCTTAGTCAGAGCATGTGTCCCCATGCACCGCTGGAAATCTGTCACACAGGCATGAGCCCCCTTTCTGCAACAGCAGCTGCCCTTTCTCCAATTCCAAAGCCAAGACTTCTTTTACCAAAGTCACTGAAAAGACAGGCTCAGAATAAAGTTTAGAAGCAGACTGGATGGGGGATTTTGTTTCTTGTTTCGAAGCTGCATTGCATTTTATTTTCTAGGTGTTTCATAACTGAGTCAATCACTTCTTTATCATTAATTTTAGCCCGTGTGTACAATAATGGGTCTCACTGCCATTGTTATGCATGTTTATCATTGCCCCTTGCTTGTATGTGCCTCCCTCCCCCCACCACGAACGCAGACTGACCTCCCTTGTTCCCACCTACCACCCTGTAACTCCGGAGTTTCTCTTTAAAGTCAACTTGTGTTTATAGAAGTAAGTGCTTCTTCAAGACTGAAAGTATATCTTAGAGACAGAAATACATCTTAGAATTGGATTAAAATTTAGATTTTGAATTTGGATATAAGAATTAAAGGGTTTTTTTTTCATTCTTTACTGAATTTTAATCCAAAATTTGCAGGGAATATGACTGTAACACTTTCTAACCCTTTAACTTACCACTTTTGGTAAAAACCTGAAAATATTTGTGATGTGATGTAGTGATATTTTATTTGTGCTGAAATATGGTGATATTTTATTTGTACTTTAATAAAGCTTATCTGGAGATCAGGAGGGAAAGGCCAGCCATTTTAAGCAAACAAGAAGTCAGGCAGCACACACCCTTAATCCCTTGGCAGGCAGGATCTCTGTGTGTTCAAGGCCATACTAGGGAACAGAGCCAAGGGTGGTGACAGATGCCTTTAATCCCAGTACCAACCATAGAGACCTGGAGGTCTGTACAGACAGACAGACAGACAGTGACAGAGCTGTATAGGAAAAGGAAGTGAGGTAACTGGACTAAGAGCCAATGAGAGGGCAGAAGAACAAGTCATATAAGCCTGGGTAGACAGGAAATCATGCTCTTGGAAGCTGTAGAGTTGGTGAGATGAGGTTAGCTGGTGACTTTCCACATTTCCCTGATCTCTCTAAGGCTTTAGCCCAAATTTCTGGCTCCATGTTTTTTATTTAATAAAACCATTTAGAAATTCATCTACAATGTGACAAGTTGATATTTCTCATGTTTCACTTCTCACTTTGCTAATATCTCTCCAGCATTTTTAAATTCCCATTTCTTTTGAGTCTTTATCTCTGTCCTTTGTTTACAGAATGTTTCATCATGTGACTTTTTAATTTCCTTTATTTTCTTGTTGATAGTCCATAGTAGGGTTATAGAGGAAGAGCATTTTGTTCATTTCTTCCAAAGACATCAAAGAAAGAGAGACTTCTTGTCTTAGTTAAGGTTTCTATTGCTGTGAAGAGACATCATGACCATGGCAACTATTATAAAGTAAAATATTTAATTGGGTGGCTCGTTTTCAGTTTCAGATGTTCAGTCCATTATCATCATGGAGGGGAGCATGGCAGTGTGCAGGCAGACATGGTGCTGGAGTAGTAGCTGAGAGTCCTACATCTTACAGACAACAGGAAATGGACTTAGTGTCCCACTGAGCTAAGCTTGAGCAAAAGAGACCACAAAGCCCACTCCCACAGTGACACACTTCCTCCAACAAGCCACACCTACTAATAGTGCCACTCCCAATGAGATTATGGGGGCCAATCACATTCAAACCACCACAGTTCCTCTGTCAGTTGTGTCAATACACTTAGTTCCAGCAAGTAGCAAATGCCTTCACATATAATTGGGGTACCATACATGGTACATGGCCTGAAAAAATGACTACCATATTTCTTATATTGTTATGAGCTTTATACTTTTCAACTTAGTATTAAGTAAATGAATTCCTCTGCTATATACATTTAATGAAGTAGAAATACCTTCATGTTGCTGACAAATTGTAGCTCTGAAATAATGTGCTATCTACATAAGCCTGAGTTTGATACCCAGGACCTATGTCAAAAAGCCAAACATTAGTGCATGCTTGTAATCCTAGCACTAAGAATGTAGAAACAGGGGGACCCCTGGGGTTCACTAGTCAGCCATTCTAGAATACTCCTGGCTCCAAGTCATTAAGATATACTGTCTCAAAAAACAAGGTGCATAGTACCTAAGGAACAACATATGAGGTTGACTGTGGCATACATAAGCACAAACACACACATGTGTACTGCACATACACAGTGCACATACATATACATACAAAAGAAACTGTAGTTTAGTAAAGCAAAAGATGTTAAAAAAAAAAGCATCAATAGTCATGCTACTCTTGGAGTCTAAAAATATGAATGTGCAAAGACCATATTAACCTCTAATGAACCTGTGAATTATTCTTTACCAAAAGGTTACAGTCAAGTGAATTATTATGAGCTATTATTACCATTGTACATCATCCCCAGGTTGTAGATAGATAGATAGATAGATAGATAGATAGATAGATAGATAGATAGATAGATAGATAGATAGGTGGGGAGAGAAGGAGGGAGGGAGGGAGGAAGATAGGGAGGTAGATGGATAGATAGATAGATAGATAGATAGATAGATAGATAGATAGATAGATAGATAGATAGATAGATAGATAGACAGACAGACAGACAGACAGACAGATAGACTGGTCGGTTTGGTTATGTCACATTTGCTAGGCTATTGAGATATGTGTAGAAATACTTCACATGTCTTCACTGATGGATTTCCTCTAAAGCCATTCCAAACACAATTACAGTTCCTTCTAAATTTTAAAACACAATTCAAAGATCAATGTTTTACTAAATATTTAAGCTAATAGATCCCTCTGTTCTGTATTAACATTCTTTTAGATATTGGTTCATGACATAAAATACCTCTAAGACATTGCATGCCGACTGCACACATGCTCATTTGCACACCTTTCTTTTTGCAATATTAATCACAATTCTCAGCCTTACCTTTTGGTAAGGCCCTCCAGATGGCCCACTAGTTCTGTTCAAATGAACTCCAAGATTCCCCCCTTTCTAATGCCAGCTGCCAGCAGGAGCTGTTTGTGGCAGCTGTTTCCCCTGTGGTCAACAGCAGCATCCACTGCTTGGGCTTAGGTCTCAACACAGTCTTCAAGCTCTTCCTTGGCCTACCTGCTCTTAGTCACAACTGTTCCCAATTATCTATTCAGAAAAAGGAAAGGAAAAGCATTAATAATTGAAAATACCATCATCAAAGGATAAGTGTTTGAAATAACAGGAAATATGTAACTCAGTATCGTGGTCTTTGACAGAGGTAATGAGTTGTGAGAGATTTGGACTACCAAGATAAATTCTATTTTTTGTTATTTTAATAAAGAACAAAGCTTATATGATTTTTTTCTAAGTGATTGGGAGTGCAGTGAAGATGAGGGATATGAAAAGAGAGAGACAGAAAAAGGGATGGAAGGATGGAGAAAGAGAGGGAAGGGGAGAAATGCAGGTCACTTTTCTTCAAGAAACATAAATGGAAACTCCAGGCTAACTAAAAAAGATAAGTTTGTCCTCCTGTGCTGTGTGCTTTGCTGTGGGATGTTCTCTGTGCTGTGAATGTGTTGCTCTGATTGATTGATAGATAAATAAAATGCTGATTGGCCAGTAGCCAGGCAGGAAGTATAGGACAGGCAGGACAAAGAGAGAGGAGAATTCTGGGAAGTGGAAGGCTGAGGCAGGGAGACTGATGAGAAGCAACATGTAAAGATACCAGTAAGCCACAAGCCATGTGGCAGCTTATAGATTAATAGAAATGGGTTCATTAAAGATATAAGGACAGCTAGTAAGAAGCCTGAGCCATTATGCCATACAGTTTGTAAATAATGTAAGTCTCTGTGTGTTTACTTGGGTCTGAGGGCCACAGGAGCCGGGCAGGAACAGGATAACAATAGCTACAGTGCTTAGTGTCTGTTGACCCTGCCTCCACTCTGTGCCTCTCCTTACACTGTCTTCCCTGTCCCTCAAATCTCAGTGTCGCCGCCTAAGTGCTTTCCCTAAGCCACCTGCTCCCACAATATTTGCCTTCATTGTGCCTTCATTCCGTGTACGACCACATGTTGTTTTGATTTCTTCATATGTAAATGTTCTGTGAATTTATTAAGGTGTATTGAATGTAACAGGTTGCATCTAAAATATAATGCACATATTACAGTATGTTGCATAGTAACAATATTTAATTCAATATACTAAATACATTGTTGTGTACTTCGATTACTGCTTTGCAGAAGGTAATGCCACGCCTACCATCTAAGAGGTTTCCAGTACCTGTGCCTGAATAAAGAAATGAATCAATAAATATAGAAAAAAGACAAAAATTACGTAAATTCTTGGTTAAAAATGCAAGCTTTCAGTCAGTTTCCTGGGCTCTAATCCCTTCTTTGACACTGATCAGCTGAATACACTTCAGAGGACAAATTTTCCATAAGCAATAATAATTGGATCCTATGATAGTTAAATTTACATGTCAACTTAGCTGGACTATGCTGCCCAGTTATTTGGTCAAATGACAGCGTAGAGCTGACTGTAGAGAAACACCAATTCCAGAACCTAGGAAACTGAGACAGAAGGGTTGCAATGAGTGTGAGGTCTTCCTGTACATCACAGGGAGCAACAGGGCAACCTGGGCTATAGAATGAAATCATGTGTGTGCGCGCGTGCGTGCGCGTGTGCGTGTGCGTGTGCGTGTGCGTGTGCGTGTGTGTGTGTGTGTGTGTGTGTGTAGAGAGAGAGAGAGAGAGAGAGAGAACTCTTATCTGAATTTAAATTTTCAAGCACTACAAATTTCAGACTTTCTATATTGTCCACAAATTAAATAAACCAATACCTTAAAATAAATACCTCCAGATAGACAGACGGGAGATACAACATGTAATGTTTGACATTATGCAGTAGTTACATGGTAAAATACTAGAATATTTATAAATAGATAATCCTGTACGTAATACTGGTTCTGTTCCTCTGAAAATGCTAACCTGACCTGAGGTAGGGAGCCCTGTTTAGCCAATAGTCAGCCTCTTCCAGAAACAGAAAACTGGAGCCAGGCTCATGGCAACCACCACCATTCAAATTCCCACTTACAAGTAAAGACCTCATCTGCAAGTGTCCACCACGGCTGCTCCTCCCAGGACTCTTCATCAACATGATTCTGGTACTCACTTGACATCTCTACCATTCCCCAGCAGATAGAGAGTTAGTGTGCTGGCTACTCTTATGTCAAGTCAACGAATAAATTAGAGTTATCTGAAAGGAAGGAACCTTAATTGGGAAAATACCTCCATAAGATCCAGCTGTAAGGCATTATCTTACCTAAGCGATTGATGGTATAGGGCCCAGCCCATTGTGGGTGGTACCATCCCTGGGCTGGTGGTCCTGCCTTCCATAAGAAAGCAAGCTGAGCAAGCCATGAGGAGTAAGTAAGCAGCACCCCTCCATGGCCTCTGCATCAGCTCCTGCCTCCAGGTTAATGCTTTACTTGAGTTCCTGTCCTGACTTCCTTCAATGATGAGCAGTAATATGGAAGTGTAAGCCAAACAAACCCTTTTCTCCCCAACTTGCTTTGGAGACATGGTGTTTTGTTATAGCAGTAGAAACCCCAATGAAGACAGTGAGTTCTCATTTATTTATCCATCCCCTGCCTGTGTCTTCTGCTTAGTCACTGTTCCCGCTTTTCATCTTCCTTTTCTCTGCTTCCTCCTGACTCTGCCAAAGACAACACTACTGTGTGACTTTCCCTTAAGCAATCTTTGAACTTCAGTACCTATGGTTTGTGTCTTTCTTATTACAATAGGTCACCCTCTACTGTGAAAGACAATTGGGTTGGTAAAACTCATGATTTCGGGTCGTATGGCCCAGACCTTGGGCACATAGATCCAAAATAATGAGCTGCTATTTGGGATGGAAGTCACAGATGCCAAGTTCAGTCACCTGAGTGTTTTCTCATGGGGGGGGGCAGAAAAGGTTTCCTCAGAAGGATCTGTGAGTATGTGATGGCATGTCACATGGATACAAAAAAGGAAAACAATGCCGTTTGCAGAAAGAAGAGAAGTCAGAAGCTGATGGCCAACATAGGAACCCTGGGCACATCCCCATGGAGGAAGCAGTTGCAACCTTCAGTGGCAGCGTGGGCTTCTTTGATCTCTACTTAGTCGCTTTGGGGATGACTTTGGAGCTCTTTGGTTACAATAGCAATGAGAATTGGAATGTGGATTCTGGCAGTAGCCATAGTGCTGATAAAAATACAATTATGTGCCATTGACAGCACTCATGGAGTTAGAATGAGTCCTTTTATTCTTACCCTATTAGAGAGTATGCAGAAATGCTAATTAATGATTTCAGGTGAAGATGGTATTGATCAGGAATAGTTCAAATTCTTGTGGGATATTCACCTGTCCCACAGAGTGGTTGAAGATTTAGCTCAGTGGCAGAGTACTTGCCGAGTAAGCACAAGGTTCTGGATTCAGTCTTCAACTCTGGGAGGAAAAAAACACTATGTCCCAGACTTTCTAACCCCTTTTAAATTCAGCTCTTTGATGTGATATGAAATTGCAGACAGACATAATCACAGTAGGGCCAAGGTGATCTGCCCTAGTTTGGGAAATATTGCCTAACTAAACCATGGCAACAGCATTTCTGAATACATAGACTTTATAGAGACTGAGATGCACCATCCAATGCAGTGGCCACTTCTCGTCTGTGTGTGTGTGTGTGTGTGTGTGTGTGTGTGTGTGTGTGTGTGTGTGTGTGTGTGTAGATATATATCAAAGAACTGTAAATTAACTTTTTTTTTCAGTTGCATCAGACACATTTCAATGTCCCAATAGCTACGGCAAATGCTATTCTATTTGACAGTGCACATGTAGAACATGTGTATCATCATAGAGAGTGATTGATAGATATAGAAAGCATTCGGTCCAACTTGTTGAACAGTGACAATGTAGCATGCAAACTGTGCTATTGAGGGTGAAGGGTAAGGGACATGGTCTTACCAGAGTTATCCTCATGGAAATATGACCTTAGGATTTCTAGGAAGATATTTCTGGAAAGAGATGCCAGAAAAAGGATGTTTCAGTCCCTTTCCTCAAACATCTTTTGTTTTTAAAGAAAGGATCTCTAACCTAGCTTGACTGTGAATTCACTATGTAGCTGATATGACCTGGGACTTTTGATCACTCATTTCCACTGTGCACCACCACACTTGTGTAGTGCTGGGAATCAAATTCCTGGTTTTGTGCATGCTAGGCAACCATTCTCACAACTGAGTGGCTTGCCCAGCCCAGACACTGAATTTTTGAAGAAGCTGTTTTACTTCCTATGAAATGAAAATGAAATGAACACACTGGATGACATGTCCAGAGGACCAGAACACAGGAGCTCACCTTGCTGGGGCTAGGACACCACATCATGAGAAAGGTATGCCTGGATGTTGAGGTACAAGTAAAATGCAAAATTCAACAATTCCTTATAAGATGACTGCTGAGAAAATTGGAGATTTTTCTAGATAAATTCTACAGGCCCCTGAGAAAGAAATCATGTGGCTAAGAAAGGAATGGAAATGCTGATGGAAGAACCATGGATTCCATCCAGAGCTCAGAAATCCTTTCTTCAAAGGCAGCATTGTTATCAAGTAGTCTTGAGAATTTTTACCCTGGTGTTAGGGACTGTGGGAAGCTAGTGACTTAATCAGCACAAAGAAAAACAATCTAGAACTGTTCAGGAAGTGGAATAAGGAAGAGAACTCAATATCTAACAGTAGATGGGAGTATCCCCAAGCTGACAATCCCCTAGGTGACAGTTGCAAGGTATTCCAGAACCCTGCTGTGGCCAGAAAGGACAAGAGCTCATGCTGGAGGCATGCCTCAGCTCTGGCTCTCACTTGTCTTGTTTGGCCAACAATGTTAGGACTCACACTATTTTCCTTTTTTAACCTTCTCATAGTGGGAAACACACGTAATTGTAGACTAGAGGAACATTTAGCTTTCGTTATATTGTTTACTAGCCAAATCCTTTTACTATTGGATTAGAAACAGAGTGGTCTTTGGTTCATGTGTTCCTAGATTCCACTTAGTCTCTGCTGACTCCAGCTTATGTTATTGTCCGAGTGTTCACTCTTCTACCCACTGAGGGCCTGGCTTGATGACCAAATAACAAGGTCCCCATCCCATAATACTCTCTTCTGAGTATGTTCCAAAACACCAAGGGCACAGTGTTCTGTCATTCAGCTGCTCCCGCTTTTGCTGCCACCCTCCATCCAGGAAATGTCACCTTGGATGGAAAACACGACTTCACCAAATTGACACGTTGACCATTTTCAAAACTTTCGTGTTGATGCCATTTTCACCCTCCCAGTACTGCTCAAATTCAATGCGAGTGTCAATTTGTTTAGCAGAGTCTCTTCCTGGCTTTCATTCCTCAAGATGTTTTCCCCCTTTGGCTTTCTATTTTCTTATCTCTTGTCTGTTTTTCTACATTTACTGTAATGTGCGCCTTCTATTTGTGGTATCTTTTCTCCCCACATTCAATTTGTCTGTCATGTTTTCAAGGACTGTTTTTGAGTAAATGATAGCATTTCCCAGACAACTGCTGGTATAATAAGCTATACCTGGTACCCAACCTTTCATTCTCTCTCAAACACAGCACATTGAGCTTTAGTCTGGTGGGTTAAAATTTCTAGTGCCTTTTAGAAATGTCTGAAAAGCACGGACGGTCTGCTGATGAATGCTTACTGACCACCTTCAGGGAAGGGGTTGGAGTTGAGGACAATGCTTGATTTATAGGGTTGACTGATTTCCATGGCATAAATTCCCTCATTGCGGATAATTCATGCCACCAGCATGACCTCAACCAGTTCCCAAGATGTGTAAAAATGTAACAGTTGCCCGTGTTGAACCAATTCAATCCAGTCCCAGCAAGCTACTGCAAAAGCTTGTACAGAAATACAAAAGGCAATGTTCCACGGAACAAGTTATATAACAAACAAGTGTTTTAATTATTTAAATTCTGTTTTCTTTTGAAAATAAAATAAGGTCATATCTGAAAGAATAACATGTAGGAGTTTATTTGGTAACTGAAAAAAATTAATAGGAGCTATTTCTCAACCATAAAAATGCCAAAATGAGGTAAACTAACTTAGCTCTTGCTCTCTTTCACTCCTAAAAAAAAAAAAAAAAAGATTATCATGAAAGATTGGAACCCAGTCTCTATGACTGCCACAGAATAGCCAATCCAGAGGCTAGAAATCATCCATGGGCTGGGACTGAGCTTAAGTTGAAGAGAATAAAAATGTCAGACACTCTCAAAGCTCTAGATGATTTACTAGCCATTGAAACATCCTCTGACATTCAGGAGAAGTTATGAGAACACCTATTCTCTGTGCTGAGAGATTAGAGAAATCCTAAGGGTTGCATTGGAGAGCAGCAGCGGTTTTCATAGATCTAAGTATTATTGGTATTCAAAGCCAACTTAGAGCTCTGTTTAGTTCTAGTGGGCTAATATCAAATAGAGAGTAAAGCGGGTTAGAAGTGGGGAAATCCTATTGAGGAATAGATGCTTTAACACCAGTCATATCACTTCAAATGCTTTCATAAAATACAAGGGATTCTACACAGAGTTCACTAGTTAGAGACACCCAGTGAAGGACAAAATGAATGTTTTCTAGAAAATGGTCTGCAAATAATGCCATACCTGAAATAGTTAGACTAAAAGAAAAACACTGAATGCTGATACTTTACTGATTTCAAAGGTATTAAGATACCATGAGGGCAGGGTGGTGGTGGCGCATGCCTTTAATCCCAGCACTCAGAATGTAGAGACGGGTGGATCTCCATGAGTTCAAGGCTAGCCTGGTCTACAAATTGAGTTCCAGGATAGCCAGGGATACACACAGAAACCCTGTCATGTAAAAACAATGTTTAAAAATAAGGTATCATAACAATCTTGAATACTTGTGCCATATACCGGAGTTATCTTCAGTTTTCTAATAAATAACCATACTAGAGTGTGGTCTAGATAGACTGGGAAAATATTTAGCCTTGGGAGGAAATAAACAGAAATAATTTCCTCTATAATATGAATTAAAAATGGAGGACCATCATGTTAGTTGACATAAGTCAGCTACAAAAAGATGAATTCCATGCGGTCTCATCTACATGTGGAATCTAAAAGAGCTGGATTCACAAATATTGAAAAGAGAATGATTGCTATCAGAGATATTGAGAGATGAGGGGTAAGAAGTTGGTCAAGGGATACAAAATGTCATTAGACTGAAGGAAGGGGCAGGCAAGACGTTCTGTGTGTAAAATCACTTGCCACACAAGCCTGGTGGCCTGAGTCTGAGCGCTGGAACCCATGGGGGAAAGAGAGAATGGGCTCCCGCAAGTTATCCTCTGACCTCCACACTTGATAAGCCTGTATACTCACATACACATCAAATGTCACAAACACACACACACACACACACACACACACACACACACACAGAGATGATGATGATGTAAAAGTTTTAAGATGAAAGAATAAACTCTAGAGATCTATTTACAGCATGGTGACCATAGCTAATAGTAATGTACTTATCATATACTTCAAATCATTTAGAAAGCATATTTTAAATGTTCTTACCCCAAAATAAGTATCTCAGACAACACATATGTTAATTTGATCAATGGAGCCATCCCACAAGAGGCATTTCAAAACATCACGTTGTACATAATAAGTATATGTGGTTTTTATTAGTTTAAAAATAAGTTAACTAAAATTTTAGAAGTAAAAATTATTTTGCACAGTTTTACAGATAACTGCTGTGGGTCTTTCTGTATGCTGTGAACGTGTGTTACTCCCGTTGGCTAATAAATAAAGCTGCATTGGCCTATGGCAGGGCAGGGTGGAGCCAGGCAGGAAAATCCAAGGGAGACAGTGAAAGAAGAAAGGAGAGGAAGGGGAGACGCCAAACCACCGTCCAAGGAGCGCCGGGCAGTGGTGGCACACGCCTTTAATCCCAGCACTAGGGAGGCAGAGGCAGGCGGATCTCTGTGAGTTCCAGGCCAGCCTGGTCTGCAGAGCGAGATCCAGGACAGGCACCAAAGCTACACAGAGAAACCCTGTCTCCGGGGGGGGGGGGGGGGAGTGGGGGGAGCGACACTGTCCAAGGAGCAACATGTAATGAGACACAGAACACGTGGTGATACATAGATTAATAGTTATGGGTTGAGTTAAGTTATAAGAACTAGCTAGTAAGAAGCTTGAGCCATAGGCTATATAATTTACAATTAATATTAAGCCTCTGGGTGATCATTTTATAAAAAGCTGCAGGACTGTGGGGCTGGGCACCTAGGAGGGACTGGAGAAACATGAGCCCACAGAGCCAGGTGGGATCATAGTTATTCCAGCTATGGATAACTAGATTAAAAATAAAATAGAACTTGTTTTTACAAATTAAGATGTCATTTTTGGAAGTTTGTCATATTTATTAAATTAGACACTATGCTGAGAATCCTACACTGATGTGCTGGATATTTTTATGTCAACTTATACAAGCTTTAGTCATCCAAGAGGATGGATGGAGCCTCAATTGAGAAATGTCCCCATAAGATCAGACTGCAAGCAAGCCTGTAGGGCATTTTCTTAATCAATGACAGATGTTGGAGGGCCTGGCCCATTGTGGGTGGGGCCACCCTGGGCTGGTGGTACTAGGTGCTATAAGAAAGCAGGGTTAGCAAGCCACAAGGAGCAAGCCAGGATTCAGCACCCCTCCATGGCCTCTGTGCCAGCTCCTACCTCCAGGTTAGTGCTCAGTCAGTTTGAGTACCTGCCTTAGCCTCCTTCAATGGACTGTGACTCAGAGACTTGGGATATGTAAGCCAAAAAAATCCTTTTCTCCCCAACTTAATTTTTGATCATGGTGTTCTGCTAGAGCAATAATAACCTCAGTATGACAGCAAAGTAATTTATTTAATCTTTTACAGCCCTATGAGGTAGATATTATGATACATATTTTACAAATTGGGAAACTAAAACTTGGGTCAATTACTTACATTCACCCACCTATACATGGAAGACCCAAACTTGAGCCCATACGTGACCAAAACAGCCATGTTTAGCCAAAGTACTGCACAACCAAAAACCATCCTTATTGTCTTTGCCCATCCTTTCCACTGATAGAAACCTAGCTCAAAACAATAAGCCCAGGCATAAACTATAGCAAGAGATTAGAAAAGGTAAAAAGTTCATCAGCTCCAGAATGTTGAATAGCCTATTTACGCAACAGTATTTCACTATACAAAATAAATCTGTGAGTGGGAGAAAAGCTAAAAGAAATAATATCAATATGTTATCTCTAATAATCTCTGTGGTTCTAGGTAGTATATCATTTCTGCATTTCCTCCTGAATCTTTTTCTGTGTATTTTAGAAACAAAAGTATTATTCTATTGTGAGAAAAGAGTAATTTTTAATACAACAACATCATGGACTTGTGTAGTAGGACAGGCCCATAGGGTCGAGGAAATTGGCTCAAACCATTTACCAAGGCATACACATAACATATATCCTTATGAGCCAACCTGGAGTCTGCCTGAGGATTAGCAACAGGTGCTGTCAGAGTTCCTGATCGTGCCCAGCCAATGAGGGATGACCTGCAAAGCCACCAGATTGGGACACAGCTTGGCTGCTGGGAGGAGGGTGTATAAAGCCTTTCCCATTATTGAATGAACGAGTTTGCTGTTTGCCTTCAACTGACTCCCATTGTCTGTGTCATTGATGATGCACCTTCTCACCCATCCCCTCCCATCCCTTCCCCTCTAGTCCCCTCTCTCAGTTTGCCCAAGAGATCTTAACCCTTTTCCCCTTCCTGGGGTGATCCATGTGTGTCCCTCTTAGTGTCCTCCTCTTTACCTAGCTTCTCTGAGGTTGTGGACTGTAGCCTGGTTATCCTTTGCTTTGCTTCTAACATTCACTTATGAGTGAGTACATACCGTGTTTGTCTTTCTGGGTCTGGGTTACCTCACTCGGGGTGATTTTTTCTAGTTCCATCCATTTGCCTACAAATTTTATGGTGGCATTGATTTTTACTACTGCATGGTACTCCATTGTGTAAATTACCACATTTTCTTCACCATTCTTCTGTTTAAGGGCATCTAGGTTGTTTCCAGGTTCTGGCTGTTACAAATAATGCTGCTATGAATATTGAGCAACTTCTGGGTATATGCCCAGGAGCGGTATTGCTGGGTCTTGAGGTAGGTGGATTCCCAGTTTTCTGAGATACTGCCATACTGATTTCCAGAGTGGCTATTCAAGATTGCATTTCCACCAGCAGTGGAGGAGTGTTCCCCTTTCTCCTCATTGCCACTTATTATGTAGAAAACGTTAAAGCTCTGTCAAAGAAAAATAACTAGAATAATTTAAGAAGCACATAATTGATTTAATACCAGATGAGGGAATTATGATTTAATGTTCAAACACATGAGAAGAAGAGAATGCCATAGCTGGCCCCTCCTGGCTGTGGGGTGAGGATGGTAGAATTCTCAGTAAAACAGGAAAGAGGTCCAGCCCAACTTCATCATATCTCATCTTCCCCTGCCAAGTCTTTCCAAAGATGTCCTTGTCTGCCTGTATCCGCTCACCCCTATTCACCTTTAACTCTGTCACTTTTCTTTTTGCTCAAGGACAGGAGGCTTTGTCTTGGCTCATGGTTTCTAGGGGTTTCTGTCCATCATGGTCTGGACTCTGTGGCACAGGGGAAGGATGGAGGATTGTATACCAGATCTCATACCACTGCTGCAAAAACCAAACTAGAGCCAAGACTGGGCTCTGCCTTTCAACCCCCCTCCTCTACTTCCCTAATTCTTCCTGCTGGCTTCCCCACTTAAAAGGTTTCATAGCCTCCCAAAACAACACCACTATCTAAGGACCAACTGTTCAACTGTATGAGCCTGTGAGACACATTTCACATTTAAACCATAACACTCACTGTTACCAAGTCTGCTGCCCTTAATTTCCTCCCTCAACTCCACAGGGGGGAAAAAACACGCTTACAACTGATGTCAGTGTTCTCTCTGCTCCAAATCCATGTGTCATATTTGATCCTTGTATTATAGGAATGGTCTTTTAGCTACAAGTGATTCTTTGAACATCCCTTTCCTTGAATCCTGTGACATATTGGGTACAAATACACTGTGGGTTGCGTCTACAATAAACATCCACCACCTGATCCCTTGCTAACACAGTGCCAGTAAGCTCAGGTATGGGACAGTTCAAAGGAAAGGGTTTCATTGTACTTCCCTGCAATTAGCTCAAGATTTCAGTGCAATCAACCAGGTACTGGCCAGTGTGACCCCAGGATAAGTACCTCCCACTATTCAATTCATGCCTTGGAGTTTAGTTTTTGATGTTTGGCACTGTGACAGATATTTTGTGATAAGGAGATGGGAGCTTCCAAAAGGCAATGCAGAGCCTGTGCGAGAAAGAAATGCTGAGGTACCCAACCCAACAGCATCTACCCAGACTTCCTATACATGTTCTCCTAATGTTTAAGCCACTCTTAATGAGCAACTCAGGTCCTAGAAATCAAAGAAATCAAAAATGATATTGGCATGTGCTTTCTTTCTGGCTTCTCTACCACACCCAGGTGCACTGTGGTGCTTGCTTGAACACTCTGTCACATTCTGCATGTTAGTGCTCTGGAATTTTATCATTGATTAGCTTCTTTTCTTAATTTTCCAACTTCACACATACATTTATAGGCATACATAAATATGCATCAAGGCCCCACTATGAGACAAATTCTCTCTTGGGTCCTGGAGTTATGTATAGTGATGAGGTAAGACAAATGAGCTCCCTAAACAAAACAACAAAAAAGGATTGGTATACAGTATATTAGTTACCTTCCTGTTGCTATAATGGAACACCATAAACAAAAGCAACTTACAGAAGAAAGAAATTTTTGGCTTATGATTCCCTGGGGTTAAGAGTCCATCATGGCAAGGAGTTCAGAGCAGCAAGCAGCAAGTGTGGTGGCCAGAGCCAGAAGCTGAGAGGTCAGTCTCAACAGCACACAGGGTGAATGGACAGTGGGGTGAGGCTACAGAACCCTAAAGCCACCTCCAGAATGTACTGCCTCCAGCAAGGCCAACAACCTCCTAAACCTCTAGGAACAGTGCCACCAACTGGGACCAAGTATTCAAATCCCTGAGCCTATGGGGGACATCTCTCACTCCAGCCATCACACATAATCTATATAGGTTCATGGGATGGAGGTGGGGAGGAGCTGAGATTAGGATATTTCCAAGCCTTTAGATTTGGGGGGTGCTCTTTGTAAAGGTGCCCAATTTTTGCTTTCTTTTCTATATTTTCTTTCTCATTTTGACTTACTCATGGTACTTACTCAGCCATCACCCCTTTTTTTCTATTCTTGGTACGTGTACGGTATTGAATAAAATGTCTGGTGAAGTTATATAGATCCAGGATGTTCTTTGTAAATGGACTCACTTTATCTTGAGTGAGTTTTAGAGAGTTATATCCTTCTAAGGATTTGCATCTTTAAATGTATTAACACAATGTTTTAGGAAATCTAAATGAGGTGGCACTAAATTTCTCTCTTTGTAGAGCTTTGTTTCCATGCCACACGTTAGTCACAGTGTCTTTGTTACATATGGTTCTACATACTCTCTCATTTCTGCTATGATTTCTTTTTTAACTCATAGGTAATTTAAATTTTTCTTTCTTATTTTTACATGATTTAATCTTTCTGATTATTGTTGCTAATGATTTGTATCTTAATTGCATTTGTGATCAGAAAACATTTCTATGTTATTTTAATACCTTTTAAAATTGTAGGATTTCCATTAAAATCCAGGATATATCCATTTTCATTATATATATATATTCATGCTTCCCCTTCCCCAACTCCTCCCAGAACTGTTTCCCACCTCCCTATCCACAAACTTTGTTGTTCTCTCTCACTCTCTCGTTCTCTCTTTCTCTTTCTCTCTGCCTCTCTCTCTCCTTCCCTCCCTTTATCTCTGTCTCACATAAAATGTTTTAAAAAACACACACAAAAAAAGGAAAGATTGTAAGAGCCAGAGGTAATGAACGACTCCAAGGAAGCAGTCTCTTCCAGACACAACGGAACTGATACACATACGAACTGACAGAGACTGTGTCAACATAAACAGGACCTGCACAGGTTCAAGCTCGATGGAGTCCCAGCACTGAGAGGGAGAGGTGGACATAGAGTCCCACCCTTAAACAAAAAGCTAGTTGCAATTGATACCAGCTGCCAAAGGGAAAGTCAGTTTTCTCCAGTGGATTGTATATTATAATACTGTATACTGTATTTTCTCCAATAGGTGCATATTAACCACATTCCAGGGCAGGCCCCATGGCCAGGCCAACATGAAATTAACTCTATATTTGTTTGTTTGCTTGTTGTGAAATTTTTGTTTCATTTTGTTTTGTTTTGGCATTTGCTGTCTCGTTGGTCTTTTGCTTGTCTCTCCCACTCCCTTTTTTCACTTTTTGAGGCAAGGTCAAGGCTGGCCTGTAACTCTCCATTCTCCTGCCTCAGTCTCCTGAGTGCTAGAATTATAAGCATGCACCAGCACTACAGTCCCATTTGTTCTAAAAAGAAACATTCCCGACAGCTATGGTGATTTCTATACATGATCATTAGAGAAAATGTGAAGCATATTGTTCAGACTTTCTCTTTATTAATTTTTTATGATAAAGACAAGTATGTTAAAATCTTCAACTGTGACTTGTTTATTTCACTTCACAACTTTATAATTTAGCTTTGTATATTTTGAAGTTGTATTATTAGGGGCAAACAAATTTAGAATTGCCACATTGCTCCTGTTCATTAAACACGTTGTTTTTCTCTCAAGAAAAAAAAAATGCATTTGCCCTTAAACCTATTATTTAAATAAATTATTCTAGCTGCATCTACTTTCTTTTGCCTGTTTTGTCGTTTTCTCTGCCTTTAATTCCAATCTTTATCATTTCTACTGCTTTTTAAACAATTGCATAAGATGACTACCACTGAAACGCTCTAATTACAGTTTTGCTTTCCAAAATAAGATTATTCACTTCGCAAAAGAAACAAGAAACAGAACTGCCACTTCGGAAATGGAAGCTTGTGGTTTTGAAAATGATTGGTTTGCTACGGTGAGCTCAGTACTTTCTCTAAGGACTAGTTCTTGTTTTCTACTGGGCTTTGTTAGATAAACATACCTGTGTGGGCAGATGCCCAAGCAGGAAGACCGGAAATGTTTCCTGAAGAGGTAGTGAGGGATGATTGAAAGAAAATGGCCCCCATAGGGCTTGGGCTATTAGGAGGTGTGGCTTTGTTGGAGCTGCTGTGACCTTGTTGGAGAAAGTGTATCCCTGAGGGGGTAGGTTTTGAGGTCTCCTGTGCCCAAGCTACTCTCAGTGTGACACACAGTTGCCTCTGCCGCCTTCAGATCAAGATATAGAAGCTCTGAGCTCCTTCTCCAGCACCATGTCTGCCTGCACACCGCCATGAAGACAATGGACTAAACCTCTGAAACTGTAAGCCAGCCACAACTAAATGATGTTTTCCTTTATAAGAGCTGTCATGGTTGGTCATGGTGTCTTCACAGCAATAGAAACCCAAAGTAAGATGGGGGTAGAGGGAAAGCAATTCTGAGTGTGGGGAGGGCAGGGTGTGGCAAACCCAAGTTCCCACAGAGTCCAACAGGTAACTGGAGCAATTAGCAAAGCAGAAGTGAGCCATGGCCATCACTTGCTCTTCTACACAGTCACAGCCAAAGGGCTCAGAAGCCGTGATGATTTATCCTTTATTTTATTTTATTTATTTATTTTACATTCCAATTGCAGTTTCCCCTACCTCCTCTCCTCCTGTTCCCTCCCACCCCACCTCCCCTCTGCCCCCACCTTCAATCCACTCCTCCTCTGTTTTCTTTTCAGAAAGGGGCAGGCCTCCCAAGGTTATCAACAAAGCCTGGACTCAGCACTTCCCCTTGTACTTAGGCTGGGCAATGCAAGCCAGTTCGAGGAATAGATTCCCAAGAGCTAGCCAAAGTGTTAGGGGCATCCCCTGTTCCCTTTGTTAAGAGTCCTACAAATAGACCAAGCTACACAAGTGTCACAAACACAGAGAGGGCTTAGGTCGGTCCCATGCAGGATGCCTGGTTGTTGGTTCAGAGGCTGTGAGTTCCTATAAGCCAGGTTAGTTGTTTCTGTGGGTTTTCTTGTGATGTCCTTGACCCCCTGACAAATCTCTACCCTACTGGGATGTTACCAAACTTTGAAGAAGAAACCTGGTTTTAGATTTGGGTCAGAGAACAACAGAGTTTGACATGTTTGTAGCTAGTTCTTTTGTTAATCCTATGCAAGTCAAATTCATTGTGTGTGGCCTACATTTGTAAAGCCTCCTCTCCCCAGGCTTTGCAATCATGGAAAGAGCTCTACACAGCACTGAGAGGGAAATGATTGGAGCCTTTCTATCCCTCCTCATCCTGCCAAATGTGATAACCCACTCCTTACTAAAATGAGAAACACTAAATGCAAAGGGTTTTAAGAACCTTGGTCTGGGTGACTGCCACAAACAGCGTGATGAATGGATTCTCTAGAGGCAGAGATGGAAATAGTATATAGTAAGACTAGGCTCTGTAATGGAGAGGTACCAAAAATTACTGCCAAAATAAAACTGTAACTTGTCTGGGTCCTTATTGGCAGTGCTTTGCCAACAGTCAAATCGTTACTAACTTTGGCAGCCTCTGCCCGGGTTAGTGCAGTCAGGAAGTCAACTTGCTCCATTTCTGTTCAGGTTGTGTCTTATTCCTCCTGAGAAAATTGAGGAAAGAAAGAAGAGAAAGAAAAAATTCCAAATATAGCTATACACATATGAACATACACTCATACATATGCACATAGGCACACATATGCACACATGCACACACACACACACAAGCATACATGCATGCACACACAAGTGTTCTCAGACACAAATGTGGTGATATATCAGGGACATTCAGTCAGAGGATTTGTGGAGTTGGCAAGGTGAGCAGGGCTGTGGCTTGTTCCTTTGTCTCTCTAATCTTTCACCATTTACCCCAATATTTGGCTCTGGGTATTTATTTTAAGACCATTAGGATTTGTTTAACATACACACAAATATATACACACAGGCACAGACATGCACACATACACAAAAATATGTGCATTCCTCCTCTCACTTATTATTTTAGTTTTTTAATGTGAGGTCTCACCAGGGAACCCTTAGAATATTTATCGTCACCAAAAGAAGGTGATTCAATGACAGTCTGAAGAGCAAGCTATTGGAAGGGAGAGAAAGGAGGACCCGACATCCGCCATCACAAATCACATATAAGTGCAGCTATAGATGCTGTCTTGTGTGGTGCTCAAGACAGAACCACGGAGTGCTTCCATTTTACAGTGAGAAAACAGAAGCACAGAGAAGACGCATGACTTGTCAAGGCCATAGATTTAATAAGCACTGGTGTCGGGATTCAAAGCTAAGACTCCTGAATTGAAATTCTATATTTTCAGCCATCATTATGGCACCATCTCTGGCTCAAAACCAGATGAGAAACTTGGCTCCAACAGCCAGATTCTGAGATAGTTGAGATTCTGACCAAGCATGAGGTCTGGGAGGGACAATGTAGAGAAATAAATGACCGGGTCAGGACTGGGCCCATGGCATGGACCAAGGAAGGCCACTGCAGGGAGGCAGGAAGGGGAGATGCCCAAGTTTGTACACACACACACACATAACACACACACACACACACACACACACACACACACACACACACACCACAAAATGCCTCATCTTCCCCAAAACTAAATCTCTCCTTTACTATTTCCTTCTCTAAAAAAAAAAAGGGCACTCTTCACTATCTCTGAGCATAAGGCATTTTATTCCAGTATCAATGAAGTGTGTGTGTGTGTGTGTGTGTGTGTGTGAGAGAGAGAGAGAGAGAGAGAGAGAGAGAGAGATTTATTCATTGCAGTGTGTGTGTGTGTGTGTGAGAGAGAGAGATTTCTTCATTACAGTGTGTGTGTGTGTGTGTGTGAGAGAGAGAGAGAGAGAGAGATTTTTTCATTACAGTGTGTGTGTGTGTGTGTGTGTGTGTGTGTGTGTGTGTGTGTGTGAGACTGCACAGGAACCCCAGGGCTTCATACATGCTAGATGAGCACTCTATCTGAGTCACAACCCTAGCCCTGAAAAGTACTTCTATTCTCCTTTTTCCAACTCATAGCTACAACACTACAACTATTTTTAGTACATTTCAACCCTTTTTATTTACTTATCCACCTAGAGCAGTGGTTCTCAATCTTTCTAATGCTGTGACCCTTTAATACAGTTCCTCATGTTGTGGTGACCCCCAACCATAAAATTATTTTTATTGCTACTTCATAACTGTAATTTTGCTACTGTTATGAATCATAATGTAAACATCTGATATGCAGGATGGTCTTAGGTGACCTCTGTGGTTACAAGTTGAGAACTACTGATCTAGATCAATTTATTAAATAGTCCATATATGTTTTATCAGATAAATAAAACATAAGAACATTGTGGCAGAAAAAAAGTTCATCTTCAGCCATCATGGATTTAATTAACAAAATTCTGTTAGCATGTGTTTAAAATTATGGTCACATAAGACACACATCTCTGTCATGAACTTTGGCATATTATTTGGTCATATGTCACTTGCATTGAACTAGTTGGACAAGAAAGTGGTTTCTTTAAATAAGAAAGCAAGTAAATTAATGACAGTGAATTAATTAATTAATTAATTCCATTCTTAATTTATACAATATAGAATTCTTATAGCTGGGACTCTGGGGGCCCAGCCCCTCGATAGTCCCCTCCCAGGGTCCAGGAAGAATCTACAACCAGTTGATAATTAATCTTTGATAATATAAAGTGAATCCACGTACACGAAACTCCTTAGTCCATACACTTCATTATTCTGAGTCAGTTCTCTCTCTACACAGCTTCTATTCTGCTCCCATGCCTAGCTCCTTTCTTGCCTGATTTCTCTCTACATCTCGTTCTTACCCATCTCATTCTTACCCATCTGGCTCTTCCTGATCTTCCATCTCATCCTCAAGTTCTCTATTCTAGCCCTTCAATCTAGTTCTTTCCCATCTAGTTCATTCCTCTCCAGTTCTTACCCATCTAGTTCTTCAATTCTCTTTTCTCCATCTCGTCCTCAAGTTCTATCCCTCAAAATTCTCTTCTAAGTATCCTATACCTCTCCCTTCTCTCTTTGTCTCTGAGGTATTCAGTTATAAACCCAAGCAACAGCAATCCTCTGGCAGAGCAAAGTCACCAGGCTTGAATCTTACAGCGTCATAAAGGCAGATAAGAGTTTTCCTCAGGGGGTGACCATCAGGTCACTTTTACAAAGCGGGAGTGGTAAAGGAGGAGGTCAGCTAATGATCAGTTGCTATACCAAGAAAAGGTGATTTATGTGCTCAGTCTACATTCCTAGAATCAGTTAGGTAAGAAGTTAGGAGTCTATAATGTTAGTAAGGCTGTATAAGAAAGGAGGGTCTCAGCTTAAATTGCACAAGAAATAAAGCTATTCACCTGACCTAGGAGACAGGTGTTGTTTCCATAAGGGTGTTAACTTAGTTAGGAGATCTTTTGGCCTTGGGTGCTTGACAGGTATTTCAGATAGAATACACTCTTAGAAGTTCTTGGAACCACACATAGCATACAAGAAAATCATTGTAAGAATCAGCTAATATATATACACAAAAGCTAAAATATCACCAAGTTTTATATTAAAAAAACAGAGATATATAACTATTTTTTATAATCACCAATTTTTCATAAGACAACTCCTCCTTCATTGTAAAGGCAGAACTGTTATCATTCAGTTGGCAAACAAAATTCCCCACCCTGAGAATTTCAATAGTTGTTTTTTGTGACTCTCTGTCTGGCTAAATCTTACTTTTGTTTGTGGACAGGTATTGGGGTATTTACTGTTTTGAACATGTCTCCCTTCCTTCCATAATGCATCCCAAGGCACAGTGGTAGACATTGATAAGGTAAATAAAATGATGTTTTTGCTATTAAATATTTCACTAAAGCTTCCATGGATTTTTTTTTTTTTAGGGAAATGAAGCACCTGGAAAGGGATAGATCTGAGATCAGGTTGGAAGGAGAAACTGAGAATGAGCCTTTAAGACTTTAAGCCAAGTCTAGAAGGTCACATTTTATCATGTTGGAACATGGATTTTCATGACATGTACCCCTATCCAAAACAATGGAGACCAGAAGTGTCAAAGTGTTTCAGATTTAGAATGTTTTTGGTTTTGGAGGGTTTGCATGTACATAATGAGAAATTTTGGGAGTGGGACAACATGAAATGTATTTATGTTCCATATATACCTTCTATACGTAGTTTAAGAGCAACTTTGTTCAATATTTTCTAGATACCTATGTTTGGGCAGTAGCTCATCTCTTGAAGACAGGTGTGGTGGCTTGCTGGCACTAAAATAGTTTTGGTTTTGGATTAGAGATGCTTATCATATTCAAGTATAATTTGTATATTTAAAATAAGCCCTTGATGATGAAAATGCTGGTGACCAATTACAAGTTTCTCTGAAATGACAACCTGAGAATTGAATGGAGAGATGCCATATGAATTATGGATTTTGTTTTCATCTCAACCCCCTAAGAATCCTGCAAGCTGCAGGAAAGTGTAGTGGAATCCAGCTACTATGACACAAGCTACTACTTGGAAAAGTCAAGGACTTTTCCGAAGGTCAAGCCATGGCTAAAGAAATCTTGGTAGACCTGTAGACCAGGCTGGCCTCAAAATCACAGAGTTTCCATCATCCCCATGGGAGACCTTGCCTTGGAGGAGGTGGGAATGAGGGGTGTGCTAGGGGAAGAAGTCTGGGGGCAGGAGGAGGGAGGAGAGGATAATCTGTGGTTGGTATGTAAAGTGAATAGAAAATCTCTTAATAATTAAAAAAAAATGAAAAAAAATTCGCAGAGCTCCGCCAGTCTCTGCCTCCCAAGCGCTGGGATTAAAGGCGTGGGCCACCACTTCTGGGTCTGCACTAAGGTATGGTGCTTGCACTAAAGTATCTTATAGCACATTGTTTTACAATGATAAAACTACAGACTATGATTGATAGAAACTGGAAAAAGAAGCAAAATGGTGACATGAAATGAATAACATTTATAGTTTACCGAAGAACATTCTTTCCACTTCCTAGATTCTTGAATCTTCTATGTTACCACCTCACAGGTTTTGTCTCACGTGTGAGGACCATTTTTGTTATTGTTCCTATCATTCTGATTTTTAAATTATTTCTTTTATTTTTTGAGATTATAATATAATTAAATCATTTCTCCCTTCCCTTTCCTCTCTCCAAACCTTCCTGTATATTCTTGCTTGCTCTCGTTCAAATTCATGGCCTCTTTTCTCATTAACTCTTGTTATATGCATATCTGTACATGTTCATAAATACATACGTATATATGTATATATACATTCCTAAATACATAAATACAGCCTGCCCAGCCTGTATAATGTTACCTGTATTTCTTTCAGCAGATCAAATGACCCTATATCTCATGGATACCCGGGCCTTGCAAAAACAGCAAGGACTCCGGTAACATGAATCCTAAAAGATTAGCAATTGGTTTCAACCAAAAGCAGTGTAAACTAACTGATAAACTACCACTAGTAAACTATAATTATGAATTCATAAAGTACTAATTCAAGAACTGTGGAACAGACCCTTTCTAACTATCTTGACTTCTGTGACTGCTGTGACAAGTTACTATGAATCTGGTGACTTACAACAGCAGGATTTCACTTTCACAGGGACCCAGACAGTTTCTCTGTGTGAGACTGAAGTGTTGACAGTGCCACCCTCTCAAGTCCATGCCCTCTGCAGCTCCTGGTGGCTGCTGCTCCTTATGCAGGTCCACGTCCCTCTCCTGTCTCTACCCCACAGTCACCTGCCCTTCCCTGCTCTGTCTGTTTTCAAGTCTCCCCCCACCTCCCCTGAGCACACGTGACTGACGGTGCTTCAAGCTCATCCTGATGTGCAGGTTTGTGTAGATCATCGACTTGGAGGACTCCAGAATGACCTCTGAGCCAAGCCTCTGGGAAACTGTGGGGGATGCTCTATATTATCTTAACTGATGTGAGATAAACCATCTTAGTTGTGGGTGGGACGATTCTTGGGCAGGAGATCCTGGACTGCACAACATGGAGAGAGCAAGCTGAGCACTAGCAAGTGTACTTACTCCTCTGTTTTCTGACTGTGGACGCAAGGTGCCTCGACTTCCCTGCCACAAGGAACTGAGAAGTAAAATAAATTCTTTCCTTTTCAAGTCACTTCTGCCAAGTATGTTATCACAGCAACAGGAAAAGAAACGATACCTGGATAACATGGGATAATCTCCTCATTGCCAAATCCTTAAATTGATCACCATCTGCGAAGATATTTTCTTCACAATCCTAGAATCTAAGAATTAGGATGGAGATCTTCTGGGGAAATGGCATTTTTTTTTCCAGCATATCACATAGACCGAGACCAGGTTCAAGAGATATAAGTGAAGAAAATGATGAAAAGAAGCCAGAAGCCTGACACGGGCTCTCCTCATGTCATGGCTGGGTAAGGGCAGATGTGTGCAGAGTCTGCTCAAGGGCTCATCACCATGCTTGCAGATTAATGGATTACCTGCCTTCAAGGCAATCACTGACTAATTAAGCATCTGATCCCCTTGCTGCCTCTCTAATGATGGAGATATTTACAATGAGAAGGGGCAATATTTTTACCTGGCAGTCAAGTAGGATGAGCATGTTCTCTGATTTGTACAACAAGGACTTTTATAAAAGCATGTTAGCTCCCAAATTACCTGGAGACCACTTCTTTTAAAGTGTGCATAAGAATTGTGTCAGTGAGACAGATAGTTACAAATTGGATGACAGAATTTATTTCAAAAAGTCAAGTGATGCTCTGGGAAATATCTGGCCAGATTCTGGATTCCTGGGGCTTAGCGCTCAGCTGCTAAGGTATGCAAATGTTCCCATCCAGGGCCCAGCTGCTGTGTGCAGAAATGTGCTGATGGAACTAAATTGGGATTCTAGAGAACACAAATCAAATTGTAAGCAAAATTACCGAAATACACCAGCCCTCCTTTGGAGCATTATGGGCCAAGCAACGAAAAATGACTAATGAGTAATAATACACAGTCCTGACAGGAATCATAAGCTGGGAAGGAAGTTGCATGTAAAATAATAATAAAGAATATTAAATTGTCATGAGGCCCTGTCAGAGACAAATGAAATCAGAACAGATTCTCAGCACCAGTCATTCACTCGCCCCCTTTGAAAGCGTCCCAGGAATCTGCCGACAAGGCATGCTTTCACCTGGGTTGCCTTCCCATCAGAAAGGAATGCTTGCTAAGATCTGGAAGCTGCAGATAAGGGCTGGCCATGAAAGCAGAAGGCTGGGAGAGGCATGCAGGTTCATTGTCTACTGAGAACCCAGATGGGAAAACAGGCTACCTTAACCCACTACATATAAACAAAGTGATTTATTCTGCGGGAGACATCCTCAGTTTGCTGGCTTTGCATTTCTTCTTTTCTAACATTGTTCTCTTTAAATACAGAGTGGGTGCTGAGGCGACAGCCAGCAACGTGCTCACCATGCAAGCATGAGGATGTGAAGTCTATCTTGGTACCCACCTAAAAGTCCAAGCAGAGTGACAGGAATATATAACCTCGTGACCGAGAGAGAGAGACAAGCAGGTCTCTGGGGCTCAGTGGCCAGCCACACTAACCTAACCCTTGTACTCCAGGCCAGTGAAAGACCTTCTCTCAAACAAAGTGAACATCTGCTAAAGAACAACATCCAAGGTTGACATCTGGCCCTTATCACACACACACACACACACACACACACACACACACACAAGTTCATACATACATCCACATACAACCATATACATACACACATAAATAAATGCTTTCAGAGGTAATGTTTTAATTTTATGATTATGCATTTTAATTTCAAATGTAGAACTTCAGCATTTTAATTTGGGGACTCTTTGAAAGTTTAACTCCAAAGCATTCATCACAGTAAAAAGTGACCTCCTTGCTCATTTTCATGAGTTAAGCTGAGAAATTCCCTACAAAGTCTAGCCTCAGCCTCTTGGCTGTGTACTTGCTGGTAAAATCCATCACACTTCCAGAACACAAAAGTCTCTAGGTTAGAAAGGCTACTCATAGCACCTTGCCTCTTCATTCTAGACTTTGTTGAACTACAATAGCAGTTCTCAAATCTAGTTGCTCATGAGAAACACTTGGAAATGTTTATGTGCATACTAGAAGTCTAGTACCCACCTGCAAATAACAACAAGGAGACTTATCATTAATTATAAAAGCTTGGCTCATAGCTTAGACTTGTTCCTAACAAGTGGTTATAATTTAAATTAATCCATTTATATTAATCTACATTCTATCATGTCATTACCTCTCTTCCATCTTGCACTTCCTGTTTCCTCTCTGTGTCTCCTTTATACCTAGATTCTCCTCCTCTTTCTTTCTCTCCTCAGAATTCCCACCTATACCTCCTGCCTAGCTATCGGCTGTTCAGCTTTTTATTACACCAATCACAGCAAATACATCTTCACATAGTGTACAAATATCCCACAACAGAAAAGAGCACTAGGAAGTGGAATAGAGCTGTGTTTAAGGAGATAAACAGATTAAGAAATGAAATAAAGGGAGTGGTGACCCCAGCCCTAGATCCCCCACCTCTCCCACCCCCAACTAAGTTTCAAACTTGTGAAAAGGAATTAAAGAAGAGTTTAGAGTTGGGTGTAACAGTGCATGCCTTTAATCCCAGCACTGGGAAGGCAGAGGCTGGCAAATCTTTGAGTTTGAGGCCAGCCTGGTCTACAGAGCAAGTTCCAGAACAGCCAAGTTTAGGCAGTGAAAGAAACCATGGAAAACAGACAGCTGGTGAAGATGTAAGTGAATGAGGAGACCATGTTCCAGCCCCAGCAAGCTGCAGAATTTGGCAGTTTCAGACACGTGGTTCTAACTTTAGTGTTAAGGGCAGAGGAAAGAGGTTATGGAATTTGCCTCCTCAACTGAAGAAAGCCACTGAGGCAAGGCATGCATTGGGGGAGTCCCTGAATGGAGGCCTAGAGAGGCCACTGAGTAAAGCTGTGAAGTTGAAGCCTGGATTGGAGTCCTCAAGATGTTGGAGATGGCACAGTCGTGGGGTACTTGTCAAGGAGAGCTGCTAACAGGGAGTGGAAGCAGCTCAAGAGAGAGAAGTGTGTCACAGTCAACAAAGCTGGAAAGAGTTGGAGATCTGAAGAGTGTTTTGACATCAAACATGGGAATGCAGATTTTGGAGTTTGCACAGCTGGGTTTTGGTGTTGCTTTGGTCCAGTATGCTCCTCACTGTTGGAAGTATATGATCTGCCTTTTGATTTTTACTTTACAGGGGATTACAGTAACGAGATTGCCATGTGTCTCAGAAGAGAATTTGAACTTTAGATTTTTAAATAAGTTTGAGACTATTATAGACTATGAGGATTTTTGCAATTGGACTGAATGCACTTTTGCATTATGATATGGCTACAAGCCTTTGAGGACCAGGGAGAGGAATGTGGAGATTTGAAAGAAAATGAGAAAATGGCCCCCAAAGAGAGTGGCACTATTAGAAGATATGGTTTTGTTGGAGTGGGTATGGCCTTGTTGGAGGAAGTATGTCACTGTGGGGGTGGGCTTTGAGGTCTCATTTGCTCAAGCTACACTCATTGTGGTAGACAGTTCACTTCCTGTTGCCTGCAGAACAAGATGTAGAACTCTCAGGTCCTTCTCCAGCACCATGTCTGCCTGCACACTGCCAGGTCCCACCATGATGATGATGGACTGAACCTCTGGAACTGTCAGCCAGCCCAGTTAACATTTTCTCCTGTAAGAATTGCCATGTCTCCTCACAGCAATAGAAACCCTAAGACACTTGCCCTTCATCTCTTTTCACATCCTGACTTCATTGGCTAATCCCACATGACAGAACACCTGAGACGTAGGACTTACAAGGACAAAATATTTCCTTAGGCTGAAGTTTTCTTTAGGTGATGGCCCAATGACTTTGGGACCTGTGGTGAAGAAGTTCATCATGGTAGAAACTTGTAGGGAGGAAACCTGATCACCTCCTGATGAGCAGGAAGGAAAGACAAAGGAAAAAGATCCCTTTCAAAGGTACAATGGTATTCCCTCAATGGCCTAACTTCCTTCTATTAAGCCCTGCCTCCCAAAGATTCCACCATTACCAACAGCACCACTGTCTGGTGACCTGGCCTGGCTGTGCGGGGGAAACTTCCAAACTCGCTGCTATCACTATAAAAAGCCTTCCTGGGAGTGTTCTCACACCTTTGACTTTCCTCCCTTCAATTAACCCACCTCAGATCTGGAAGTGAGATAGCCTTTCACTTTGCAACTCAATTACATTCAATAAATACCTCAGAACTAAGCCAAATGTCTTATCATGACTATCTCTATATTCTCCTTCCCACAGAACTTCAGAACTGTACAGCATTTACAGCCAAATTAGTCTGTGTTCTATCTATTCAAAGGGCGTTTAGCAGATTCTCTAGTCTCTGCCCATGAGGTCACAGTGACACCTGCCCTTAAGTTGTGACAACCAAACAGATCTAGAGATACCGGCAAATATTCCATGATAAGGAGGAAGAAATGGACCCATCCCCCCATGACAGTTCTAGCTATACATCAGATATCCCCAAAGTACTTTCATGGGATTGGTTTCTATCAGATGCAGGCAGAGAGCGAGAGACTGGGCCTTACTCCAGCAAGGCCACACCTACTCCAGCAAGCCCATACCTCCTAATTGTTCTAATCCTTCTCAAACAGTTATACTCCCTGGTGACCAAGAACTCCAGTAATGGCCTATGAAGCCATTCTCATTTAAACCACCCCAAAATCTGTGGAATTTCAA
This sequence comes from Peromyscus maniculatus bairdii, assembly GCF_049852395.1. Classification (NCBI taxonomy): domain Eukaryota; kingdom Metazoa; phylum Chordata; class Mammalia; order Rodentia; family Cricetidae; genus Peromyscus; species Peromyscus maniculatus. The sequence continues at coordinate 100,568,084 of NC_134860.1, forward strand.
TCCAGGCTAAAATGATGCACTTTGAAATCTCCTTAAAATTACAATTGTGGGTAGAGAGGATAGAAAGAAGGTGGGTAGTAGATACTAGGTAGACTTGAACAAGAAGAAGAGCCTCTAGCATTCTATGGTATTGTAGGAGAATTAAGGTTGACAAGAATTTACTGTATATTTCAAAATAGATAATAGAGAAGATTTTCAATATTCTGAATATGAAGAAATGATAGATGTTTGAAATGATGTGCTAATTATCCAGATCTTGTTATAATAAACTGTATGCATGCATTAAAATGTCACACTGTATCACATAAATTAAAATATATATTTAAAAATATTCCAACTGTGATTTCTCCATTATATACATTTAATTCATGAACACCGGCCTTGTGCCATGAATAATGAAAACACTAAATTACTTTATAAAGTGCCGTAGTGTTGGAGGGAGAACACAGACCAGGGATTTCTTATCCTGAGAAACGCTGCGTTGGTCTTACCGGCTCCCACCGCTCATTCTCACCCATGAACAATTGCTCAGTTCTTCGTCTGCCTTGAAAAACGTGAGTATGATGCACTTGCAAAGCCTTTTGGAATTGTAGATTGGGTAGAATTTTATTTGTATTCAGTTTGAGTACCAAGTCTTAATTATTTGAGCCAGTGGAAAAGAACAAAACACCAAAAATAGGAAATTTAAATAATGTAGATTTAAACACATACTGATATATGTATATTCCTAATTTTTCAGGAATTAGAAAGTCACCGAAAGTTATGCTATTTCGTGACTTGTAACTCTCCAGAATGATTAATTTCTTGCATATTTGACCACTACATCACTGTCTTAGAACCACTAAGCAGGTGAATTTCCATGATGCCTAACTGTCTGAGGGGCTTTCAATACCTTTTACTTTTCTTTCTTTCTTTTCTTCTTCTTCTTTTTTTTTTTTTGTTTGTTTGTTTGGTTGGTTTGTATAAGAATTACCAGTACTTTTATAAATTTCTTCATTCTTAGTGTTGTTGCCATTAAATCTGTACTAAAATGGAATGGAGCCGTGGTCACAACTAACTATGCATGACGCTATTGTACCCTTAGTGCTACTGTGCCACGCTAGTCTTCGCTTCAGTTTGTATGAGTATGAACCCGGTAGACAACTCAACAAGGGGGAAACCAGCCAATTCCTCACTGTTAGTCAAATGATGGATCTTGGAGAAGAACTTACAACTGCCACATTATTAAGCAGCATCATTTCTAACTGCATTCTAAATATGTGTCCTCATCCCCACAGATAAGGTCTCTCCCTTCATCAATGAAATGTCTTAGACAGAGAACTTACAGAAAACCATAGTGGATCCAAGTCCAGAGAACAAGTGACCGGGTGATGCCCGTCCCCACCTGATACATCAACAACATGATTCCTGCACCTACGGCTCTGGGAACATCATGGAAGAGGAGTAGAAAGATTTTCAGAAGTGGAGGAACAGGAAGTTTGCTGTGAGATTTTTTTTTCTCCTAGAAATATCAGAGAAAATACCCATGACTCTTATCAATATGGCTGCCTAAATAAGACCCCAAGAAGGACAACACCAATAGACATGCTAACATTGACGGGGGAGATTTCGTGGAGTCTCAAACTGAAACAGAGAACTCCAGGCAACTAAACAATTCTGAGAGCAGGAGAAAGTCTTCCCAGGGAAGAGCTCCAAAATCGGTTACCTAGCCCTGAAATCATACACACAAATAACCATATAGAGACTGAGCAGGTTGTATTTATATATTCAGTAACATATACATACATATATATGTGTTGTGCAAATACATGTGTATACATACTTATGTATTGTGTATGTGTGTGTTTATATATGTCTCTGTAATAGGAATTAAAGAAATAGAGGCTATGAATTTGAAAGAGCAAGGGTTGGAGGGAAGGAAGGAAAAGGGGAAATCATGTGATTGCATCTTAATTTCAAAAAAAATAGTAAACATTATGGAAACACGAGGTTTATCATTTTTACTATTTGAATATACAGTTCTGTGGCTAATGTAGATTTATATTATTGTCTCACATTCACCAACACCATTCATCTCCATAGCTTTCTGTTTTTTCACCAACATCAACACTTTTTGTTTGTTTTTGTTTTTTCAGACAGGATGCCATGTAGTTACAGCCAACCTGGAACTCAAAACGTAGCCAAGGACAACCTTCAACTCCTAATTTTCCTGCCTTCATCTTTGGAATTCAGGGGTTACAGTGTGGACAGGACACTCAGTTTACGCAGTGCTGGGGACCAAATCTAAGACCGAGTGCTTTCGAGGCAAGCACTCTACCAACTGAGCTACGTCCCCAGCCCCCAACACCAACACTTTTACATATCACTTCTGATAAGTATTAAGTTGATTTCCTATTGCTTTTATTAAGGTAAGTGTAAACTCTCCCAAACGGTTTCAAGAACAGAGTTTATATCTATTAAGTGTGCTTATACTACACAGGCAACCTTATTCTTTTCAGTCAGGTCTTGTGCATTTCCACTGCTCAGTGCCTGACTGACCCCATTCTTCCACGGCTTACCAACATCAGCCCCAGGGAACACGTAGCCAAGAACTCCTGGCCGTCTTGACCACTACACAGAGTGCAGTGCTGTGGGAGAGCCGGGATATCTTTTCTATCGATAAAATTGAAACATTTTAATAGATAGACATACTTCACTTTCTTTTAAAAAAAAAGATATTCTGCTCTTTGAACAAAGGCTATTATAACAAAGCAGGCTTTTGAGTTGTTTGTTTTGTTTTGTTTTGTTTTGTTTTCCAGAAGCATTCTGCTTTTAGGCCAAACCATTTTTAACAAACACAAGACAGTGTCTACTAAGGAAGACAGTGTTTTCCCAATGCTTTAATAATATTGTTTACGTTAGCTTCCCATCGTCCTAACTTGATTAATACTGTTTACTTTGACTGTCCTGGCTCCTGAGGAACACAGAATGTGCCTTGGTACACATCTATTAAGTTACAAAAAGTCCTTTATGTTTCTAAATAAATAAACAAATATTTATCACATTACTACAAAAGTCCAAACTTTGGAATTAGAAAAATAATTTCCAAAGGTTGTTTGTTTGTTTGTTTGTTTACATACTAGAACCGAAAATGTTGTTATTTTGTAAAAGAAAATGGTGACAGTCAGTAAACTGGCCTATAAAGTCAAAGTCCTGCTCAGGACCTCAGACGATAACCCCATAGAACTCTGGGCCCTGACATTAAAACTGTCCTGTAAGGAAGGCTGTGGATTTAGCACAAAGGTAGAATACATAAGGTCATGAGTTCAATCCCCAGTAGAAAAAAATTTAAAAATATAAAAAAATAGACTTCTCTGTAAGGTAATATCATGTAACAATTAAAGAGTGTTTCCCTACAGTTTCTTATCAAAATGTGTGGAAATTTTAGTTTCCATTTCTTTTTAATGAAAGAGACTGCTTTTCTGGATAAAGATCATTTACATTTAATTTCCTGTAGTTAAGTGAATACTAATTTATCATTCTTCTTGAGCTGCCAAAGCAAGTACCTAAAAGACAAAAGACTGAATTCAGGGTTTTTGTTAAAAAATAAAATAAAGTAAAATAAAATAAAAGTCTTCTCACAGTCCACAGGCTGGGATAAGCTCTGTGGGTGGGAGAGGTGGGTTTCATTCTGAGAGCACATCTTGTAGGTGACCACTGTCTCCCGTAGTATATGTGACCTCTTCTTCCCTGGCTCAAGGACAGCTCTGGTCTCTCTTACTCTTCTCAAAAGATACTAATCCTAAGGGATCAGAGTGCCAGCATGACCCCACTTAACAGTAATTACTTCCATAAAGGTAGTTCAAATGCAGTTACTTTGAAGATACAGGGCTTCAGTCTCTAGCTGCTAATATCTTCTTAATGGAGAAGTCACCAACAGATTCCTCATCTGTACTTAGGTCCTCAAAGAAAAGTGTATAAACACAAATATTAAAGGGTTCAATTCAAGCCTTACTCGCCCCAAATTGACTCAAACCTAGAATTAACTGTATGAGGATAATAACATACAACTCTTGAGAATTCTTCTAAAATACAGAGAAGGAAGGAGACACTACATAACTAAGGAATAATTTTTTTAATGATGCAATGAAGTTCAATTGCTGGTGTTTGTTTCACGTACTTTTTTTTTTTTTTTTTTTTTTTTTTTTTTTTTTTTTTTTTGAGAATGGGTCTCAGTTTGAAGCCCAAGCTCATCACGCATTCTGGATCCATCTGTCTTTGCCTTCCAGGTGTAGAGATGACAAGCACGCACTGGCAGCCACAGCTGCTCACTATTTAGAAGTTGCATTCCCAATACAAGTGGGCAAAATTGTAATACCTCATATATTTAGATCAGAGGGGGAAAACCTATACAATGAGCCCCTATAGTTCTGAGCAGACAGAAAAACAACATTTACTCCTGTGAGGTCAGGGCATGGGCACACACAGGCCAGTCACTTTGTAAAAGTCCCGGCAGCTGTGATTTTCAAACCCCAAACTCTCCACAGCAGAGAATTTTTTTTTCTTTCTTTTTTTTTTTTGGTTTTTCGAGACAGGGTTTCTCTGTGTAGCTCTGCGCCTTTCCTGGAACTCACTTGGTAGCCCAGGCTGACCTCGAACTCACAAAGATCCGCCTGGCTCTGCCTCCTGAGTGCTGGGATTAAAGGCGTGCGCCACGACTGCCCGACTGCCTGGCCAGAGAATTTGAAACAGCACACTCCAGCATTGCAGGAAGGCGGTGGCATTTCTTCCCTACACCTCCTGAAACTTTGTAGTTTTCAAATTCATACTAAATCACAGCCCTGGGAAAGCCTATACTAGCCTATTAGTGAGCTTGCCTTTTTCACAAGATGGAAACATTGTCCAGCATTTTCTCCTTTAGTCAGAAGTTCACTGACTATTCAGGAAAAAAACATCCCATACCTCAGTTAGATCTGACACAGACCTCTGTGACTGACTGTCAGGTGTAGGAATGGTTCTCATTGGACATTCAGGGATGAATCGGCAAGGATCATTTCTCAAGTGTGTGTGGGCACATACAAGTAGAAAGAGGGGTTTTTTCTTTTCTGCTACTGTAATTTTCTAAGTAGAGGTAGGCACATTTTGTTATTTTTTTCTCCCTGACACATTAAAAAATGAATTAATTAGTATAAACATTTATTTAACCACAAATGTCTAGTGGTGATCTATGAAGTCTCTGAACTCTTGAGCCCTGGAGCAAAATAAAGAAGTAGGTGCCTTTTCCCATTTTGTGAGTGGGAAAACGGATGTCAGTGATGAGTGAAGAGTGAGGCAAGAGCATAAAGTAAACATTAAATGCCAGGTGCCACGGAGACCACATTCAGTTAAATTTTCATTCAAAACTACATCTTTCATTCTGTGTTTTCCAGAAAAGAAAGGCCAGGGCAGAACAAGAAAGTGTTTCCACTGGCCTTTCTTTCTAGGTACAAAGACAATAGAATTCTCTTACCTTGGATTCTAGTTCCCCATATCTACCCAGCAAGGGAAATTGAGCAGATACATTAATAAATAGTAAATAGTAAGACTGACAATTACATTAACAAAAAGAGAACTAATTTTTGAATGTATTGTTAGCATGTTCCATCTTTTTCACTTTGAAGACAAGAGGGAAAAGCCATTTTTATCAAGGAGTAGTGGTACTCCTTGTTTTTATACTAAAGGGAGAGGAATAAATATGATCAAAATACCTGTATTGCCATCATTCAGGAGGGTGAGGCAGGAGGATTGCAAGTTTGAGGTGTGTATAAACTACATAACTACTCCAAGCCCTGTCAGGGTACTTTAGCCTGAGTGTGTGTGTGTGTGTGTGTGTGTGTGTGTGTGTGTGTGTGTGTATGCTGGACAGTTTTATGTCAACTTGACACAAGCTAGAGTTATCTGAAATAAGGGAAACTCAATTGAGAAAATACCTTCATAAGATCTGACTATAGGCCATCTTCTTAACTAGTGATTGATGGAGGAGGGCCCAGCCCATTGTGGATGGTTCCACCTCTGGGCTAGTGGTCCTGGGTTCTATAAGAAAGCAGGTTGAGCAAGCCATTACGCAGCATTGCTCATGGCCTCTGTATCAGCTCCTGCCTCTAGGTTCCTGCCCTGTTTGAGTTCCTGTCCTGGCTTCCTCCAGTGATGGACTGCAACGTAGAAGTGTCAGCCAAGTATACCCTTTCTTCCCCAACTTGCTGTTTGGTCATGGTGTTTTATTGCTGCTGCAATAGAAACCCTAAGACTATGTATAGTGGGTATACTTAATAGTCAAAAAAGCCATTCGGGCCATTATTAGTAAAGACTGAAATGAATACACTTATTAGAATTGTGAAGGTCACAGCAATGTTCATCAAACTCCAAGGTGTATAGATCAGAGGTTCAAAGTTTTCTTTAATTTCTGATCGTTGGAGAAGATCCCGAAACTGACCAGTTGCCCACTTCTTAGGCAACTTGAAAAATTCTTGAAAGAAGTTAGCTAGGTATCTGTGGTAGTTTGAATAAGAATAACCATCACCAATTCCCCACCCACCACCAACCCCCCACGCACCACCAACCCCTCACCCACAACCAACCCCCCACATAGGTTCATATATTTGAATTCTTAGTCACAAGGGAGTAGAACTGTTGAAAGGATTAGGTTTAGGAGATGTGGGCTTGTTGGGATAGGTGTGGCCTTTTTGGAGGAAGTGTGTCACTGCAGGTGGACTTTGAGGTTCAAAAGCCTATGCCAGGTCCAGTGACTCTCTCTTTCTGCCACCTGTGGATTAGGGTGTAGAACTCTCAGCTACTGTTCTAACACCTGCCTGCAGGCCACCATTCTCCTGCCACGCTGATAATGAACTAAGCCTCTGAAGCTATAAGCAAGCCTCCAATTGAATGCTCTCTTTTGTAATAATTGCCTTGGTCATGGTGTCTTTTCATGGCAGTGTAACAGTGACAAATGAAATGATAAGTTGATATTTCAGGACTCTTTATACATAATAGTAATAGGTGCTCAGTAAACCATCTACTAAGTAACTAATAAGGTTTCCTTAAAACTCTATGTCACAACCACTGAGTCCATGTGTATAACTGCCCTGATATGCTAGGAGAGGGTGAGTCAGTTTTCTTTTATGGTGTAGCCACTGGTATCTCAACCACACTCTCGTGGAAGACCACAGATCCAAAAGAATATGGGCATCACAAATAGAACTTGATGAGTTTAATATTTTTTCTAAAAAAGAAAAGGACACAAAGTTGAATAGGTAAGGAAGGGAGTTGGATCTGGGAGGAGTTGGGGGAGGGATAAATATGATCAAATTACACTGTATGAAATACTCAAAGAACTCATTTTTAAAAGCTCTATTTCTCTTGAACGATTAGGCTGTTTCAGTCAAACAGGGTATGACCAATATTGTTGCAAGCAGTTCTTGTGCATATAAAATTACGTAATCTGAAAGATTCAAAAGAAAGATGAATAAAACCTCATACCACACTTTGGCCAGATGATCTGCATGTAGCTTAATGTGACCCCTTACATGGACTCCCATAATCATCTCCTAAGTGGCCTCTGGCTCCTTTTGCACTCAGCCCCACATGTGGAATTAGATCTAAGAAATTTCACAGAGGTTACTACACCCCTTGCTTAAAATTCTTCAATAAATCCCAAGAACAAGAGTGCAGATCCTTTAATAGGCTAGATGAGGCTGGTTCTGACTGGCTCTGACTGGCTCTGACTGGGTCTGACTGGCTCCTCGTCCCTCCACAATTTTCATTGGTAGGAGTGAATTTGTGGGTTGTTTAGTCTGGGTCTTTGTTTCATTTTGTTTGTGTTTATTGGGTTGTGGCTTTTTAAAATGTATTGAACTTATAGCAGACAAGAGTTGTGAGAGAATCTTCTCTCTCTCTCTCTCTCTCTCTCTCTCTCTCTCTCTCTCTCTCTCTCTCTCTCTGTGTGTGTGTGTGTGTGTGTGTGTGTGTGTGTGTGTGTGTGTGTGTGTGTGTTTTGCATTTATGGGGCCATGTTTGTGCATGTGTATATGGAGACCAGAGTTGACATCAGGTGTCTTCCTCAGTTGCTCTCCACTTAATTTACTGGGGCAAGGTTTCTTGTTGAACCTAGAATTCACCAGTTTGGTTGGTCAAGCTCACCAGCTTGCCCCTGACAGCCCATGTCTCTACTTCCTGAGTGCCAAGATGACAGACAGCCTTTACGGGCATACTGGAAATCCAGACCCCACTTATACATTGAGCCATTCCTTTCTTTTTTATTTTGTTTATATGTTTTGGGTAAAAATAGAACAGGAGTGGTGACGATGATGGTGGTAATTGTGGTGGAGGAGGGTAGTGGTGGTGATAGTATTGGTGGTGTTGGTAGTATTGATAGTCATGGTAGTAATATTGTGGGGGTGGTGGCATAGTGATGATGCTGATGGTGGTGATAACGGTGGTGGTGGTGGTGATGACGGTGGTGGTGGTGGTGGTATTGACAGTGGTGGCAGCAACGATAGAAACGGTGTTGATGGTGATGGTGGTGTGGTGATAGCTATGGCAATATTGGAAGTGGTGATGATGGTGGTGTATTTTTTTTTTCAGTCAAATTTCAGCAAGATAGCCATTTCATAGAACTCACTCTTGTCTTTCTTCACAAGCCAGCCTGCACCTAACAGGCTCTTCTCCCTCTTTCCTTACTGCCCTTCCTCTTCTTCACCTTTTATCCTTCAGCAAGCCAAGAGGTATAGGGTTTTTATTTCTTGTATATCACCCTTTCTGACTTCTGTCATTGTTCCAGCTATCTTAATGATAAATGTTCAAGTTACTTTGTCATGATATTGCTTGTATATTATTCATTTTGGGGTTCCTGTCAGATTGGCTCAGTCTGGCCCATGGTGTGCACTCAGGGGACTTTTAATTAATGAACAAATCAATGGGATGAATAGCTACAAATGGAGGGAAACCTGCAGGAGCCAAGTGAAGAGTCAGTGGCCTAAGGTGGCTTTCCAGATCTTTCTAAATAGCAGAATGGGCCACTTTCAGGAAATCTAGTGGCAAGGTCTATTTTGGCCTGAAGGGACATCTGCTTTGGAACTACTTAAGTCCTGTACGTGCATAAACTTCTACAAGCCAAGTATGGGGTCTGGAGAGAGGACTCAAGGTTAAGATCATTCACTGCTCTTCCAGAGGACCGAGGTTCAGGGCCTGCCTCAGGAGGCATCACAACCGCACATCACTCCAGTTCCAGGTCATCTGATGCCCTCTCTGGCCTCAAAAGGTACCTGCACTGAAGGGTAAAGTGGGCCCTGTTACCTATGCTTCTCCAGGTACTATTTCTGTCTTCTAGAAATTTCTTCGCATTTTTCTACAGTGAAATCTTCTACAAGATTTTCATTGTAGAAGCCTTGTGCCTCCTTGGTTAGCTTTATTCTTAGGAGAGAGAGAGAGAGAGAGAGAGAGAGAGAGAGAGAGAGAGAGAGAGAGAGAGAGAGAGAGAGAGAGAGAGAGAGAGAGAGCTACTGGGAATGGGATTTTTATGATTTCTTTCTTGGCAAGAAATATTTGGTGCATATGAAAGTTACATGCTTATACAGCTTGATTCTGTATTCAGTTTTTTTGCTTGCAAGTATTTGTCAGATCAAAGAGTTTTCCAGTGGAATCTTCAGGGCCTCCAAGAATTGAATATCTGCAAACAGTGGTAATTTCACTTCTTCCTGTCTTATTTTCACTTTTTATTAGTCCTGATTTATTGCGCTAGCTAGGATTTCAAACGCTATATTGAATAAGAGTATCAAGAGGGACAGGAGAGATGGCTCACCAGTTAAAAGCACTAGGCGCTCTTACAGAGAACCCAACACCAGCCTGGCAGTCCACAACCACCTATAACTCCAGTTCCAGGTAACCCAACATCCTCTTTTAATCTCTGCAGGAACTGCATGCACACGGTGCACCTACCTACACACAGGCAAAATACTCATACAAATGAATAAACAATCTTTTAAAAAAGAATATAGAGTTAGACATCCTTTGATTGATAGCTTTACATGCCAATAAGCTTATTCTAGGTTGAAGATATGGTAAGTAAAAAAAGTGGACTTGTGTAATACCTATCTACACGTCGAGGACATTCTGCCTCAGCAACACACGGCACTGTTGAGGACTGGTGTCACCATTATCATCAGGCAGTTGACTGAGATCTGCAGCTCATTGTCACTGCTCAGCATTACAGACAGTATACTAGTATACTGTCACATAACACGAATCTGGGGGCAAACATCAAAATTCTAAGTTAGGTTTCTATTAAATATGTGCATACTGAATGTTTTTTGTGTTATAGAAAAGTTTAAAAAAATATATCTTAAGTTAAATGGTCATAAGTCAGAAGCCTGAATTTTCAGTCCCTAAGAAGGGGGGGAAAAAACTCTCTCTCCAGACTCTAGTCCATTTTTGTACTAACACCATTTCATACAAAAGTACCAGACACATCTATTTTAATGCATGTAAAAATGCATTCAATACAGGTTCTTTGGAGTAGAAAAAAAATCCCTAAGGACTTAAATACATATCAATAAAAGACAAGTTAAAAGCTGCAGCCCATCTGGACAATAGCACAACATGCAGAACATCGTGAAACTATCAGAACAGAGAAAGATCATTGCCACATGTCCATGTGTCACATGAGCTCTCATGTAAGTGCTTAAACAAGAGGGTTAGCTTGGAAGAGGAACAGCCACTGCAGAAAAGAGAAGGGGGTGGAATAAGCAATGCTTCGTGTGTAGAAGCCCTGGATGTTGTCTCCAGGAAAGGGTAGGGATTAGAAAAGGGATTTCAGCTGGGCGGTGGTGGCACACGCCTTTAAGCCCAGCACTTGGGAGGCAGAGCCAGGCAGATCTCTGTGAGTTCGAGGCCAGCCTGGGCTACCAAGTGAGTTCCAGGAAAGGCACAAAGCTGCACAGAGAAACCCTGTCTCAAAAAACCAAAAAAAAAAAAAAAGGGGGGGGAGACTTCTTCTTTATTAGCTACATTCTTGTAGTGCCTAAGGTTTTTGTCGTGTCTATGACATTTTCAAAAATAAATCATTTGTGTTTATATATACAAAACAAAAGCTACCCAGAGGAAGTACGGGCAGAAGAGGAAGGGCGAAACCTGGCTTGCACTATCCACCTTACTCCCGGCTTCCTGTGCTATAACCCAGCAAGCCACTGGTTTCTGTAATATCCTAGTCGGAGTGGCACTGGGCCTTCTTTGGAATGCAGGAACTCCGAAGGCTGGAGACAGTGCTGCAAATAGTCCTCGCACCAGACAGACAGCTGTCCCTATCCAACACTCCCAGGACCTTACCTTCTTCACGAACTGTACTTGCACTTCAGGCAAATCTTGCAGCATCTACTACCTTGTCCCTTCACACTTAAAGAGGGCATTTATATCAGATTGCCCTATACAACTGTGGCTGTAAAGACAGAAATTAAACAACTATCTTGTGAAAGACCTCTCTTTTGCAATGACTATCAGATTGCCTGTTAAGCATTCTTGATAATAAAAAGAGAAAAGGGCCTGATTCAGCCTGGCCCAGCTGGAAATTTACTTGGTGAGTTCTGCTGGTCTAGTGGCATTGCTCAGTGTCCTTCAGTCCCACAGCAGTGTGGAAAGCATTCCCAAAACTCCTTAAATGAAATTATAACAGTCTTCCAGCCAATCCATACCCAAGAGCCAAAGGGAGTAATTAAAGGAGTGAATGTTTTATTCTTTAGTGTTTAATAGAATACATAACAAGTCACATAATCAATGATTCATTACTTCACACACAGCAGGGAAACCAGTATTGAGTGTTTCCATTATACAACTGGTTGTGAATAGATAAAAATAAAACATTTGGGTGGATGAAAGCAATTTCAAAGTTTGAGCATCTCTGAAAAGATTTCATCCGTGTGTTTTTGTTTTCCTTTTACTATAGAGGGGCTCTTATTCTTGGGTTTATGTTTTGTTAGAAAAGTCTGATATTATATTTTCCATGTACCCTTAGATTTTTAAGAAACAGCTCAAAGAGATGTATCACTTAGCAAATAACATTTTCAACATTTCAGAATCCAAATAATTATTACAAACAGGATTTTGCAAGTGCCCAGAAAATTTAATTTACATGTTCAAAATTCATAGCCATGGTGAATGTTTCAATCCTTTGTCATCAAATGGATATTAACAGTGGTAATTGGTGAATGTATTCAAGAGTTATACCAAAGTTTACCTGGCTATAAAGTCACAAAGACAGCATTACAATTAATGTCTGCACACTTAAAAACACATTCTAAGTAAACAGAACTGGCTCGAAAAGAATTACAAAAAAAAAACTTTAAGTGGCAAATATTCTTGGTCAACTGGTCCTTCCTCCTACCTACAACAGCATACTCTGTGAGCCCGTCTTCTGCTAGGATTCTTCCATCTTTGTTTAATGGGGCCCAGGAAAGAATCTTAAATCCTCACTTATTAATATTTTGAGATATGTACTGTCCAAAACTGTCACAAAGAAAAGTTGACTACAGCATAACTTAGTTATGGCTATGTGAAAACTTCTTCCAGGAACTATAGACTCTGAATAAGTCTATAGAATAAGAATACTGCATTTTATTCATTACTCAAGAGACAGATTATCTCAAATATTCAGATTTTAAATGATTTGTAGTGATGAAAAACATAATAAAAATTGCAAGCAAAGTCTTGACTAAGAGTTTAACAATAAAAATACCAAGTTTACTATTTTTAAAATATGTCAGTTTTACAGTACTTGTAATTAAGTACTGTAAAAGAAATTCTTAAGAAATTCACTTCCTTCACTATTTTTTTAACTATCTGCATTATAATTTATTTTACATGTAGGAGTACAAAAAATGATTTGAATACTAGATTGGAGTTCACCATAATTTGAAGAGTTAAAAAATTGTCAAAGCTTCATCATACATGGCTTTGATGTGATAACACCATTCTATGGAAACTACAATAAAAATCAGAATACGTTGTAATCACTGCCAGTTTTCTCTGAGTATTCACACATTATATATTTCCTCAGATAAGCAGCACACACATTGAAAATAGATATATATATATATGATTCTGCTTTTAAAAAGAAGACAATTTGGGCTAGTATTATCACTTTGCTATCAATTGAAAAACCTAAATAAGAAACACTAGAATAAAAACAGTATTAAAAGGGGGAAATTTTCTCACATCTTCAAAGAATATTTTCTTCTACATGTTTGAAAATTTAGAATGAATGTGGTTCATAATCCACATGTATTAAAAAAAACAAACATCTGATATGCAAGCATGGAACATGTACCTATTTTTTCCAACCACAATGACTGTCAACACTTCTTTATAAAAATTAGTTATTAAATCTAATGTCATTCCATTATTGATCAGCATCAAATGGTAATTTGATCAACATATGCAAACGCTTGCCCCTCTGAGATGGATTAATGCAGCCACAATTATTTGAATAGTTTACAACATTCTCCCAGGTCATTTCAAAGATATTTTTGAGAGCCTTACTCTATTTGGTACACTAACCAAATTCACAGGTGTTAATCAATACTTTAGAACATTTTATAAGCCTCAACGTTTTCTTCTAAAGCCCAAAGCCAAGGGGAGAAAAGTGCCCATTCCGAATGATCCTGATTCGGTCACACTATGTTCCTTTCATAGAATAAGGTGACTACTCAGACTTCACTTTGGGCTAAAAAGTAAAGTTTCCATGCATTGGCTTCAACATCAGAGGGGACAGTCACTTCCAGGGAGAGAGACTCATGTACTATTCCTAACACTAAATCCCCAGGCTTCAAAATTACAGGCCAGCCAGGTGTGGTGGGACATAAAAAGATGCCTACGTGTTCACGAGACAATTGAATCGTTTTCGAAGACACCATTCATAAGACTTGAGTGCAGATAAAACTTGAGCAGTTTCTCATGGCTCCTAAAGTTGTGCAGATTTGACAAGGGGGGATCAGAACTTCCATCTTGCCATCTGTCAGCATATTTTGATCTGTTCTAAAGATGCTCTTAATCATCCATTTCTTTGTTAAGCAATCTAACAGAGTACCATAACATGGAGAAATCTACGACACTCACGTTTGAGTGACAGTCCTAAATCATTTCAGGCTTGAAACAAAGGTTCTGGTCCATTTCCTGATCCACTGTCTAAAAACAAGCTCAAAACTAAAGTTAACACAACTTCCTGGATCCCTGCTTCCCTTTCTTTAAAACTGCAGACTCTGTACATAAAGCTAACTTTTATTTTTTTTTAAAAAAAAAAAAAAAGGTAACTAACAAAAAATACTTAAACCTCTCCCAATTAAAATAAAAACATTATTGGATTAAAAATACGGATAGCTTGAATACAGGTAAACAGTTAAGTGACATATGATCAGTATACAACTAACATCTCAGCAAAAATGTATGGAGCAAACCCAGCCTCCTAGTTATGAATGTTTTCCTGACCCAAGTTCACAGGCAAGGATATAAGAAACTCACCAAAATGTGTTGCTTTTGTATATACACCATCAAATGCAAGTTACCAGGGGTAAATACAGTAAGTTTTATAGCGTTAGTAGATGAATTAAAAAACTAAATGATTCGTGTAAAATGTTTATATATGGTATATACAGATTGGATCACATGAGTCTGAGAATAAAACTGTCCCAATTCATAACATCTGCCGTGGACACAGTGAAGTACAGTACAAGGTTCGTTTTTAAAAAGAAGGAAAAATAGTACTAATTTAAACACTTAAAACAACTCTTACAAAATCTCTTAAAACATATTTCGGAGAAAGATGATAAAACAAACACACACACAGAAAGGCTCCTCCATCATCACAGATAATTCAAAGGGTGCCTCTCAGCGGAGAGCAGACGGATTCACCTCCCTTCGGCTGTGGTGTACACAGGATACACGCTAGGAACTCATTCCACGTGAGAGTAAAGGCAAAAGGCAACCAGGGCTCCTGTTGCTGCTGCGTTTACCTGAAACGCCCTGTTATTGCTCAGCTCACACTGAAGTATTTGCCTTCATTTAAAAACATTTCACTTCACAGCTATCTACAGATGGGCGGCTCCCGGTGCTTACGTTTATCTTCAGCTCTGTCATTTGAAAAAAGAGTCCACTGAAACGTCAAATGAACGCACGAAAGAAATGGCGTTGTTCGGGTTTTCAGAACTGCCCAGCAGTCCATATTTGCTGGGCTTAGAGAAAAACAGTAATTTAAAAATAATGATAATAAGCGATCTTAAGTCTAAGCTAAAAGCAAACTTACTTTGCTTAAGTAAATAGGATTTAAAAAATGAGGAAATATAATCAACAAGAAAATAAACGTTCAAACCACTAAAACTACTAGGAAACTCTTTGGTTAGGTTATTACAAGTATTAGCAACTTAACAGTTTAGGACTCAAAATAGCTCGATAAACTTCCAGCTGAAAGTGGGACTTTTTCTAACCTTGATTTAAAAAAAAAAAATCTAAGTTTACACGTACTGTTTGATATTTTTAAATGTGCATGTACTCAAATGGATGGTACAGACTTCCAGCTTCCAAATAATAAATGAGTATGTCCTCTCCTCCCTCTCCACCCTTCCTCCCCGCCCTTCCTCCCTCCCCAACCCTCCCACTAGTCCTAGACCTAAGGGCTGTATGATCCTCCTAACACTCCTGCATTACTCAGTCTCTGCCAGTGACTTTCTGCAGCGCTGGGGGCCTGGGCAGCCTCGCCTCCCTGGGCTGCCTGCTCCTTGCCTACAAGGGCTGCCTTAACCAATACAACCTAAAGCTCAGGCAAACAGCTGACGAGAAAGGGCGCCTCCGCAGGCAGGAGGATCATGGCTTTCTACAATTTTAAGCCACAGGAGATCTATTGTGTAGGGAAAATAGGATCCTCCCCGTTACCAGTACTAGGATTTACTTCTACCTGTAACTTTTTTTTTTCTTCTAATCACTTTATTTACAGTCTCTGAACTGCCTCCATGGGGTCTTAATTCCAGCATTACAGTCTTCCATTCTGTCGTCTAAAACTTGATCTTTATAGTGGGAAACAAGTCTTTTAAAACACTATCTCCACACAGCGCTCTCAGTTCTGATCTCTGAAACCACTAGGGAGTCAAGGGACTTAAGGTTTCCAAGACTCCCACACTGCACGCTGGACACCGTCCAGTCGGGTCAGGACAATTCAGTCACTCCCAGGTACTTGGTGACTTTGCGCCCGCACTGCCCCACCAGCTCTGGAACTCAAGTACAATCTGGGGGGAAGGGTGGTTGGAGGCCAGGAGTGGAGGAAGCAGAGGTGAAGAAGAGCTACATCTGAGCACTCGCGGTTAGCGGGGTCCAAAGAAGACGAAGAAGCCCAGAGGATTTGTGGCTGCAGATTCTCAAGTGGGGAGCTGAAGGGTCTGGGTGAGCTACTGGGGGAGAGACGGGAAGGGCAGAAGGAACCAGGGCACGAGGGGAAGGGGTCTAGGGCAGCTATAATCCTGTGCCCCCGAGTGGAGGAAAGGAAGTGGGCGCGGGAGTGGCCAGGGGGTCTGGGGAGCTCACTCCCTGCAGAAGACGTACTCGGTGTAGCTGGTCCAGATCTTGTCCTCGCTCTGGTCGGTGCTGCTAGCAAAGGCGCAGGTGCCCGTGGAGCTGCACGCCACCATGTGGAAGCCCGACTCGGACAGCTTATCGAAGGCCTGCTCTAGGAAGTTGAACTTGAGGTAATAGCGCGAGGTGTAGCGCTCCGGGGGCCGGTCGGGATCCCGGCTCTCGTTCAGGGTGTCCCCAAACACCTCCTTGGCCAGCGACGTCTTGCCGCACACCGTGATGCGCGCCACCCGCCGGAACTTGGCGTCCGCCTGGGCGTCGCGCCCGATGGTGTAGGAGCCTCGGTAGCCGATGGTGATGTAGCCGGAGCGCCGGCTGCCGTCCAAAGACTGGGACGGTGTGAGCAGGGGCCCCGCCGCGCCCCCGGACGGGCTGCGGCTAGCCAGCTCCAGCGTGGGCGACGGAGCCCCGGCCGAGGCGCCCTCCTGCGGCTCGGTCTCCGAGTAGCCCAGCGGCTGCAGCTCGTCGCCCACCGAGCCCTCCTTGGGAACCCCGCGGCGCGAGTGCGGCGGCGGTGGCCCGGGACCCGGCTGCTGGGGCGCCCCGAGGCGACGCACGAGCTCCGGCAGCTCGAAGTACTCGGCCTCGCGCTGCAGCCGGCTGCGCTCGGGGAAGTAGTCCGGCAGGACGAGCTGCAAGTCCCGCAGGTAATCCAGGATGTAGCGGAAGAGGAAGCCGTCCCGATCCAGAAAGAAGCGGCCCTTGCTGTCCCGGGCCAGCTCCTGCGGCTGCTGCTGCGTGAACATACGCCAGAGCAGCGAGTCGGGCACGGACACCACCGTGCAGCGCCGGGTCACATACACCTGCCCCCCCACGTTCAGCTCCACGATGTCCGGGAAGAGCGGCGGCTCCGCCGAGGACGACGACGAGCCGCTGCCACCCCCGCCTCCACCCCCGTTGGGTAATCCTCGGGTGCTGTCCGCCAGAGCCATGGCCAAAGAGGTGGCCGGGTTGCGACAGGGAGCGGGGTCGCGATCGGGAGCTGCAGCGGCTTTTATCCCGGGAGCTCTGCGCTCAGGCGGCCGCCGCCGCCGCCGCCGCCGCCAACACCGAGAGCCGCGCGGTGCGAGCGCGCAGCTGTGAGCCCACGAGAGCCCCGGTGCGCTGCGCCCGCCTCGCCCGCGCGCTCCAGGCGAGTGGCGGGTCGCGGCCCGCGCGCCGCTTAAGTAGAGCCGCCCGCTCGGGCGCCGCGGCGCGCAGGAGGCGTGGGCGGCTGCGGAGCGGCGGAGCTCGCTCCCGGGGCGGGGAGGGCTGGGGGTGGGGGGAGAGGAGGAGCGGGGAATGGATTTGCATGCTAAACGCTGAGGCGGCTCGGGGCTGCAGGCTCCACCCTGACCCGCGCGCTCCGGGGGGCGACCACACTGTCACCGCCCTCCGGCGCCGGGACCCAGCTCTCCTTCCTCTTCCGCAGTGGGTCAGAGCCTCGGCGCTTCCCCGGAAGGCTGTTCTCTAAAGCGATCGTCTGTGTCCCCTTCTCGGCCGACCGCAGCCCGTACCCAGGGACTCCAGAAGGGCTCGGAAACTTTCTGGCAGAGTGGGAAAGGTTTGGTAGCCTGCGGCCTAGCGCCCTCTAGACCTACCCAGCTTTCAACTGTGCAGAGCGCTGCCGTAGAGGATCCCCGTGTCTCTGGAAGTTCTGAAGAGAGACACAGCTCTAGAGGGACATAGGGGTCACTCCAACCCAAAGGTTTTCACGTGACTGTAATATAGCCTCAAAAAAAAAAATCCCTAGAAACCACACGCGAAGGCCTCGCGAGGATGCTAAGATAGTTTACTCTCCGAGTGCATAAAGTCTTCGGCCAGGAAACCTCAACACAATACTGCAGCGAACAGAAATGGCTATGAGAGGAAGTTAAAGGTGGGGCTTCTAGTTCGTCCCTGTGAAGGCTTCCAAGCGCCTCCGAAAGCGGAATGTGAGGCCTCGGGTTCCTTTCAGCCATCTGTGAATCGCACCAGAACATTACAGTCTAAGGCAGTTCTTAGTAATATTTTATTTGTTCCCTGAAATTTTAATACACATCCACAAGAAGTCGGCTTTCTAGCCCTGGGTAGCGATTCTAGAGGTCCAGGAGCACTGGTTTTCCAGGTCCCTCCCTCCCTCTTTCTCTTCTGTACTTAAAAAGACCGTGCACCAGAGAAGCAGATGTGTAAGTTCAAAGGCCCTTTAGATCCAGCCCTGGTCTCTATGACCTCCTACTTCCTGTACTTTCTCAGTCATGCGCAAAGTGCAGCCCACAGAACTCCGCCTCTGCCGGGGAGCCTTCCCTGATCTCCCCGAAGAATGAGACAGATTGCACTCTTCAAATTTCCATCATCTTGTTTGCACTAGGCTCATTCTGAAGTTCCAGATTTGTGAGTAGTTGTGTGGTTGTTGGTTTTGGTAAACTAATAGGTAAGGGATTCCAGAAGATCGAGGTAGAGGAAGGTCTCAGAAACCACGAGGTTAATAAACGCTTTTCTGCTTTGCTCAGTGTCAGGCTGTGAAGAATTCAAGACTGAAGAATAGCCAAGGCTCCTTCAGAGCAGCCAAGAGGCAAAGGATTGGGGATCTGAACAGTTATCAGATCACTTTGAAGGACAGGCTGTCGACCACAATACGCCAGGAAAGATCTTTGTTCTCGATAATGATATTTACCCTTTGTGCAACCAAGGGACGAGCTTGATAGTCTTCTCACGGATGAGTGTCATTTTCATTTTTGAAATGTTTATGTCTGCCGAACAATCACTGCAGTCGTGTCAGCAAGCTGAAATAAGATCAAACCCCAGACCAGGCTGCTTAATTGCAAGCACGGATCTTTGGTACTGAATATATTTTGCCATTTTTGCACTGTTCTCTGGGATAAATGATAGTTGACCCAAGTGTTCTAAGCCCTAATACTGAATCTGTTACATCAGCGTCTGAGGCCTGACAAAACTTGCTCTTTTCTGTAAATCCAAGAAAAGACTTTTGTGTCATCTTGGCACAACTGGGTCATTACTTTTGTTCATTGTTTCGGTAGATTCTGCCGGGCCCCCCTTCGAGATCCTTCCCGTCTTAAGGACTTCACTACCTCTGCCACTCCCGTGGACCACGCCAGCATTTCCTCCTGCTTGACTGCCTGGGGCTCCTAGCTGCTTCTACCCCAGCACCCATCAGTCTTTCATCACTGGACCAAAAGGAGGATCCGATCGGACCCAACATCGGGTGTGTCCCTCTGCTCAGAGCCCTACAGTACCCACCCAGCTCACACAAGAACAAGACCAAAGTCCTCCAAGTGACCTGAAAGACTGCCTGCCTGTGTCTGACCCACGCATGCTTCACTGGCCCATCCCTCAACACTTTGCAAAGAATGTGCTGGGTGTGACCTCACAGACTTCTTTTTTCTCTTTGCCTAAATGGCCCATGCTCCCCCTACACTGTGTACACCTCTTTTCTCCTGACCTTCCCCAGGTCTCCTTCCTCCATCACTCTGTGTGATGATGCCCAGCTCTATTCTCCAAGCTTCCCTGCCTTGCCTGTCAAAAGTCTCTTTCCCTGTGTCTTAATGTAAGATCCAAAGAGTTCAGTTATGTTTGTCAGCTCCGTTCATTGCTATATCCCTAGTATCTAGAACACGGCTGGGCTTTTATAATTATGTGATATGTTGCTCATTCACTTATTCCATCAATATTCATTCAGGGTCTATCACTGTGTTCCAGAAAGTGTGTTAAAAATAATCACTGCCCTCTTAGAGTTTATAGTGTACACACACACACACACACACTGTTCAGGTAGTGATGAACATCACAAAAACATTTGTGAAGTGAAATAAATGGATAAATATAAGGATAATACATTATGGAGAGTATCCAGGAAAGGTGTCTCTGTGAAAATGAAAATGGAACAGAAAAGAGAAGGTCATAGCACATTCTGGAATAGTAGCATTCTAGGTTTATGTTAAACAAGTCCAAGGGGTCTGTGTGGGGAATGAGTTTGTCTCTCAGTACAAGTTTATGCGCAGTGTCATCCACTTGTATCCTGTAAACACCAAAGTGTCCTTGACGTAGTCACTGACTACAAACTGGAGAGATGCTGTGTGCCTACAACAGGCCACAGTCATTGTTCCATACCTCTAGCGATGACACATTCATCCACCTCAAGCTACTTCCTGCAGAGGAGTCCCTAGCATTTCCTACAGAAGCCAGGTTGTGTATGACAGACATTAATGGATTAAACGAGATTTGAGACACAAATATTTGAGAATTTCCTGGTTGATTTTTGTGTCTTTTGATTCTTGCCCATGGGTTAGTATCACAACACCTAATCACTTGGATGCTTGAATCTATTGGCCTGGGCATGTTTGGTGGTGGGGGCCAGGGGTAGGGTCACAGCTCTTTAGAGCAAGCATCCAGGATGTTTTAAATACAGCCAATTGGATGGAGACCCAGAAAGACTTCGGAAATCATCCTCTCTATGTTTAGGTTCAACCCATTCTCCAGCGAAGGATGCATTGATGGTCACTGTTCTTTTCCATGTGACTCTTTGCACTTTCCTAAGGAAAAGAGAGCACACCTTTGCAAGAACTCGGACCTTGAAACTAAAGTATGAGCTACTAGAAGCATTTCTAGCCTATAGTCTCGTCTTACGCTTTTCCAACCTGTGTTCACCACCCCCACCTCACCCCACCAAAGCACTTAGAAAATACTCTGAAATGATTTGAGGGACTATGAAGCTAAAAGGGAAGGAATAACTGGAGCGAGATGAAGTGAGTGCCTCAGAGGACTGAATGAATTTAATACATGTGAATATGATCTGTAAGCTGTAAAACACCATTCAAGTGTCGGAATCATTATTTGCCACCACTTATCATGGTGCCCGACAAGTCTGCTCAAATAAATACTGAATGAATAAATGAATGGCAGAGACATTAAAATGGATGCTGAGAAGGAAGAGCAGAAGAGACAAGACTAGAAATTGTCCTGAACAAACGTTTGGTGCATTTATCATCCTCCCAATATGTATAAATCTTCTCTGTTCTGTGAAAATCATTGACTTTAGCATTCAGAGGGAGAAAAGAATTGGGTGCAAGGATTAATTAAATGGCATCAGGTTTAAGGAAATTAGGAAACATTGATCTTAATTAAGATTTGCTTTTAAATGCACCGATATCTAATCTTCAAAGAGAGAGAATATTGTGTGAAAGACATTGCCAAGTTACTAGGAAACAAAGAGTATCCCAACATTATAACATTGTCACTGTGGGCTGGTGTTTTTATATCTAATATTTTATATTTAATAGAACTAAACAGCCGGGCGGTGGTGGCGCACGCCTTTAATCCCAGCACTCGGGAGGCAGAGGCAGGCGGATCTCTGTGAGTTCGAGGCCAGCCTGGGCTACCAAGTGAGCTCCAGGAAAGGCGCAAAGCTACGCAGAGAAACCCTGTCTCGAAAAAACCAAAAAAAAAAAAAAAAAAAAAAAAAAAAAAAAAAAAAAAAAGAACTAAACAGAGAAGCAAAGTGTCAGAATTTTTTTATTTTTATTTTCATGTCTTTACAAACAATATTTAAAACTTTCCCAGAAAACATTGATACAATAGTGAGCATTTCATTAGCCCTCACACGTATCAGCCCTGTTTATATGGCAAGGCAGACATGAACTGATTTAATTGCCACAGTAGCTCTTTCCTGTTGTAGCATTATGACAACCCAGTTGGGGGATAACAAACTGAAACAGAGAAAGGTTCATTTGCATTCCCAGATCACACACCATGTAAATAATTGCACTGGTATTGGAACCCAGGAGTCCGACCTTAGACTGTCTGCTTCTCCACACTGCATCTCACAGCCTCTCGACTGAGTGCTTTATTCGTGTAAAGCTGTGGTTTCTACGATTTTGTCACTTTGCAGACAAGAAACCCAAGGCAAAGGGAGGTTAGATGACTTGGAAAGAGATCTTAGTGCAGCTCCACACCTCTGCTGGAGACAGTGATGGTATTCTAAAGCCTGAGGTTGACGCCCTCCGGTGTGGTTTCCAGTGGAGCCCCTGTGGAAGGAGGGGGCTAGAAGTTAGGTGATTGGGTCTCCTTCCTTTCCCATGAAACCGTCCTCAGTTAAGATTCTCCAGATCCACAGATAGAGGACAGACAGAGGCAAGACACCATTGTCCCCTCTGTCCTCTATGACAATGAATGTGATTTATTTCTGCTGCTCTAATATATCACCATGGTCTGCGAAGCATCGGACTCGGGGAGAGTTTGTTTGGTTTTATTCTGATCTCATTAACTCTCGACAAGGATAAAGTGGGTCTGTGAAACTGCTGAGATCCAGGTTCTGGTCTTCGAATGCAAGCAGTATCCGCTGGTCCTCTGGGGCTCATAAAACTGAACAAATGCATTTGACTTGTGGCTTTAAATATCAAAGTTGGCACTAGAATAACTGAACACACACACACAACATACACACACAGAGTGATTCTGGAATTTCAGTCCGAGTCCTTTTGTGTTTTTGGTGCCTTTGTGTGGTTCAGGTTCATGTATGTTCACAGCAATTTGGGGAGTAATTATCCAGCCTGACCTACAAATGAGGAAAAATCATCTTTGGAAGCTTCGGTGAGTTAAGGCACCCTTCAAGTAGTATCGGAACACAAATTGCCTCTCCTGGAGCTGAGATCAAGCCCTGAGTGACACTCCCTGAGTTCACTTTTGTACGTTGGTTTGGTTTGGTTTGTTTTATATTCGCTATATAGTGTCAGACTTCACCCAGACAATTCTTTTAAGTATAGTACGTTGTTTGACTGTATTCACCCCCAAACCCTCCCCTCTGTCCCCACTTCTGTCTCTGCTGTCCCCTTCTTACCTAGTCCCCCATCTATTTTCATGCCACATACCTATTAACAATCTTATGTACCTAAAAAAAAAATCTAGAATTTACTAATGAGAGCCAACGTGTGATATTTGTCTATCTGAGTCTGGTTTGTTTCATTTAAATTGATGGTTTCCAGTTGCCAGACTCCATCCTCAGTGCTTGGTGTACTCCTCAACCGCCGTGTCAAATCTCACAAGTGTGTGACACCCAGAACAGTCACCCTGGAGCCCCACACTTAGCTGAGAGAAACTGGAATTACATCGGGTTAGGACATTCCTTCAAAGGCATTTTACACACCAATGTTAGACTCGGTGCTGTGCAGAGCTGGTCTCTTTTTATAAGACTCTAAAACAGGGCACTTCACTGCAAGAGAGACACAGAGGCCCAAAAATAAACTAGGACAAAGGCAAATCCGTGAGTCTGAAGCCAAGGTGACGATTGTCAGGTAGTCACCTTTTGACATTGGGTTCTAGAGAGCTCCTCCCTGGAGTGCTCTGACATGCTGAATAAGACCAAGTTTCAGTTACTCAAAAAAGAAAGATGAAGGGCTGATTCAACTGCTGAGATTTTAATATGTGGTTCCAGAAAGTCTGCATATTTCATTGTGAGGTTTGGCTGAGAAGCCAAGCCACTGGCTAGACTATAATGGTTAATTTTATGTAATTGTGCGATCATTTGTTTGGTATAATTGTGGATGGAAAAATCCTTTCCCCAAGTTGCTTTCCAGTTACTACAGAAATGTGCATAATGTTTTACAGTGAAAGAAATGGCCTTAAAGGATGTTAAACCTTCAATTTATATTATTCAGTATGACTTACTCTAAGAAAATACATGGAGGTTGTTTTTTTTAAACAGTCAAATATAGACAAGAAAAGCATGTACTTTGTAGTTCAGTGGTCCTGTATTCTTCTCCTGACTTCATTTAAAATCTAAAATATCAAGAAAATTTGTTTAAATGGTCTCAACTATGTTGCGTGTCAAATTTTAGCAAAAATGCTTGTCTTACCCAACACATGAGATAACACAGAGTGTTTCATTCCACAGCATCTGACTCACGAAGACAACATCAGGAGTCTTCACAATCCAAAGACAGTGGCTTTCTCTGCCTAATCCTGGAGCCTTGGCTAGGAAATGATGAAGAATTAAGGTTAGAGGTAGCAGAAGTCCTCTCCAAACAACTGTAGTGTTTCCACATTACCTGCCAGCCACTGTGACTCCAAGAGAGAAAGAGCACACATGCACACTGCAAAGGAAACTAATTTTTCACGGCTGCAGCAGATGTTACTGAACAGAAGCCAACAATACAGGAGAGCTTTAGCCCATCTTCACATGTGTTCAGCAACCAATGACTATTTATGGAGCACATGCTATGTACGCAATCTGCTAGCCATCATGGGTGGACCACTATGAGTCCTTGGCCCATAAAAAGACTATTTATTGGGCAAGGTTGATGGTGTTTGCCTCCTGCCCTCACAATCTTAGTTTGACCACCAGAAGCCATGTGCCAGAAGGAAAGGACTAACTCCCAAAAGTTGACCTCTACCAGCCACATCCTTGCCTTGGTGCAATGTACTCTAAAACACACATGAGCACACACACACACACACACACACACACACACACACACACACACACACACTATTTTGTACAAAGGTGGAAAAGTAGCAATATCAGAGGCACTAAGAATTCCATGTATCACATGTAAGTATCTCAGGAAAGGAAGTTACTTCCACGTAAGCCAGGGGTGGGACGTCTGACCCAAGACTCTGTAGGTTCATTAAACCAATATAATATAGTGTCTGTACAATGATACATATACAGTGATAATATGTATTATATCTATATACAATTAAATATATTATATACTACGTACAACACATACTACATACAACAGCATGTTTATCTTTGTTTTTGTACACCAGTGTGGTGCATGCACATGTGCATATTCATATATGTGTTTGGGTATGTACATATATGTTTATATGTGTGTAGGAGTATATACATGTGTAGTGGGTAGCCATTCCAGCTTTGATCTGGAAGTTCCAACCCCCACTGAGGCTTCAGTAACTGTCACGCCTACAAGGCAAGTCCAAGAGAGGACCCTGAAGACCTGAGATCCGGATGCGTTGGCTTTCTTGGTTGCTGGACCCAAGTTACCCCACAGAATAAACCTCCCTTTTAACTACGTAGAATAGCCTTAATAATTTCACCAATATACATGTGTGTATATGTGAATGTCTTCCTCTGTCATGCCTTATCTTTTTGAGATAGAGTCTCGCTACACATAGAGCTCACTGATTGTCTAGACTAACTGGCCAGAAAGCTCCAGGGATCCCCCTAGCTCTGCACCCCCAGCACTAGGGTTGGAGGTGGGCACCATCAACATGCCCAGCTTTTTATGTGGGTGGCGGGGATCCGAGTTCAAGTCCACATGCTTGCCTGGCAAGCACTCCGTGTGCTAAGCCATCTCCCCAGCTCCGCAATCGCTTTGAAACCTTGGGAATTATTCGGATCAAACCTCTGAGTTTTAGTAAGTCAAAGCTGGAGTATAGGAAGGGCTCTCGCAGGCCCGAGTGTGGCAAACACAGCAGACGGGTTTTGCCCTTTCACCCCATTTTCTTCTTCTTTGCTAAAGACTGTTCCATTCCTGGGGCTAGCCCCTGAGGTCTATTCCCTTATTTGGCCACGGACTCATTCCTGAGACAAAACACCAAGGTCCAAGAATCAAAATTCATTATATGGCTAATGTGTGCAGTCAGGGTTTACCAGTTCTCCCTAGCACAGAGCCCCCCTTTCCCCTGAAAACCCCACTCCTGCAGAAACACCCTCTCCTGCTTTTCCTGCTTGCTTGTGCTTACAGCTGCTGCTGCCACATCTGCAGCCTCCCTCCTCACCTGCCTTCCCCTCCAGGGTAATAAGTCTCCTTTGTGCTGAGATTTGGTGTCTGCGTATGTCCTATACCAAGTCTGGGGGCAGGGGGTGGTGACCTCCCTTTCACATACAGTTACAGAGACGTAATGACCGATAAGTAACACCCTTATCTGACATTTATTTTAAACAACATAATCTTAGAGTCATTTTGCCAGGCAAAGGATGGAAATAGTAAACGACAACTCCCCACTTTCTGGGCAGGCTTTCTGAAAACCTAAATACACTTTAATAAATAATCATTAATTTTTTAAAAGTTAAAGCAGCCAGATTTTCCATCAGCTCTCTATTTATTGGCCCTAGGACCACGGAGACCAGCGCTGTGCATTCAGTGTGTGTTTGTAAATATTCCATCACAGAGGTGGAGACGTACATACTACAGACAGAGACAAGAAGCTCTTGTTCACTTCAGACATTGCCACTGCCAGTGCACTGCCATAATCTAGAAGTCTATCCTACCTCATAGCATCTAAGACCAGATGCCCCTAAAGCACTCCAGGATGGCAGGGTTTTTTTCTGTTGTCAGAAGTATGGTGCATATTTGTTGTCTGGCCCTCTATCCTGAACCTACCAGCATCCTCCTTCTTACTCTTCTAGTGACCCAAGCTAAGCCGATCCGAGAACTCTGGGATACCCGGTGGTCCATGTGTTGAGCGCCTCTTGCGTGGAAGGCTCAGGGTAATCGCTTCTGAAGTGCTGGTTCCCACTGAGTGCAGGTCCTGCGTGGGTGCCCGAGATGCCATGTATCTCAGGCAGACTGCACTGGAGAAGTTGCAGACACTAGACACGTTTTATAACAGACGACCCTTTGTTTATGGTAGGGTACTTTGCAACCAACAAGTACTGGTTGAAGAAATACAGTTGTCTGTTTAGGAAAGTAGCCCCATCTTTGCTCAGTTTTTCCTTTATGTCACATAGAATTTGCCTGGTGATGAGGATGATGGAGTGAAATTATGAATGCGTATTCATCCTGCTTAATCTGCATGTCCTTAAAATATTTATATTTTCACTTATTGATGGATATATGTTTCAAATAAGCTCTGTCTGTCTTTTTATTTGACAGTAATATTTTCGGCTCTGGTTAGACAGCAGTTCCGGGTAATCAAATAATTATCCTTGAATGCTTCCTCAGAGCACTTGCAGAAGTCTAAATACATGCGAGCATGCATTGGGTCTTCCCGGGTTCCAAGCAATGCTTCAGATGCCCAGTGGAGAATACTGAGCTCCCCCGTCCGTGCCGCAGGGAAGGCGATGGAAAGCCTCCCATGCGGGAACATCAAAAGACGCTTGGTTTCTCCTCCAGCTACGTTCTCAGACACTCCAAAGAAGCTAGGAGTTGGGTTTCCCTGAGGGAGTGAGCCAAGGGGCAGACAAGGGAGTAATTAAAATGATGGGATGCGTTCTAGCTGTGAGCAAAGGAGGGCAGCGTGTGGCTTTCTGAAAACAGTGCCACAGACGTCAGCTTACTCTTGGATATTCTTTTCTCCTCAAAGGAGGAGTTCAGGGAGCCAATGGGGTGTGCGGTGGGGTTTCTAGCCAAGAGGGGATAATGGAAGCATCCTGGCCCACCCCTACCCTCCTCTGTCTACCTCAGTGCCCCGCTAGCCTCCTTTATTAAGAGTGCCTGTCTGCATCCCGCAGCTCAGAGTCTGCCGCGAGAGCAAAGCCTTTTCAGCTTTCCCTGGGTTAATCAATACTCCTTTCACTTAAATTCTCTTTCGACCTTCAAAAGTAACTTTTGTTGGTGGCTTGTACTCCTGTTTGTATGAAAGAGGCCCGGTTGCTAGACCCGACCATTACAGTATTTCTATCTATTTCTATCTACCTAAAGATAAATTTCTTCCTTCCAGAGATCTAATCAAAGGTAGGGTCTTGCTCCTAATGCCAGAAAAGACCTTAATTGGGAAACCAGACTCAACATATAGGAGTCAAAAAAAAAAAAAAAAAGTGTTGGTTCTATCCCTCCCTTTCTTTTTGGGCCAATTACAGTGAATCAACCTAGATGTCACCACATGTGACCATGGCAAGTGCTGACACCCAGGAGGAAGGCACACAGCCTCTGCCTGTCCTCTAAGTCCCATCCCAGATTGCCGTACCAATCTCACTAACCAAAACCTAGTTAAGTGGCCCCATCATGGGGTCCTATGGTGCAATTATCCATCAAGGTGGGCAGGTAGGGACAACATTCTTGGAGGAACGATGGGTAAAGAACAGAGAAGTCATTGTCAGATTCAGCTATACATCTAGTCACCGCGGAGTATTTTCATCCATTTAAATTTAAGATGTGTGAAAATCACCCAAAGATCCATATATTCATATCAGTCATCACACCCAAATGAAGGGTGATCGTATGAGCAATAATTAACGCGTGCAGTTTCTGTTGACACCTCCTATCATCTCTCTTCCTTGCTAGGTTACTATACAAAGCAAACTAGACCAAGTATTAATAAGAAAAGAGGTTTGCGCTGGGTAGTTTGATGTCAATTTGACACAAGCTAAAGTCATCCGAGAGGAGGAACCGCAACTAAGAAATTATCTCTATAAGATCAGGCTGTAGGCTAGTCTGTGGGTGGTTTTTTCTTAATTAATGATTGATGGGGAAGGACCCAGCCCATGGTGAGTGGTGCCACTCCTGGGCTGGTGGTCCTGGGTTCTATAAGAAAGCAGGCTGAGCAAGTCAGGAAATGCAAGCCAGTAAATACCCCCCCCTCCGTGGGGCCTCTGCATCAGCTCCTGCTCTGAAGC
This sequence comes from Peromyscus maniculatus bairdii, assembly GCF_049852395.1. Classification (NCBI taxonomy): domain Eukaryota; kingdom Metazoa; phylum Chordata; class Mammalia; order Rodentia; family Cricetidae; genus Peromyscus; species Peromyscus maniculatus. The sequence goes on from NC_134860.1 coordinate 100,597,200, forward strand.
CCCCAGGTTCCTGCCCTGAGTTCCTGTCATGGCTTCCCTCAGTGATGAACTTATAAGTTGTAAGGTTAAAAAAATAAAATAAAATAATAAACTCTTTTCTCCCCAAGTTGCTTTTGGTTGTAACCAAAACATATTCATCACAGCAGTAGAAACCCTAATATGAGGGTTATTTCAAGTTCTTTGGGGGAGATCAAAGCCTAAGATTGCTCAATCCCTCTCTTTGGCCTCTGCTAAGGATCCCTTGGCTGCTTTACACATAACAGAATAACCAGAAAGAAAACAGCTGTGGTTGAAAGAGGGCACACTCTAGGGAGGCCTTGATGTTTAACAGCTGGCTCTAATGAGGAGACACTTACGATGTCAGGGTAGCTACATCAGTCCCTTTCCAGGGAGTGTCCCCAATGACCCAACTACTTCCCAGTTGACCCCACTATCTAGGTCTCAAACTCTTAATATCACTACCTCTGGGACAAAGCGCCTAGCACAAGAACCCTGGGGAACAAGCTACATTCAAACCATATCACCCTCCTTACCCTAAACGTTAAGTTTCCATAAATCGGGTCATTTCATTTGATTTTTGAATCTAAAAAAAAAATGATGTTGTTCAATAAAACTTTACTGACATGCTTTGTTAACTGGTTTCAACTTTAAAAAACAAGTTATGAAACTTCTTTATTTTGGGTCATATTTTTAAGTCATTTGGGGAAGAGAAATTTTAAAGTTTCAACATTTAGAGTCTCTGAATTTAAATCATATTGCTTGGCAAATAATTTATAAATTTCTTCTCAAATGGACTCAGTGGACATGAATATAAAAGTGTTTTTTGTTTTCTTCATGTTCAGAAATGTCCACCATGCATTCATAACAGTGGGGTGCAGAGATCTCCAGACAAGTTAAGCAGGGGTCACCATCTCTCAGTTGTTTCCAAACTATTTTGACCACTTATCAGGAACAACCAACAGATTCCATACATTCATCCTTCGTAAATGGATGTTATAACATTAACAGTACCTTTAGAAACGTTATAACAAATAACTTAGAATTATGTGTTTTTACTATCCCACATAAGATATTATTTAGATATTACAATATGCCACCTTTTTGAGAAGAGATTGTGGGCATGTTAACTGTCTTCTTTTTTTGTTGTCAGTGTTTATTTTTGAGACTATAAATTAATTACAACATTTCTCCCTTCCTTTTCTTCCCTCGAAACTCTCCCATAAAGCCCTCCCCCCCACTGTCCTTCAAATGTATGGCCTTCTTTCCCACTAATTGTTCTTGCACTCATATATGTATTTGTAGAGACATACGTAGTCCTAAATACAACCTGCCCAGTCCATAGACTGCGACTTACATGGATTGTGTTGTCTTCACCTCTCATCAAACCTCTCTTTGCGACTGACTGAGACCACTACAGAAAACCACAACCAATCAAAATGTAGAGTTGTGGAGTCCAGTCTCAACGGGTACATCTGTAAGGCACTCCCTCACCTAGGGCTCTGGAACATGGCAGAAGAGGGGGCAGAAAGACTGCAGGAGCCAGAGGATCAGGGAGTGTGCCACGAGACCATGTCTCCTACTAACTATCTTCTTACAAGCAATTACAATGCAACTATAAGCCACTGGCTGTCTTAGGTCATCTATATATTAAAAAAAATAAAAAACACTACAAAAACTGGGGTACTGATCTCTAGTTTTCTAAAATGAATGGGAGAGGGCAGCTATAATTTCACTTTCTACAAAGTGTGGAGCTCTTGGTCAGCCACTCTCCAACTGCTGCATGGCCGTAGTAACGACTAAATAAGCAAGATAAAGTCACATCTTGTGTTTTAAGTCAAAGACAATGTTGGTGCTCTCCTCCATTCAGGCTTAAATCACACGTGATGGAGGAAGAGTGACACCTAGTGGTAGAAGCTATTGACTACAATCACCAGGAAGCCAAAGAAAAGTCTGAACTGGTTCAATCACATTAAAGCGAATCCCTGGCATCTGTGTTGGTATCGCAGTTACCGCGATGGATGTTTATCGTGCCGGCTACCTAATTAGAGCTAACTTACTTTATGCGCTTGCCTATATCCAGATACAGGAATTCAGAAAAGAACTTGAATTCCCCAAGTATTTCCAGGTACAGGAACTGCGTCTGGGAAATGGCGCAGGTGGAAGTAACTATGAGTCCTTTTAGATGATGTGATTTAACTTAACGAGTCTGTATCTGAGAGGCCAGCTCACTTGAGAAAACGTGTTGCTCTCCAGATGTCACTGAAATATTGCAGTTGGAAGTAAGAAGCTACTCTGAGGTTGTTGTGTTCCAGCGGCAGATGCCAAGCATAGAACAGTATTTTGTATGTGTTGGACGAGCACTAAGTTAATAAGTGAACATCTTAAACAAGGCACAAAACTACACAGAGAAACCCTGTCTCAAAAAAAAAAAAACTTTTATAATAGAAATTAGCTAATTATGTAGTTTATAGTTTTGTTTACATTGTGAGTGGTAAGTAATTTTAATATACCATTAACGGGTAAAAACCATGTGTCATCTGTCTCTGAGGCCCTGTTATGAAGAGACAAATGTGGAATTTGATTCCATCTGCAACTATTTTATTACCACATGCTTGTACACACACACACACACACACACACACACACACACACACACACACACACAGACAGAGTGATCTTTCCCTCTCTCAAAATTCATAAATCAGAACCTTAATCTAAAAAGATAGTTGCTAAAGTGGCAAAATACACCCCTTCAAATCTGCTAATGACATGCTTATTCCATGCCTCTCCCCCGGACAACAAAGGATGCCACTCTATCACCAGATCCTTCTATCCAGGCTGCTGGACTCCTCAACTTCTAGATCTGCTGCGATCCCAGGCCACACCTGTAAGGATTTCTAGTGTTAGAGGGAGAGGTTATCGGTCTACAGTTTCATGGGATTTTGTTTTTTCTAAACTTTTCCTAGTAAAGCTGGGGAAGATTCAGGAACAGAACCTGCTTACAGAGGAAAATTTGATTTTCCACAGTGGAGTCTCACTGCGGATATTAACCACACCTAAGGGCAGGCTCCATGCCCAGCAGCAGAAGGCCAACAAATGGACTCAGTGGTATTTTTGTAGACTTTTTGTTTTGTATTGCTCTGTTTGGGGCATGTTTTGTCTCACTGCTCTTCTGATTGAATACTATGGCTACAGATTTTCTATTTTTATGGATTCTGTTTTGTGTGAGTGCTTCTTGTGCTTTCTCTTTGTTATTTTTCTTTTTCTATTCTTTTCTAAAGCAAGACCTCTCGTGTTCCCATGACAAGACTCACAACAGAAAGGTATATTGTTGCCCACACCCAGCCTGGCCCAGCTTCTCCTGAATTTTATCTAACCATGTGACCTAACTGTAGCTAGAGTTTTCCTGCCTTGCCCACAGTCAGGACAAATCTTTGTCACCCGCCAGTCCCACAGTCGCTCAGACGCAAGCAAGTAAACACAGAGACTTATATTGCTTACAAACTGTATGGCCGTGGCAGGCTTCTTGCTAACTGTTCTTATAGCTTAAATTAATCCATTTCCATAAATCTATACCTTGCCACGTGGCTGGTGGCTTACCGGCGTCTTCACATGCTGCTTGTCATGGCAGCAGCTGGCAGTGTCTCTCTGCCTCAGCCTTTTGCTTCCCAGAATTCTCCTCTCTCCTTGTCCCACCTACTTCCTGCCTGGCCACTGGCCAATCAGTGTTTTATTTATTGACGAATCAGAGCAATTTGACATACAGACCATCCCACAGCTCCTAACCTCATATATGAAACAAGAAATGAAGAACAAAGTTACCAGGCTTTCCACTTTAGGATTTTTTTAAAACCTGTTTAGGAGTGAATCCAAAGAATTGTCGGGGGTTGGGGGGGGGGGGAGGCGGGAGGCAGAGTGTAGTCAGGCTTTCTTTTGAGACTGCCAGCACCCAGATAATGACACAGAGACTTATTATTAATTATAAAAGCTTGGTCTTTAGCTTAGGCTTGTTCCCAACTAGCTCTTCTAACTTAAATTAACCCATTTATATTAATCTATGTCTACCACATGGCTCTTTACCTCAGAATATATGGATATTCTGTGTATCTGACTTCCTCAGTGTCTCTCTGGCATCTCCCTGAATGTCAAGATTCTAACCCTGAGTTCCTCTCTCTCTCCAGAAGTCCCACCTATTCTCTCCTGCCTAGCTATTGGTCATTCAGCTCTTTATTAAACCAATCAAGTATCTTAGACAGGTAAGATAAAACAGAAACACATCTTCACACGGTGCAACCAATTATCCCACAACACAGAGGGTGAAACAGCCATAAAGAGTGAGCACTTTGCATTTTATTCCAGTTTTCCTTCTCTTCCCTAGTGTACCCTCAACAAACCGCTTACCCAGCATCCAGTTAGGAAGGACTGTCTAGCAAATGGAAGTAGAGCTCCTGTTCCCACGCCCTCAGTCTGGCGGAAGAGGCAGGTGCCTTGGGATCCGTGGCATTCTTCTGAGACACCATAATGTAAAAGAAATGTGGGGCGTGAGGGAAAGATGCAATAGGCAGCTCCGCAGCAATCCCTGGGCCCCCAAGAAGAGACTGTGATGAGACTTGGGGAGTTAACAGGCCCCAAAGGGCCCGACAGCTGTGAAAAGGGACTGGACAGCAGTGCGGTCTCTGCAACAAGCCCATGCATATATATTATGACACCTCAGCAGGAGCCACCCCCAAGTCCACACATCAGCAGATGCCAGTGGGAGATGTCCACAACAAGCTTCCATTCCCATCACACTCTGATGCTCAGGAGTCCAGAATTTACAGGAAAATGCATGAGCCACCATTATTATAAACGAGCTCATCCAGAAGAGATGAGATTCTGCCCATTGTGTGGGATGAGTGGCTCCAGCAGTCTTAGGATTTATCCCTGAGGATAAAAAAACAAGTCAGCAGCTACGGCACATTCTGAAATCTAAGCAGCTGGAGTCATATTGCCTTATTTTACTTATTTAATATTTTAAATTGAAACGGAATTACATCACCCCCTTTCTTCTTTCTAGCCCTCCTAGTAACCCTCCCTGGGGCTCCTCCCATGCTCCACCACTTTCCAGTTAATCGCCTTTTTTTATTATATCAGTTACATAAATATTTGCATATATGTGCATGTATATGCACAACCATATATTAATAGAATTTGCTGTCTGTGTGTATATGGTTTCAAGGCTGGCCCAAGGACAACCTATAAGGGGGCTCATCCCTCGGAGAGGCTAGTTCTCTCTCTCCCGGCAGTCAGTAGCTGCCTGTAGTTCTTTGCCTAGAGGTAGCTACCATCCTCATCAAAGAAGCATCTCTACAGCAAATGGAGACCATCCCAGAGAACCACAGCTGGACACAATGATCCTGAGGAGCCCAGCCCCAGTGAATACATCTGCATCATAGCTCCTGTGACTCAGGGAACATCATGAAAGAGGGGGCAGAAATATCGTAAGAGCCAGAAAACCGGGAAGTCCACTGTGAAACAGTTGTCTCCTAGAAATGGCTGCATAAACAAGAATGGGGCAGTAGCAATATCAATGGACAGTCTAATGTGCAAGGGGACGTGTCTCCTGGGGTCCCACTTACAGACAAAGAAGTATGTGTTACCCTCGTGTTTACAAAATGTTCAATGAAATCTCAGCAGCTCTCCTCGTCCCTGACCCACAGCTTTGCCTCTGAGTCCCATGACCTCACAGCATGAAGGCAGGGAAGGGAAAGGAGGGGGAACACATTAATCTGGAATGTGATACATACATTGTGTTAGCCAGGCCTATTATACGTCCCCAGCCATACGGGAGGTGGAGAGAAATAGGACATGGCAGTAAGCACTACTAACTACCGTAGAAGGAAATGATCCACACATCTCCACCTCCCACAGAGATCTCCCTGAGTCCCTGCCCCATATACATCTATATGTATACATCTCCCATACACTTCACATCCCACAGGTGTTTAAACTTTAACAACTGTTCCATGTCTGGTCACCTTATCAGAAACCTGAGAGCCACAATGAACTGCCCACTCCTCTCCCCTGGAGGAGACCACACACAGTAGATCCTGCTTCCATTATGCTCCCCTTCCTGCTTCTTCTCTCCATCTGCATCTGAATTTCTCATCCTCAGCATGGCTGATATTTGGGGTCACATAATTGTAGCTAGAGTTTTCCTGCCTTGCCCACAGTCAGGACAAATTTTTGTCACCGGCCAGTCCCACAGCCACTCAGACCCAACCAAGTAAACATAGAGATTTATATTGCTTACAAACTGCATGGCCATGGCAGGCTTCTTGCTAACTGTTCTAATAGCTTAAATTAATCCATTTCTACAAATCTATACCTTGCCACGCGGCTCGTGGCTTACTGGTACTTTACATCTTCCTTCCTTCCTTCCGTCCTGGCGGTTCCAGGCAGTCTCCTTTTGCCTTCCTGTTCTTTTATTTCTCTTCTGTTAGTCCTGCCTAGACTTCCTGCCTAGCCATGGCCAATCAGGTTTTATTTATTGACCAATCAGAGCAACTTGACATACAGACCATCCCACAGCACAGCCAAGTGCAGATCATCTGAGACACCTGCACTCAGGCCCGTGCTCCTAATCATCCTCTATGCGGACCTGCTGGGTAAAGCCACAAGGAACCCGAGAACGGGCCCCCACAGGACATACAGAACATCCCATAGCACATAATTTGTGTGCATGTGTGTGTGTGTATGTATGTATGTGCAGGTGCTTGTGTGTGCAGGCAACCTTGGCTATATTTGCGTAAGTACCATTTTTATTTTGGTATGATCTCTCACTCATCTGGAACTTGGTAAGTAGGCTAGGCTACTTGGCCAGCAAGCCCCAGGGATCCACCTTCCCCTGTCTCCCCAGCGCTGGGATTACAAGCATGCCCCCATAGCCAGCCTTTTTTAACAAGGGTTCCAGGGATGGAATTCGGGTCCCTCTGCTAGCTAGGCAAGCATTTTGCCACCTGACCCATCTCTTCAGTCCTTGGCTCACATAGTTCCTTGCTCTGTGTTCTGTTGGATATTCAGCAACATCACATCTACCCATTAGATGCTAGTGTTACCCTTCCAGCCTGGACAGCCAAAACTGTCTCTGGTGTTGCCAAATGGCTGCTGGGGTGCTAAGTCTCTTAGTCAACCCCCAGGTGAAAACCACTCATTTATAACTGCTCAGGTTTTAGGTGGAAACTCGAGCCGTTGGGCGCCATTTGTAGCTAGAGATTTCTCCAGTCCTGCGGGGGGCCACAACCACTCAGACCCAAGTAAGCACACCCAGAGACTTATATTACTTATAAACTGTATGGCCGTGGCAGGCTTCTTGTTATCTAGCTCTTATATCTTAAATTAACCCATTTCTATTAATCTACAAGTTGCCAAGTGGCTCGTGGCTTACCGGTACTTTACATCTCACTTCTCATGGCAGCAGCGGCTGGCAGCGTCTCTCAACTCAGCCTTCCTGTTCCCAGAATTCTCCTCTCTGCTTGTCTCGCCTGTACTATAGTTCCTGCCTGGCTACTGGCCAGTCAGCGTTTTATTCATCAACCAAATCAGAGCAACACATTCACAGCATACAGAGCGATCGATATCCACAGCACATAACTGCTTTACTTCCCTTTCTCATTGTCTCAGACCAAGGTGGTTTAATGGTTTGTTTGGATAGTTGTGGGGTTATTTTTGTTGGTTGGTTGGTTGGTTGGTTTGCTTACTTTTAGTTAAAATTCTGCCAGTAAAATCTCTCCTGATATCGCACAGCCCATCCATGTACACTGCCATCCTAGGCCATGAATACATTATCTATAGTTTGGCCAAAATGATCTTTTAAATGTTAACCTGGCCATATTAGTCTCCATTTAAAACGCCTTTACAACTAGGCACTGTGGTAAGTTACTGTAACCCCAGCTACTCACAAGTCTGAGACCATGACTGGAAAAAGTACAGAGACAACTAGCCAAACTAGTGGAAACACATGAACTGTGGACCAATAGCTGAGGAGCCCCCATGGTACTGGACTAAGCCCTCTGGATAAGTGAGACAGTTAATTAGCTTGGACTTTTTAGGGGGCCTCCAGGCAGTGAGACCAGGACCTGTCCCTAGTGCATGAGCCAGCATTTTGGAACCTTGTGCCTATGCTGAGACATTTTGTGCAGCCTTGGTGCAGAGAAGAGGGGATTGGACCTGAATCAGCTGAATGTACCAGGCTCTGCTGACTCCCCAGGGGAGACATTGCCTTGGAGGAGGTGGAAATGGGAGGTTGGTTGGGGGGGGGAGGCTGGGGGATGGGAGGAGAGGGGACAGGGGAATCTGTGGTTGGTATGTAAAATGCATCGAAAATCTTTTAATAAAAAAAAATGAAAAAAAAAGAAAGAAAGAAAATCTCAGGAACGAGAAGGGAAGGAAACCAAGATAAACATGTTCCACAAGATAATTCAGCATGAAGCCTCTTTTAGAGCTTTACTTCTTATTTATGTTTTTTACATTGTATCTGTGTACATCCATGTGCATGGCATTCCTGCAGAGGTCAGAGGACAGCATAAGGTTGAGGACTCATACCACTCAGGCAGAGGACCAAAGTGAGGTCCCCACACCCAGGCTCGACAGGTCACCACCTCCTGTAACTCCAGCTTCGGGGGATCTGATGCCCTCTTCTGGTCTCCAGGGGCACTCGTACTCACGAGCAAATAATACCCACCATAACACACACACACACACACACACACACACACATACACACACACACACCTGCACCTATACACAAACAAAAATTAGTAAATCTTTAAAAACTAAGAATTAAAATAGAAAAGAAAAATAAGGTGCAGAACAATAAACACCCAGTGTGAAATTCTGCCCTCCAGGTGCACACACATGGGGGAGTGCACCCCTGCACACACCACACACACACACACACACACACACACACACACACAGCACATAAATTATCTATTTTCACTCCTTTGAAATACAGACTACATTGTATTTTTCTATAACCTCCGTGCTATGCAACAGAACACTGGGACTTACTCTTCTGAACAGAAAGTATCTGTAGCATGAATCTTAAAAGGTCTTATTAATAAAAACAAACCTGGAGCTATCCACTGGTCAAGGCCTCCCCGTTTTCCACCCACTGTGCCTGTGCCGCCTCTGTCTCTAGTATCTGCCATTCCTCTCTACCATTTCTTTGGATCCAGCACTCGTAGATTCCACATGTGAGTGAGATCCACAGTATCTGTCTCTGAGATCCACAGTATCTGTCAGTCTGTGCCTGCTCGTTTCACTTCATATAATCTCTGGGTTTGTCCATGTGTGTGTCCAAGTGACAGGAGTTCACTCTTGGGGGCCTAATTAACACCCAATTTGATGTCTAGTACATTTTGCTTTTTGTAAGATTTATTGTATTTTTAACCAGGTGTGTTATCTGTTTGTGCACATGAGTGCAGTACCCTCAGAGGCCAGAAAAGGGCATCAGATCCCCGGAGCTGAAATTCTAGGCACTTGTGGATACTGGAAACCAGACTTGGGTCCTCTGGAAAAGCAGCAAGTTCTCTTAGCCACTGAGCCATCTCTCCAGCCCCAAGTTGTTTTGGTTTTTGTTTGTTTGTTTGTTTGTTTGTTTTTTATTTTATTCATCATCTTATGGACACAGATTGTTTTCATATGGTGGCTTTTGCAAGTACTGTTATAATAAATGTGAGAGTGCATACACATCTTTGACATAGTGATTTCCATTCTTTTGAGCATATACCCAAAAGCAAGATGCCACACTCATATGGTAATATTATTTTAGGTTTTTTTCTAGGATGTCTAGGCTAATTTCGAATAGCTTCAGGAAGACAGAGACACTGTCCTCGTATCCTCACAAACCATTAGCTTGCATCTTTTTTTATGGCAGTCCCTCTAACATGACTGAGGCGACATCTCCGTGGGGTTGTAATCATCATTACTCTGACGATTAAAGATGTAAACTATTTATGTAGGTTATTGCTTCCGTGTATCTTTTGGCCACTTGTACGCTTTTTGTTGGTTTGTTTTGAGAAAAGTCTGTCTAAGTCACTTGCTGGTTTTAATAGATATTTTCTTTTTGATGGATAGTTTGAATCCCTTGTGTATCTTAGACACCAGGCCCCTGCCACATATGGTTTACAAATATTTCCTCTAAATTTGTAAGTTGTCTTTTCACTCTGTTGTTTTTTTTTTATAATGGGACACTTTTATAAGCATTTTGTGGCAAAAAGTACATCACAATTCATTAACATTCATTTCCACTTGTTGAACATTTTTTATCTGCCACTCACTAAGAGAAATTTTAACTTAAACTCCCAGGGTTTTGACTGTTACCCAGTTCCTTGCACTGGGTGGATGGGAAAGTCACCTCAGTACAGTAGGTGGCACTATTCCACTGAGTTCTCGGGTGCTGTGGGTCTGAAAGAGCCCTTTCAGTTTGGTATGGGAGTCCTGTATCTTCTTCCTCCCAACTCACCAATGCCACTCCCTCGGGTCCCCTGGAGGAAGTCTCTCCCCTCTCCCTGGAAGCTCCCTCAGCCAGCCACAGCACGTGGTCGTCCTGTGCCTCACCTAATGCATTTCTCCTGGTAACATTCTCTCAAGAGCTCTGCATGTTACCATGTCTCCTGAGATCTCTTCTGGGGTCTTCCAAGCAGATGTGTAATCCCTCTCTTGATGAATTCTTAGTACCCTGTACTGCCACATGGTTACACTTACATTTCATTCACCTTGACAAACACTTCAGGAGTGCTTACCACAGAGCAGACGTTGTACCAGTCCTGGGGACCGAAAGACAGCGGGTACATGGGACCTGTTATCAAAAGCTGAAAAGCTAGATGGGAAGACAGAAGCATGGGACAATGTAGTAAGGACTGACAAGAGTCTGCAAGGTGACTCTGGGGGTGCTTTACGGAGGCACAAATGACTGCATCTGGATAGTGGAGGGGCCAAGACGCCTTGTGAAAAAAACTGGAAGCCTAAGATGGGCAGTAAAAGCGGCTACCAACAATATGGAGAAGGCAGGAAAGGCAGCCTGGGCGGAAGGACCCATGGCAAGGCCCACAAAAGAGTTGCTCCTGCATGTGGTTTGGATAGAAAAGCAGAGCCGGGCGGTGGTGGCGCACGCCTTTAATCCCAGCACTCGGGAGGCAGAGCCAGGAGGATCTTTGTGAGTTCGAGGCCAGCCTGGTCAGCAAAGCTACACAGAGAAACCATGTCTTGAAAAAAAAAACAAAAAAAAAGAAAGAAAGAAAAAGAAAAGAGAAAACAGAGCAGAACAGAGCTAGGGATGCAGCCCAGTGGTAAACACATGCCCAACACCTGGATTTAACCCTCTGCCCTGTAAAAAAGCAAAGGCAGCGATCTCTGGGGAACTTGGAGAAATTAGACAAGAGAGATGAGTCTGGAGAGAAGATCAGACGTCAGAATACCCACATCATTTTAGGGTGCTTCTCTAGCCCATCAGCTGAGAGTCACCAGGGGAAAATCATGTAAATATCCATCTGCAGGCTGCGCTGCCGGGAGGCTCTGACCGAGTGTGTCTGGGAACACTCCAGAAATCTCTCGTTTTGTCAAGTGTCCATGGCTCTGGGGCGCTTTGCTCAAGAACCACCTATTTAAGGAACACTTCTCCAAGAGTGGGAAGCCTCTGACAGGTTTATTTACACAAGTGTAAGACTTGTGTTTTAGGCTGGGGGTGTAGCTCACTTGGTAAAGCATTTGCCTGCCATGCGTAAGGTCATGGGTTCTACCCCAGCGCTGCTAAAAATTAAATTAATTAAAATGTAAAACAAAGGGATGTTGAAGGGGAATGGGAAAGAAGGAGAGGAGGGAGAATAATCAAGAGTAATGGGCTAAGTATGATCAACACACGTAGTCAGACGTTTCCCAAATCTCTCCCACTTCCATCCCAAAGCTGCTTAGTCCCAAGTAAACACACAAAGGCTTATATTATTTACAAGCTGGATGGCCTATGGCTTAAGCTTCTCACTAGCTAGTTCTTATAACTTAACCCATTTCTACTTATCTATACGTTGCCATGTGGCATCATGGCTTGCCGGTACTTTCATATCTCGCTTCTCCTGGCAGTAGCTCGCGCATCTCTACCGCCTCCCTTTTCTCTTCCTCTCTCTCCAGTTGGAATGTACCATTTAACTTTATTCTATCCCACCATTGGCCAAGCAGCTTTATTTATCAACCAATCCGAGCAGCACATATTCACAGCATATAGGAAGACATCCCACAGCAAACACGCATTATAAATATGGAAAAGGCATAATAAAACCCTTTACTTTGTACAATAACTTTGTGCTAATATGAAAAACTTATAATAATTTGTGGGCTGGTTGTGCTGACTGGCGCCTGTGATCCTAGCACCTGAGATGCTGAGGCAGGAGGTTCGTTGTAAGTTTGAGTCCAGCCTGTACTACATAGACCCTGTCTCAAAAGAGAAAAAGAAAAGATCTGTATTTTAGAGAGATTGTTTTCATGGCTCAAAGAAAGGTGTATTTAAAACAAGACTCCCGGTCATGGTGGCACATACCTGTATTCCCAGCACTTGGGAGCCGAAGCAGAAAAACTGCAAGCCTGGTATACATAGAGAGACTCACTCTAAAAAAATTAAAATAAAGGAAAATAAAGATTAAAGGCAGAGAACGACTTAGGGGGCCTTTTCTGTGGTGAAAAATAAAATTGTCAGGGTCTCCCTGAGAGGAACAGCCAGTGAAAAAATGAAATACCCAAAACTTGGTGATGAGATGTTCTATGGAACATATGTGGGACTCGTGTCATACACAGAGTGCACCCAAGAGGAGACCACATCAGGGGTCCCCTCGGTGTCATATAGAGCACCAGCAGCCTATAGACATCCGGGCAGAGATATAGGGGGGGTGGGCAGCTAAATGTCTGAGCCAGAGACAACCATGAGTCTGTGGTCCAGGAACATAAGACGTAGCAGGACCCAGAGAAAAGGCTCACCACAGAAGCCCAGGCAGAGCACTGAAGAGCACATGGTGATGTGGTCTGAGGAAGAGGAACCATGGAGGGCCTAGAGGAGTCCAGTGAGAGAGGCTGGAGGGAGGGAATCAGGGGAGTCCAGTGTGGGCTGCAGAGGGAGTGTGCCGCATGAGCAGGGGGGGCTAGGTCTGGGCTCAGGGACATGGACTCGGAAGTCGGACTGCCTCCAACCCTGTCTATCACAGTACAATGAATTATGCTCTGTCTCCTTTCCTCCTTCTGTAAACAGAATGTACCCATATCACTGGGTCACAGTGATGTAATTATAAAGTTGATATAAAAGCATTAACACTAGTAGCTGGTCCACTGTGTTCCTAATGAGTATTCATTATTTTGTTGTTGATATTACTATTATTATCACTATTGTTATTGTTTTTAATGTTTTCACCTTCCTCAGGGACAGAGACCACTTTTTAACTCTCTATATCCCCAACACCTAACAGTAGCATATAATTTCTAATTGACACACCCAAATATTTGCAGAACAAAATCACCGACAAGGAACTCTTACTGGGTTAGATGATTTGTTGTGATGCTAAATAGTTAGAGTTCTGACCCACTGAGTCCTAGGTTTGATTTTGTTTTCCCCTAAAATAAGAAGAACCTATTTTTGTTATTCCAAGTACTCCTAAAACCCTAGAGTTGAAGAGACCACAGGAATCACCCTGTTCAACATCCTTATTAATGGAAAACTGTGCCCAACACCCACGGTGCTCATCTCCACTCTAACATATTGGTGAAAGCCAGCTTACGTTCAGCTCACTTCTCCATTACCATAGGCACTTAGTTCTTATAGCTTGAATAAGAATCGCCCCCTCATCACTTCCTCACCTGGCCCTATTTCTACCTTAGGGTGTGATCCAAGAGCAATCTCTGGACTGGGAACCCAGCTCTGTTAGGAAAGAGTTTGCCTAGCTTTCACAGGCCCTAGGTTAGATCCCAGCACACACAGGATGTGATGTTGTATGCCTGTAATCCCAGCACTCAGGAGGTAGAAGCAAGAGGATCAGAAGTTCAAGGTCACCCTGGGCTACAAGCCTGGGTTACCTGAGAGCCAGTATCAAAAAAAAAAAAAAAAAAAAAAAAAAAAAAGCCGGGCAGTGGTGGCGCACGCCTTTAATCCCAGCACTCGGGAGGCAGAGCCAGGCGGATCTCTGTGAGTTCGAGGCCAGCCTGGACTACCAAGTGAGTCCCAGGAAAGGCACAAAGCTACACAGAGAAACCCTGTCTCGAAAAACAAAAAAAAAAAAAAAAAAAAAAGATGCAAATGAGGGGTAACTGGAATGTACAACCCAGAGCATCAACTGTCTGAGCTCTGTGCTGATTTGCACATAATGGGACAGTCACAGTCTAACATGCCCAGAAATGCAGTCAGCCATGTGAGGGATTTGGAAATTGCGGCCTTCGTGTAAAGGAAGTTACAGCAATAACTTCTGCCTGTGGCCAACTGACACACCAAGTGTGTTTGTACACTGATTCCTAATAAAACAACCCTTAAAAAATGATATATGTTTAACATTTATCTTCTTATTTTCCAAGTAACACTTAGCTTGAGACCACTGATTTTTCACAATTTGATCTGTAATTGATCATCAGAGCAGTGTGGTTTGGTTTTTTGTTTGTTTGTTTGCTTGCTTGCTTGTTTATGTTCTTAATGAGATAGGTCTCACATAACTTAGGCTACCCTTAAACTCACCATGTGCCTGAGGCTTCCCTTGAATATCTGACCTCCTGCCTCTAGCTCCCAAGTGCTAAGAAAACAGGCATGTGCCACCATGCCCAGCACAGCCAGCTGTGTTAACCTGGTTTCTTCTGTAAATTACTAGAATGATTACTAAAGCTTCATGCAGGGATCCAAAAGGGAAGAGCAGTTCTGGATATACAGTCCAGGAAGTCACCTCCTTGCCTTGATCTCTGTTTACAGCCATCTTTAAAGCTAAGTATAGGATGGAGATGGCTCAAGTCATTGGGAAGTCTCTGTATAGTCAAAAAAAGTATATCTATCGCAAAGGCTTTTATGAAAATCCTCATGAATTACATTCCCAATTCTGTGTGAATGAGCATAACCAAGAGAAGCTGTGTACAGTTTCCACATGTAATCAAAGGGATCTGAAAACCACACTGAAAGGCACCAGTGGGCAGCAGCTGCCCACCCACCTAACTGTGCAGTATTAACCAAGACTCAAACTCCAAGCAGTTCAATATCAAATGCTTTGAAAAAATGCAGCAAGCCTTAATGCCTGAAGTGTGCACCATAGAAACTACATTTGGGTGCCTACTCAATCAACTTCCTGTCCAGATCCATGCCAAAATTAGCCAAAGATTCTACCAATACAAGACAAAGGAAGAGGAAAAGAGCTGAAATACTGAGATGTCTCTAAAATGGAGCCCAATTCTTCCCCCATCACTGGTGGGAGAAGATGAATAACAAACTCCAAGTGGATTTTGGTATATGTGTTGATGGTGGGCAGGTAAAGAGACTTCCACTGACATCTGCTTCCTGGAACTTTGGGAGTTACAGCAATTATACTACGTCAGGTCAGCAATGATCACTGACTGCCTTCTGTAAATAACATCCTCTGGTGCAAGGTATAGGGCATCCTTTGACGTAACACTGAACACCTCCTGCATGAGGGCAATGATAGAGCAACCACTGAGGTAAACAGCAAACACTTCTGCATTCGGGTTATGTCAGCATACTCCTCTAGTGGCATATTGTTTTACAACCTAAAGGGAACTGGGCTACCAAGAGCAGAAGGGGGAACTATTTGAGGAGAAAGAGGAGACCAGCAAGAGAGCTATCTAAGTTTGGGTTTCTATTGCTGTAAAGAGACACCATGATTACAGCAACTCTCATAAAAGAAACCATTTAACTAGGGCTGGCTTTCAGAGGTTTAGTCCATTATATCATGGTGGGACATGGCAGCATGCAGGCAGACACGGTGCTGGAGAAGGATCTGAGAGTTCTACATCTTGTTTCACAGGCATAGTAAATGAACTGTCTACCACAATGATTGTAGCTTTAGCAAAGGAGACCTCAAAACCTACCCCCATAGGGACACACTTCCTCCAACAAGACCATACCTATTCCAGCAAAGCCATACCTCCTAATAGTGCCACTCTATTTAGGGGCCATTTTCTTTCAAATTATCACATTCCACTCCCTGGCCTCCAAAGGTTTGCAGCCACATCATAACGCAAAAATGCATTCAGTCTAACTTCAAACGTTCCCATAGTCTATAATAATCTTGAACTTATTTAAAAGTCTAAAGTTCAAAGTCTATTCTGAGATTCATGCAATCTCTTATCTGTAATCTCCTATAAAATAAAAATCAAAAAGCAGATCATGTACTTTCAACCTATAATGGCACAGGATAAACACTACCATTCCAAAATGTAGGGAAGGGAGCATAGTGAGGAAATACTGAACCAAAGCAAGACTGAAAACCAGTTGGGCAAACTCCAAACTCCACATTTCCATGTCTGATATCAAAATGCTCATCAGCTCTCCAACTTCTTTATTGACTGCAACACATTTTCTCTTGGGCTGATTCCACTCCCTGTTAGCAGCTTTCCTTGATAGGTATCCCATGACTCTAGCATCTCCAACATCTTGAGGTCTCCAAGACAATCCAGACTTTAACTTCACAGCTGCACTCAGTGGCCTCTTTAGGCCTCCATTCATGGTCATCTTTGACACATACCTGGCCCCAGGGCCTTTCCTTAGTCATGGAGGAAGATTATAACTTCTATCCTTGACTCCAAAACCAGAACCACATGGTTGAAGCTGCCAAGTTCTGCTGCTTGCTAGGGCTGGAACATGGCCTCCTTGTTCAATTACATCTTCACCAGCTTTCTGTTTTTCCATGGTTTCCTTCACTGCCTAAATTTGGCTGTTCTGGAACTTGTTCTGTAAACAGGTTGGACTCAAACTCAGAAATCTGCCAGCCTCTGCCTCTAGAGTGCTGGAATTAAAAAGCATGCACCATCACACCCAACCCTAAGCTTTTCTTTAATTCTTTTTCACATATTTGAAACTCAGCTGAGTGGGATCTTGTCCTGAGATCACCACTCCCTTTATTCCATTTCTTAATCTCTTTATCTTCTTGAGCACAGGACTTAGCTCCAGGACTTTCACTTCCTGGTGTTCCTTTCCTCCACAAATTGTACATTTTATATTTTTCCTTGCTCAGCCTGCTCCTTTTCATTATATACCTTTATTAGAATTAACACTAATAATCACATGATAGAGTCTATACTAGGCTGTTTTGGTATTTCCTCTGCCAAAGGAGTTAATCCAAAACTCTTCATTTTAGCCTCAGGAAGACTTTTCAGACAAGGGCAAAAAGCAGCCACATTCTTCATGAAAATATCACAAGAATGATCTCTAATCATTATACTAAAATTCTTCTCCTCTGAAACCTCTTGAGCCAGCCACTCCCAGTTCAAATCACTCTCAGCACCACTGTCATCCACGCTTCTTCTTGAATGAAGTCATTAAGCCATGCTTAAAGCAGTGCACTGTTTTCCTAACCCAAAGTAACAAAGTCCAAATTCCTGCAAAGAAAAACATGGTCAGGCCTGTCACAGCAATACTCCAGTCTCTGGTACCAACTTCTTTCTTATTTGAGGGTTCTATTGCTGTGAAGAGACAACATGACCACAGCAACTCTTATAAAAGAAAACATTTAATTGGGGCTTGGCTTACATTTTTAGAGGTTTAGTTCATTATCATCATGGCAGATCATGGTGCCATGCAGGCAGACATGGTGCCGGAAAAGGAGCTGAGAGTTCTACATCTTGATCCATAGACAAAAGGAAGTGAACTGCCTACCACACTGAGTATAGCTTGAGCAAAGGAGACCTCAAAGCCCACCCCCACAGTGACACACTTCCTCTAACAAGACCATCCCTACTCTAACAAAGCCATACCTCCTAATAGTACCAATTCCTTCAGGGGCCGTTTTCTTTCAAACCACTGCAAAGGGTAAAGAGAAGCAAGGAAAGACATGGAGGCATACAGCAAAAGACTGCACTGTACATGTATGAGAAAGTAACTCTATGAGGATGGCTTGGGAAATGGTTCAGGAGATAAAGTGCATCAATGAGAAATCCCAGCATGGCTGTGCACACCTATAACCCCAGTGCTGGGGAAAGTGGAGACAGGAAGATCACCAGGACTTGCTGGCTGCCATCCTAGTTCCAGGTTCATCGAGAGACCCTGTCTCAATAGAATAAAGTAGAGAGTGTTAGAGCAAGACAGCTCACATTCTCCTCTGGCCTTTGGATGGGTGCCTGTACATACACACAATACACACACATACTGTCTTGGGATTTCTAGTACTGTGAAGAGACACCATGACCATGGCAACTCTTATAAAGGGAAATATTTAATTGAGGTGGTAGTTTACAGTTCAGAGATTCAGTCCATTTTCATCATGATGCGGAGCATGGCAGTATGCAGGCAGACATGGTATTGAAGAAATATATGAGAATCTTGCAAGTAACACAAAGTCTGTTGAAACCCTGGGCCATATCCTGAGCATAGGAAACCTCAAAGCCTGCCCCCACAATGACATACTTCCTGTATACCCACTCTAGCAAAACCACACCTCCTAGTAGTGCCACTCTCTAAGAGCTTGTGGGCCTAATTACATTCAAACTAACACACACACACACACACACACACACACACACACACACACACACACACAAACATGTACACAGACAGAGTGAGGGAGAGAGAAGAGACCAACCTACCCCAAAGAGTGATGGGAAAACAAGCTTGATGACATAGGAAGAAAATATAAGAGATATGGAGATTTAGCTCAGTGGCTGAGCGCTTACCTAGCAAGCGCAAGGCCCTAGGTTCGGTCCTCAGCTCCAACAACAACAACAAAAAAATAGAAGAGATAATTGTCACCTAATGAGCTATGCTAATGATCCCTAGACACTTTGTCCCTTAGAGTGGCTGCTCATGTATTCTCAGAGCTCTGCCTTCAGCTTTTGGCCCTCACTAGGCAGTCTCCCAGCTCCCTCCTCTGAAAAGTTGATCACAGTTCCTTATTTGCAACCTGCCTGCCCTGTCTCTCAGGGTACATTCTCTGTATATCTTTTTTAATTTTCTTTTTCTTTTTTTGGTTTTTTTTTGAGACAAGGTTTCTCTGTGTAGCTTCATCCCAGAGATGCAAGGATGTTTCAACATATTAAAATCTGTCAATGTAATACACCATATAAACAAACTGAAAGAAAAAAACCCACATGATCTTCTCATTAGATGCTGAAAAAGCCTTTGACAAAATCCAACACCCCTTCATGATAAAGGTCCTAGAGAGATCAGGAATACAGGGAACATACCTAAACATAATAATAACATAATACATAAAACATAATAAAGGCAATTTACAGCAAGCCGACAGCCAATGTCAAATTAAATGGAGAGAAACTCAAAGCGATTCCATTAAAATCAAGAACAAGACAAGACAACCTAGATACCCCTCAACCAAAGAATGGATAAAGAAAATATGGCACATATACACAATGGAGTACGACTCAGTAGTAAAAAACAATGATATCATGAAATTTGCAGGCAAATAGATGGAACTAGAAAATATCATCCTGAGTGAGGTTAACCAGACCTAGAAGGACAAACATGGTATGTACTCACTCATAAGTGGATACTAGATGTAAGGCAAAGGATAACCAGACTACAACCCACATCTCCAGAAAAGCTAGCTAACAAGGAAGACCCTAAGAGGGACACATAGATAGTCCAGTGAAGGAGAAATAGATGAGATCTACATGAACAAACTGGGAGTTAAGGGGGTAATGGAGGACAAAGAATGGGGGATGAAAACATTAAAAAATGGGAGGTTTGAGCTGGAACAGGGACAGAGTGGGAGAGCAAGGAGAGAGATACCATGATAAATGAAGACATCATAGGACTAGGAAGAGACAGGGTGCTGGGGAAGTTCCCAGTAACCCACAAAGATGACCCCACCTGGCACTAATGGCAATGGTCGAGAGGGTGCCTGGACTGGTCTACTCCGGTGACCGGATTAGTGAATACCCTAACTGTCATCACAGAGCCTTCATCAATTACTGATGAGCCTTCATCAATTACTGATGGAAGCAGATGTAGAGATTCATGGCCAGGCGCCAGACCAAGCTCAGGAAATCCAACAAATGAGAGAGGAGGGATTCTATGGGCAGGGGATGTCAAGATCATGCTGGGAAAACATGTGGAGACATTCAGCCACACTAGTGGAAACCCATGAACTGTGGACTAATAGCTGTGAAGCCCTGTAGGACTGGACTAGGCCCTCTGGACATGTCAGACAGTTGTTTAGCTTGAACTGTTTGGGGGGCCCCCAGGAAGGGGGGCCGGAATCCATCCCTGGTGCATGGGTGGGCTTTTTGGAGCCCAGTGCCTAGGGTGTGACACCTGGTGCACCTTGGTGCAGGGGGCAGGGGCTTGGACCTGAATCAGCTGAGTGTGCCAGGGTTTATATGAGCGAGAATTGTTGAAACCAAGGTTGAATAAAGCACAGGGACAAATAGCCAAACGAATGGAAACACATGAACTATGAACCAATAGCTGAGGGGCCCCCAACTGGATCAGGCCCTCTGAATAGGTGAGACAGTTGATTGGCTTGATCTGTTTGGGTGGCATCTAGGCAGTGGGACCGGGTCCTGTGCTCATTGCATGAGTTAGCTGTTTGAAACCTGGGGCTTATGCAGGGTCGCTTGCCTCGGCCAGGGAGGAGGGGACTGGATCTGCCTGGACTGAGTCTACCAGGTTGATCTCAGTCCTCGGGGGAGGCTTTGCCCTGGAGGAGGTGGGAATGCGGAGTGGGCTGGGGGAAAGGAGAGGGGGGCGCGAGGGGGGAGAACAAGGGAATCCGTGGCTGATATGTAGAACTGAATGGTATTGTAAAATAAAGTAAAAGGGAAAAAAATCTCTCCCTTTACATAGACACAGCATGCTTTGCACAGCTCATGTGTATATATATGCATGGATGGGTGGATAGATGGGTGTATGTGTGGATGTATATATGTGTGGATGGATGAATGGATGGTGGATGTGTGTATGTATGTATGTATGGGTGTATGTATGTATGGGTGTATGCATATATTTAAATGAGTGGATGTATTATGTATGTGTGTGTGTATGTACGTATGTATGAGTAGATGTGTGTATGCACATACATGTGTAGCAAAGTTTAACACTCTGTAAGACCGTAACAGTTCAGGGAAGATGGTCACTGCAGAATGTTTGCTGAAGATGAGCTGATATGGACCCCTCTCTCCAGTCTCCAAGATCAGAGCTATGGACTCTGTATTTACATCCACACAGCTTACTTGCATTTCTCCTTTTTGTTAAAAAGACCCCTGGGCCCCAGGCTCCTAGAACACTCCCAGCCTTTGCTGTGGCAGAGGCTTCCCCATTGTAATACTCTCTGTTCCCAAATGAGTCTGCTGACCTTGAGGGAACTACTCTCTGCACATCGTGAAGGTTGACATGGGCTTCATTTGCCTGTTTAGAAAGTCAAAGGGTCTGAAGCCCCTGAGATTATCTGTGGTGGGGTCATTTAAAGCTGCTCCCATCTCTGTGCTCCTTTCGGCAGGCAAAGTGCTGGATCCACACTGATTCTTGTCTGACACAATGTCCCCCACCAACCCATCAGTGCTCCTCAGTACTGCTCCTTAGTAGTGCTCCTCAGCAGTGCTCCTCAGCCAAAGCAAGAGCAAAAAACCCATTCTAGCCAAGAGAGGCACAGCTTCCATTGGGCCTCAAAGAACTTACAGTACATCACTAATTCTAATTCTCTTGAGTCACAAAAATCACTTGTTAACTAAATCCAGGGGAGCTCTGAGAGGCCGGCTCTCTGCCCCAGCGCTTCACCGCCATGAAATCCTAAGAAAACAGTCACCATTCTGCTTCCCCAGAACTGCAGGGATTTCAGCCCCAGTCCTGGACAGAACAAGGGAGTTGGGAATTCTCTGTAGACAATTTTGTCTTTATCTTCCTACCAGCAACATCCAGGCAAAATAAACTAATAACACCGGGCAGTGGTGCTACACGCCTTTAATCCCAGTACTCGGGAGGCAGAGCCAGGCAGATCTCTGTGAGTTCGAGGCCAGCCTGGTCTACAGAGTGAGATCCAGGGCAGGCACCAAAACTATGCAGAGAAACCCTGTCTCAAAAATAAATAAATAAATAAATAAACAAGTAAATAAACAAGTAAATAAATAAACTAATTACTATGTCTTCAAGAGGTAGAACACACAGAGTACCATAATTGAGATATGTAGGTATAAATATGAGTCTCTACTTCTAAGCTCAGTTTCCTTGTGTGAAAGACACAATCATTGAGCCATCAAGCTTCAGCAAGCACTTGATGGATGAGATAGAACACAGTTCAGTTTCTGTATGCACTTGTGAGTTGTACTACATTTTAAACTTTCCTAGCACTTAGAGTTCATGTGTTAGAATCAAATTCTGTGTTTCCTTTTCCCACACTTTTCATTTGAAGTAGTGGTTTTGCTATTATTGCTCAGTTACTTTTTCTTTTCTTATCTTTTTTCTTGTCTTTTCTTTTCTTTTTGACTGCTTCAAAATGTTTTGACAGTCAAAGATGCTTCTTATTGGTTGCAGTGGATGATAGTGCAAAGACATGTAACTAAATGAATCGTTGAGAATAAGAGATGTGGGAGTGCTCAACTCTAAATGGAAATCTCAACACTTCACCAGGGAAGAGGAAAGGGCTCTTAATTATTAACTGATTTTAAAATACTCAAAATCTAACTCTTCCATTATGTCAGTCCAACAGAAAAAGAGTAAGAGATAATTCAGAGAGTCTTTCTTCCTCCCATGGTGAAGGGCTCTAGCAGGCTGGAGCATGGCAAAAAAAATGGCGCTGACAGGCCTTGCCCTTCCCCTTCCCTCTCCCTTGTAAACCATAGAGAACATCCCTACAGCTAGTCACCGAGATCTGTTCCTTTATTTGGACACTTTTTTCTTTCTTTTTTCTTTTTTTTTTCCCAGAGCTGAGGACTGAACCCAGGACCTTGGGCTTGCTAGGCAAGCGCTCTACCACTGAGCTAAATCCCCAACCCCTATTAGGACACTTTTTATGCCAGACTTATTCCTAAGGCTGATCACCAAGGTCAGAATATCAAAACACTGAAACCCAGCAATCAAAGGCCCTCTTTTTTGGCTACCCTAATTAACATGCCTAATCAAAACATACCACAGAATCCTTGCCCATCTAGCACAGACGTCCCCCTTTTTCCTCTTAAAAAAATCACATCTACAAGGTCATTGCTGCTGTTTTCTATGTGAGTCATAAATCAACCGCTTTACTTTTCTTCTCCGCTTAATAAACGATCTCTCTGTGAAAATAGATGTTTAGGTATAGTTTGTGCTGGGATCTGGGAGGCAGTACCCCACTGTGTGTGTGGATCCCTTCACCTGGTACTAGGCTACTCGGAGCGGGTGCATATTAGGAGTCTCGAATTGTCTGTGGCCTGTGCTTCAGTAACACAGCCTAAGACAGTGTTCTCAGGGTGCTGTTCTGGGATCTC
This sequence comes from Peromyscus maniculatus bairdii, assembly GCF_049852395.1. Lineage (NCBI taxonomy): Eukaryota > Metazoa > Chordata > Mammalia > Rodentia > Cricetidae > Peromyscus > Peromyscus maniculatus. The sequence continues at coordinate 100,620,834 of NC_134860.1, forward strand.
CACATGGGCACCATCAAGTAACTTTGAAGAAATGAAAACTGTCAGAGTCCTCCCAAGATGCTTTTCTTTATTGTTATTTGTTGTTGTTTAGACAATGCATTACAACATATCAGGCAACATGAAAATCGTGTTTTCATGGGTAGGTTCCCTTTGCTCCCTGACTGCCTTAGAGGCAGATCATGGGAAGCCCAGGTGAATACTGCACAGACCACGGATCTACTCAAGAGCCATAAGCTGAGAAACCCAACCATCCATAAAAGTGAACACCAACAACACAACCAATCTCTATCATGGAGATGTTACCCTTAACTTTTCAATCAGAAGATCTTGGTTGTGCATCAATGAATGAAAACTTTCTGAATGAAAATCTCCAGGGCAATCGGTGTTGGCACATGCCTCTTAAGCAATTCTAAAGCACACAGGAAAGAGACAACACATAAAAGATCCGCCCACAGAGAGGAGCAAGCTCTGGGGAAGTAGCCTCTGCCATCCATGCTGGATAAAGTGCCATCAGTCCCCATGTCCAAATGCACCGTGAAGCCAGCATTCAGTTCCAGGGAAGACGGGCCCACATTACCCAGAAGCACCTGGTTGCCCAACAGAGGGAAGGTCATGTGCATAAGGCATCTACTTCATGGGTAAGTCAGTTCACTTTCCATTGCTGAAGCCAAAACACCTCTGCAGCAGCAACCATCTCCACGGAATATGGTAGTAAGGCTCACAGCTTCAGTGACTTCAGTCCATAACCAGTTGGCACTACTATTTGGGGACATGTGGTAAGGCAGAGCGTGAGGGCAGAGAGAACTGATTGTCTTACAGTGGCCAGGAAGCAAAGAGAGAGGAGGGAGCAGGGTCCCAAAGTCGGAAAGAGGCACACCCACACCACAGTGAGCTAACTTTCTTATACAGCAGCTCACTTCAAAGTTCCGCCATCTCCTAGCAGTGGCATCAACTGGAGACCATGCCTTCAACACATGACTTTTGGGAACATTTTAGATTCTTAGTCATAGCATCAGGGGACACCAAAATTGTAAAAACCTTCTTGAAAAAAAAAATGACATTCTCCAAAAAATGTCAAAGCAGACTATAACTAAAAAGGAAGGATGTCACCCACAGTGGGCTAGGTTTTTCCACAGGAATTAACTTAATTGAGAGAGTCCTCCACAGACATGCCCTTGGGCCAACCCAGTGTAGACAGTCCCTCGTTGAAACCCTTTTCCTGGTAATTGCCGGTTGGGTTAAGTGGACAATTAAAGCTAACCGTCACAGACAGAATTTGATTTTTTTAGTTATGTCATTGTTATATAAAATCCAACTTTTTAGCCGGGCGTGGTGGCGCACGCCTTTAATCCCAGCACTTGGGAGGCAGAGGCAGGCGGATCTTTGTGAGTTCGAGGCCAGCCTGGGCTACCAAGTGAGCTCCAGGAAAGGCGCAAAGCTACACAGAGAAACCCTGTCTCGAAAAAACCAAAAAAAAAAAAAAAAAAAAAAAAAAAAAAAAAAAAAAAATCCAACTTTTTACTCACTATTTGCCTTAAGATCCTACTTCTAGATCCAATCAGCTATATATTCCTAGGCTTAATCTTGATCACAGGATATTGATTCAACATAGGAATGGCACACACAGATTGTTTCCAATGACCACTCCAAAAATCAGATGAAAGAAAAGACTTCTAGAAAGTATGTCATGGATACAGAAAGATATCCTATATTTTCATGTCTGGGGATGAACCACCAGTAAGCTGTTGTCTGACTCAAGTTTAACCTTTTATCAGAAGTTCACTGAAATAGTAGCCTCACAAGTATGTCCTGTCATGTGCCCAAATGTTGCAACCACTTAGAGATGGTAACTATGGAAATTTCAAAGGGGAACCAAAAAAAAAGTAGTGATCTAAGGTATCATACTGATACTACCCACTTTCCTGGTTTTCTAGTCAACTCAGCAGACTACTCACCTTCCATGTTCACAAGACCATTCCCACACTAAATCAATGGTATGACATAAGCTCCTCAGAGGTTCCTGTGTTGGCATCTTGGTCTCTAGTGTGGCAATGTTATGAAGATATATGACCTTTTAAAGATAGGACCATGGGAGGTCATAAGTACATTAGGGCATGCCCCTCTAAAAGACTGATGCAGTTCCAGTCATTGTTATCCAGCTTTCTATTGAGCCATTTGGACACTTATTCTTATATTGACTCACAACTGTTGAGGTCTTCACATGGTCACAACCATGAGGTCTTCAACAGAGCTAAAGTGATGCATAGGGACAAGCTCTTGATCCTCTTTAACAGTTGGCTAAATAGTGTTCCTTATAAAGTACCCAGCCTCGGGTATTTTGTTACAACAAAATGAAACAGACATCTTGTGGTTGACATCTATATATTCTGATGATTCTATTTATCTAGAGCATGCTGCCTGATAGACTCTCTGTTTCATTCTGGTTACATCCCTAGGAATCAACAACCAGTTACTCATCTAGATTCCTAGCCACATTGCCGTGGAGGCTGTGGGGGGACCCAATGGAAGTATTTAACTTTCATTGTAAAGAAACGTCTAAAGTATAAAAATACACGTGCACTAGCCTCTTTTCAAATTTACTGGAGAAAGAACCCTTACCCTAGTGGAAGAACACCTCAGGAGCCTCATTACTCACAGCTGGACCCAACACAGACATTCAGATGTTTTAGGAAGACATTTTCCCAGGACATCCTTGCTGGAACAGCTGCTTGCCTTATCTGAACTTCCCTTATCATTCCTGATGGCAAATGGCCCCTGTAGCAGGAATCTTAAAAGTTATTATTAATAAAACCAAACCCGAGGCCAGTTATTGGGGTGAATGCTAAAAAGTCAGAGAGACAGAACAAGCCACAGCTATCTCACCTCACCAGTTCCTCAGGCGGTCCTGTTTCCTCAGACTGGAAGCATCTGAGTCTTCATCCAGAATGGGTCTCAGATGAACTGCTGCTCCAAAGCCTGAAAGCTTAACCAGGCCAAATGCTTAACCAGCCAAATGCTTCTAGTTTCTGGTCCTCATGCCTTATATACCTTTCTGCTTTCTACCATCACTCCCTAGGATTAAAGGCTTGCTTCCTGGGATTAAAGGCGTGAGTCACCAAGCCTGGCTGTTTCCAATGTGGCCTTGAACTCACAGAGATCCCAGATGGATTTCTCTGGAATGCTAGGATTAAAGGCATGGGCTATCACTGCCTAACTAGTGGCTTTTCTGTTCTCTGACCCCAGATAAGTTTATTAAAGTACACAATATTTTGGGGAACACAATACCACCACAGGCCCCATTTCCCAGGCATGTTCCTAGGATGACTGGTCCTTAAAATTCCAGATATCTTTGGAGGCAGAAGATTCCAAAGTCCCAGAGTAAGGTTCTAATTGCTCTATTAATATGTGCAGGAAGGCTAAACAAGACCTGAACAAGTAAAACACCAGTAGATATGCAAATGTGGAAGGGATAAATTTCACAGGGCTCCACCGCTACACAAATAGCTATAGGAAAATCAGAAATGTTAAGAGATTGAGAGCAGTCCTCTTTTCCCAAGGCGGAGTCCCCTTATTGATTATCTGATACCAAATGGTTAGCAGGTTGTATTTATATATTTGTGCATATATATCTAACAATAATAATTTAAAAAGAATTTGAGAGGGAGTGGGTGTGAGAAGGTAGAAGTTGGAGGGAGGACAACATAGAGAGAAATTATGTAATTATATTTTAATTTTAAAATATCCCTAAAACTAATCAGAAAGTGCAGGCAGAAATGCTACTCCCATAACTGAGATGTGACTTTTCAACTACTCAAAGTGCAGAATAAGGTAGGAACTTGCAACTCCCATCCTCACCCAGAGTCCACATTTATTCATTTACACTCCTGACCAATCAGCAACTAGAATGTGCCTGGTAATAGGTACCAGAGATCAAAAGACAAAAGCTATGGATGTCCCTTACCCTACAGAGTTTGGCACTAGTCGTGGTTCTTGAAAATCAGAGGCCATATAGGTGTGTGTGTGTGTGTGTGTGTGTGTGTGTGTGTGTGTGTGTGTGTGTGTGTATGGACAGAAACAAATGCATTTTATTTATATCAAGGAACTATCTCACACAATCATGGAAAGTCCAAAATCTTCAGAGCAGCTCAGCAGGGTACAGACCCGGGAAAGACTTGATGTGTCACATTTTATTCCACAGGCAGGCAGGAAGGAGAATATCTTGCTCTCTGGGCAACTTCATCTTTTTATACAAGCCCTTCTACTGGTTGGACAAGGCCACTTGTAGTAAAGCAACCAGTTTGCTGTACTATAAGCTTACTTTGTAGTGTGTTATCACATCCTCAGGACATCTTAAAGTTGCATCTAGAATAGCATCTGACTAGGCAATTGGCTAGCATGGCCTAGCCAGACAGGCACACAAATAACCCAGAAAGGGTTATTCCCAACCTTCTTGCCACCCTGACCACCCCATCATTTACATGCTTATGTGCAAGAAGAGAAAGAGAGAGAGAGAGAGAGAGAGAGAGAGAGAGAGAGAGAGAGAGAGAGAGACTTTAATCATTGAAAAAAACACAAGAGGTTCTTTTTTAAAATATCTATGAGCAAAACACAATGATATATATAAATACCCCAGTGAAACCCACTCTTTTGTATGTCAACTAAAACATGGTTCATTTAAAAATTGACTTAAAATCTACTTACTGTGTCATAACACTTCACTGCCAGATCTGCTTAACAAGGAAGTTTCCAGAAGAGGAAGATATATATGTACAAACACAGGCTTGTGGGTCCTTTGATGGCTTTTAGGAAATTCCTGCTAAACAGCAGATGTGGGCCTTAGCAGCTTCTTGATTAGAAAAAAGAGGACAAAAGACGATAAGAAGGAAGAGAGGAGAGAAGGGTAGAGGAAGGGAGAGATTGGCTTTGCCTCCAGGTTGCTCTCCCCTTGTACCTCAAACCCTTTGCCAAAAAGAAGCCCCAACTTCCACCCAGAGTGCTAAGGCCCATTCGTACCTGTTTCCATGGCAATAGATACCAAAAGAAAGAAGCTGGCTCCCACAGTCCCCTGAGCCAGACTTATCTCCACTAAATTGGGTACATAGGGATCATTCCACCCAACCCAAAGCCAGCCTTCCTGTGGAACTGCCTGAGCACATCCCCTCAGTGTCAATCCCATCCTGGGAGCACATTGGTTTTTTGAAGCACTCATGTCTCATCTGCTACTCACTATCTCAGAGGCTAACAAGGAGGCTTATTTATCCCTATTGAAAATAACAAAAGTTTCCTCTCCCCTTCTCCGCTCTTCTTCCTTAATTCATTTATTTTAGAAACTAGAATTTCCAACTTTCCTTCTTTCTTTCCCTCCTTCCCTCTCTTTCTGTGGCAAGGCAGGAGCCTAACTTGCATGGATGACTCCAAATTGCAAAATTATCTCCTGTCATAAGAATCTGAGAATTTTTTTTACTCTCTGAACAAAGACAGTTACCTAAAAATTGGTCACCTCAATCAGCTGATGAAGTTAAGATGAACATGTGACAAACACTGGGTGAAGTCCTCTTGCTCAAGGACTAGTTATTGTTTGTCTTGACAATGTGCACAAAGGAATGCTCTACTTGGTTTTACAAAAACATGAGATTCCTGACTGTCTTTGCTCTCTTGGTAGATCGTCTACAATGTGCATCACCTTCCAGTTTCATATTTTCTCTCTCTGCTCATAGAGAGAGTGTCCGTGTTGGGAAGCTTTCATTATAATTAGATTCTGCCAGCATTTTCTTCATCCACACCCAGCATGCTTTGCCCAATGTTGTCTCACATACAGAATGCTCTCAGTTGATTTCAGTCATCTCTATTTTCACAAACCTAAGATCAAGGTAGATATTTTTGGTTGATAAAAAGAAAATAATATTGTACTAATTCAAGAAACAAAACCACTGTTAGAGAATTTTTTTAAAAAAAAAACTTTGCAAACGAGTTTGAATTATTAATTATGTTCAACCAAAGAAAAAGAACAACATTCTTCCTTTCCTCTGTAATGAGGATCAGTGCAGAGAGGAAGGGACAGCGAAACAGTCCGTCCTGCAGACATCATCCATAGCGCCCACTCCAAGGCTCAGGAGATGCTGAGATACTGAGTGGAAGACAGAGGATGGGGAGGTTTCTGCAGAAGATGTCTCCGGGGCATGAAATAACCATTGCACTCATGAACTCACTGCAGCTGTGGTTACCCGCACAAGTCTTGCATAAGTGTGAATCTGTCCTTATTTCATCATGGAAGAGGGAAGAACTTGTGGCACCTGCTCCTTCCTGGTAGACAACTGACAGCTAATGATGGATGGAGGAGATGCTACTTTCTTCAGTGATACAGCCACTGATACGTTGCCCATTGATAAGTTCCCACCATGCTTATATAGGAAACTATGACTAAACTCAGTGGGTCACACACAACAGAAGACATGAGAGTAAGAGGGGGAATTGTTGGGCAGAAGGGAGCTTGACCAGGGAAAGGGGGGGTGATGAGAGAAGGTAGTGAGAGGTGGAATGACTAAAACGCATTTATACAATATACATCAACCTCAACCTGTCGAAGGGAAAAGTAATTTTAAAGTCTTGAAAAGACAAAGGAAAATATCCTTTGTGAATAGCATGGAATACAGAAAGAGGAAGGAGAGCAGGGCTAAGTGAGAATTCTGCAAAGTGGGATTAAAGTGATCACTCGGAAAGTACCAAGTCTCACAAAGTACCATGAGAGATCCTATTGTTATTTCTATTTGTCTAAAGTTATGAGGAAATACTAAAACAGCATTAAACAAATGCATAGCCTATGTATGCACTGTGAGTAATGACAAACATTCCAAGTGACAGGAACTTCTGTCATTGGAACACTGTTGTGAGAATTTTCTCCCTGGTAGGGGCTGGGGGAATACTCAGTCATATCTTTGTAAGATTCCAATGACAAACCTAAGTTCAATTCTATCAAAGTTCCCACTGGGGACTCAGTGAGTTTTCTGGACTCACTTACAGAGCATGTGTGTCGGGCTGCTGACAGTAGCATGAGGGACCCCCAAAGCAACTGTACTGTAAAAGTCTTTACCCCTCATGGATGGTGGCTTCCCCTTAGCTGCATAGAGTCCCCTCCCCCTAACCTTCCCCAGCCTATATACACTAACCCCTTCCCCAAGACACTGAGGTCACATGCAATTAGGGTATAGCTGTATAAAATCGGTTGGGAGGTGGCTAGAGGGTCAGGGAGGATCCACTGAATCACACTTTGCCCTTCTTCTGTGAGGGAAGTCAAGAGTCAACAAGCCCAGATATAGTGATCTTTTGCAAGCAAATACACATAAACTCTTCAAGTTGGCATCTGTTGGGCTCAGAGGGTAATCATATACATCACTATTGTTCCTATGCCACCCACAGACTGTGCTTGACTGTATAGTAAATTTGACAGGCTTTGACAAGTATGAATCTCACTTACTCATAGACTAAATGAAGCTGATACATCAAAAAGTATAAAATGCAAAACTGAAGAGTATCTGTAGTGGGTAGCTGTTCCAGCTTTGACCTGGAAGTATTACCCCCATTGAGGCTTCTGGTAACTGTCACACCTACCTATGGCCTGCCCCTGAGGTGGGGCAAGACCGGAGCCCTTAAGACCCAAGATCCAATGTGCCAGCTCTCTTGGTTCCTGATGATCCTGGATGCTGGATGGTAGACCAAGCAGAGTTCTCCAGAGAACACCACTGGATTGCACTTCACCTCTCCCGGATCCTGTAATCTATCCCTTTACTTGTTGTATGTTACCCCAAAATAAACCTCCCTTTTAACTACATGGAGTTGCCTTAATACTTCTATCAATAACTATCTGACTGAATACTTGATTCTTACTTTAGCTGACTCTGAGGAATAAGGAATTTTCCTTATTCCTTGACCAAGAAATGCCTCATAAGCTTGTACAAGTTGCCAGAATCAAAATGGAGTCACTTTTGTAGAACCCTAATGTAAACAGATATCCAACACCATGTGGGATTTTATGCATCTATGCCTGATGACAACATTCCACAGTAAGAGAACCAGAACCACAGCCTTTATAAAGGCCACTACAGTCTCACACACAAACTATTCTCAAAGGATGTCTGAATTACAAATGTCATTAAGTCTTAGACTGATGTCTCCCATGTTACCAATCTTTATGGCCAAGAATTGTCTCAAAATATCATAGGTAATATACCTCATTTCACCTTGAAAACCTTTGCTGTACTTTGATCTCCTTGAATATGCAGTTAATGACAGATACATTCCCATTGCCATGCTCTGCCATTCTCAGATGAATGTATTCTTGGGGGAATCTTTCCGATTGTCATTCAAATAGACTCTCCAAGGCTAGAGATGGTCATGGCAGCATGGGGGACTGAGAAGACAAAAGGGCATCTGCCACAACCAGAGATCCTTCAGTCAAGAATCCCATCTCAAGACCAGTGAGCAGTGTAACCTAGGATATAGCATACAAAAGAACAGAATCATGTGACATGAGTTATCCCCACTGCATGGGAGAGAGGCATGGAGATGAAACTCTGGGTCTGACCTTAGGAGAAAACATTTATTTATTTATTTATTTATTTATTTATTTATTTATTTATTTATAATTTTGTTTTTTGAGACAGGGTTTCTCTGTGTAGCTTTGGAGCCTGTCCTGGAACTCGCTCTGTAGTCCAGGCTGGCCTTGAACTCACAGAGATCTGCCTGCCTCTGCCTCCCAAGAGTGCTGGGATTAAAGGCGTGCGCCACCACCGCCCAACCTGAAAACTTTTATTTCTGAAGGAATTTTCCCAAAGATATGAAGAAGTTGCAGTACCAAAAAAAAAAAAAAAAATGAGAAAACATAAAATGTTAATCAGAGAACAAGAAAGAACTACTATAAAACAAATAAATAAATAAAACCAGGACTGTCAGCTTCAGTTTAGATCCCAAGGGTCCCTAAAAGTTTAGTCTTCAGGGTGACACTGAAGAAAGTTGGTGGAGTCTTTGAGAAGCAAGACCTAGAAGGAAGCCTTTAGGTCAGTGTGGGTGTGTCCTTGAAGGGGGCTGTGAGACTCCAAGCCCCTCATGCCCTTTGTTCGCTGGCTCATCATTCAGCCACCTCTGTGAAGGTGGTTTGATCCATGACACACTCCCTCACAATGTTGTTTCCTGGCCTGAATGACTGTGCTCAGTAAATCATATTATCAGCTAGACATTCTAAAACAAACCTTTTCTCCTTGTAAGTTAATGAGCTCATGTACGTTGATAGAGTGAGGGAAAGTTGAGTAACACATCACCAAAATAAGAAACCCATTCCCAGAACTAAATAGCAGAATGAACACAACTGAAGCCATCTAATCCTATGAGAATGCTGAACAAAAATGTAGGAAAGACGGAGCTGGCAAGACTCAGCCATGAAGATGTGGAGGATGAGAGTGTAGTCATACTATCTATCTGATATATTCAGAAAGGGAAATAGACAAGGAACTAAATCTACAAATAGTAAAAGAAATTTCTCTGGAATGAAGAAAAAGACTTGACTTTTCAACAAAGTCTATGGCGTGATGTGGAAATGTCAAAAGGATGGACCCAGATCTCCCTTTAAAGATGTCTACTTACATTCCTCATAACCTACACTACAACTTCAAATTTACATACAGCTCAAAAGAACATGACATGCCTTGCTTCTCTTCTGCCTGCTACATGTGCATCAAACATTGTTGCAAGGCTATTTAGAGTCTGCCAAATTTATTTAAATAAGGAAAAATCCATTTTGTCCTGCTTTTATCAGGTGTCCAGTGTAAGGCAGTATAGGCTGCAGATAACCCTTCAACAATCTCTAGTTAACTAGGACTCAACATCACACTACTTTATACTTCTGAGAAAACCACACACAGCATCTTTCTTTACCATAAAAATCATTCCAATCGATTATCAACAGTCTGAGAATCCACTAATAGGAAGAGTTCTTCACTACACACTATGCTGAGCTGATTGCACTTAACAGTGATTTTGTCGGGTGGTGGGTCGGGTGGTATACTTCTTTAACCCCAGCACTCAGGAGGCAGAGACAGGCAGATCTCTGTGAGTCCAAGGCCAGCCTGGTCTTGGAACTCACTCTAAGTGAGTTCCAAGACAGCCAGGGCTACAAAGAAAAACCCTGTCCCAAAAAAAATCCAAAAAAAAAAAAAAAAGAATGATTTTGTAGTCATGTATTGACTCAGTGGTTCCTATTCCTCACTTCATGACCTGGGGACTCAGTTCTTTTCTTCAGGCCTACAAAATTCCACCCAAGTTTTAATAAGTTGGTAGAGAAGGCAGAAAGGGCATTACATACATGCAAAGTAAACACAGACTCGTGACTTTTAACAATGTAAATTGTAATTCAAAGCAAATTCATTTTAATATTCTTTCCTGAACATTTTCTTCCATATTCACACACACACACACACACACACACACACACACACACACCTGTGTATGTGCAACCCCACACATGAGCATGTGCATACACACATGACCCATTTCTACTGGAGAACACTACACTTTATTCATGCCAGTGTGACTGACGTCTAGAAAGTGTCGGGTCTGCTGTGACTCATTCACCTTCATTCCTACCTTCTTTGTTAAGATCTGCTTCTCTTTCCTTCCTTAAGGGCCGTGGAGAACAGAGCCAGACAACAGCCGGAAAGGAAAGAGCTGGGATGCAGCTTGTGACCACGACCATTTTAGGAAAACTAAACCAAGGAGACTCCCCTTACTTTCACCATCTTCAAAAAATATTTTCGTAGTGACGATGCACCAAGTGAACAACAAATAAATAGCCTAGGGGATGAAGGGTGGTTGAGCTTCTCCTAAACTGTCCGCTTACTATAAAGTGAAACCATAGTCCCCACCCTGAGCTTAACTCATCAGATTGTGCTCCGGAGCATCACAGGAAAGAAGGCCGGGGCAGTGCCAAAGAAAGGAAGCTGAAATGCAAATACCCAGCGCCAAGTCAGCCCTTTGGATCTTCCGCAAAGTTAAACAGTTGTCTTTTCAACTGATGGACTGGCTAAAGCGGATCACCCTCCCCAATCTGAGTAGCCCTTATCTAGTCAGTAGCAGGCATCCTACAACAGATGGGAAGTTCTTCCTCCACATAGCCCTTGAACGGGCAAGAAGGGCTTTTTTTTTTTTTCTTTTGGTAGAAAACAGCTGCCCTCCCCCAGTCTCAGTCTTGCTGGTGTTTGAGCAGGAATTTCAGGGCTGGCTCTTTATTCTCTAGTCTTCAGATTTATCCTGGCACTACTCAAGAGCTCTTCTGGGTCTGCAATTTATCAACTGCTTATCTCAGAGCCTGTTAGCCTCTCTCTCTCTCTCTCTCTCTCTCTCTCTCTCTCTCTCTCTCTCTCACACACACACACACACACACACACACACACACACACACACACACACACAGAGTTCTGTTCCTCTAAAAAACTCTATCTAACACACTCTGAAATAAAGTTTCCAGGGATCAGAAAACCTGGAGCCCCTAAGCCACATGGGTTTGCTCATGGGGCTCACTGTGGCTCTGAAGATGTGACCAGCACTGGCTGTAGGCAGGCAGTTTCAGTTCCACTCTGTGGGTCCCCACAGGGCTGTACCCAACACTACTTTGTCCAGGGGCCTAATCAACATGATTTTGCTGGAAAACAAGAGCTCTGACTGCTACTTAGCTCTAAAAGAACAGTCATGGCATTTATCAAACTTTTAACGTGTTTTGACAATATTTATCTATAATTAGTGTATAAAGACATAAAATGGTACATATTGGTGGGATAAGGATATTCTGACATGTGTTCATGTGCAATGTTGAAATCAATTAAATGTATCTATCTCCTCAAACACTGATCACTCCTGTGAATATGTGTGTCCATGTGTGGGTATGTGTATGTAGGGGTGCATGCATGGTGTCCTGACGCACATTGAGGCAAGAGATTGACTTTGGATATCTTCCCTCAGTTGTCCTTCACCGTATTTGATGAGACAAGATCTCTCTGAACCTGCTGAAGCTCTCTGATTGGCTAGATGAGCTGTCTATCAAACTCTGGGGCGCCACCCTCTTCAGCGCTGGGATTACAGGGTTGCACCACCATACTCTGATTTTTGTATAGGTGCTGGGGATCCAACTCAAGTCCTCATGCTTTACTGACTGAACAGTTTGCAATAACGTCATTTATGGTGAAAACTGGATTTTAAATCATCCTTTCTCCAGGTTTTTGAAATGTGTAATCTCTTGCTGTTGTCTGTAGTCACCCTACTGTTCAACAGCAGACCAAAACTTCTGTTTGTGGGAATTTGTTTACTTCTTGACTTGCTTGCCTGTTTGCTTGGGTTTTCTGTTGTGGGTTTTGTTGGTGTTGTTCATTTTCTTTTAACCAGAACTTTTTTGTGCCTATCTAACTAATGTCATGTCCACTGATCAACCTCTCCCCACCACCATGATTTCACTTCCAACCCCAATGAGATCAACTCTCACTATTCCACAGATAATTGAGGTCATGCAGTGCTTGGCCGGCTGTGCCTTTCCCATTTCACAAAACACAAGCGTCTCCAGTTCCATCCACTCAGTCACTTCCAAGAGGAGGGCGTTCTTCGTGGCTGAATAGCACTGCTCTTTAGTATGTTCCGTTCTTTCTGCACATTCATCACTCAGTGGACACAGGCTGTTTCCACCTCTTCGTTGTTGTGAACAGCAGTACAATGAATGTGGGAGTTCAGATGGCTCTTTAATGGACTAATTTCATTTCTTTTGGGGATCAGCCCACTAGTGAGTTTGGTGAATGATACAGTAAATCAACTTTCAAACCCCTATCCTGTTTCTCCAGATGGCTATATGAATTTACCTTCCTACCAACCCTGTGCAAGTTCTCCCTTACCCCACACCCTCACCAGCACTTCCTACCCTTATTATTCTTAATAATGGCCACCCTGGGGCAACGTGAGTATCACACTATGTCCTCAACGTGTATTTGCCCCATTACTGAGGTTGAACATCTTTTCATAAACCATTTGGCCATTGTTCATCTTCCTCTGAGAAAACCACATCTGCATGGATCTAATTTGCTAGAGCTGTTTCATGAAAAGACTCCCCTTGCTCTAATGCATGCCTCTCACTTCTGTTATAAAGCCTTTCTATGGTGAGACAGCTGAGACCATCACAGGAACTTCTTCATTCCATGGAAAGTCAGTTGCAAATACCATCTCCAAACCTCACCGCTTTTGCTTCATCATCTCTGTTGCAATAAAACACCCTGATCAAAGCAGCCTGGGGGAGGAGATGGCTTATTGGGCTTACAATTCCACATTACAGTCCATCATTTTTTGTAAGTTAAGGCAGGAACACAAGCAGCTGTGTTGTGTTCACATTCACAGTCAAGAGCAAAGAAAGAATAAACTCATGCTTGCTTGCTGGCTGGCTTAGGACCCAGATGGCTTTCTGTCCTCTTATCCAGTCCAGGCCCAGTCTATGAAATGGTGCAACTCACATTCGGGAGAGTCTTCCCACCTCAATTAACAATCAAGACAACCACCCCTGACATGTCCATAGGCTAACCTGATCTAAATGACTCCCCACTGAGTCTCTCTCTCTCTCTCTCTCTCTCTCTCTCTCTCTCTCTCTCTCTCTCTCTCTCTCTCTCTCTCTCTGGGTTGTGTCAAGTTGAGAGTTAAAACTAACCACCATAAAAAAAATAGCACTCAAGAGTTTTGGCTTTCTCCTACTTAAAGTGAGAATAACAGCCAAATGTGGTGGCACACACTTCTAACTCCAGGACTGAGAAAGCTGAGACAGAGGGATTGTGAGTTTGGGCATAGTCTAGACTACAAAGCAAGGCTCTGTCTCAAAAGTCAACAAAAAATACTGATAGTAATAATGGGGGCAACACTCATAAAGTTTCTTTATAAAAATGAAAGTATCTACATTAGTGTATACACATCTATTGAGCAAATACAGGCATTTAAGCTAGAAAAATTAGAATTTCAAACTGAAATTGTTTTTCTTAATGATTTTTATTTTCATTAAAGTTTCATTACATTATTTCCCCCTTTTCCTTTTGTGCCTCCAGCCCAACCTGTTTTTAATCCACTGTAAAAGCTGAGAGTTAGGGGATGGCTTAGAGGCAAAGGCACTTGCTGCTGAGCCTAACAACCTGAGTTTGATACCAGGGACTCACATGGTGGATGGAAGGAAAGAATCATCTCCCCAAGGTTGTCCTCTACACAAGGCCATGGGCATACATGCACCCACAGACAGACAGACAGACAGACAGACAGACAGACAGACACACACACACACACACACACACACACACACACACACATACACACATACACACATACAAAATAAATATAAAAAACAAGTGTCCATTTCCTTTCAATGCAGCAAGGTTACACTAAACACCAGTTACATAAACTCTCCAATAGTAAATTGTAATCATAGAATGTGTGATCTACACAATGACACTAAAATACACTCTCTGCCCACAGCCACCCCAAATATTTATTTTTATTTATTTATTTTTAAAATAAGGACCTACCTTTCCTCTGGAAGTTGTCTATGGAGCCCACCTATATTACACAAATCCCACCTGAGATGATTCCTTGATATACACAGCTACCATTGGTGCAAATATTGAACCTCTGTCTGGGCTTCCTCGACCTGGGCCATGGTTGGGAATGCCAATTCAGGCTTACAAACAGCATCTAAATATGGCCATGTCCTCAGCCTCTGAGTTCCTATTTTCCATACCATGCAAGTAGGACTGACTGCGGCCACACCTCCTTTTCTCCGACTCTTCATTAACTACTTAGGATAACCAGAATACCTACTCTTCCCTGATTGCCCCCTATGTTTCTTTCTCTTGCACTTTTTGTTCTGTGCGTGTGGAGGCATCGGGATAAAAACCAAGCATGTGCTTGGTACAATGCTGTGGCTTTAACAGCCTTCGAGGGGTGTCTGAGAAGGGGGTGTGAATGTTACAGCACTTGGTCTTCTGCGGCTTCAGGATTCCTAGCCCAGTGGTTGCAAATGTTACAGTCCTGTGTTCTCAGAAGGTATCAGAGTGACAGCCAAATGACTATTGGAAAGTATTATAGCTTGAAAGCTCTCAAAGAGCTTCAGGATGCCAGATAAGGGCAGTTCTTGCCAGAGAAATTTTGAGAAAAAAAAAGATTGCCAATGATGGTAGCAAGAGTGCAGGTCTCCCATCTCTGGCATGTCTTGGAGGTTATCAAAGTCTGGAGCTCCAGATTTCTAAAGTGATGAGTCTTAGAAGCTGGAAACAGCACTGGGGATGGACTCTTCCTTCAGGTTGAGTCCTGGAGGCTGGCTGAGGTGGGAATTCTATCGCCAATGAGTCTTAAAGGCAGTCTTCCTTCTCCAAAGAGCATTTAAAAGACAGGCCCTTGGCAAAGGAACTAGTTAGGAGCCAGACTGACTTTATTCTCAGGCTTCTTCACTCTGAAGCCTTTCTTCTCTTCCTCTTCTAAGGAATGATCTGAAAGGGTGATTTTACCAGCTCCTCTCTCCATTGCGTAGAACCAGGTGGACCCTAAGTGTCTGAATGCGTGTGCCAACAAATAAGACATAAAATGGAACTGATCAAGGAAGAACTGTCAAACCTGGAGGTGGGAGGGAGAGCACTGGGTACACCAAAGTACTGCTTTCTGCCACTGTAAAGGGAGGGAAATGGGTACTTAGCTGCCCAAAGGAGTTTCTGTCAGCTTCTGGTACTTACAGAGACCCTCCCATTACTTCTGTACCCAGGTTGTTCCTAGGATCTCTACCGGAAGCCATCCTGTGCTTCAGTCTTTGTGGGTTGCAGCTTAATTTCCTGACCTCAATGTGATTGGGACAATTACCATCAGTTCTTGTCCAGTGTGGATTTTTGCTTCATTCCCAGAAGCCACTTCACTGACAGCTAGGATGACAAGGTGGCCTGCCAAATGACAGTCTACTGCCAACAGCACCTTGCCCTTAGGGTTCTGGAACCCTTTCAACCCTTATATTCCCTTTCTGAAGAAGTAACCTTATCTGCTGTTAGGAGGATGATGATGACTCTGGCTACTTCTGCTAAAAGGAGGCATGGTTAAGGGGGCAGGAGTCGGGGCTGTTTCTAACATCCCCAGTACCATTTCAATCTTGAACTGTTCTAGGCAATAAGAGATACATTTTTAAGAAGCTCAATAAACAGAGTTCAAATAATAGGACGAAGAAGATTATTATTAAAGAGTATTTCCAAAGGGCCCGTGAGGGAGGCTTACCAGGACATTCAATGCCACATCTTGAAACATGAACCCCATGGCTCTGCTAGTTGTTGGTAGATCTAGGAAGCACACTCCGTCAATTTTCATACTATATCCTTGACTATTCCTGATTGATTTACATAAACAATCCTCTTCTGTGGGAATGGTTTTTCTGAGAAATGCTATACGAAGCTTGTCTTTACAAATCAAACATTCACCTAACTTTAATCAAGCGTGTCTTGAGACTATGTACTCATCCTTCTAACATACTGTAAATTCAGCCCATCAGAACTAACTGACCTATAAGAGAGCATTGTGATAGGTCTGGCTGTTCTTTGTATTTCCAGTGTAATTCATTCCTTCCAGTTCAGCTGAGTGCACACCCTCCATTGTGCCTTGTTCCCCATTTCTCTTTTGTAAGTCTTTAATGCCTCTGACTCAGAACAATATGTGTGTGTGAGAGATGTGGTGACCAGTTCTAAGACCATTCGTTGAATACAACAAAGCATTGAAACTGTGCCCCCAACCCCCTGCCACATATACAATAAGTTGGAGGCAACAGACAGACTGATACCTGATTGTGTGCTTTTCTCAATCAGCTGGGCCAAGAAAAAATTTTCTCTCCTATGAGATTCCTATAAAAGATTGGTTAAGATGAAAGTTCCTCATTCCTTTATGTCACCATACTTGCTGCTTTGCAGTTCAATAAAGAGGATGGTCTTTGTTCAGAATAACTCTTAAACTATTTCAGATTACAACTAGAAGAGAACAGCAGAGACCAAAACTCTTCATAAATCAAACCCATTGTTGGGTAAATGACACCAGTATTAATCTTTCTTCTTTTATGCACCAACACCACACTCTTCTAAGAAGAAGCATAGTCCCCTCCTCAGCAATGAGAAGGTCTAGACTCCTTCCATTTCAGAAGGTTTCAACTGCCAAAGAACTTGCCTGGCCTTGTAGTGCGACCATGTGCTTACAATCTGGCCCAAGCTACCAGAGAGACTCCCAGACAAGTTCTGATATTGGGAAGGGGGTGACAAGTCCTCCCACATCAGTTCTCAATCCCAATGCCACAAGAAAAGTGACATACTGCTTGGTCTTGATATCTGCTGTAAGGGAGTAGTTAAATGTGGGTTACTGGTGATTGCTGAGAGAGGGAGAAATAGTCTTCCCCAGAGATGAGCCTTCTAGATGTTTACCCAAGACGAAATACCAAGTGGTTGGCCCTAAAAAAAAATACATACAAGCAACAATAAACAGACTCATCGGGTTGTGTTGATGTATTTATGTGTGTATATGTACATAGAACAATAATAATTAAAGAAAAAGAGGCCATAAATCTGAGAGGGAGTGAGGAAAAAGATGTAAATAAATTTCCAATTTAAGATTCTTTAATAAAACTGGATTATTAAGAGGTATGTCAATTTTAGGGGACAGATGAAAAGAAAACACCCAACATCTCCAGATGGAAGCCTTTCTGAATTATGAACAGCAGATAAAGTCATCACTCTCCTTGTCATAAAAGTCAATTTTGTGATTTCTAGGATCAAAACAAGAGTGACCACAGCTACTTCTCATAGGTAAGCTGTCAATCTTTTGGTCACCTAGTTCTTTCTTCACCCTGCAGGCTGCTGGACAGGCCATCCTGGCCCAAGTTAGACACCTGAAGCACCAGTGGACACATGGACAGCCCTAGAAGAGTTGGAGCCCAAGATTGGGGCTCCAACTTGTTCTGTGCCTCCCCTTAACATCTTTAAGAGCAGTTGTCCCTTCTCTGAATCAAGAGAAAAAGAAGTTTTTGATTAGTGCCCCCTCAGTCATCTGATAAAAGGATTTCTCCCCAAAGTTCTGCTCTGTCTGGTATTGTCTGTAAGAAACCACTCAGTTAAGATTTTCACAACAAGGTGTTATTAGTACACAGTTCATGGTTTCAGAGTTTGAAGGGCCCTCCTCGGTAAAAATGTTCATACAAATCAGAGGCCCAAATCCCTTTGCAATCATTTTGTTCTTTAACTATACTTTATTGCTGAGTGTTTAAGACAATAGAGGTAGTCAATAATTAACTTTTTTTGTTACTAAAAACCAATAAAAAAAATCTAATAAGAGTTATTTTCAGGGACCTAGGAGCCATTGTTCTTTTCCCAAGTATACCATCTGCTGGGACGGGTCAGGGTCTTTCTATGTGACTTCCTTTGGAAGCACAGGGAACGTTCTCCTCCATTGACTTTCTTCTATACAGGATGTACCCTGGTTAGAGTCTAGTCTTGGGGTTCCTCATGGCCTCTCTGATCAAAAGCACATGATTTATCAGAGTTGAGGTCTTTCGGAAGGATCCCATTGGTCCCTGATTCTTAATTAATCTTGAAGGGCAAGGACCAAGTACTGACCGCCATTTTAGGCCCTCTGTCCTCTTAGGCCTCCAAACTCTGGGAAATACCCAAAAAGACAGTTTCACCCATCTTTTAGTTTTAATTTTTGTGCAACATTTCAACAAAACCTGAACCAAAACAAATTATGGCTTTCTTATTGTTTGGTTTCACACAGAGTTAAAAGACTGGGTTTTGTGATGGGACAGTCTGTTGTGTGTGAGGGGACCCTATCTTTGAGTCATAAGGGAATGTTGAGATAAAAATATTAATTTCCTGGAGGAGTTGACAGTGCAGACCCCAGAGGAGTGTGTTCCTCATTGTTCTATCTAGGAGAAGATGCCTTCATATAGAATCCTTTCTAAAATCACTGAAAAAGTTTTATTGACCAATTGATGGCACCCTGAGGAAACACCACTAATATCCAACTCCAATGCACACATAGGCTCCGCCATCTGTTCACTACTGTACAATAGTGCCCCAGGGAGAACCTATAACAGGCATCTGAAATACATTTCCAGAGAAAATATCACAGAGTACCCTGAGAGTCACAAAATTCAAGTCAACAACTTCCACCCAAGTTAATTATAAAAAATAATTTAAAAAACCACTTTAGATATTTGAAAAACAAAACTGAAGAAGAGCAATGAAAAAAGTTCCAACCCCTTGGGGGTTTTTAGTTTGCCAATTATTGTTAGGGTTCCAGACCAACCTATCCCCGAAGTAGGACAATCAACGATTCTGGTCCCTAAAGAAGGCACTTAAGACCATGTATCCATCCAACTCCTGTCCTTCATTGTCCCCATGGCTTCCAGTTGCATAGACTAACACTGTGAGGCAAACCCTAACACCCTGAAGAGAATGCTTCCTACATCCCTCAAGAAAACAGGATGGTTTTACATCACCACTCTGTGCTATGTCAATCCTGCTGTAAAATTCTGTCCCAAGCTGACGATGCGCTTCTGTCTTCCAGCAGACCCTCCAGCTTCCAATAGGAAGCCCTTGCAGATGTGCACCTTATACCCTCCGAATGTTCCAGCACCTTCTGCATCAGGTGACCATAGCACACCTGTTGGGTGTTGATCACAACTTAGCAACTTATAGGGCTCTTGGCATGATCACTGCTTATGGTGTGACAGCCAGAAATCAAGAGGTCCACATGACAAAGTCCTTGGTCAAGTGCCATTTGAAAGAAAGACAGAAGAAAACAAAATGTAGGGCAGAGCCTTAGCAGGTAGTTAGGCCAGGTTTGATCAGGACACCTTCTAGTAACACCTGCTGCCGCTCCTGCCAGAAACCTTCAGTTTCTTCAGAACCTCACCTCAGCCCTTCATGATGAGCAGCAGATCTCCATGAAAGGAAAGTAAGGGGAAACAAGACCAACATTCCTAGCAGAGGGATGATCGGGCTCACTTCAGCAAGCCTGACCTCTGACCCTGGAGACTGACAGCTGTGCTCATCACTTTGGAGTAGTTTACAGAGTCCAAAGTTACAGAGTCCTGGTTTTTTGTTCTAAAGAACTACAGTGAAATATAGGTGCTCCAAACAACAGAAGCATGGTGAAGTCCACTCTTCTCAGCATTCCAAAAGTGTTCTGTGGATTGCAATGATTCCTGTTGACTTCCCATAGGTTCCCCCTTTCATTTCTGTTGCATTCCCAGCCAATACATCAGCTGAGATGATTACTTCTCCAGCCTTGTGTTGTGGACTTGTACATCCTCCAAGAATGAAGTAAATAGACAGCAAATGGGAAACTATGAAACTTTATTTGCCATGTTGAAATGAAAAATTCTAAGAGGAAAATGAAAAACTCAAGTAGAGCAGTGGATGCTCTGAGATCCCTGGTGGCAGCAGGATGCTAAACAAGATTTGATGTGAGTGCCACAGCTCTATGCTCTCAACAAGCTTCAGGTGCCTAGCCCAGAAGTTACAAATGTTACAGCCCCATGCTCTCAACAGTCTTCAGGGGGACAGCCAAAAGACTGTTGGCAAGTACTACAGTCGGAAAGCTCTTGGAGGGCTTCGGGGTGCTAACCAACATCAATCCCTGGCAGAGCAGTTCTGCTCAGTGCTCACTGACAGGGGTAGCAGGAGTAGTATATCTGTCCCGTGCAGGTCTCCAAGGCTGGGGTTGCAAATTTCCACAGGTGTGAAGCTGTGTGTCTTGAAGGCTGCAAATAGCTACAGGAATGAATTCCCTTCTGCTGCCAAAAACGTGGAGCCTTGGAGGCTGAGGAGGCAATGAGTCTCCTCAGCTGCAGTTAGAGTCCTGGAGGCTGGTCTGAGCAACTTCCCTGCCTGGGACAGAAGCCTCCAGTGTGGCCAGTCTGCCTCCTCCTCAACAATCCTTAAAGGCAACCATTGATTGCCTGTAACTCTTCATTTGGGGAGAGTCTTATGAAGTTTCCCCATCCATGATAGCATGTCGACTGGTGTTATTAGTATGCAGGTCTTGTTTGGGCAAACATATTGCTGATATTTTATGGGTGTGGCTTCCCTGTCTTGTCTAGGCAACACGGTCCAGCAGCATGCATCCTGGTCCTCTGATCTTCCACTGTTTACCTCCTCTTTCACAATAGTCCCTGAGCCTTAGGTGTAGGGGTTTCATTGTAGGCACACCAATTAAGGTTGAGCACCCCACGTTCATTTATTCTTTGCATTTGGACTAGCTGTAGATGTCTGTAACAGTTTCCATGTGCTGCAAAAAAAAAAAAAAGCATCTTTGATGAGGGGTAAGAGCTGAACCATCTGTGGGTATAAGGATAAGTGTTTAGGATGTATCCAGAAGTTATATCCATTGAGAAAAATGACAGTGGTAGGGTCTCTTCTGGGTCCATGACCTCGTTAGCCACTGGTTAGTGACTCCATTCTCAGTACCAGGCATGACTTTCCTTCTGTTAAACAGGTTCTAAGTCCAGTAAGACACAGCCAGGGCTTTTGTTTTTGTTTTTGTTTTTTGCATCATTCCCAGAAGCTGGTTCACTGACTGCTGGATGGTGACAGTGGACTGTCAATGAGCAGGCTACTGGAAGGGACTCCTTGCCCTTGGGGTTCTGGGGTCATTTCTGCCTGTGTCATATTTGTGCTTGTTTCCTTATGATAAACTCTCAGGTGTGGGATACCTAGTAAAGAGAGTGTGTGTTCTTCTGATATATGGTCTGTGGTGGTATTCTAATTGTACTGAAATGTGATTTTGATTGTATGTTAATAAATAAAGTTGCCCAGGGGTCAGAGCTATTAGAGCCATAGACAGAGTGTGGCGGTGGTGGCACACGCCTTTAATCCCATAGATCTCTGTGTGTTCAGGGATACAGCCAGCATTGGAGACATATGCCTTTAAGACCTAGGGAGCTGTACATTCAGACAGTGACGAGGCAGTCATGTGTTTGGGTTTACAACCAATGAGAAGGCAGAACAACATACTATAAAAAACAAAACAAAACAAAACAAAACAAAAAAAAAAACGAACAGACAGGATATAGCTCTCTTTTCGAGAAGCTGGGACACAGAGGAGGAAGGGTGAGATTTTAGCTCTGAGCTCTGACCTCTTGGCTTTCTCTTTTACATTGTTTCTGTGTTTCTTATTTAACAAGACAGTTGGTTACATCTACAATGGTCTCTAGCAGATATGGACAATCCATCCATTTTAAACCATATATGTATATATGGAATCATAATATCCTGGCTACTATACAGCCTCCTCTCATCAGCTCTGCACCTACAAGTGAGCTCAGTACATCATTGCAAAAGAAGTCTGAGTGAGGTCATGTGGGAAGTGTTGAAATGATGGCAATTCCATGGTTAAAACAAAAGTGGAAGGGGAGAAAGTGGAGGGAAGGGTTGAGTATAAAGGCACAGAGCTGGTAAAGGCACCCAGCCAGCAGCTGCTCCTGCAGGTCACTCCTCAGCCGGAGCTCCCCCTCCAGCACAGCAGGATGCTCAAGGTATTGTAACCCTGGCTGTAGCTTGCCTAAATTGCTTTTCTGGTTTGATTCTTCCTTTCTCGATTGGTTGGTCTTTTAGCAGCTATCTGCTCTGCTGCAGAAATGACATTTTAACTTTTCTCGGAGCCTCTGGGCTGCCTCATAAGCTGCGTGTTCGTTCACATCAGTGTTTGACAAATGAGAGACATGATCCCATCGCTTCCTCCTAGCAAGAAAGTCTGTCATTGTAAGTTCACTGAATCTCCACCTCTTGCTTTTATATGTGCCCTCTGTGTGATACAAACAGATTGCATCTCTAATTATCTGTTTGCTGCCACGGTCCCTGTCATCTCCTGGTAAGCTTTTTGAGTCAGAAAGCCTCACTTACTGGTTTGGCAGTTTAGAGAGGTATGCATCATGAGTTCACAGGGGCTCCTGACATTTGCTACTAAGTGACTCCATTCTCTGCTTTAATCTATACATTAGTCACAGTGTTTCACTAAAAAGATATGCAAATGCCACCATAAAGTCAAGTACACCAGCAAGACATTTGACATATAGATGAAGTATGACTCAGAGAACTGAGCAGCAGTGATTATTCCCCTCACAATCTCTCCCTTCAAGGTCAGGGAAGGTGATTTGTTCTTCAGCTCACTGATCATATTCAGCACCATCAGGGAAGCCCACTGGTCTCAGAGTCATAAGTTACATGAGCATGGCCTTCTAATGCTATCCCCACACCTTGGGTTCTATGCTGGTGCCCCCCACCTGCTATTCAGCCATCCAGTGTTCAACTAGTACTTGGAAATTAAGTCAGAAGATTTTGTTTGTTTGTTTGTTTGTTTAGAGACAGGGTTTCTCTGTGTAGCTTTGTGCCTTTCCTGGATCTCGCTCTGTACACCAGGCTGGTCTTGAACTCACATAGATCTGCCTGCTTCTGCCTCCCAAGTGCTGGGATTAAAGGCGTGTGCCACCACCGCCTGGCAAGTTAGAAGATTATTAAGTCAGTTCTTCCCCCTATTTCCCTCTCTCTTCTGCATGTAAAATGTTTATCAAAATATTTGCCAGCCTGGAAAGCAGTATTTCCTCTGCCCTAACCAGAAACATCCATCGCAGTATCTTTTTGTTCTCCTGGCCATCTCCTCTCCTGCTTTCTCCTATTCCAACTCCCTTTATTTTCTATCAAAGTTTCAAGATGCAACAAATACTCCATTCTTTTTAAAATGACAGTCTTTATCTGACCGATAAATCTGAAGATTCTAAGAATGGGTTAGGCAAGCTTGTGGGAACTCACGAACTTTAGACCAACAGTTTTGGAGCCTGCATGATACCAGACTAGGCCCTCTGTTTAAGGGAGACAGTTGTGTAGCTGGATCTGTTTGAGGGCCCCTGGCAGTGGGATCAGGATCTATCCCTGGTGCATGAGCTGGCTTTCTGGAGCCCACTACCTATGATCAGATGCCTTGCCCACACTTGTTGCAGTGGGAGAGGCTTGGTCCTCTCTCAACTGAATGTACCAGGCTTTGCTGGCTCCCCATTGGAGCCCTTACTCTTTTGGAGGAGGGGATGGAGTTGGGGAAGGCTAGGAGAGAGTGGGAGGAAGGATGAGAGAGAGTTGGTACACAAAATGAATAAAAATATTTTTTAAATAAAAAAAAAGAAGGGGGTTAGGGCTGAGGCAGGAGGATTGTCACAAGTTCAAGGTCAACCTGAGCTAGAGAGTGAGTCAAAGCTAGCCAGGGCCACATAGAAAGACCCTGCCTCAGAAAAAAAGACTAGTGGGTTGCAAAGGTGGAAGATTCCCACGTAGGCACTGGCTCTGTTCTATGACTCTGCTTTGACAGTGAGTTCCATGTGAGAGACACTTCCGATTCTTTAACCTGGTAAGTCCTCCAGCTACCATTTGTAAACAAAGAAAAGGAAGTGAAGCAATAATGTGATCATGAGATGAGGAAAGGGAAACTACTGAAGAGTTTATTACAAGAACTCAGTGCTAGGCATGTGGTGACCTACCCTTCCAGTTGGATATTTTAAAATTTATTCTCCTGTGAAGGCATGTAGAAACAAAAGGATTACCTGTGCATTGAAGGGCTTGACAGTTAAAGGAACTGCAAAGTCCTCTACTACCACTTAAGAAACACAAATCAGGGGTTGGGGATTTAGCTCAGTGGTAGAGCGCTTGCCTAGCAAGCACAAAGCCCTGGGTTCGGTCCTCAGCTCTGGAAAAAAAGAAAGAAAGAAGAAAGAAAGAGAGAGAGAGAGAGAGAGAGAGAGAGAGAGAGAGAGAGAGAGGGAGAGAGAGAAAGAAAGAAAGAGAGAAAGAAAGAGAGAAAGAAAGAGAGAAAGAAAGAGAGAAAGAAAGAGAGAAAGAAAGAAAGAAAAATCATCCTGCCCTGGGGGGTTGTATCTGGTTTATGAGCAGAGGCAGAACTCCTTCTACATACACTGATCACATAGCACAATATCCTTCCAGCCCCCTTCCCACCTCCTCCATCTGGTTCTGCCAGGCTTCCCTTCACCGTCCTCATCATGCCCGGTCGTCTTTATCAGTGTGACTGGGCAAAGAACTTAACAATTGCATATTTCCACACCCTCATGCCTAATGAAATGGGTGCCTAGAACACAAATTCAATCACATCAACCAAGTTTCTTCTCACAGAGCAAAACTCTTTACCTCAAGGTCTCTTAGCACAAGAAGTGAGTGGATTCAGAGCGATGCACTATTCTAACCTGCTTCTCTCTGTAGTCTGTCACAGAAAGCTTCGCCAGCATGATTCACGGCTTGAAAGTGGACCATCTGACAGATGGTGTCATTCAGAGGAGCAAGAGGATGATCCTGGATTCTCTGGGCGTTGGTTTCCTGGGAACAGGCACAGAAGTATTTCACAAAGTCACCCAATATAGTAAAGTAAGAAGTCCAAAGTTTGCTTTCAAGATTAAAAACAAGCGTGTGCACAAGCATACATAGAAGTCTGTGCCTGTGTTCAACTTAGTTTGGTTGCATTTGATATGGATAGCATTGTTCCGTACATTTTTATGAGTCCCTCTGTTTCATGATATGATTTTTAAAGCCCATTCCTATCCATTACAAATTCAGGCCTAAAAACCATTCACTGGTAATACCTCACAGCTGTTCACTTGTATGACTAAAAGTACATTTCAACCCAAAAATCTTAGCAGTGAAAACATTTAACCACGGACAGCTTCTTCATGCAAATATTCTCTGGAGAAAAGTCTGTTCAAGTGCTCTGAGCACAAAGTAGGCATCGCCATGGGAGGCACAGCTACTCTCAGGGGGACTTACATGCTGTAGCCAGCTAGTCTGCCCCATCTTATCTCCCACGCCCAGTATTTACCCCAAGATCAAGTAAGAGTGGAGTCAGACTCACTTGAATGGAGTTTCTAGATCATGACTTGGGGATAAGCAGATGCATGCCTCTCCCTTACAAGACCAATGTGTATTCCTCAGCAAGGAAGAGAGCCCACCAGCTAGCTGCTGTCTCAGGGGTTCGGAGAGGCCTGATGTCAGGATGCCTTGAGGATGAAGGGGAACTCTTGAAGTGTCAGCTCAGTGTATTGTTGGGTTAACTGACTTTCCTCTGTTCCAGATCTACAGTTCCAACACCTCCAGCACTGTTTGGGGTCGACCGGACTTCAGGCTCCCACCCACATATGCTGCTTTTGTTAACGGCGTCGCTGTAAGAAAGTTTACCAGCCTTTTCCACAATTAAATCATTAAATCATAAATTCAAGACAGGAAAATTATTCACAAATGAGATCACTGGGGTTCAGAGATCTGACATGCCTGCCCTTACTCCTCATGTTCATGTTTCTACAGTAAAATGGAACTTTTCCAACAAGTTATAAAGTAGAAATAGTAGAAGGCTCTAGACTAAAAGCACCTGTAAGATATTCTAATTCTGGACCTTGAATGGATATAGCAAAAATGCATGATATGTATGCACTCCAAGATCCAGATACAATGCCTTCTTGGTCGCTTCTGTTGCGGGTCCCAGTATCTGTACAGTAATGTGCTCTTCATTTAGTGATTTGGGTATTTATTCAGAAAGAGACAATGACCACACAGTATCTCTATTTTCTCGATGAAAAAATTAGGACTTCTCATCTGACAGATAAGTTTCAAATTATTTCCTGTGTGTCAGGGAAAGTCCACAAGACATAATATAGATATACACATGCTGGGCTTCGAGAGCTGTGTTAACTGGTCTGGGAGGACAGCAGCTCAGACTAACCAAGCAAAGCCCACTGACATGGCAATAAGAAACACACAAGCCACACCAGATAGACACAAAACCTATTTTAATGAACTTCTGGTTATTCCTAACTGTTTCATATATGGAAAAATTAGATGGTTGAGATGAAAAGGGAAGAAAACCTCAGGGCATAAACCAACCGTCTGAAAATACAGTTTAATAGCTAGTTAATGGAGGTTTGTGAGCTCTTTGCTGTCCTTGCAACTGTGACAAAACTTTTAAATGACTTCATGACAGAGACACAAAAATACGTGGCCCAATCTATAATAAATGACATTAAATTTTTGGTGTGACTTGTTTAAAGGGAGAAGGGCAGGGAAGCCTTGTGAGGGAGAATGTAGATCTCCCCAGGAGCTGTGGTCTCCAGGGCAGAACTCAGCATCCTCCAGGAAACCACTGGCTCCTCTCCGAGGTCCTGCCTTCCTCTGACAAAGGAGCAGGGACCACTGTCACCCCACCATGCGGTTAAGAGTCACAGCCAGTTGTTGCTGGGCATGGGGCCTACCTTCAGTGTGGTTAATGTGCCTGGTGAGACGCCATGGGAAAAAACTAGTTTTTCCTTTGCAAACGATGTTAATTTGTATTTCTTGTTCTACTTTTCTTTTGTAAATTCTAGTTTGATATTTTTTTGTGTCTGTTTGTCTGCCTGTTTATTTCCTAAAGAGAGAGAGAAAGAAAAGGCATGGAGTTGGGTGGGTGGGGAGGTGGGGAGGACCTGGAAGGAGTTGGGAGAGGGGAAACCACGATCAAAACATATGGTATGATTTTTTAATTAAAAAATATTTAATTAATTAATTTTTTTAAAAAAAGAATCGGTTCATTTTTAGGGTGTAATGTCAGGTAATGGGGTTCCTAAACCTCTCAAGGTCATTGCTAATTAAATGCTTATCCAGTCCAAAAGCCAGTGCATTTAAGGGCATTTTTGAGGGGGTTTGTTTGTGTCTATTCATACAGGTTCACTCCATGGATTTTGATGACACGTGGCACCCTGCCACCCACCCTTCTGGGGCTGTCCTACCAGTCCTCACAGCTTTATCGGAAGCCTTGCCTCAGACTCCGAAGTTTTCTGGCCTTGACCTGCTGCTGGCATTCAATGTTGGTATTGAAGTACAAGGACGATTAATGCACTTCTCCACGGAAGCCAAGGACATACCCAAGAGGTATAGTGAGAGACTGTGCCATCAGGGAGAGCCACACTGCCCTCTGTCTGTCAGAGGCTGTCGGTGCAGAGCTGTCTGGCTTAGAAGCTGGCTCTGCTGCTGTTATTACTGCTGCAAGGTAGACCATTTTTCAGCCACGGAACAAGCCCTATGGCGATACAGAAAGATTTGGAAACGGTTATGAAAACATCCTTTGGGCTTGTCAAGTCAATTTAGTTACTAAGACCATGAGATAACTTGGAGGTCTGTCACTCCGAGGTGATTCCTGTCACTTGCATCCAGGAGTATTCTGGGTATCACAGGATTCCCCTCAAGCTGGAGTTACAAGCAGTTGTGAGCCACGAGTTGTAAGGCTTGGCTTGGAACTCAAGTTGAGTTCTCTGCAAGAGCAGTACGTGCTCTTAAGTGCTGGACCATCTCTCCAGCCTCTATAATTTTTTTGTGAATTGCATTTTTGTTCTCTGAAAGTTTCATAATTTACTCACTGTACATTGATCATATCCTCTGTCCAATTATCCCTTGTGTCCCCCACTTCATCTTTTTCCCAGCTGAACATCTTTTTCATTTTTTTATTAGTAACCCTGAGTCCAATTAGTGCTACCCATATACACGTGGGTGGGTGATCACACACTAGGGCCACATCCTCTCCCCCACCTCAGCAGTCATCAACTGCAGTGTTTCCTCCCATGGGAGTGGGGCCTATTGCCCCTTCCCCCATTGATGTGGAACTTTGACTGGCTTGATCTTGTACAGGTCTTGTGAAAGTAACCTGCTGTGAGTTGGTGTGTACGATAGACATGTCGTGTCTAGAAGTCAGTATTCTACAGCTCTCTTCCCATCTGCCAGCTCTTATATTATTTGTTCCCCCTCTTCTTTGAAGTTCCTGGGCCTTGGACAGGGGGAAGTTGGTATAGATGGGTAACCCATCAACTGCTGAGTACTCAGAGCTATTTACGATCAGCACTTTGACCAGCTGTGAGTCTCTGCATTAACCACTGCCTACGGGGGGAAAAAAAAGAGCTTCTCTGATAGCAGCAGAAATTTATAGGTGCTGCTATATTAGAACTATTTAGAATGCAGTTTAACAGTATGGACCATTTTGCAAAACAACAGTAGATTCCAAGCCACTGCCCTTCCCCAGGACCATGATCTCCCCAGTCATGAGCTTTGGCCAGGTTTACAATACCGGGCATAAAATCTATCCTGTGCAGCAGACCTCAAACCCCATCAGGAAGGAGTCGGCTACTCCCACGATTTCCCTGCCACTATTGCATCAGTGGGTACATCTTGCCAGCAGATCACTTAGTGGTGTGGCATGCGATGTCCAGTGCTGGGTCTGGATGTCTTTTTCTCCCAGCAGCCTAAGTAGCACCTTCTACTAGCTACCTGGCAGAGAGAGAGAGAGAGAGAGAGAGAGAGAGAGAGAGAGAGAGAGAGAGAGAGAGAGAGAGAGAGAGAGTGTTTCCTGGTCAGTTTGAGGTTGATTTCTCTGTGTCCTGCATTCAAAGTGAGTGATGTCTTCAGCTATAGGGTCTTACACTATGGTGACTATTGGTAACCAAGAGCAACAGCATTAGCTTGCGTTGTTTTGGGTCCTTTTGTGGACCAGCAATTCATAGGGAGGTCACCCTTGCCTGACAGAGATTTTCATTTATTAACCCATGTCTTCTGGGAGAAGCATTGCCTGCCTATGCAGAGTACTTCTGTTAAACCTCCCTTTATAAACATTGTGTATTTTAATTAGCTTACAAAGTAGTGGGTCCTAATAAGGCTTCCTCACGTATCCTTAGTTTGGGCTAAAGCAGCCCCTGCTTTTTCCACTCAATCCCTTGTATCCCCGTGTCAACTTTTAACCTGACATTCCCCAACTCTTTTCATGTCCCTTGATTTCTCCTGTCCTCTCTAATGGGCTGTTTTCCTTGGGCTGGAGGACTGTAGGCGTCCATATAGCTTTCTCATGCCCCCTTCTTTTTGATTAACTCTTCTACTAACATCTCACTTCCCCACTCCTCATGGCCTCCATGTTTGAAATTTTCCAACCCCTGCAGCTCCCTCTCTACTTTCATTGTATCTGTATTTTACTATCCCCTCTCCCTTAAGGTATTCATATCAATGGCCTGTTTCCAGGATTCTGGCTTCTACATACACCCCAGGTTAAACACATTAACCAAGAGATCCACATATAAGAGATAATATGCAGCATTTGTCTTTCTGGGCCTGCCTGACCTCACTCAATATAATTTTCTCCACTTCCATCCATTTACCTGCAAATTTCATGATTTTGTTCCCATTGTCTATATGTACCACATTTTCCTAATCCATCCCCCCATCAGTTGAATGTCCTGCTTTTTCCTTTCAGGTTCCATCCTCCCTCTGTGGTAGGGACTTTGGGAAGTGCTGCTGCTGCATCCAAGTTTTTAGGGCTCAGCTTGACAAAGTGCCGAGAGGCCCTGGCTATTGCTGTTTCTCATGCTGGGGCCCCCATAGCAAATGCTGCCACTCAGACCAAGCCCCTTCACATCGGCAATGCAGCCAAGCATGGGATGGAAGCCGCGTTCCTGGCAATGCTGGGTCTCCAAGGAAACAAGCAGATCTTGGACCTGGGGTCAGGGTTCGGTGCCTTCTATGCCAACTACTCCCCCAAAGGTCTTCCAAGCCTGGATTCTCACATCTGGCTGCTGGATCAGCAAGATGTGGCCTTCAAGAGCTTCCCGGCGCATCTGGCTACCCACTGGGTGGCAGATGCAGCTGCAGCTGTGAGAAAGCACCTCGTGGTTTCAGAAAGAGCCCCGCTTCCTACTGACCACATCGACAGAATTGTGCTCAGGATCCCCGATGTCCAGTATGTAAACAGGCCCTTCCCAGACTCCGAGCATGAAGCTCGCCATTCCTTCCAGTACGTGGCCTGCGCCATGCTGCTCGATGGCAGTGTCGCTGTCCCGTCCTTCCACAGCCAGCAGATCAATAGGCCAGAGGTGAGAGAGCTGCTCGAGAAAGTGGAGCTGGAACACCGTCCTGACAACCTGCCAAGCTTTAACACACTGTACTGTGAGATAAGCGTCACTCTTAAGGATGGCACCACCTTCACGGAGCGCTCTGATACCTTCTATGGTCACTGGAGGAAACCACTGAGCCAGGAGGACTTGCAGAAGAAGTTCCGAGCCAACGCCTCGAAGGTGCTGTCTCGGGACACAGTGGAGAGCCTCATAAGGGTAGTAGGAAACCTAGAAAACCTAGAAGACTGTTCCACATTAACCACACTTCTGAAAGGACCTTCTGTCCAAGAGGAAGCCTCAAAACTATCCCACATGTTCTCCTTCCATCACACAACTTTGCACTAGAGGAGATTCAATTGTTTGCTTTATTGCCCCATCCACCCAGCAATGAACAGAGCAAAGTAGAGAGTCCATAAACAGATAAGTGTATTTGGAAGGAGTCTTGTCCTACAAGCTTAATAGGGCCATTCCTGCTACCTTCGAGATAATATTCAAGAAACAAACAACACACAACCTTCTGTGTATTCCCAAGGGTAAAGTCTAAGACCCTGTGATCTGCTTATAATCTTTTCTGAGTAATTATTTATTAACTCTGGGAACTCCACACATGCTGCTGGCTGCAGGTGGAGCAAGCTCTGGTCTGGGTCCCCGCCTATCCAGAGAGGACGGGTAGTGCCCAACCCTCCTGTCTGCAATGGCTGGGTTGAGAGATCGGCGGGTTTAACATTGCTTCCTTCTTTCCACACATAGCCCTGAGTATGGAGCCAAGATTCTTCTGCTTCAGGGCCTCTACTGAAGACATAAAAGACAGTCTGGGATGGGGTAGGACAGTTTGACTTAGGACCCCCAGTCTCACTCTTTACAACAGATAATGATAATAATCTGTTAGCTCAAAAAAATTGGACAGATGACAAGTCAGAGATACAATAAAAATGAAAAGGGAAAAAGATGTAAATGTGTGAGTAATGGAAATATTAACTATAAAACATAGAAATGCCACATTAGCAACCATGATACATATGTTCTGAATTCCTGGTGTTTTCAAGAAAAGAATGGGACTTTTAGCTCCGGATGTTGACTTTCAAGCATCGATGTGGAAATGTGTTGGGCGACTGTTTGAGAACGTCAGCAGAATATATCACTTCCCAGTTCATAGGAGGAGAAAAATGTAATTAGAAAAATGATAATCCAAGGGAAGCAAAGAAAGAAGGGGAAAAGAAATACAAAGAAAACAAGATGTTTGGAAATCACCATATAAAATGATAGAGTATAACTACAATTCAGAAAAAAAGGAATAATAAATGTTCCAGCTAGGCAAAACCAAGATTGTTAGAGCATGCTTTCTTTTTAAAAAATGCTTAGCAGTTTTATTGATGTCTTATTAATCATCCACTTGAAGTATACAGAGCATTAGTAAATTTGTGCTATCACTGCCATAATTGAGTTTTGGAATACTATCATTACCACTAAAAAAATCCTTCACATCTATTTGACATAAAGCCCCATGCCCACCTCCAATATTTAGCCCAATATGAGCTTTTCAAATACAGTTTTGTCTTTTCAATACACCTCATACAAACGGGGCCCTACAACAGTTAGTCACCCGTGCCTGTTTTCTATTACCTAATTAAATGGTTTGGAGCATCTGCCGCTTGCGGATCAGTACTTTAATCCCTTCATTGCTGGGGATCATTATAAGGTCTATGACAGCTTGTGTTGGGAGACCTCTTCAGGGAGGATGGATAAATAGAAGCCTATCATTTAATTTAACACATGATAGTGAGGACTTAACACATGCCAAGGACTGTCCCTAGTACAGGTGACAGGACAATCAACGAAACAGTTCTGACCTCCTGTTCTCATGTGCTTGCAATATGATTGGACAAGGAGCCGCCTTTGTGCCTGTTCTGGCCAGGCTCCACTTCCTGTTTTCAGGTCCTGGTGTGCTTGCCAGCTTCCGGGGGCTGAGTTGTGGTCAGGGTCCAAACTAGGAGAGCCTTCCCTAATGCAATTAAAAATAATAATTCCTGGGCTGTGATACAACCTGGGAAACCTTGGAAATGTGGCTTCCGTGTCAATTCAAACAGAATCCAGCATAGAGCAAGGCTAAAGGGGACTCCAAGTATGGGAGAAGTTAGCATTCCTTCCAGTGGATGTTGCAAGTATGTGCAACTATGTGCACATACATGTTTGGAGTCCTTTCCCACCAACAGAAACCCACCCACACCTGCATGTGTTGGGAATCTTTTTGAATCCTTTAGAACATGATTTTTTTTTTCATTCTGTCTTCAGCTCTATGTGAAAATGGAAGAATAGAGGGTGGTTGGTGACTCATTGGATGAAGTCGTCACCATCTAGACTGAGGATCTTTGTTCATAGCTCCAGTGTCCACAGGAAAAGCCAGGCATGCTGGCTTGCACTTATATTCCCAGCACTGCAGAGGCAGAGACAGAAGGATCATGGGAGCTCACAGGCCAGCCCGTTTAACCAAACCAGCGAGCTCCAGGTTCAGTGAAATATCCTGTCTCAAAAATAAGATAGAGAACAATAGAGGACCCCAACATCAATCTCTGACCTCCACACATGTACACACACACACACAACAAATACACAGACAGGCAGACAGACAGAAAAAAGAAAACAGCACATGAATAGTTGACAAAAAGTAAGAATTCAGTATTTCCAAACCAGTTGAGTGTTTTACCAGCAACTAGTCCAGTGCCTGCTACACCCTGAGCATCAACTGTTTCTAGCTGCAGAGCATGTCAAAACAATGTGTGATATATAACTTCTAAAACTGCCCTGGCTTCATGTGAACCTTAAAGAACTCAAGGTAACTAAAATGAGTTTAGCCTTCTAGTTCATTCACAAATGCAAAAGTTTGCATCCCCCCCTCATGTAAATTCTCCCAGATTTTTATTGGAGCTCATATCACAGAGCAAGCACCAGTTACATCTGGCTCTGAGGAAGGAGCCCACCTGGAAGTCCAGATGAGCCAGGAGCCCATCTGTTTCAAATGTGACATGGCAGTGTTGCTTTTGCTTTAAAAAAATGAAAATTCAAAATGAAGCATGCTCATGCAGAAAATGCATGGACTGAATAACTTAATGATGGGTACCCAGATATGACTGAGATCATATTGGAAGTGGCTATCAAGCTATAGAGTGTGCAGTTCATTTGGTCAGAGATAAAATATTTTTACTTCAACAAATTGTTGTAGTCATCTCCTCTAGGGCATCACTTTCTAAACTCGCTATACATTCTAAGCACCCCCCTTCTTCCTGGCTCACTAAAAACATTATGCCAAAGGGTCGTGCCATGAATACACATCAGTTCCGCGTCATTGGCCGTATCCCTCTGGGGCTCACTTTCATCTTTAATTCCACCCAGGATCCTTGACCCATCAGAAGAGAGCAGTCTGAGTGAAGGGTTCTTGGGCATCTGGCAGTGTGATGGTGAGAAGGATTAAACTACTCAACTCTCCGTCACTTCCCAGCACTGCCGTGTTCAGATCAGAAGCTCACAGATGCCACACACGTGATAACCATGTTCTAACCAAGCTTTCATTTAAATATCCGCCTAACAAGGAAAATTAAGACTAAAGTTATGGGCATCGAGGAGAGATAGTTAAAGCAACCACAATTTATTTTATACAAAAGAACTACTACATTGAATTTTTTTTCTTATGGAGAAAGCCAGTGTATTTTGAAAGAACACACCAGCTCTTATCACCTTGAAACACAGTTCATTGCCAGCCCTACCCCCAACCCTAAGACCAATCACTACACTCCAGCTCTGTAATAAAAGCTAACGGGTCATCCTGTCAGAGCAGCAGTTATACGTGGGGAGGACGGAAGAGCCAAAGTGCGGCAGAGCTTCTTACCTGTCAGGAAACTCAGCCCTCTGCCTCTCTGCAGACCTCTGTATCACTGTCCTGGCCGCTGAGGCTTCTCCAGCAGGAAATGGACAACTGCCAGGCCAGAGGATGCACAGCGACAGCCCAGGGCCTTCCTGGTACAGCCTTGGCAGCCAATGGCCTTCTAGACCACTCTAACCCCACCTGAAAAGACAGGAGGAGCCAGGGTTAATAAAGACAGCTGATGAGAATTTAGGCCTGATTTTTAGGCAAAAACCGAAGGGCTGTGATGGGATCACTACATTAGATTCACATACTGAGTCATCGCCCTGTGCTCCATAAATATGTAGGACTAAAGGAATAACAATTGGAGTGGGCTGGAGAGATGGCTCAGCAGTTAGGAGCACATGCTGTTCTTCCAGATGACCTAGGTTCCATTCCCAGGATCCACATGGCAGCTTACAGCTATCTGTAACTCCAGTTCCAAGGGATCTGACTCCATCTTCTGAATTCCTCAGACACTAGGCACACACGTGGTACATAGACATATGTGTAGGCAAGCATCCATACTCATAATTTTTTTAAAAAAGAATCAGAGTCTATATGGACAGTAACATGATTAGAATATAAGACATCATGTCTTTAATGTCTTCTGGAGCTGACAATAGCTTTGAATTAATCAATTCCCTTTTGTTTTAAAAGTCAATATGGAGGAGGCCTCAACCCTATACAAAGAACTATAGGCAGCTAAGGAATGATCAGGGGAGAGAGAGAGAGAGAGAGAGAGAGAGAGAGAGAGAGAGAGAGAGAGAAGAAAGAAAGAGAGAGAGAGAGAGAAGAGAGAAAGAGAGAGAGAGAGCCTTCTCCATGGAAAAGCACAAAAATTGGTTATTAAATGCCAAATGGTCGGCCCTGAAAACATGCAGGCAGACAACATTAAGTAGACAGAGCAGGTTATATTTAGGAAAACACATATGTATATACATACATACATACATACATACATACATACACACATACATACAATAATAATTAGTGAAAAAAAGAGAGCATGAATTTGAAGGAGAGTGGGGAGGAGTGTATGGGAGGGTCTGAAGGAAGGAAAGGCAAGTGAGAAATGTAGTTATATTATAATCTCAAAGATAAAAGTCAATACTTTAGTAAAGGCAGCACATAGTGAAGGATTGGGGACCGAGCATGACTTCAGTGAGTTCCGGTGCCAAGTGCACTCCACGACGTAAAGATCTCGGGAAACCTAAGCATAAAAAGAACAAGTTCTCGCCGGGCGTTGGTGGCGCACGCCTTTAATCTCAGCACTCGGGAGGCAGAGCCAGGTGGATCTCTGTGAGTTCGAGGCCAGCCTGGGCTACCAAGTGAGTTCCAGGAAAGGCGCAAAGCTACACAGAGAAACCCTGTCTCGAAAAACCAAAAAAAAAAAAAAGTTCTCATCAACAACACAAAATCCTGAAACCACAAGCTCTCAGCTATCCACAGCAACAGATGCTAAATGGTTCAAGTTTGGTACAAAGTAAAAACTATATTATTTTAAAAAATAAATAAAGGTTGTGGTAACTTCATATCCTGTAAGAAAAAAGAATTCTATGCGATAGAATAAAAAAAAAATTTTTTTTTTTGGTTGGGCTGGAGGGATAGCTCAGCCGTTAAAGGCTAGGCTCACAACCAAAAATATTTTTAAAGGTTGATTGTGAGGTGTACAGGATAGGCTGCCCTGTATACGAACGCAGGAGTCTAGACATCTGGCCCGCAGAACAGCAGTCTCTACGTAGTTTGCTCAGATCAACCCATTTGTGGTGGAGGGAAATCCTCAAAATGTCCCTAACAGGAAATCTCACTGGGCTCTCCCCCACCCCACCACCCACCTCTCTAGCTTCATGAGATTTAACACTGTATTTTAATCATAGTGTCTAGCAAGACTTCAAAGATGGGGTCCCGCTGGGCCTCCTCTTTTCCTTGCCCTTGAGAATCTCTCTTGGAAAACGGTCTCGCTTCCACATGCGGAGTACAGCACAAGAGACCCAAAGGCTCCGTGGCTGCCTCAGCAGCCCCAAGCTGGCGCTGAAGGCCTGGAGTTCCCTGCGGAGTCACCTCCGAAGTCCAAGGAAGCTGGGGTCCGGCAGAGGATGGCAACAGCAGCAACGGCGGACCCCTCCGCTCAGGAAAAGGGAAGGCAGGCCGGTGCATACATACACTCTGCTTTTCCCACAGACCTTGGGCGCCCCGCCTCGCTTGATCTCCCCTGGAAACGCCCTCACAGAGGTTTGTCTGCCAGGAGATCCTAAAAGTTTACAAAAGCAACTACCGACCACATAATGAGTTCCAGTTCTCTTTATGGGATATATCCAGAGTGTCTTAAATTGTAAGAATGATCGCACTGCCAGGGGGCCCCTCAAGCAGATCAACCTACACAACTGTCTTGCCGTGCAGAGGGCCTAGTCCAGTCCCATGGAGGCTCCACGGCTGTTGGTCTAAAGTTCATGAGTGCCCACTAGTTTGGTTCGGTTGTCTCTGCAGGTTTCCCCATCATGATGCCTTGTTCATAGAATCCCTCTTCCCTCTCTTCAACTGGACTCCTGGAGCTCGGCCTGGTGTTTGCCTGTGGATCTCTGCATCTGCTTCCATCAGTTACTGGAGGAAGGCTCTGTACCAGGCTCTGCTGACTCCCCATGGGAGGCCTTACCTTCTTGTAGGAGGGAATGGGGGTGGGTTGGGGAGGGGAGGTTGGAGGGGTGGAAGAAGGGAAGAGGGGGATCTGTGTTTGGTATGTAAAATAAATAAAAAAAATTCTTAATAAAAAATTGTAAGAATGAGACTATGAAGTAACTTTAAAATTCTTTATTTTGGGGAAAAAAAGAAATGTATAACTACAAGACTGGGTAGGCACACCTTTAACCCCAGCACTTGAGATGCAGAGGCAGGTGGATCTCTGTGAGTTCAAGACTAGCTTGATCTACATAGTGAATTCCAGGCCATCCAGCACTACAGTCAGATCCTGTAACAAATAAAGAAAATAAGTGAATAAGTAAAAAAAAAAAATCTGAAAGACTTATAAATATTTTATTTGAGGAAAGGACGTCACTGACCAAAAAGTGATTCTTGCACTAAAAGGGCCTCCAAAATGCAAACTCTCCATGCACTTTCCAAAGCCTCGAGGCTTCAAAGTGTGGCCTTTGCTTCACCACCACTTGCCATCATGTACATGTGACAGAGTCTGCAGGTGACAGCATGCATCTCTTGAAACTGGTTTTGGAAACCCAGAGAAACCAGGAGTCTACAAGCTGGAGCACTGGGGAATCCCCTGAGTGCATTGAGAAGCATTATTATCGGGGCTGGAGAGAAGGCTCAGAGGTCAAGAGCACTGTTTGCTCTTCCAGAGGACCTGGGTTCAATTCCCAGAACCCACATGGCAGCTCACAACTGTCTATAACTCCAGTTCCAGGGGATCTGGCACCCTTACACAGACATATATGTAGGCAAAACATCAATGCACATAAAATAAAAATAAATTTTTTTTTAAAAAAAGAAAAGCATTATTATCAATTGCCATCCCAGAGTTTGATGTAACTGGTCTAAGGTGTCATATGTTTTTTAAAGCACCTCAGATGATTCTCAAGTGCAGCAAAGACTGAGCAACAGACCTCTGGCAGACACAGAAGAAGTTTGTATGGCACCTCTTGTACCATGAAAGCTAGTCTTCTAAGAGGAAGCCTTCAGGTCAGATCCACCTTGGATCTTCCAGGTCCTGTGTCCAAAGTATATGGTGTCTTCAGTAATAAGGACTCAACCATGTGTTGAAAATGTGTATGTTTTTGGCATATTTGTCAACTATTAGATGGCTGTAGTTGTGTATATTCATTTTGGGGTCTTCTGTCCTTCTATATAGTTCCAATGAGCTCTATTAGACACACTTTTTAAAGGCATGGACTCAGTTCTGACTGATAATAACAGAGCTCAAAGACACAGGGAAGTTAATGAAACTAGATCTCAAAAATCCTTGTAAAGCAAGGAATCTCTAGGTTGGCAGATTGCTTGTCAATTAAGAACTTAATGCAATCATGAAGACCAGATTTCAGATGCCCAGAAACTCACATAAATAAATGTCTAGTGAGTGAGGGTGGCAGCTTATCTGTAATCTCTGCCTCAGAATGGGGAAACAGGGTCTCCACAGTAAGGTGGATAACAATAATAGCCAGAGGGGCAAGCTCTGGTTTGATTCAGAGACTCTACCTTAATAAGTACGATGGAAGAGCCACTGAAGATGATTGCTGACATCAGCCTTGTGCCTTATGTGCATGGACACGTATGTGTGTGCAAAGAAACCGTGTATTTTATTCCAAATCAATAATTCGGCAAACAGATAAGAACTGAAGCATGCTAACACAAGAAGGCCTCCTGGCACCCTTAGCAAGTTCTGAAGCAATGCCTGCATTTTAATCAAGAGCAAATAAGCCCCTCCTTCCTCCTTCCTCTAGACTTCACCGTGGGGGCCAGTGCTGCTGGGACACTGCTCTCCAGCCCCCGGGATGTCAATGGCCGTGTATTGAACAGGTATGTGGATACCAGCCACACTAACGTTGATGCTCTTTAAAAGACATTTCCGCCGGGCGGTGGTGGCGCACGCCTTTAATCCCAGCACTCGGGAGGCAGAGCCAGGCGGATCTCTGTGAGTTCAAGGCCAGCCTGGGCTACCAAGTGAGTCCCAGGAAAGGCACAAAGCTACACAGAGAAACCCTGTCTCGAAAAACCAAAAAAAAAAAAAAAAAAAAAAAAAAAAACCAGACATTTCCTTCCCTAAGCTTTAG
This sequence comes from Peromyscus maniculatus bairdii, assembly GCF_049852395.1. Lineage (NCBI taxonomy): Eukaryota > Metazoa > Chordata > Mammalia > Rodentia > Cricetidae > Peromyscus > Peromyscus maniculatus. The sequence continues at coordinate 100,660,522 of NC_134860.1, forward strand.
AGAAAGAGATCTGAAATCTACAGCCAACTTTGTCACTAATCAGTAGCGAAATGACTGCAAGAAGTCATTTTATTCTTCCTGGGGAAATTCAGCCAGGAAATGAATTAGAGATATCCTCTGGCTTCAGATTTCAAGTATTGCAAATGTAAATTTTTTTTTGTTTTTTTTTTGTTTTTTTTTTTTTTTGAGACAGGGTTTCTCTGTGTAGTTTTGCGCCTTTCCTGGAACTCACTTGGTAGCCCAGGCTGGCCTCGAACTCACAAAGATCCGCCTGCCTCTGCCTCCCGAGTGCTGGGGCAAATGTAAATTTAATGAGAAGCATTTTTAAGTTAATATTTAAAAGGACAGTTCAGCACTATAGCAGTCCCTCTAAAGGTTTAATACACAACTGAATGTGTCCCAATAAAGTCATGCACGTACGTGGAGCAATTACAAACAGACTCACACAGGGATTTTTAAAATAAATTTATTTACTAATTTAATAAATTTATTTATTTATTTTACATCCTGACCACAGTTTCCCCCCACCCTCTTCTCTGCCCCCACCCCATCCACTCCTCCTCCATTTCTGTTCAGAAAAAGGCGAGCCTCCCATGGATGTCAACAAAACATGGCATATCAAGGTGAAGTAAGAGTAAACACCTTACCTTGTACTAAGGCTGGACAAGGCAACCCAGTATGAAGAATAGGGTCCCAAAAGCCAGCAAAAGAGTCAGAGACAGGCCCTGCTCCCATTGTTAGGAGTCCCACGAGAAGACCAAATTACACAACTGCCACATATAAGCAGAGGGCCTAGGTCAGTCCCATGCAGGCTTCCTGGTTGTCAGTTCAGTCTCTGTGAGTCCCAATGAGCCCAGGTTAGTTGATTCTGTGAATTTTCTTGTGGTGTCCTTGACCCCTCTGGCTCCTACAATCCTTTCCCCCCCCTTCTACAGGATTCCCCAAACTCTGTCTAATATTTGGCTGTGGGTCTGCATCTGTTTCCATCAGTTGGTGAATGAAGCCTCTTTGACAACAATTGGGCTAGTCACCAATGTGGTCATAGGAGATGATGATCAGTTCAGGCTACATATCTGCTATTGCTAGGAGTCTTAGCTGGGGGTCATCCTTGTAGATTCCTGGGAGATTCCCTTATGCCAGGTTTTTACCTGACCCCCTTTCCAATAGTCTCTTTCAGTACACTCCCCCTTCCCCTGCCAACCTGATCACTCATGTTCCCGTCCCCACTCATCCTCAGTCCACTAACAAAATCTCCTCTATTTCTCCTCCCAGGGAGATCCAGGCATCCCCTCATGAATCCTCCTTGTTACTCAGTCTCTCTGGGTCTGTGGATTGTAGCATAGTTGTCCTTTATTTTACAGCTAATATCCACTTATGAGGGAGTACATACCATGTTTGTTTCTATTGGTCTGGGTTACCTCACTCAGGATAATTTTTTTCTAGTTCCATCCACTTGCCTGCAAATTTCTGGGTATCCTTGTTTTTAACAGCTGTGTATATATACCACATTTTCTTTATCCATTCTTCTGCTGAGGGGCATCTAGGTTGTTTTCAGGTTCTGGCTATTATGAATAATGCTGCTATAAACATAGTTGAACAAGTGTCCTTGTGGCATGATTTCTCCTTTGGGTATATGCACAAAAGTGGTATAACTAGGTCTTGAGATAGATCAATTCCCAGTTTTCTGAGAAATGACCACACTGACTTCCTAAGTGGCTATACAAGTTTGCACTCCCACCAGCAATGGAGGAGTGTTCCCCTTGTTCCACATCCTCTCCAGTATAAGCTGTCACTTGTGTTTTTGGTCTTGGTCATTCTGAGAGGTGTAACATAGGCTCCCAGAATCATTTTGATTTGCATTTCCCTGATGGCTAAGAATGTTGAATATCTCCTTAAGTGTTTCTCAGCTATTTGAGATTCTTCTGTTGAGAATTCTCTGTTTAGATCTGTAGCCAACTTTTAAATTGGGTTATTTGGTTTGTTGATATCTAGTTTCTTGAGTTCTTTATACCTGAGCCTCCAGGTAGGAAATAAGTCCTCTGTCTGATGTGGGATTGATTGTTGTGGGGCATTTTGATCACACCCTGACACTTCCAAGACTGACAATAAAGTTTACTTTGAATCAGAGGGCAGAGCTAGTTATTAGCTGACCAAAATTAGCCATAGAAGTTTTGGAGGACCAAGGACATATAGAGAGACACAGGAAGTACTAGGGAGGAGTTTAGAAAGATTCTCTGCCTTTTGGAGCCAGGAAGGAGAGAGAGAGAGTAGGTCACTGGTCGCTTCTCTGCCACTTCTCTGATCATTCAGGTTCTTGCCCTGATATCTGACTCCCAAGTTTTTATTGATAAAGAATAATTAGATAAACACTTCATTTGGTAACGCTCTTTTCCCACACTGTAGGCTGCCGTTTTGTTCTATTGATGGTGTCTTTTCCCTTACAGAAGCTTTTCAGTTTCTTGAGGTCCCATTTATTAATCGTTGATCTTAGTGTCTGTGCTTATGGTGTTCTGTTCAGAATGTGATCTCCTGTGCCAATGAGTTCAAGGTTATTCCCCACTTTTTCTTCTATCAGATTCAGTGTATCTGGATTTGAGGTCTTTGATCCACTTGCACTTGAGTTTTGTGCGGGGTAATAGATATGGATCTATTTGCATTCTTCCACATGCCAACATTCAGTTAGACCAGCACCATTTGTTGAAGATGCTTTCTTTTTTCCATTGTGTACTTTTGGCTTCTTTTGTCGAATGTCAGGTATCCATAAGTTCAAACAGTTATTTGTCCACTCATTTGTGGTAGCAATAATCCCAAGGAAATGTACAAACAAGTGAACCTTGAAGACACAGGCTCAGTGAAAGAAGCTAGACACCAAAGAAAAGACAGTGCATGGCTTACTTAGAAGGGGCACATGCATGGAGACAGAAAGTAGAGTAGATGTCACGGGAGGCTGACACAAGAGGAGAAGACAAAGTCATTGCTTAATGAATGCAATTTCATTTGGAGGTGATGGAAAAATCCTGGAGCTGGATGATGGAGATGGTGGATCAGCATTGTGTCTCACTGGATCTTACACACCTAAAACATCTGCAGTGGTGAACTCTACGTTATGTATATTTCACCACAAAAAGAAATAGGAGAAGGAATAGAAAGAAAAGAAAAAGGTATCGGCAGAGTGGAGACAGAGGGCTGTGTCTTGTAGGCTTCTGCAGATGAAATGTAGCAGGGACTAGTTTCTCTCCTGCTCAGACCTTTAATGGCCCATGGACCCCTTCCTACCCACTTTTTCTCTAAAGCTCATTTCTCGTGGGGAGTAGGCAGTGGGCCAGGTGTTGGCTACAATCAACAAGACAAATCGGACAACGGAGGAAAATAAAAGATGTGGGTGGGGCTGCAGCAGATACACCTTGCTACCCACCTTCAGAAACCAGCAGCCTGTCACAGTCCAGCCTCTCTAGATGCATGAGCACCATGTTAGCGCCTCGCTGCCACACTTGCAAGCCACAGAAGCCACCAGGTAGGAGCTGGGCTGCAGCATCCCAACATCCCAACCCACTTCTGACAGCCGGCCTCTGCAGCTGGGCCCACGCTCCTCCCTCGCACCAGCTGGGGCTGCCGCATTGCAGAGCCCAGGCACAGCTACCACCATCAAAGCTCTCCGAGGACTGGAGTTCTGCTCAAGAAGTGCCTGGTGAACCCTGCAGAACCTCCGGAGCCTGATGTTTCCCTTTCTGATGGTAGAGGGCGCCAGAGAACCATAAACTAGTTTTTAATAACTTGGCACGCGTTGGGGAGGATAATCTTTAAAAGAAACAGCGAAGGAAATAAATGGATTCTCTTCTTTGTAGAACTAGCAGATAGTAACTTCCACAAAACATATTTAAAAACAGACTGTCAATATTGATACATTTTTGATCATTTTTCAGTTTTTTTTTTTCACAATAAAATTTTGAACCGCTCAAGTTCCAAAAGTGGAACTTGAAGTATTTTTAACAAAGAATACTGAGTAGGGGCCTCTGCTTCAGAACTGGGGGGAAAAGAATGCCTTAGGATTCTTGTAACAGCTCCGCGTCCTGATGTAGCCGGAACTGGAACCAAGGATCGCGAGAAAGTCGTCTTGGCTGGGATTGCAGTTGCACTCCGTGTTTGTACCCGGTGTCTCACGGTGTAGAAATTCCAGAACTCCTTATACAGAGCCTCGTTTTCTCAAATGACGACAGGAAAGAAGTAGTGACCAATGGATTTACTTTGTGTTTTTGTTTCATTTGGCCAGAACAAGGTGTGTTTCTTCTATACACAAGGCATTTATCTTTATTATTTAAGAATATTTATTTATTATTAAAGAATAAAATCTGCAGTCTCCAGGAATGCTGCTTCTATCGTTGGACCATTAAATTATTAACCCTGTGTCTTCCAGCAGAAATTCACTGTGGCCTTATTTTTCCAGTGTTTAGTAACAACACCGTGAATCTGCATTCAAGCAGAAGTCTTGAGCTGTTCAGAATCCCTGGGTGGAAAGCCGCACACCTGGAAGGCTGCCTTTAGCCTTTGGCCTGGCAGGATGTTTACAGGGCTAAACATTGACAAGTGTCAGAGGCCCAGACTGGGAAAGGGAAGTACACGTGACAACTGTAGCTAGCAGAGGAAAGAGCAGCTGTTGGGGAGAACACGTTTGTGTCCATGGCTGTCATCAATAAAAGGAGGATAAAAGCAGTGAGTCCAGGAAACTAATGTGGTCTGGTTCTGAGCGCCGGAGGTAAGAGCTGCCTCCATCGCTGCCTGCTGTGATGCTGAGGATGGTGCTTGCATCTCTGAGCCACCATTCCCTAGGTCTGAATCCACAAAGCAACCCCGGGTTTATTGTAGGATACTACTGTGTAGCAAATGTCATCTCTGTCAAAACCTTGACACTAACGTATTTTTGCTCACTGAATGGTTTGTGCCTGTCATTTTCCTTGGCGTGGGTAGTTAAAACGGGGTGTTGCTCAGTGGTAACGCTCTTACTTGACTTTAGTAAGGCCCTGAGTTACACTTTCAGAACCAGTATGTATAACTGAAATTCAATTTTAAGCTAATTTTATTAGATTACACCAACAAATTTTGTCTGAAAATATATCTCCAAGTTTGACTTAAAACCTAGTTGGCTTTCATGAGTGAATCATCCCATCCAAAATAGATTTGTTGGCATGGCACAGAGATTGGCTTTTGTAAGATAACTTGGGTAAAAGAAAACAGGAATCCCAAAAGTGGGTTGGGTGACATCAGGTTACTTTGCAAGAGTTCAAGTAGAAGATGCATTGGTTACTATATTGCTATGACAAAATGCCCAACAAAATCAGCTCAGGAAGGAAGTTTATGTTGAGGATACCGTCCGTCATGGCAGGGGGCATGGTAGTGAGCATGAGACAGCTGGCCATATCACATCTGCAGTAAGGAAGGAGAGGGAGATGAACGCTGGTGCTCCATTGGCTTTCTCCCTTTTTATTCAGTCCAGGACCAAACCCGTGGGGCAGTTCTGCCCATGTTCAGGGTGGGTCTTCTGTCTTCAGTCCAACCGCCTGGATAGACTCTCAAGATACACTCAGAAATGTGTTTTCTGTGGAAATTCTAAGCTTAGTCAAGTTGTCTGTGAAGATTAACCACCACAAAGGGCTTGTTTATTACACCAACTCACTTTGACTGGACTTTTTTTTTTTTTTTTGATTGGTTGCTATAAACCCCTAATTGGGCAGGGGAGGAGGGGTCCTTTCCAATTTCACTTTGTTTATGCTGGATACATGGTTCAGTGGCTAAGAGCGCTGGGTGCTCTTTCAGAGGACTCAGGTTCAGTTCCCAGCACTCAGCTGGTGGTTAAGTAACTCCAGTTCTGGGAGGGGGGACGACCTGATGACTTCTTGCTTCCAAGGGCACTACATGCACATGGTGTACAGACATACATGCAGGCAAAACACCCGTACAGCATGGACCCCATGGCATGCTTGACAAAGTTCCAACATTTTAGCCTTGTGGATCACAGTTCTCTGGTACCCTCTCACTTTTGTCTTAATAATTTTCACTGTCTGCTGTGAGAGTTCCCGTGTGCCTTGGCCTTTGGGAAATGTTGTGTGGGCTTTGAAGGATGAAAATGTTTAAAATGGCAGCCTCTTAAAACAAAATAATTCTTTGGAAATAAATCACGACCGTGGAACCATATAGGGTGATAACTCTGCCTACTCCCACACAGGTTAGCACCAAGCTGCTAGAACATTTAGATAAATAGCATATGCTTGATAAATAAGGTATATTTGATAATCAAGATTTATAAATTCCTAAGGTCTAGTCAAGTTCACAGTAATATTTGCCTAGCTTCTTTGTACGACCTTAAGCTTTAGATATTTGGATAAACTAAGCCATACCAAAAAAAAAAAAAAACCTACAATATTCTCTATTGAAGTGTCTGTCCCCAAGAAAATCCTTTTCCCAAGGCCAGGCATTTAGCAAAAGTCCCCATTCCCTCTGGGGCTTGCTAAAAAGGGAGTCATTCTTATCTCTGGCAGGAGGAACTTGTGGCCCTCCCATTAACATGTGACTGGTGCCTATTAACTTGTCACAGTCAATCCCTGATCACAAGCCACACCCCAGTTCACATGCCCCCTTCCCTTTCTCCCATTTAATCCTTTGTGCAATTATAGAGTATAAAACATGTAGCCTTTCTCTCAATAAAGTGGCAGCCATCCCAATTCACCCTCAGATCCTGTCAGTCTCCTCCTTCACTTTGCCGAATCCACGCCTTGTCTTTGGGACCTGAACTCCACTGTAATTGGATTCCGGCATCCATACACATAAAAAATTTAATTCACTTGGTTTTCACAACACATAGCACAAGCACTTCCATTTTAGTTTGGTCTGTTGAAGCCTGGTGTAGGAGTTCAGTCCAGAGCAATGGCCTTCCATGAATTTATTTGTTTGTTGTATCCTTTGGGTTCTGTTTGGAGACAAGGTATTGCTCTATCACACAGGCTGTCTTCAAACTTTAGATTTTCCTGCCTCTGCCTCCGGAGTGCTGGGATTTCAGATGTACCACCATGTCCAGACAACATGTTTTATCAAATCACGTAAAGAACAGAGAAATGCTTGTTCTGAATCTGGTTTCTTGAGAAACACTGATAAACTGTTCAAAATGAAAGAAAAGATCATATTCAGTAAATTAGTACAAGCTTAAAGAACTGTCTAAAAGACTCAATGAAAGATTGTATATCCTAAATTTCTTGATTTGGAATTAGGGTTTAAGTGTCCATATTAAACAGCTGCCCCTATCTATTCTCTTCATGTGTGACTACTGTAATTTCTAACTTTATTAAATTCAACCCTAAATTTATGCTGTGATAGTCACGTGAAAGTGTCAGTAAACATCTGAAAATAGAGGCTATAATATAGTTGATTTATTTGTTTAGGGTTGCTAAGCACCTATAAAACAGGTAACTATTGAGGAATCTGCCTGACTCCATTTTGAAGGTAAGAGTCATTATACTATATTGTTTTAAAAAAAAAAATACGTTTCTATTTACTATAAGAGCTGAGCTGTTCTCTGTTTCTTAGAATCTGACCTTCCCCAACCCTTGACTTTTGCGACTACCCTTACCCTCCCTGGTGCTCTCTGACCCTCCCTGATGCCTCCCTAATCATATGGTGACCCTATGATGTTTTTTGAGATCCCCTCCACCCCATAATTCCTTTACTGCCCCATTATCTCTCTTCTGTAAACCTGCTTTTCAACTACAAGTGATTTTACCCCTTAAAAGGGGCCCAAGAAATGGATTCAGGACTGCTCTCTTTAACCCAACTTAGGAGGCAGCCACTGGCCAGCTCTTGGGTGCCCCTGAATAAAAATCCAGCTTGCTTCAAATTTGGCTCAAATTTGTGGTAGTGGTCTTATTTGTGCCATTGGGACTAACATTTCTGGAGGCCCCAGTGAGATTCAGACCACTCATCCAAATTCTAAATCTGGATCTTTGATCTGGAACTTCAGGGTTGAGGGGCCACTTCAGGAGGAACATGCCTGGAGGCTTTCCAAGGCTCTGAGGCCGCCTTCAGTTCTTGGACTATCAGAGTGAACTTCCATGCTGAGAAATGCCAACAAGCAGCTACGGAGCCCTCCTGGTGAGTCATAGTCTGGTTCTGTTCTGTGGGATCCCTATCTGGGATGTGGAAGGGGCTCAATGGGACCCCAATATTCTCCTGCCCAGGGCATATAGTGAGAATTTGCCCACCCATCTGCTTCTGGTTCTGGTTGGAAAGTTTTGTCTCTTTCTCAAGAAATAGACTCTCTGTTTTGTGTCTCCTTGTTTTGTTGGAAAGTTTTTTCTGTGTTTTCTGGTGTATCCTTAAGTTTTGTTGCAAGCATGGCGCTGAGTCAGAAATGGGTTGGATATTTTTCCTGCTTTTGCTGCTGCTGGGCACCAGTGCTGCCATGGCTGCCTTTTTGGTCACTGGACTCAGGTTAGCAGGAGTTCAGATGTCTTCTGGGTGTGGATAACTTTAACGTTGTTTTAGGCTGTTCTACTTTATTGGAAAGCTGGTTCTAGAGCTGGATTATGGCTCTGTCTTCACTAGACCCAGGCATGCTTATGTAACCATTTCCTTTATGTCCTGGGTTAGTCTCAGCCGCCTGACCCTGTGGCAGGGAAAAGAAAGCAAAGCAGAACAGCCCCCCCACCCAAAAAAAAAATCAGACTTGGTTTGTGTGAACATTCTGTACCTCAAGATTTGTAAGATTATTGGATATGGTTAAAAATCAATAAAAGCTATGAAAAAAAGTAAATTAAAACGAGTAACACTGGGAGTTGATAGTTTTTTAAAAAAAAACTATGCATGGGTAATTTTAAAGGAACCATGTGGCATGATTCCATTTGGGGACATAAGCAACATGTGGATTGCCACCATCTTTAAGCAGCCACATGGCTGGCATCCATCTTTGCTAGGGTTGAAGAAGGTGGATGTCATGTGACTTTACCACCATCTTGATTAAAGGTGATCACATGGGGTGAGCCTACCCGGGAGGCAACAACAGGTCTCCAAGATATTTTGGGTTAGGATGGATTTTTGTAAGATAATTCCTGTCCTGTCTGAAAACAAGGTTAATGAAAGATAGGATTTAAAAACAATAAGGTGTTAAAGCTGCACCTCCATGCACTCATATTTGGTGCTGGCAGCCAGATTTTGCAATTTAAGAGTCACCCAGATGGTATTTATTGGTTTTAAGTGGTCACAGGGAATTGTGGCTGGGTAGAGTTCCTAAAAGAAAGCCCAGTTGCAATGGTGGACCTCAGCAGTTTTGGAAATGCTGGTGCCATGTGATAGTCACCAGAAGTACCAGCCAAGGGACCTAGAAGGCAGGCTGTTATTGCTACTGAGGGTGGGACCAAAGAGGTGACCTAGGAGGTGATCTATGCCAAAGAGGTGATCTCCCCCTTGAGGAAACCCAAATAATTGTGCGTGAATCCCAGATATTGAGCTGTTAATTGTTGGCACTGTTGGAGCTTAGTTTTGCCTTATGCAGATTGTGGTTGTGCCCTGTATCTTCCCTCTTGAAGTTAAAAAAAAAAAGTACCTTATTTTTTGATAGTGCAAGACCACCCAGTTGAGAGATTTTAAACCTTTTTAAGAGGAAATTTTGGAGTTTTACAGAAAATTTAAATTAAAATAACTGGATTTTTTTTTTCTTTGAGACAGAGTTCCTCTGTGTAACAGCCCTAGCTGTCCTGGAGCTTACTTTGTAGACCAGGCTGACCTTGAACTCATAGAGATCCACCTGCCTCTGCCTCCCAAGTGCTGGGATTAAAGGCATGTACCACCACTGCCTAGGCTGGATATTCTCTAAGGAACACTTTTTAAATATTTAAATGTATAAGGCTATGGGGCATTTTAAGTTTATAAAATGTAATTTTAAAATGGATAAATAAAAAGGTTAAAAATTAAGGCCACAGCTATGAGCACCAAACACCAGAAACTGGGATGGTCCAGTTTTATGATGCAGTAAGACAATGACCTAGGCAGTTTGGCAAAGGGCTTGCAGCAGCTTCTTAATTTGTAAGTCTCAACCCTTTGGGGCTTGAAAGATGTTTTTATGGGGATAGCCTAGGCCCACCTGCATGTTAGATGTTTGCATTGAGATTCATAACAGTGGTAAAAATGCAGTTATAAAATAACAGCAGGCAACGTGGCTAAGCCCTGGTTGCTGGCAGATGGACCCTTCAAGTGCCTGTAGCAGAGACCAGAGAGCCCCCTCTGAAAACCGTTTTGAGGAGGAAGAATCCATCTTCCCTCTTTATAACCATTTTTACAAAGAGCTGCAGCTGCCCTCGTCCATGCTGTGAACTGCCTGTGTTCTTTGCCCAGCCATGCTATGCAGCAACTGTCCGCAGCAGCAGATCTGATGAGACACCTGGGAATTCTTAAGTGTGCGCGTGCGTGCGGGGGTGGGGGGTGGGGGTGGGATGTTAGTTTTTTTTTTAAGTTTTTCCTCCATGTTAAAAATGGGGGGAAAATACTACAATGCAGGGAGTTAGGTCTCTGTATAATTCCACAATGGATGGTTTGAAAATGGAACAACTAAATGAAGGGATAATCAAGACAGCTGAGATTGACATAATGTCAATTATAATCATTATCAGTTTGGCAATTCATGTTTTATCCTTAAAAAAGTTGTTCGATATGGGTACCAAATTAAAAAAAAATGGACTGGTATGATACAATGTTTAGAAAGACCTACTAATGAAACAAAGAAAAATATCCACATGTAGACAGAGGAGTTCAGAGCAGAATCTATTGCACCATTACATTATGAAACAGAAGAGAAGTAGTCCAAGGTTATTAGAAAACCAACCCTTATTTATCCAGGTACCATTCAAGAATGACCACCAGATGATAGACTAAATTAAGGCTATTCAGAAGTTAACTGGGATCCTATAAAAGTGTTTGATTTGAAAATATTTTAGGAAGTAATAGTTTCATATGGTATGAATTCACCTTTTGTAAAGCAGATGTTAAATTCATCCACTGAGAACAGAACCATTCCACAAAACTGGGAAGATTTAGTTAGAGCAGTATTGGAAGCTGGTCCTCAGTTACAATGGAAAACATGGTGGAGAGAGGAAGCAAAGGTCATAAAACAATGATGTTGGGCTAGAAGTATGGAAATTTCCCAAGAACAGCTTCTCAGTGAGGCCCAGTTTGCTGATTTGCAAAGACAGATTACATTCAATGATCACGCCTTGGCATAGAGCCATACAGCAGCTTTGAATGCTTGGGACAGGGTTAAAGAATCAGGAAAGAGGACTGAGCATTTATCCCACACCTCAAGAAGGCACTGGAAGAAACTGCCAAAAGAGGAGCCAAACCCCCAGAGGTGGAAAGTGACTGAAAAAGAACCGTTAAAAATCAAACTTTCTAAGATTTGACCGTCTAACATAAGTTTGTGTTCTTGGTGTTGAAATATGTATCATGGTTATCCTATAGCTAACCATTTTGTTGTTCTGTTTTCAACCTACGCAAACAGAACCTAAATGCATCTTGAGAGGGTAAATAAAAGGCTCCCCTGTCATAGGAAACAGCCTGATATTGCCTTTATCCACCAGGGCCCATAGTTTGGACAAAAGAAGGAGAACAAATAGTCTTTAGCCGGATGGATGGAGGATACTTAGGATGGACTAATATAAATAACCAATTGCAATGTAATAACACAGACTTCAGCATAGTCAAATATCTTTAAAGGGTTCTGATAATGGAGATTACAGGTGTGCTAAAATAAGAAGAGGGAGGGAAGAGTCATTAATCACTTCAGTTGAACATAACATATGCAGAATAACTTGGCCCATAACTAATAATATGGAATATAATTTCTGAGTCCATCTAGCACTAAAAAGCCAATGAGAAAACTGCTGTGTCAGAGGAGATCCCTCTATTCCCAGGATTTTAAAAAGATATTTGGGTGGAATAGGGGTTTCTTATGAAAAACATACAAGGATAACAGAGACGTAATAGAACATTCCCCCACTAATGTTTTAAAGGCTGCAGCTGATATCCCCATTGATAATGCCTTTTTCTTCCACTGTCTCTGTTTTGATTGCACAAATGTCCCTTCTTGATGTAATTCCACTTCTTATCACACTTTTTATTCCATTTGGTTATCCCTATTTTACTCAGGAGTTCTTTACAGTTTGTAATGGAATTACAAAAGCGCTTCCTGAAAATTTTGGTGATTCCTCACATCTATTAGACCCCACTACAGTTGCCGCTACCACAGCCTTTCTGTCCCCCGTCCCAGGACTTCTTGTTGGACGACAAAGAGAGGTTTCTGAAATGGCCTGTCTAATTTCAAAAACTACTACTATTTCAGCAAAAATATTAGCAGAAATTAATCAAGAAACGGGAGAACTGAGAACAACTGTTCTCCAAAATAGAGCTACTATAGGTTACCTGTTACTTAAACATTATCTTGATTGTTTAATGACTCTGATTTCTCTTGTACTATTGATAACCAAATTGATGATCTAATCTCTCAAACAAACTTAGATTGGCCAATATGGCTAAGATGGTTCTCCTCCTCTAATATTATTTCTATTGGTTATCATAATCGGGCCCTGTGCCCTCCAAAGGGTCACTGACTTGATTACCGGTCAGATAAACAATTCTAGAATCATTGCTGCTTGACGATAATATTAAGACATCCCCCTATCAAAGATTTGACAGGGAAACGTAAGTCAAGGGGAATGAGGAACCTGCCTGGCCACATTTTGAAGGCAGGAGCCATTATGCTGTATTGTCAAAAATGAGTTTCTGTTTACTGTAAGGGCTGAGTTGCTCTCTGTTTCCTGGAACCTGACCTTCCCCAACCATGACCTGAACTTTTGAGAATATCCTTACCCTCCCTGAGGACTCCTAATCACCTGGTGACCACATGGTTTTTGAGATTTTTGTTCTCTGCATTTCCTTACTGCCCCGTTCTCTCTCTTCTGTAAACCTGTTTTGCAACTACTTGAGATTTTACTCCTTAAAAGGGGCCCAAGAAATGGATTCAAGACTGCTCTCTTTAACCCAAGTTAGGAGGCAGTCCAATCAAAAGCCAGCTTGCTTCAAATTTGTCTCAAATTGTGGTAGTGGTCTTATTCTCACTATAGAGATTAACAGTATATCCAAGCCCCATAAACTTCTGAGGACGTCATTCATTTTTAGTTAACATCCAAATATCCTTGGCTCTGCGTTAAAATGTGGTTGGAAAATTAGTGTCAGGCTTTTATTAGAAAATTAGAAAAGGCTTTGTGTTCCACAGAACCCTCTAGCAACCTGGAGACCCTTCTCAGAATCATGATTCACTGTGTTCGGGGAATTATAAATGAGAGAGTAAAGATTAGCTTGAACTTTACAAAGTGGGCTGGCTAGTCATCATCCTGAAGTAAAAGTCAGATAAAATCAGCCTGAGAACTACAAGGAAATAGTGCTTCTCTCCAATCCTAGTAGAGGTTAAAATGTCATCATGGCATCCTGCTCTTCCAGTCACGGAGAAACTTTGCCTTCTCAGATTTACAGGCTTGGATTTTTCTTTCGGAAAATACATCATCAAGCATGAAACATCTCGAACCTTTGACAGGAGACTCTCCGAGAATCAGCCTCACACCATAAGCCAGGCTGGAGGGAGGTTTGCATTGCCAACCCCAAGCTTCTTCCGGGAGGACAGCGTTTTGTTTTTGTTTTGTTTTGCTTTGCTTTAGCTTCCGGCGCACGCGCGATGGAGCCGAGGCGCTCGGGCCAGGCCAGGCCAGCGGAGGCGTCAGGCGCTCGGAGGTCACGCGCCCAGGGCGGCGGCGCGCACGCTCGGCCGACGCGGGGTCGGGAGCCACGGGGATCCCAGGGAACCGTGCATGGCGCGCGCAGGGCGACGCGGAGCGGGCTGGTGCTGGGCGCTGGCGCTGCTCGGGCTGGCGGCGGCTCTGGGCGCGTCCCCGACGTCGGGGCGCCGCTGGCCGGTGCCCTACAAGTGAGTGAGGCGGAGCGGGGAGGAGCGGCGGGGACTTGGAGGGCGCACAGCCCATGACCCCGGCGTGCTTGGGGACGCGGGGCACAGGGCGACCCTGGGAGCGCGGTTCCTAGCTAGCTGGAAGCAGAAGGGTTCCTCACCGATTCAGGGCTGTCCCGAGTCCTGGGAGGAATGGAGAGTGAGATTACTGCGCTGAGTGACTTTTAGGTACAACTAACTGACTCGGAGAGCAGGTTAAAACACATTTGACACCCCGAATTTATTTCACGCTTTACCATTAGCTGTCTTTTGCATAACATTTGCAGAATTACAGGGAGGTCGCCCGCCCAGGTGTGCTCCGGGTTTCCCAATCTTACTGCTCTAAATTCCAAACCTGGGGAATCTCCTCCCCGAGACAATCAGGATCACCTCGTTGGTCCACTTCTACCTGAAGGTGCTGGCTCTGGACCTGAGAAGCTAATTGGAGTCTTTGACCTAGCTAAGCTTTGAGGGCGCATGGGAGATTGCGAAACACCAGGGGCGGGGGCTTGGGGGTTGGGGGTGGTGCAGGGAGCCTGGTGTGGACATCGAGAAGTGGAAGGAACTGCAGCGTTTGAAAACAAATGTTTTTGCATAACAGCATGAGCTGAGAAGATGAAGGATGGGATGGTCTTCCAGGGAGTTCTTGGTTCTGAAGTCCACAGATCGGATCTGGTTCGACCAGCTCATCCTCGGTGTGGTCTTAGGAAAATTACTCAGTATCTTCATGCTCACATGCCCTGAACAGAAAACAGGAAATGGTAGTAGCACTATCATTGATTGGCAGGATCATCTCTAGTGAAAACTAGCTGTTGCCAAACTTAAATATTCCAGTGTTCTGCTCATGAACTTCAGTGTAGTCCTGTACATAGTAGATAGATCCTCAGTAAAAATTAGTTGAATGTTTATTTTTAAATACGAAATCTTTATGATTCGATATTTAATACATCATTGGAAGTGTGTATATGAAAACAAGTAAAATGTCCATTTATGTTTAGTCACAATGATATAAGCTTCAAATATTTTTCTTAAAAAATATTGCTGAGGACCGAGGAGATGACCCAGTGTTCACAGCACAGTCCCCAGGGCGTGAGTCTGGATTCTCTGAACTCATGTAGAAACCAGCATGGCAGTGTATACCTGTGACCCTAACTTTATGGAGGGAAAGGCAGAGGAAGGCAGATTTTTGAAGCTCATTGGCTAGCCAGTTTAGTGAGAGACCCCGTTTCAAAAAATAAAGGTGTAAAGCAATCAAGGAAAGGTACCTGTACCTGTACATGTGCACATATACATGAAACAGCCCCCACAGAGACAGAGAGGGAGGGAGAGAGAGACAGAGACAGACAGACAGACGACACAAAGAGAGAGTGAGAGCAAGCCCCGAGATGAAAATTGGGATTCTAAAGTGTGTTAGAAGAACAGTTCCTGTTATGATCTCATTTGATGGTTTTGATGGTTTTCTTTCTCCCTAGACGCTTCTCTTTCCGTCCGAAGCCAGATCCCTACTGTCAAGCTAAGTATACCTTCTGTCCTACTGGATCACCCATCCCAGTTATGAAGGACAATGACATCATCGAAGTCTTAAGACTACAAGCCCCTGTTTGGGAATTTAAATATGGAGACCTCCTGGGACACTTTGTAAGAATGCATCTTGATCTTGTAACTTTGCTTAAAAGTAATTTAGTTATTCCTTTGACTTAAATGAGTAATCAGATGGTTACTAGATCATATTTATTGATACATTTTGTATGTGTGCATGCACATTTTGTATGTGTGCATGCGTGTGTGTGTGTGTGTGTGTGTGTGTGTGTGTGTGTGTATGTGTGTGTGTGTGTGTGTGTGTGTGTGTGTGTGTGTGTGTATGTGTGTAACTATTCACAAGCATGAAATGGCTGAAGAAGCATGTTGGATGTCACTCTCCACATTACCCCCTTGGGATAGGGTCTCTCACTGAACCTGAAGTTGACGTTTTCGTCTGAACTACCTGGCCAGTGAGCTTGTCTCTCCCCTCAACACTGGGGTAATAGACACAAGTGGAAATGCCTGGCTTTTAGGTGGGTACCAGGGATTTGAACTCAGGTCTTCATGCTTGCATAGCAAGCACTCTTACCCACCTAGCCATCTCCCCAGCCCATGAAGACGCATCTTTAAGTTGGTGGTCAGAAGGAGTTACCATTGCGTCTGCATGGTGCTGCACACCTGCATTCCCAGCACTTGGAAGGTCCAAGCAAGAGAATTACTACTTCAGAGTCAATCTGGGCTACATGGTCAGACTGTCACAAAAAAGCAAAGGTTTCAGTGAGTAACAAGGGTACTGGCCTTAGTCTGTTTTGCTGTGAAGGATTTTGTACTGGGCCCCCAGACCTCAGCACAACTGACACCATGTTAGAGGCACCAAGACACCAGTCTGACCTAAGAGCCCAGCACGTAAGACCCCAACACTTGCCCAAACAAAGACCCAGTCTATCATAGTCCATAGTTCTGGGCAAGTCCCTCAATGTACAAACCTTGCTTTGTGGCTTCTATAGCTCCCTTTATTGCTGACTGTTCTTAGAAATTGAAGCGCAAGAACCAGGGTCTGTTTTTGTGCAGAAAAGGCAAGACTGATAAGGCACGCGGTAGGCTACACAAGTCGGGAAAGTTCCCTCGGTAGCCTTCTGGTCTGTGAGTAAAGACTATTTCTATTGGCTTTAAGAGTCCACGTGTTCTCAGGTGGTGTTACATGGCAACAATGTAAACTCTCCATCTGTACCCAGCTCCTGGGAATGAGAAGAAGGGCAGACAGGCAGGACTCACTTCTCCATCTCTAAGCTCTGCTGTGAGCCCTTTCCCAGCTCAGTCACCCTGTGAGGCAGGCGCACTCTCTCCTGGAACATTCACGACAGCTTTTCATGCTTACTGTAAGCTGTGAGAAAATTTCGAGTGTCTTCACGTAGCTCACATCCCTGGTAAAATGAGCCCTCGCTGGCTGCCAAAACCACAGTGATGGGCGCCACAGTTTGAGGGACTGCGGTGTCACCACATGGAGAGGGACACAGAAGTGGAGCCAGCCCCTTGAGCAGGTCTTCTGCTTGGCGTGCATTTGTGGCGTGCATTTGTGGCGTACCGAACTCTCTCCCGGTAGGCGGCATCGGCCCACGGTTGCTTCACAGACGCTTTTACACCTGTGTTATCTCTACACAGAAAATTATGCATGATGCCATCGGCTTCAGGAACACGCTGACAGGCAAGAACTACACAATAGAATGGTATGAGCTTTTTCAGCTTGGCAACTGTACCTTTCCTCACCTCCGACCCGAAATGGACGCTCCGTTCTGGTGTAACCAAGGAGCGGCCTGCTTTTTTGAAGGAATTGATGATCAACACTGGAAGGAAAATGGGACATTAGCTGTAGTCGCGACCATGTCTGGTAAGTTTCAAAAATGAAATACTGTTTGATGATTCCACCAATAGGCAAGTGGAAGATTTCATTCACTCGCTGAATTTCAGTCACATTCTGCCTCATGGTGATCATTTGTAGTCTAAGTTTCTGGTACCGTTACACCTTGAACCAAATGGATCCTGATGCTGAGCCTTGCTAGGAGATGCAGAGCTCATCTTCTGCTCTGTCCATGATAAACATGAATAAAACAAATGCTGTGTATAGCTAAATTGAAATCCAAATAAACAACAGATTCGGGATCCATAAAAGGCCCCATTAGGAAGGCCCATAAACTATATCTGAAAAAAAGTGGTGGCTATAAATTATTTTTAGGTGGAGAAATAATTAAGGGTTTGCTTCTTCTGAGTCTGGCCCTGTTCTGAATGCTATTAGAGCACGCCCCTTACCAGCATCACAGATGCTGAGGGTCATTACCATTTTCTCCATTGTGCAGATGGGGGAAACTGAGATACAGATTAAAGCTGTCCAGGTAGTAATAGGACTCCAGCCCCAATAGGAAAGCCCTACAGGCCATTCTCTTAACAATTTTGGTACACTGCCTCCCCAGAAATATATGTTCCAATACATTTCAAGCCCCCTTGAGCGATGTTTAAGTGTTCATCTGGAAAGTTGGCAACACAATTGTAATTTTGCATTTGCTGCATTCTGCATTGTTGATTCTTTTATCATGGGAACTTTTTTTGGTCAGTTGCTAATTATGTGACCTTGGGTGACATCTACCTTACTGGCCCATTGCCTCTCGTGGAGAATTCAGGGCCTGCTCATACTATGTATAAACCCTATTTTCTGCATGGTGGTTGTCCACAAAAGCAGAGCGCTAAAATGAACTTGTTATTTGTGATGCTGATTAGCCCACAAGCCCCAGGGCTTGAGGAACTGATCAGAGCTTCTATTTGTTAGTTTGTACACAACATGTGTTAACTTTAAGGTGTGTTAACTCCTAATCCAGTGGAGGAGGGTAAGCCCTCCCTTGGTTTTCACAGGTAAGGAACTGTTGTTACAGGTTGAGTTTAGCCGGTGATGTGACCGACACTTGCAGTCACAGAGCTGGATGGAACAGGCCACGTCTCTAGTTGAGGTCTTCTAAATGTAACCTGCAGTCTTTTAACAAACACTGCTTTTCTAATCTTTCCTTCTGCTTTCTAATGCAAGGGACCCCAATATCCCCACTATGAAAGCCTTCTCTTTCAGCAGTACTCAGTGGGTTTTACATCCCAAGCCAGTTCACACCTTCCTCTCTCCTCACATAAGCTGACAATCATGAAACAGTGATCACTCGTCTGTAAAATGCTTCCATTTGCCAGAATTTTAAGCTTGTCAATTCATTCTTCATCTTGCCTATGATTAATGCTGCCCCAGGATCTTTTCTGGATGTTATGACAAAATGTTTGCAAGTCTAGATTTTTCAAGTTGCTTACTAAGAACCATGCCTCCAATTCTAACGTGGACGTTATAGCATTGTAGCTTTATTTCCCTAAAAGTAGAAAAGGCACCCAGTGATTCCCTTGACAGACTTGCTGTTTATATCATGAACCTAGGCTAGTGTTACCCAGGAAAGGTTTGCTGGTAGTGAGATTTGGGGGCCTACATCTGTCGTGTCTAAATGTGCCCAGATGAGGGTTGTACCGTGCAGAAGAGCAGCATTCTCTAAGTATTTGGAGATTCTTCTGATTTAGTGCAAGATGGAGTAGCTCTTGTTTAGCCACCCAGGAGTCTGTGAAGTCAGTGAATCTCGCAGTCAGTGGCCAGTTTGGTTGACTGGTTAATTTGTGTGGTAGGTAGTCAGCCGTATCCCAGCAACCACAATACAAGGTGAAAGGGAATAGCTAGTATTCACATAGATGAGAGGCCGCATGTAGCTTAGGCAGGAGCTACTGCACCTCAGCCGCCATGCCTGCTAAGCATCCCATGCTCTTTGCCAGTTCATCCGTTTGTCCTTCTCTTGTTCTTACACCGTCTTTGTCTTTCACCTTTCCTTCTTCCAGTTCTTGCCTCCTGTTTCTTGTTTGCTTCTGAATCCAAGGCTTGCTGAAAACAGAAACATGGCTACAGCCTATGTGTATTCATACTCTTGACTATCACAGTGACCATAGCCTAACCGTACAATTTGAAGAGTTCTATTTATATCCCCATTATGTCTTGTATATTTGCAATTCAAAGGCCTTGAAGAATGGAAGAAAATGTAGCTAAGCTTGCATTCCTGCTGTGGGATCCAGGCTTTGAAGTTTTACAGTATTTCTTATTCATTCATCCTGGTCTTAACTGGGTCTCAGAACATTTTATAAGCAGTTGATTTTGTTGCTTTTCTTAAACTAGGAAACACATTTAACAAAATGGCAGAGTGGGTGAAGCAGGACAATGAAACAGGGATTTATTATGAGACATGGACGGTCCAGGCCAGCCCAGGAAAAGGGGTGGAGACGTGGTTTGAATCCTACGACTGTTCGAAATTTGTGTTAAGGACGTATGAGAAATTGGCTGAATTTGGAGCAGAATTCAAGAAGATAGAAACAAACTATACAAGAGTATTTCTTTACAGTGGAGAACCTACTTATTTGGGAAATGAAACATCTATTTTTGGGCCAAAAGGAAACAAGACTCTCGCTTCAGTCATAAAAAAATTTTATGACCCCTTCAAACCACGTTTGTCAACCAAAGAATTTCTGTGGAGTCTCTTGAAAGTTTTTGATTCAGTGATTATGCACAGAGAGTTCTACCTGTTTTATAACTTTGAATATTGGTTCCTACCTATGAAATTCCCCTTTGTCAAAATAACATACGAGGAAATCCCTTTGCCTACCAGACGTCCACCCCCTGACTCGTGACACGTTCACTCCACTGCTCTCTCCAGCCACCCGCACCCATTTTCTTCCAGGGCTGTTTTTACACTTGTGTCTATTCCCACTTTTCCTCCTTGGGGCAGGAGGGTGACATGCTTGCTCCTTGTTGGAAGTACAGTACACTGACTGGCATTTCAAGACTCTTGGAAAGAAGCGGAAACCATCATTGTAGTGGCCAAAGTGTTCGAATGCGTTGAGATCTCGATCTTATGGAGAATTGGTTGATCTCAGCTATGGAGGTCTTGATCCCAATGCTGACATTTTTCTGGGGTTCCCTTTTCTGGTACAGTAGTGCTGCTTCTTAGTTGAAGGGCTTTTTGGTTATCTAAAGAATAGTTATTTTTATAGTTATTACAACGTTGGGGTCCAGGTCTAGTCGGCTGCTTTCTATTCACATAACCTTAAGGACTTGTTTGGACTCCACTGCTGGAGCAGTGTGTCTGGACATGGTAAATACAGTATTAAAGAGCAGATTTTCTGGCCACCAATTCAGAATCGGCTGGCAACTAGCTGGCCACTGGCCATTATGATATAAGCAACCCGTACTACTTAAAACCTGTAGATCTGTGTCTTTGCCTCTAAAATGATTCATCTTCTGGGAATGTGGAGATTGAGGGCACCTATGTTGGCACAGGAAGGGCACACTGAATGCATATATGAACTCAGGACTGTTGGGATTAAAAAAGCACAAGCTGTCATGATCTTGCCTGCTGTAGATTACAGGCTGTCAGTTCCTGTGTCTTGGAATCACTGAGACTTTGAGCTGACAGTACATAGTGCTTCAGCAGTTTTTCAGTACAGGTCATCGGAGTATCTGGCTGCAGACATGGCTAGGTGAAATGTACTTCTGACTTCCTGTGTGTGCCCTCTGGTTCTTCACCCACTAACAAGGCTAGCATAGTAGAAGAGGGTACACTTTCCTGGAAAGGATAGGATTTTGTCAAGGACCTTCAATTCACTATGCTTGTATTAGGGGCATTAGACAAGCTCTTAAGGTCCTGTATTTATCAGCTGAACCCATTTTTTTTTCTTTTGTTCTTTTCCCCATTCATAAATCACACTAGCACAATAATGGAAAAAAGTCTGTTTAATATGCAAATGATACTCAATTTCACCTTTAGTGCTTCTTGAGAGGTTAGTACACTATTGTTGAGCTGTCATAAAAAGCCTCATCGTACATATCTGCTGGCCCAGATGTGTTAAGTCAGGGCTTAGCAAGGTTAAGTGACCTGGAATTGTGTTTTCACTCAAGTTATGCAAAATGATGATTCACTGGCTGCTTTTCAGCAGTATTCAGATTGTGGCCTTTAGACCAGTATCTGTGCACCAAATGTTACCGGTCTGTTATTTCTGTTCAGTCTAATAAAAACAAATGACAAAAACCAGGGCTTGAACTTTGTATCTTTGCTCTTATTGGTCTAGGAATTTACATTTTGTTGTTTAAAAGTATAAGCCCGGCAAAGTCAGAGTGACCCCAGATGACTAGCATCCTGTATTGCACTGTTCTGCCTACCACAGAGGTAGACTTGTCCTCACAGAGGGAACGGCTTTCCACTGCCTCCAGTTTATGTACTCACTGTTACAGTGCCAAAGCCAACCCAAAAACGTTGCCTCTTTGACCTGATTGTCTTCAGAATGTGGTATAAGAACCTTCACATTACTAAGTAGTAATCTTCACATTACTACCATCCAGTGGCTAAACTCAGGTAACACTACACCACATCGAGTTACTCCCAGCTGCCCTGAGGTGACAAGCAAAGATTCTTGTATGCAGTATGGCATTTTAAATCACAGACTTTGGTTTGTAGCACAGGGGGCAGGGGACATGCACATGGAACTTGACTTCTAAAACAAGGTTCTACTGTGTTTAAAAAAAAAAAAAAAAGCAAGCATTCTGGGTCTTTGATTGTGGAGATTAGTAAATGAAGAAAGCCCGTGAAAGTACTATAGAGTGAGGTGGCGATGGCAGAGAGGCGTAATTCACGTGATCTCCCAAGACTTGATCAAGCTGTGAAATGTGTTTGTCAAGTGAAAGATAACTTTGAGGTAGAGATGACTCAGAGCATTCTTTGAAATAGTTATCACAATGATATAGGGAAAATGGAATGTCTGATTTTGAAGGCGGCTTTCTGTACTGCTTCGGGTGGGCTTTAAAATTGCAGGGCCTGAACCTCATGGTCACAGAAAATCTCTACTGAGTCAGTGGCCTCTGGGTTCTTGTATATAAACCCAAATGCAATTCATAGGCAACAAGAGGATGAGTTTAGAAAGCAGTTTTATTATAGATTGATAGGTGGGAGCTTAAAAGGAGGCAGAGTTCCTGTGTAGCAGGGTAGATGCTGGGAAATGGGATTACAGGAACTGCTGCTAGTCTAAGCTTTTTATTGTTGTTGCAGCAGAAAAATGGAGGGTGGGGAAGGGAGGAGCCAGACAGTTGGCTCAACCATGAAACGGTCCAGGCATGCTCATTAGGGGGAGATGAGCCTCCCTTCTCGTATCCCTAGCTTTGGCAAGGTCAGAACTGTGCAGCAGGCCAATGACATGTTCAGATTTTAAGTCAAGGAAAATATTTACTTTTGGGGTCTCCTACCCTAAACTGCCTGGCCAGTTTCTTTCTTGATTGCTCTCATCAAAAACAGGGATCTATGAATTGAATTTTGTGACCATTTGAGTTATATGTTTCTATTTCTATGTCAGTTCAAGTTACAAATGTGGAGTGTTTCTTTTAAGAGAAGCTCTATGTTAAAGGTTGAATATTAGTGATTCAGAATAAATATATTCTCAGCCATTAATCTAACAAAATAACAGGTTAACTATCTATGGTTGCAGACAGAAGAGAACAGCTAAAACATGAAATAATTACAATCAGCACTCAGAACTTGTACTCAATAATGGTTCCTTAGAAGAATCAGAAGGAGAAAGTGACAAGTCTCTAATACCTGGGTCAAAGGGCTGAGAGTTAACAGTTGAGTGCTCAGTAAGCTTCGGTGGGACGTGGCTGCTGCATTCACGAATTCACAGCACCTCGATTTGTCTGCCCTAGGTGAGGTGGTCAACACTCCACCAGGATGGGGATGGAGCTCGGGAGGCCACACCCCTTTCTAATAAACTACTGGCAGTTTGCTGGGCAATAGGAGTCATTTTTTCCAGTGGTAGTGCCACTAATTAGCTGCCCATGCTTCAGTAACCTCCCATCCTGCTCATGCACGCAATCTCCAGTTAAACTCAGTGGGTCCCCCCCAAAAAAGACATGAAAGTAGAAGAAAAACTTGCTGAGGAGAAGGGGGTTCAGCAAGAGTGGAAGACAGAGTAACTGGGAGTGAAAATGACCAAAATACATTACATACATAGAGGAAATTGTTTAGGAATAAAAATAAAAATACATTCTTTAGTTTCTCTAAGGTGAAAGTGTGTTTGGTGGTATACTGAATTTAACCCAGGCTCTCACACATAGAAGTGAAGTGTACTACCACTGAGCTATTCTATCTTTACAGCCTCCTTTAACTTTGTGAGATGAAGTCTAAGTTGCCAGGCTGGCCTTCTACTGGAAGCGTGAGTGGGCCTTGAACTGCAATCCTCTGGCTTAGCCTTCTAATAGCTTAAAGGTCTGTTGCACCACAACCAGCCAACTTTTTAAAACAAACACACTTTTATTCACCAGGTAGCTTCATGCTCTTCCAAGTGCCTTCAAGAGTTTCTTCCCTGTTGAAACACTTTTAGGTATTTATACTTTGGGGGGCTGATTATTAATTTCAGGAATAAGCTTTCAGGCTCTGAGGAGTATTTTCTTAAAGGAGTTTGTGGCCAGCAGACAGGTAGGGCTTTTAATATTAAAACTGGTCTCAAATATAAACAGGTTTTGCACAAATAGGTTGCATTAATTTATTTACTGTTTATCAGGGCCTATTTTTAAGATTTTTAAAAAATATATATTTAAATAAGTTAGATTACCATACCAGATTGGACCCGTTTTCTGAAACCTACTGAAGATAGTAGATTAAAATAATTTCTATGATTTAAAAACTATTCTGACTTACATAGATTTCTAATATGACTGGCTATCTTAATGGAAACTCTTTAAAAACATCTATTCTTATGTTTTAATTGTGTGTGGGGGTCTGGGAGTGTGTATGCGTAGTGAATGCAGCTGCCCATGGAGGCCAGAGCTATCAGATCTCCAGGAACTAGATGTGGTGCTGAAACTGCCAACAACAGTATTCACCAGCTTTCAGCCACTGAGCCATCTCCTAGACCCCGAGAGTCACATTTCTAAGTAGAGTATAGCTTTCATTCTGAATACATAAAGAACCTAGCCCCTATTTCTAATCAGGAATCATTTTCATGGTAAATTTCATAGTTATTAGAGCATAAGAACAAATTCAATGTGCCTAATTTTGTCTCTTCATACAAGCCAGTCTAACACTGTGTTTACTCATCAAATAATAGATGTGAAGCTATAATCATACTTTGTAATGTATGTTTGATTAGTTTTTAGTTATAAAAATACAACAGCATTAGTAACTATCTTTATTCTCAAATTGATAAAACCATTTAACATATATTTTACAGTATAAACAAATTAAGTGCTATGCATTTTGCTTATAAAGTGACTTAAAGTATTCAAGCATGTAATTCAATTTGTACAAAAAGTAAGTTTTCAAATAAAGCTTTGGTTAGTAAAACTGATTATATACTGTCAAATCCATTTTCCAAAATTGTTAAAAATAAAATAAAATAAAAAAAATCTAGCACAAGTATTTCCTGTATAGCCAAAATTTCTTACTATTTAGTAAGAGGGAAATATTCTAATAGTTGCTTTTAATGTTGAGCTCTGGCCAGTCTTTTTCTTCTCATCTACATGTGCCTGAAAGAATACCATCACTTTTGAAAAGCATAAATTGTATAGAAAGCCACATTCTGTTTTATTCTCAGGAAGTTCATCTGTTTTTAAGACTGTTAGCTTCCACAACTGTCAGGGTACTTTCTGAAAGTCACACTACTCCAGAGAGCCATTTCAGGTACTGAAGCACTCTGCTGAGGTGAGTCACTTCTCACCTCTCTCAGGAGACACACCTACTGCACTAGTGCTCAGAATCCAAGCTCATACAGTATCCGGAAAAAAAACTATATATAACCAAAACTTAGTACTTTTTACTCTACCAAGTCTAGAATTTACCTTTACTCATATGAAAGTAATATGAAAAGCTACATAACTTAAATAATATAAAATACCAGTTTCAACCAAATTAACAATCACAATACTGCAGATATTTTTCTATTAAAATGTTCCAGTTCACTGAGTAACTTACTCAAAAATTATGAACTTATATATATATATATTCTTTTAAATTTAGTGTTTCTGAACTGTACAGATACTCCTTTTGATTTTTAAAGTTGTATTTATTGTAGCTATGTAATTCCGAAATTAAAGCATAAGCTATCACTAAAATTCACTGTAGATTAATATTCTTTCACGAAAACTGTTCATAAACAATTTATAAAGTTCTACTTTTAATTATTTCAGTTTGGTTTTTAAGTAGGATTTTCATTTAAATTGTGTTAATAGTTAAAACTAGTTTAAACAAAGATTTTTTAAAATGGAGATAAAGCATTCCTTTACATACAATGCTTCAGGCACCACAAACATTAGTAATATAACAGAAAAGAACTCACATGGTTTTAGCATATTACACAGAAAACCTAAGGTTCATACAGAGCTAAATACTACCTCTCTTCTATTCCACTGGTTCATTTAGTTGATCCTGGCTGTGTGTGCCATCCTTAATAACCACTGCAACATTTATCAGTGTTCTAAGAACTCTGATATTTATATCTTAATTTTCAAAACAGCTTCATAACATTTGAAAACATTCAACCAACCTCTTATGAGCTATATCATACATTTCTCTCACAAAATGCTCACTTTCCTGAGCTATATTAAACACCTTATAACAGGTGTATTTATAACTGAAGACCCTAAAATGTCAAGTTTACATTTTTTAAAAAAATGCATAGAGAACATTTCAGAAAACCTATTAGTATACTTCTTAGATATTACAATATACAGATTGTTTCCTTCAGACTATGAACAATCTCATTTTCAGAACTGGATATTACTTTCAAATATGAAACATTTTCTTTTAATTTTTAAACATTTGATTGCGATTAGGCTACAAAAAGGAGTTACCTGACCCAAATTGTAGGTCTTCCAACAAACATCATTCATTAAAGGCTCAAAGATACCAAATGTCTGTGCCACAAAATAGTAGAAATTACATCAGAACTAGAGCAAATAAACTTTTATTATAATACATTTTCTTAAAATTAAGGTGCTGTTTATTCACCATGCCCTATATCATGCAAACCTTACCAAGTAGGCATCATGTCTGGAAACCATACCCTGCCAAGATGCTTAGACACTTCCCAGTGAATCTGCTCCAAACTATACTTTTGGTCAGGAATTAACACTTCTTCCATAATGGATAACTGAGAGAGGCGGCCCCCACACATCTTCACAAACTCAACAAAGGCACTACACGAGACTTCGCATTCCCCCAGCCCAATAGCCGACAAATTTTTACAACGTTCTGCAATTCGAATTAACTCTTCATCAAGGGGCCGTAACCCATTGGCACAGACTACCAGTTCTACTAGTCTTGGGCAGGTCATGCCCACACGGCCAAGCACATCTTTGCTTACTGATCTCCCAAAGTAAAGATGAGTGGCAGGTATTTCATAACGAAAGAATGGGTCAAATTCTTCTTCGTATAAAAAAAAATACATCACTAAGTTCACTTTGGGCGAGTGTTTGATGAAGGCATCCCAGCTGCTCTTCTGAATGGTATGAAAATGCGTCTGTCCCGGGTTCTCACTGACAACATCAATGCGCAAATGTTCTAAGCGAACGTGCTTTTCAGAAGACAGTGCAAGCAACAACTCATCACTTAGCAAATGGTAGTTCAGGGCCAGTTCTCGTAAGCCATGACACTGGTCAGCCACACAAAGAATACCTTGGAGGAAAAAAGAGCCCAATTATTTATATGTTTCTGTACAGTGTATCTGTTCAACTGTTTAATCAAGTGCATGTCCTCTAAAATAGCCGTATTTTACTTTTCACCAATTAATGAATTTTTTTTAAATTTTAGTTGTGATAATGAATTAGAAAATAAGTTACTTACTCGTATTGTTTATAATAGGAAACCAATTCTATATCCTTGTTGCTCATTTATAACTTAGGAAAGCTGTACCTGTCATTTAAAAACTATGCCATAACTAAGTAAGATTTAAACTAGCAATGGACTGTGTCTTTGTTTGTTCCTTACCCAGAACTCAATATGCAGGCCAAGGTTGGCTTCAAACTCATAGTCCTTTGGAGTGCCAGCTGCCACAGTATAAAAAAAAACCCATAACACTAAACTTACAGTAAGAAAAATTCCACACTCAACTGCAAGAGAGACTAGAGGATAGTATTCCAAGTTAAAAATGTAATCCTAATATAAACAGAATACTTACAAAGTAAGAAAAATTCCATTAAATGATTATAGTTTAACTACTAACAGTACTAATAAGCTTGTCAAATTTCTAGGAAATATGAAACTGCACTCTTAAATGAGTCAAAAGTAACCATGTTAATGAAAATGTTATGAGCTTTGACCTATAAGGGAAAACAATTTCTTAAACAGTTCCCATACTCCAGACATATTCACCTAAACTATTATCCTAGCAACAGATGACTTTACCAAAGATCAATATTTGATCTCCAAAGTGAATTTATAGAAGTCTGCCCCAAAATGTCACTCTAAAATAGTCAACAAACAGCCCATTCAATCCAGTTCTTATGTTTAAAAACAGGTAGGACTAACAACACACACACATTTTCATTACTACTTATTTCACAAGTTATGGGAGGTGCTAATTATGTTTACCTACAAATATTCAAAATCTAAGGAACTAAACAGTATTTCTAGTTCCAAGTAGAGATGACTAGCTAAAGACAACAAAGCTAGAATGCAAAAAACAGACTGAAGTTCACGCACTTAACTACTGCTTAAGAAATAGTCAGGCCCATCAATGAAGTACAACTTTACAGCAGGGGATGAAAATGGGGCAATATAATCAGAAAAGGGACAAAGTGACCCACCAAAATAAGACTCAGCACAAGGGGGAGCAAGAGACCTCTTGGTGTCCCCACTTAGTCACTGCAAGTTTCTGTTCTAGGCTACACTTACTTTGAAGTATGCCCTAGCCATGCCAGACAACCGAACCACGTCTCTGCAACATCAAAAAGCCCAATACAAAGAGAAAACATTCAGAAAGCTGCAAAAATGCAAACAAGAGCAGTTGCCACAGCAGCTGCCACAGCCGTAACTCTCAAAACGCCCTTCCCTCAAAGATCCACTCCCTCACCTCTGTGGATCTGGCACGTGATACTCTGCCTATCATTGTATTGTGCTAGATGATACAGCTGGCCTTATGAAATAAATTATATAGATAGTCCTAATCTAATCATGAGCTCTTCTAGAGGCAGTTTACTCTTGGCTAGATACAGAAAAGGAAGTTAAGAGTCAGCACAAATGGGACTCAAAATGTTAACTGCTAGCTTTAAGACAAGCATATTCATGTTAATATGAAATGATTTTTATACATAAACAGGTAAAAATAAACAAATAAGCAGACACTAATAGTGACCATCCACTACCACACAAAACAGTGAGTGAGAAAAGGACAGGTCAGCTCAACAACCTCAAAAACACAAACTCACCCACAATATGAGAGTGAATGCAAGTGGATTTTTTTCCTGGAGCTTCCAGATCAAAAGTCCAGCCTGATAGACAGACTTTGGCCAAAGACCCTAAGCACAGAAGCCATCTGAGATCTGCCTACAACTCTGCCTTACAAAATTGTGGAACTGATAAGCAGGTATTAGTATAAGCTATTGCATATGTAATTGGCTGTGCAGCCAGAGACAACTAATGCACTGATTATAACAGCATAACAGCATAATGACAAACACAAGTCAATAATAAAAAGACAATTTCAAAAATAAGCAAAGGAAAAAATAAGCAAAGCAAAAACCCAAACAGACATTTTTCCAAGAAGATATACAAATGGCCACTAAGCACATGAAAAAAAGTCATCAAATAGCAGGGCATGGTAGCACATGCTTTAATTCCAGCACTCAGGAAGCAGCAGGAGGTTCATCTCTGAGAGTTCAAGGTCAGCCTAATCTATGTATTGATTTCTAGGCCAGCCAAGAAATCTCAGCCAACTGAGAACCTGTCCAAAACAACAACAAAATTACCAAGAAAATGCATCTAAGCATTATAGTTCATGCATGTAATCCTGGGAACTGGAAGCTGAGGCAGGAGGATCACCATGAGGTGAAAGCTAACCTGGGTTATATAGTGAGTTCCAAGAGTGAGAGAGGTCCTGAAAGGGTAGCAGTAGGGATGGGATGGGATGTGTGTGTGTGCAAATCAAAACCACAATGATACTAGTACATACCAACTAGGATGGGTATAATAAAGATAAAAAGCATTAATAAAGATGTACAAAAGAAATGTACAATGGCAATTCTCTACCTTTATCCTGTATTTTGGGTTTAATCATTTTTGCTCTGGAAAATCCTCCCTAACATCTTTGGAACTCCCAGAGTATTTCTTTGTCTAATGATTTGCCACCTCTTGTTGCTCTAGAAACCTAACTATCCTAGAACCAGTGTTTGACATGGAGAACAGTTCCTCAAGTAGGTAACAGCTACTACATGACTGGGCAACCCTGTTACTAGCTATACACCAAGAGAACCAATATGACCACACAAAGTATGTGAATTTTTATATAAGCATTATCTGTTTTACTCAAAAGGTAGACAACAACCCAAATTATCCACCAACTGATCAACAATAAATGTGCCATAAACATATAATGGATACTACACAGCAACAATAAGGAATAATATTTTAATTAATTATACAGTACAAACAAGCTTGAAAACATGCTAAGTAACAGAAACCAGACACACACACACACACACACACACACACACACACACACACACACACACACGAGATATAATTTCATGTATAGGAAATTTGTATAGACAAATTACAGAAAAAGAAAATGCAACAGGGTGTGATAGCCATGCCTCTTTTTGCTCATATTAATAGTGTTCTAAGATTCATAGTGATGATGATGTATACACTACTCAGTCAGCACACGAAAGGCCAATAAATTGTCTATTTTACATAAACTATAAATTACATGGTTCATAAATCCCCTTTCAATAAAAGTCTTACAATGATGATCTATTGATAAGTAGGTTAAAAAAAAATTAAAGAATTTTTCACAAGGCACCGTGTACTAACTACACTGGAAGGTCAAACCAAAGAACTCCAGCTCCTTAGTGCTCACAGCTCATAGGACATGTGAGTGATGAACCAACAAGATAGGTGGAGGCCAGGATACAGAGGACCTTGAACACTATAAAGCTATAGGAGACTGATCTCAGCCTCACAACAGATAATAAAATGTGATCAAGGTCACACAGAAAACAGCTGCCAAAGCCTGCTAGTCCCTCCTCAGTTTCTATTTTGGAATGCTTTCAGTGGTTATCTAGAAGAGGCTGAGACAACTAGGTAAATACAACAGTGGGCCAGCTATTCCCATCACTAAGACCCTCCTTGTGGGTGATCTGGGAGAACAAAGTGTTCTCCATTCATCAGTGAGTCATTTCTTTGGGGGAATCCCAATCATTTGTTATGGAAAGAAAGTAAAACAAACACAAACACACACAGAAAGACTTTACTGAACAACACAGCTAAAGACAGGGCGGGATTTCAAAAGTAGGAGTCAGCAATGAAGTGTCAGCAAGTATGAAAATCATGTTTGCACCTACTTGTCAGTACAAATCACCTTCATTTAAATAATTCTACATAAAAGTAGTTGGAAAGACCTTTTATAATGTTATTTCTAAATTTAAGTTTTAAAGAGCATTCTCTCAAAAAGGCAATCAGACTTCCACACACCTCTTCCTCTCTAATACTGAGAATTATGTGACTGTTCTGACCCAAACACCTGGAGCTCAGTTACAGTTAGCAATAAGCAGATCTTAGAGCGTTGCCTTGTGGTTTGAATGTGAAATGTCCCTCATAAACTCATGTTGGAACATCTGGTCCCCAGCTGTTAGTGCTGCTTTGGAAGGCTATGGAACTTTCAGGACTGGAGCCTGGTTGGCAGAAATGAGCCACTGGGGTAAGTAAGGCCTAAGGTTTTAACAGATGGGCCCCATTTCCCCTATGCTTCCAAACTGCAGACGATGCAATGAGACCAGCTACCGCCCGCTCCTGCACTGTACCTTCCTCACCATATTCACCAGAACCCTCAAACTGTGAGCCAAACTAAAACTCTTCATTCATCCTTAAGCCACTTTTATCAGATATTCTGCCCCAGCAATGAGTAGCTAATAAGCTCTCCCTTATTTTATTTATCCACTCTCGAGCACATAGTATACTCAATTTGCTACATAAAATGCTTAGAATATAGGATGAAAGTCAGTCTAAGCTGGATTACTGCAGCTATCCTATTGTTATCAGGACTCTGAATATTTTTATGTGGAAGAAGATACGGTTTGTTAATTCATGTACAAGTTCATTGACAGAATTACTAAACAACCATTTTTAATTTGAAAAACAACATAGTTTACTAAAATGTGTCTGGTAAAGACATGACATACCTGCTGGAGAGACATGAGGACAGCTGCTCATTTTTAGCAGCTTGAGTGTGTCACTGTTGTTGGCCACTAGCACTTTAAGGGATGGATCATCTACTGGGGTGTCATCTATCTTAAGTGAGGACAGGGATTTGGAGTTTACAAACACAACTGTCAGTGCAGAGATAAAGTGAGACTGAAAGACAAAAGATTAAAACACTGTTTCAGTTCTTTAGAAATGACATCTTAGGAGGTTTCCTTACAAAATAGTAGGTAGGTATAGCTCTCTGCACCCTAATAAGGAATTTCAAAACTGTTAAAAGGCAGCACCCCGCACAAAGTTACCAAAGTATAGTCAAAGAGGGGACTAATTTCCAACTCTGAGAAAAGCCTTTTGTACCTGTGGAAAAAAATGTCACTTCAAGCCCCAGAATATTTCTAAATCCCAGCATCCTCAGTGAGGCCAAAGAGGAAGCCTGGGCCCTGAGTCTCTCAAACACATCCCCACCCCTGGGAGCTAACGTCTGTACACTGCACCACACAGGAAAGAGCACAAACACAGAACCTAGCGGCACACCATCAGGACTGACGTCATCATCTCAAGGTTGTAACTCAACTGAACCAATTTTAAAACAACCAGAGTAACTGAAAAACCCCAAGTTTATAACTCCTCTCAAAACGTATCTAAAAGATTCTCAAGACTTGATTTTAATGTATTTTACTTATAAACATTACAGGTACCTTTTAACTGCTAATATACATCAATCTATTGAACAGATCTGATCAAAAGGAATTCTTATGGAAACAAGAATTACAGCACATTTAAAATTCATGGCTTTGAATCAGAGCTGAGATAAACTATAATCAATGGGCAAATCCTTTGGGGGAGGAAAGAAAGGCCAATACACACTTCCACACGTCTAGAGAACCAACTTCACCTGAGCCCCCCTGTCTAAATTCTCCACAGCAGTGTCAGAGGGCGAAGTCACGCTAACAGACAATGAAGTACAAGGAAGTACCACCTCCTTGGTCACAATCCTTAACTTCCTGTGTCTAAACTGATTTCTGAAATTCTGATTAAAAAACCTATGCATTAACATCACAGTATCTTCATAACAAACTCAACTACATCGTCCATGGTTACAGTTCTTTTTTAGTAAGCCCATGACCACAGGCTAACTTCTTTCCTCATTGTCCTGATTTAGCTATGGTCACACACATTTCTTCTATTTTCTCTTCTGTTCAAGATAGCCAAAATATAGGAACATCTTATTTCAATCTTTTCTTAAAAAAAAAAAAAAAAAAAGGAAGGAAGAAAAAAGAAAAGAAAAAGCAAAAAGGGCAATAAGCATCTGAGGCAGTTCCGGCTACATCAACATTTCTTAAATTAGCATTACAAACATGAAAACTGAGAGCCACGGATGATTAAAAAAAATCAAATTATATTCAATACACTTCATAATATGGTTTATTCTATATATACTGTATCTTAAAAATACATTAAAACGGGTACATAAAATATCAACTCAGAGCATTTCCTTCCCCATGAGGCTTGAAGAAGACGGCATTACACTGTAACTCATTTCTTAGCCAAGGCCCTTGGGCAGCCTCTGGACTGTCTGCAGAAGACTTGGCTTCAACCAAATTTAGAACAGGAGTAAGAGTCCAAAATCTGTGCACAGCTAGAGCCAAGCCCCCGGGACTTGACTCCGGTACTTAAAAGTCTTAAATGTTGAACAGATTCTCTGCTCCATCTTCCTTCTTTATTCATGAGAAAGCAATCTATCTCAAAATGTACATAATTAATGAAACTTAAATCAAATAGAGGTTTTGAAACAACAGTATTTCATTTGTTTCTGCTACTCAATTGGATCAATCACCTACTGGTTATAATTCACATTGAATATTCCTTCCTGAATCACTCTAGTAAAATGAACTGTGAGGTGAGTCTACATTATTTGGGTGCTGGAAAAAATGGCTCATCAGTTCAGCACACTGGCTGCTCTTCCACAGGACCCAGGTTCAGTTCCCGACACCCATGTGGCAACTCACAACTCTCTGCAACTCCAATTCTTGGGATCCAATGTGCTCTTCGGGCCTCCATGGATACAAGGCACATAAATGGCACCCATACTTACATGCAGGCAAAACACTCAAATACATAGAATAAAAATTAGTAATCTTTTTTTTTTTTTTTTTTTTTTAACTCACACATCCTATTTTACTTTGTGGTATACTTTAAAAAAACATCTGGGGATGCAGCTCAGTGGTAGAACACTGGTAAGACCACAGGTATGACTCTCAGCAACACACATACACACGCACGCACACACACACACTACTGGATACTAACCTACTAAGCATTAGCAAACTAGAATGCAGCTTTTACCAATTACCCTTTCTCAGAAGGTGTTCTGATAATTTTTCTGTTTCAAAGAGAAGAGTTGTGGGCTGGTAAGATCATTCAACTGGTAAGAGCACTTGCCACCAAGCCAGTTCAAACCCTGGAACCCACACGGTAGGAGGAGAAGTGACCCCTGTAAGCTGTCCCCTGACCTTCACATATGTATGTACACACACTAACTCAATGTAAAAAAAAAAAAGTTTTAAAAAGAATAGTTGTATAGTCGAGACTATTCTTTAATTATGTATAGGACTAACACAAACAGTTCAACCCTCACAAGAATAATGGTCTGAAATAAAATCTGTAAGATAATTCAAGGTATACTGACATTAACTTTGTTTAAAAATACTCTTTTCAGTACATTTACATGATAAGCAGGCTCTCCTTGCTCAATACTGGCATTCTCTACTTCTGACTTTTCATTGTAACAGCCTGTTCTAAGGCTCAGAAAGAAGCGTCTGTGGCTCTCTTTTTCCTAATATATTAGTCTCAGCTTCTCTTCTTTCTTTTAGCACCTCCACTACCTAGACAATCTTCTGTAAATTCACCTGTTCTTTAACTGTTCCCTCCAAGAACAAAGAAATGCTTACCAGTGTATTTTACTGCTGCTGGAGCAATGGCTCAGCAGTTAAAAGTACTTGCTGCTCTTGCAAAGGACTTAGGTTTGGTTACCAGGACCCACATGACAGCTCCTAACTGCCTGCAACTCCAGTTCCAGGGGATCTGACACCCTCTTTTGGCCTCCCCAGGCATCAGACACACATGAGGTGCACATACATACATGCAAACAGAACACTCATACACATGAAAAAAATTTTTTTGTTTGTTTTTTCAAGACTGGGTCTATGTAGCAGTCCTGCCTGTCATGGAACTAACTTAGACCCAGCTGGCCTCTCATTAAAAACTCTTTAAAGGCGTATTGCAAATACTGTTTTTAACACTGTAAACAGTGAGCACATCTCCACTACACATACTGCTCTGCCATCCTCTCACTGTCAATACTAACAATTCTGGGCTTTCACTGGACTCCCCTGCAGAAGGAACTAAAACAAAAGCAGTACATACCTTTGGTAGATCCATAAAGCTTGGCCGGGCAGTTGAAATAAGTCCAAGTGTTTTTAGAGAGCAGTTCACAAGCTGCGATAATATATCACAAGCTGCTTCAGCTGACTCTTTGCTGCTGTCCACCTTAGAAAGAAAACATGTCTTACTCATGTAATATATTTTATAAAAGCAAGAAATACAGTTATTAATGCAGTGCATTATCATTTAAAGGACATTCATCTTTAATCATCTCTCCTCCATAACCTCAGTCTAATTTTCACAACAGAGTTCATTACAATTCATATGTATATTTATTTATTCACTGCTGAAAGACTAAGTTGATTTATTCCAAACAACACATGTAAGCAGTGTCTATGATGAACTGTTTCAGGGCTCCTGAAGAAACTAATGTCATTGAGAATTTTCAGATGAATCACACAATCTGAACTTCTTCAGTGTTTGGAATAGAAAGATGCATTAGAGTAAAATAAGGGTGTCCAACTAAACAAGCATACAATAAACTGAACCAAAATAGAGGTAGCTGCTCTTATATATTCTGCTTAGATATTTCCTGAAGAAAAGGATAATATGACCAAACACCAACCCCTGGAAGGGATAAAAGTTAGTTTTTCTCTAGACTAAAACTGTTAAATACCATTATTTTATTTCCAAATACATTTGTGTATTTTACTGCATCCCACAGGACTCTTAAATGCTATCGTGTGTGAAAGTAATGTAACTAACTGTAGTTCTCAAAATGTGGTTCCCAGACCACATGGAAATCATCTGAGTACTGAAGACACTCAAATTCGTATGCTTAAACCAAACCATCTGAATTAGAAAGTTTGTGAGTGGGACCGCGCAAGCTCTGCCTTTACATGTCCCCTGGTGAGTCTACTGAGCAGTCTGAGGAGCATTTGTTGGACTAATAACCCTGACTCTAAGTTTTATTCAGCCTATACTGTCCACTTAACTATTATCGGAGAGGCCAGAATAATCCTAGCAATGTGCTTGCTTTCTCAATTAGAAATTACTTCCTCAGACAAACACCCCTAACAAAAAAGTTAAACTCAAGCGCAAATGGTTTTACGAGTTACGTAAGTTGGACAGACTAAACCCAAGGACCCAGCCAACCCACTACACTGAATGGTCTTTATGATCTCCAGCTCTTCTTCCTACAGCAGCTGCCATTACAACACTAAGGAGGGTCAAAGGTCAAGGCTGACTAAAAGCCAAGGGAAAGCGCTATAGGCTTCCTCTCTGGAGGGTTGGGGAGGAGTTCCTCACTTCTGTTTGCTTGAACCCTATCCCATGTCAAACAAACAACACACTCAATTGGATTTTCAGGTAAATAAACAACAATTTGTACCAGTGCGTCCCATTGTCTAGGATGCATTTACACTAAAAATTATCAATGAAATCTAGTAAACTTTAATTAACTAGGCATCTTTTTTTTTACTTCTTGAAATAAGGTCTAGCTAAATATCTCTGGCTAGTCTTGAATTCACTCTGTAGCCCAGGCTGGTCTTAACAGGTATCCTGTTTGGTTTATTTTTTTCTTTTCTTTTCTTTTTGGCTATAACTGGCACTCCTATTCCCAGTGACCTAGTACTTTTATGACCAGGTTCTCCTATCTTAGAAGGATGATGGCATTAGTGACAGCATGAAGGTCTGTTAAGACCACAGCTTGGTACAGATTTAATCTGGCCCCTTTAGCAAATAGCAAACAGAGGCAAATCCGGCAATTCTATGCTTTTACTGCTGTTTTTGGGGTTTCGTTTTTAACATTTTTAAGAGAGAAGGCCTTACTATATATAGC
The DNA here is from genome assembly GCF_049852395.1 of Peromyscus maniculatus bairdii. NCBI lineage: Eukaryota > Metazoa > Chordata > Mammalia > Rodentia > Cricetidae > Peromyscus > Peromyscus maniculatus. The sequence continues at coordinate 100,697,807 of NC_134860.1, forward strand.
CCAGGAAGCCTCAAATTGTTGATTCTCCTTCCTAAGACTCCCCAGTCCTAGAGTAACATGTGTGAGTCACCACACAGGGCACATTTTCATCTTTTAACAATAATTATCAATTGTTCAAGAAAAAAAAATTAGTGTCAGGGATTCAGTAAGCATCCCATAGTTCTTTATTCATCTCCAAAATACAACTTGATAAACCCTTGTTCTCACACAAGCTACTATGATTTCGTATAATACTCTTCAAATCTCAAAATGCCATCTTCCTTCATTCATCTCACCATTACATGAGTTCTTATGTGTCCCTTCTAACACTGAAATGAAGCAAACGGCTCTTACATTTCTCCATGCATCCTCTTCTGTTTCCCTTTAAAATATACTCAAACTCATTAGTTTCTATACCACCTTTAGATTTAAAGTTGTTTTCTTTTTAAATAAAAATGTATCAAAATAAAAAACACTTGCTGGGGTGGTAGGGTGTATGCCTTTAATCCCAGCACTCCAGAGACAGGAAGATCTCTTGTAGAGGCCAGCCTGGTCTACAGTGAGTTCCAGATCAGCCAGGGCTACACAGAGAAACCCTGTCTTGAAAAACAAAATGAAACAAAAGCAATACTCACTAGTAGATAGAGATAGCAAGTAAGTTCTGCTCAATAATCATGCCCTAGTGCAGTGGTTCCCAACGCCCCTAATGCTGCCACACTCTAACAGCTCCTCATGTTGTGCGGACCTCCAATCATAAAATCATTTCACTGCTACTTCGTAACTGTAATTTTGATACTGTTATGAATTGTCATACACATATCTAATAAGGAGGATATCTGATGTGTGACTCGCAAAGAGGTCACAACCCAGAGGCTGAGGACCATTGCCTTAATGTTTGTTGCACATTTCTCTTTCCTCAAATTTGTTGCCAACTGATCATTTAAAACTTAAAACTTCAGTCAATTTATGCTTACTTAGTAGCTGCTTTTGCTCTTTTAAGTAATTAATTATAAAGGAGTATTTTAGTTCCAGCAAATATTAAAAATTATTTTCAATGGCTTCTAAGGGTGCAATAATTTTAAAACTTCAAGCATTTTTCCTAAAAAGTCAAATATTTTAACGACATAAAAAGTTGTACTGGTTAGGACATTAAAGCCATGAAAAACGCTTTTACTTTTTAACAGAAGGAGTTAAATAAAGTATTACCTTGAAGCTGACATACTGTAGATGGTTTGAATGCCTTTTAATAATCTGTTTGATCAGCTCTGGATGTGTAGCTTTCAAGTAAGATGTAGCTGGCTGATTCAGTTCAAATTCAAAGCATCTCCACAAGTCAGGCATGTGAAATACCTGATTCCAGTTCCGGCACACTTGTGAAGCATGGGCCCGGTCAAGAAGGGGCAAATACTTAAACACTTGGAGGATAATGTCCTGCAGGAGGTTGCCCCAATCACAAGGTTGAGAACACTCATGTGCAGTCCTCAATTTCTTAGGTTCCTCTGCAGTGCCTTCTTCGGGTGAGTCAAGGTCACTATCTCTTCCTCCTCGTTTCATCCTATTTAGAAAAATCCATCAATTTTTTCCTGTCCTATTTAACTTTTAATCACAAATTCATTTTTCGTCCCTGAGACGTATTTGTATTTGGACAGTTAAACAGCAATATGCACAAAGAACTAAACCAACAATTCAAGGAGAATATAAAAATACAATGAAAAGTGCTGGTGGAGATGAATATTCTTGAGGTGATTTCAAACATTTACATTTAAACACTACTTATAACCTAAGTAAACCACAAATTTGTAACTCAAGAGTTGTAGTCAACTTCTTAAAGTGACTATAAAAGAGCCCATAGTGATACTTTCCAATTTCTGCAGTCACCCAAAGATTTTATTTTAGTTCTTAAATCTGAGGTGGATCAAGGACCCCACAAACCTCTAGAGGATGCAAGGTAAGGAGTCAACAGACCTGCACTGAATAGCCTGTGACATGTGCTATTACTGCTACACATATCCAACCTGTGCTTAATGTAAGTAAACCTGGGCTGAGAGTATAGCTCTATGTTAAAGACCTTGTCGTAAATACTCCAGGCCTGTGCTCAACCTTAGCAGCATAAAATAGATTAACTAATTAAAGCAGTCTACGTTGACTATATGTTGTTTTAGTGGGAATGTTGTTTCTTCCCCCAAAACACGTCTGTCACTCTTCCTGTTTTTGTCTTTTAAATGACACCTCCATGTCCTTTCTACACATTCTTACCCACTTTATTCCATGTGTTTCTTGGAAGGATGGTCTGCTCACGGCAAACAGTACTATGAGCTCTAAGACCAAGCTCCCTGGGTTTTTAATCTTGGCCCTACTTCTTACTTGTTCTATGGCTTTGGGTCAGAGGCTTCAGTTTGTAAAAACGGTGATCTTAAGATACAGGGTTCTTGTGAGGAATGAAATATCAGGGCTTTTGAAAGGAGAGCCAATTGATCTCTTGTTTAGAAAAACAGCCCAGAATGAAAGCCATGGCACAACTCAGTAGAAAAAGAGTGACCCCCTCACACATACACAATGTGAACAACAACTTTACTTTCAAATAAGGGGTCAGGGAGTGGTGGTGCAGACAAACACTGGAAAATAGTGAACAATGGGCCCAAGTGGGATTACGTTTTTCCCCCAATATGCTTTTTTCTTTCTACATTGTATACAGTTATTTCTATTCATTATAGTATAATCAAAATTCTAAAGGACACATTTTGATTTGTTAGTTGACCAAGTACATTGTACTCTGCACTAACATGGACCACTTGCCGGTACTGTGATGGAGTCTAGGCCCTACAATGCTTTGTTTCTAGAGAGCAATTCTGACAAGGCACTGGTCCAAACAAGACTCAAAAGGATACCTTGTGACTCCAACTAACTTGTGACAGTCAGCACATAAGACTTTCTCAATCCTCTGTGCAATGAAGGGTGTGCACATGTACAGACTTTCTCTTCTAGCAGCTGGCAGAATCTGTGAAGGAGGACTGAGGGCGGAGAGGGAACAGGAGAGTGGGGCACAATCTTCTGTCGCGTCAGTCCAGGAGGCCGTAACAGAAGAACTATCTGTTCTTCATTGCCCCTGCACCTGACTATCCGTGTTCACACACACACACACACACACACACACACACACACACACACACACACACACACACACGGAAGGACTTATTCTTGAGGAGAAAGAGAGTCCAGAAAACAAAACGAGAGAGGTGACAAGATGGCTTTATGCAAGAGTCAAACTTATTTATGAATCCAAAAATAGATTCTGTAGGTGTGTTCGGAGAAAGGTTAGAATAATCCACAGGGCCATCTTAAAAAACAATTAATAAAAATGTCCCACTAGAGGTTAACCTGTCATTATGACCCATTTTCCCACTTTAACTTCTCCTGAAGGTTTAACTTTAATTTTAGCATTTCAATTTGGGTCAAAGAACAAAGAGGTTGCTACCAAGGACTTAGACTTTATTACCTAAATCTACTCAGATTCCACCAAGAATGAAACAGTGTTTCTACGTCCACACAGGACGCTCTGCTGCTTCTGGAGAAATCTCCTCAATCCAGAACTTCAAGTAGAAATAGTTCGTTTACTGGCAAGTATACACATTCAAAACCAAAACTAATGGCAGCCTTACAATAATTTAACAATGCAATACCCTGTTAATCCTCAGTTTATACAATTTTTATTTGAGGCAGGATCTTGGTATGTGAGCCTGACTAGCCTTGAAATCAGAGATCCACTGCTTCTGCCTCCCAACACAGTCCTATTCTAAATCAAGTGTATTTCAATACAGCTCCAAGTTTGGGAGGGAGTCAGAGAGGACAATATAAAATTATTCAACATTAAGGAACAGTATCCTAAATACTGTTTTTCATCTAAACATAAACTGAATACATGGATCACCAAAGTACAAGTACTTAGTAGTTTATGAACAGCTAAAGTCTATGCACTGTCAAAGGCATTATGAAGTTAATGTCAAAATCTTATGAAGCAATACATAAACAAAAGGCCCAATGCTAAAATGCCCTATGTACTGTTCTCATTTAGCTGTGAAAATAACATTAGTGAATGAACACCTAACAAAGTTTGAAATACCATTTTTCAAAGTTGCTTCAAAACTTCCAAAGCTTTTTAACTATCCACACATGAAGCTCTGCTGTATAGAAAGTTGAACAATTCAGAGCATTCACTAGTATACAACTAATTTACAGCAATGGTTTCTACACTGTTGACTGCTGGTGAAGAGAAAGTGCCTTTTATATTAACAGGAGGAAGGAGTGTGGCGGACCGAAACAGGTCAGTAAATATCAATGAGATTTTCTAGCACAGAAAACCTGGGCTCTGGCAGTTTTGATTTATTGGAGTGTTTCAGGAACCCAAAGACTACAACCACGGCGGCAGGAATGTTTTCTGGTATTTATATCAAGTGCCAAAGAAGCACTCTGATGAAGGAAGCCTACCGACTGGTTGAGCAGCACCAGTAATTAGTGAGCTAGTCAAACATTCCATACACAGAAACCACGAGTCCAAGTTTTCTCACTGTCTTAAACACTGACATATACTGGGCATGAGGTCATTAAAAGACCCTACTTGCACTTGAGCTTTCAAAGTTCTGAAAGGCCGGTTCTGGCATTGCATTTTTCATCATGTCCTATGCTTTGCTCTGGACAGAAGGAAACCTAACACAGTCTTTGGCTGAAATACAAGAACTGAACAAAGTGAAAGAGATTAACTCTCAGAACGTTGCGAGCACAGAGGAGATACAGGTAACCAGGAATGGCCATGTAGACAGACAGAACCGGGAGTGAGCAGACAGATAACCCGGACTGGGTTAGAGTTTAGAGTTGCAGATGTTTTTATAAAGAGTTCGGGGATATTTTGAAAGTTACCCTTTTCACGTAAAAACAAACAAACAAACCTAAAACACCCGGGCCACCGGAACAGACCCCAACAGCAACAAAAGCTCCTCCCGCTCTCGCTCACCTCTCGGCTTGGAGATGCACCGACCCAGCTGCTTCCGGGTGCCGGTCTGCAGCTCAGCCTGAGCGGCTGCACCTACTACCTAAACTTGGCCAAGTTCTCCACTTGGCCGCTCAGCGCAGGCGCTGCCACCTCCCCGGCTGGCCTGGCTTTCTCGGACACTTTTTCTACGCCCTCCCCCGGCTTTTCCAGCCCCCGCACCCCGCGTTGCCCAGGGCGAGCCCGGCGGCGGCCAGTGTCACCCGGCCCCGCCACGCGCGGCCGCCGCGCACACGCGCACCACGCCTTGTTGACATGTCCTGAGGTTCCGGGCGCGCCCCCGCGCGCGCGCCCCCGGCCGCCGCCGGCCTCCCCGCCCGCTCTCCGGAAGCTGTGGTCCCCGAACCTCCGCCGTACCTGCTGCCGGGGGCGGCTTCCCCCACACACCACCCCGGGCTGCGCGGGCGGCGGCGGCGGCGGTTCCCGCGGCTCCCGCGGCTCTCACATGAGGCCTCCCGGGGCCCCCTCTCCGCGCTCCCGCCGTCGCGGCCCCCCGCGCTCCGCCCGCATCCGAGACGCTGGTCCCGCGGCGGGCGCCGACGCGGCTCCACCTTTGCGGCTCCGGCCGGCCGGCCGGGGCTGGAGGACGGATGGAGGCGGTGGTGGCTGAAGCTCCCCTTCTCGGTCCCGCGCAGGCGGCGTCCTTCGCCTCGGCACCTCCTCGTCGCCGCCTGGAGACGCCCAGGGCGAGCAGCGGCGGCCACCAGCAGCGCGCTCCGGGAGCCTCGGCCCGGGCTTCAGGATCCAAGATGGCGCCCGGGGCTCGCGGGCGCGCGCTTGGCCCTGCGCGTCTCCGCCCGAGGGGGAGAGGCGGGCGCGCGGCCTCGGGGTGGGCGGGGTCGGGGCGGGCGCGCGGCCTCGGGGGGGCGGGGCCGGGGGCGGGAGCGCGGCCTCGGGGCGTGGGTGGGGTGAGCGGGGGCGGGGCCGGGGCGGGGGCGCGACCTCTGGGGGGCGGGGCCGGGGGCGGGAGCGCGCGCCGGAACCGGGGCGGGGCCCCGGCCTCCCGGACGGTCCCGGGAGTTTTGTTTAGGGGCGGGACGTGGGCGGGCTGGAGCCAACCAACCAGTGGCGCTGGCTTTTCTCAGGGTTAAAATCGGAAAGTGTTGGGTGGCGGAACCCCGCCGGGCGGAAAAGGAGGGAGTGTCAACAACCTCGAGAGGAGACCCCACCCCTCCCGGACGTCAACATCAGCTGACGGCGAGCCACCTCCGCGGGGAGGGCGCGGCCTAGGAGTGCCTGCAGGAAAAATCAGCGCGCTGAACGCTGCGATTACGAACGCTGCGATTTAAATACTGGCCTTTCCACTATTTTCCCAAGCTATTCTTAATGATTCATGGAACCTTGAAGTCTGAGAATGTTTTTCCTAAAGCACACACGGGGAGTGTCAAGAAGCAGACAGCTAGTTACAAGAAAACCCCTGGTGGAGCGTTTTGCAAATGAAGGCGTCTTTTAAATGCCACCTGTTTGACGTGTTTAAAAAGTTTGGACTTGGTGAGACTGGGTTTTCTTAAAATGAGAAATGTTCACAGCTGCAAAATCTTAAAAGTTAGCTGTATACCGTGCCTTCGGCTCTGTGTGTTACTTTTCCAAAGCAAGTAACCCTACCCCTCTCTTTCTGACCTCCTCTCTCTTCCCCCTCCTGTCCTCCTCCTCTTTCTCCTTTTCTTTAATCAGGGTCTCATTTTGTAGGTTTGGCTGGCTTGGAACTCGCAGCGATCGGCCAGCTTCTGTCCACCCAGTGCCAACACTGGAGGAATGTGCCACCATGGCCAGAAAAAAACAGACTGAATTTTAAAATGCTTTTATGTATTTGTTTTGTTATTTTTTAATTTTATAAACTTTATTTTCATTTAGTTGTAGGTGTGTGTGTGTGTGTGTGTGTGTGTATGTATACTGCCCATGAAGTCCAGAAGGGATTTTGGATTTCTTGGAGCTGGAGTTACAGGCAGGTGTGAGCCACTAGTCCAGGTGCTGGGAACTGAACTAAGGCCAGCTGGAAGAACAGTAAGCACTCTTTTTTTTTTTTTTTTTTGGTTTTTCGAGACAGGGTTTCTCTGCGTAGCTTTGTGCCTTTTCTGCAACTCACTTGGTAGCCCAGGCTGGCCTCGAACTCACAGAGATCCGCCTGCCTCTGCCTCCCGAGTGCTAGGATTAAAGATGTGCACCACCACCACCCGGCACAGTAAGCACTCTTAACTGCTAAGCTGTCTTTTCAGCCAAAAGCACATACTTCTATTGGAAAAAACAAACAACTACAACAAAAAATTGTAGTCACAAGAACAAGTTCTGTCACACACAGTGTAAGACCATAAGCATGGCAGTGTCACTATACATAACGATATTGTATATTGTGCATTTAAACAAACTAGAAAGGAGTTTTAACCAGAAAAAAAAAATGCTTGAGGAGTTAGAATGATTAACCTGATTTAAACATTAAACAACATAAACATGAACTGATGGGTGCTGGCAGCCATGTCAGTGGAGCAGCAGGTGGCAATTGAAGTTCAAGGTGTCAGCCCACCAGGAGGCAACTCCGTGATGGGTGAATCTTGGAGAGACAAGGCCTAGAGACCACCCCTGAATGTCTTTGCTTCTGCTGTGCCTTTACATGTTTGCTGCTGCTGTCTTTCTCTGGTATCTGGAATGGTGGGAATGGGTGTGGGAGATCCCCACTGCCTATACTGTAGTATGTTTATCTCATGGAAACATCCCCGTCTACTGGGCACTTTTACCTGTGGATTATTATGAAGATGATTCTTTCCTAAGCTGTACTGTCTAATTGATGATAATAATGTTAGTTTAAATAGTTTTGATGAATTTAAATAAATACAAGGAAGTGTCACACAACTAGAACACATGAGTTTCTTTTGAGGAGCCATATAGACTGTGGCTTAGGTTAATTATTAAGAAAATCAACTGAGTCCTAGTTAAATTCTTTTAGCCTTAATGTTGGGAGATGTGTTCACAGGTTTTGGAATGTATCACAGCTGAAACAAAGCTTTGAAAATAACTTTAAGATGTTTTTGTCAAATAGCTTTGAGGTGTCAAGTAGCAAGAAGATAATCTAAAGTTTTAGAAAGACACACAGTTGAATGCAGAACTCTTTAAGGTCAGGGAACAAGAGCAAAGTGGCCCCATTATTACTACCTGACCCACTTTCTTGCTAGGATTGGTTGATGACCAAAGAGGATGGTTAATTCCTTATACTCACTTCTGCCCTCAATCTCCTGATATAAAAAACCATTAATGAGTGTGTATTCACCCTAAAGATTTAAAGTAGAGCTGATTCCTTTTAATGTATAAAAGTTTAGGTTTGTGATTCCTTTAAGATTCCTTACAAGATTACCTTTCAAGATAAGTAATAAAGTAATCGGCCCTTTCTTTGTAACTGCAAAATGCAGCCTGCCAGTAAAAGACCTGACTGGGTAAGAATAGCTTGCTTGCCTACATGGTTAATTTATAACCAGTTGTTTGGGTATGAATGTATGTGGGTTCTTGGGATAATTTGTTTTTCACCTGTAATACGTAAAATGTTTAATGATGTAAGGGATATGAAAAACATGCTGTTTTTTACTTGTATTCATTCACTTGAAAAACAGAATGTAACCACATTGTAATTTTTATATTGCCTGAAAGATTTTGCTGAGGTATATAAGCTGTAAGAGAAAGAATAGAGATAGAAATAGAGAGAGTTAAAATGGGCTAGAAGGAAAACACCCAGAATGAGAGAGCTAAAATGAGTTAGAAGGAAAACATCAAGAATGAGAGAAGGAATAGAGAATGCAAAAGAAGAATAAAGAAAGGGTTTGAAGGAAAACACCAAGAGAGTGTGTGTGTTTTCCCCTGACCTCTCCATGGCTTCCCTTTGAGGCCTGTGCTGCTGGAGGCTGGTTCCCCAGGAAGCACTAGATGCAGCTGGAGAGGTGCTCAGGACTTAAGAGTGCTTGTTGCTGTTGCAGAGGACACAAGTTCCCAGCACCCACATGGTAGTTCACAACCATTCCTAACTCCAGTCCCAGGAGATCTGATGAATCAGATGAACCCACATGAATGTGGTGCACAGACTTGCAGGCAAGCAAACACTCATACACATAAAATCAAACAGTAAAAATTTTAAGCGCATATAGTAACTGAAATATCACATCACACCATTAGTGTGTATAATTTTATGTATTAGTTAATGAATTTCTTTTTAAAAAAAATCAAATGAGAAATGAGAAACTCAAACTACCGAGATGAGCATCGAGATCAGTGTTGTCCTTTAGGAATATGTGCAAGGTACATGTGCAACTTAAACGTCTGCAGAGCCACATTACAAAGTTAAGGAGAGCTGGCAAGTCGGCTCAGCTGGTAAAGGCACTGGCTGCTGAGCCTGTCCACCTGAGTTTGATCCCGGGAAACCAAGGTAGTGGCAGAGAAATGACTCCCTTTAGCCTCAGCTGCAGCGCACAAGGGAGACACACACACACACACACACACACACACACACACACATACACACACACACATACACACATACACACACACACATACATACATACACACACATACACACACACACATACACACACACACATACACACACACACACACACACACATACACACACACACATACACACATACACACACACACATACATACATACACACACATACACACACACACATACACACACACACATACACACACACACATACACACACACACATACACACACACACACACACACACACACACACTCGCTAAGGTGAAGGGAGAACTGGAGAGATGACTCATTGGTTAGGAAGACACAAGTTCAGTTCCCATCACCCACAATGGGCCACTCACAACTGCCTATACCTCCAGCTCCAGGGGATTTGATGCCTAGACCCACATAGATAAAATCAGTTTTATTTACTTTTACCTAATCCATTACATCCAAGATGTTATTTCTATGTGTTGTCAATATAAAAAAAAAAGTCATTGAGCTATTTCCTGTTTTTCTCTGTATGACTCAGTTGGCTCATCTGTACAGTGATACTGTTTTATAGGTTTGGGGACGACCAAAGAATGACAGAGCATGTCATTTTTACCCACTGCAAAATTACCAGAGGCTTGGGGGCTTAAAACACTAAACATTTCTATCTGTGCAGTTATGGAAATAAATACAAAAGGGGCAAAATCAAGGTGTCAGCAGGGCAATGATCCTTTGGAATCTGGAGAGGCGAACCTGTTTACTTATTTTCCAGGTTGGCTTGTAGGTCACCTGCGGTTTTTTATGCCTGACTTGTTCCTCCATCTTTAAGGCCAACAATGGCTCATCACCACGTCCTGTGTGTGCACTGCCCTCCCCTCCCTCCGTGTCTTCCTCCTCATCCCCCCACACCTCATTTGTATTCTCTGACTGATCCAGTTACTTCTTTTTTTTCTCCCAAGTGGCACCCTTCTGATTACTGGTTAATCCAGTGTAACCTCATTCAAAATCTAGGTCCTTCCATTCTCAAATCATATATTCCAAGGATCAACACCTGGCAAAATTGGGGAGGGCATTATTCTCTCCCCACACTCAGGCTTTAGCACAAAGGTTAGCTACTATAAGCCATCAATAAATAATTTATTCCATTAAACTACACTTGTAGTTCTTAGTTAACAATGTGTTGTATTCTTTACACATCTGTATTCGAGTTCTGTGAATGTCTCATTCCTACACTTAGCACAGTGCCAGGCACTGATTAAGTCACACAATCCATTTAAGCACTTCCGAGTAAGTCAAGGTTACTAAGCAACTGGGAACACAGTCCTGCCCTCACCATAGTGTGTTGTTAGGTGCTGACCTGGTTGGAGCAGGTGCTCAAATATTTATTAAAGGAACCAATGAAGCCAAATAGTTTACATACACTTCTGAGGAATACCAATGTCTTAGTTCTTGCTAAATGCTTTCTGACATGCTCTCTCTCACTTTTGCTTTTTAAAACTTACCAGTTTGGTTAGCACTCTACCTGAATTTGCTTATTTTGAGAAAATGTAGGACATGCTGTTACAGAAGCTATTTAGCTGCGAAGCTGTTCATGGCCTTAGTGACTCTGATTACATGGCCTGCTTACTGGACACTGATCTTCCAACTTAGCTTTTATTTCAGGTTTTATGTAATCTATTATTGCTTTGTTGGTGGTGGTGGTGCAAGGTCAAACCTTGTACTGTACGTGTGCCCGTGAACTGGGTGCCTGTGGAGGTCAAAGGGCAACTTGCAGAGATTGTGTCTCACCTTCTTCTATGTATGTCCTCAGACGGAGCAGGTTGCCAGGCTCGGTGGTGCTGTGGGATGTTCTGTATGGCAAATGTGTTGCTGTGATTGGTCAATAAATAAAACATTGACTGGCCAGAGGCTAGGCAGGAAGTATAGGCGGGACTAACAGAGAGGAGAAAAGAAAGAACAGGAAGGCAGAAGGAGTCACTGCCAGCCGCCACCAGGACAAGCAGCATATGAAGATGGTGGTAAGCCACGAGCTACGTGGCAAGGTGTAGATTTATGGAAATGGATTAATTTAAGCTATAAGAAAAGTTAGCAAGAAGCCTGCCGCGGCCATACAGTTTGTAAGCAATATAAGTCTCTGTGTTTACTTGGTTGGGTCTGAGCGGCTGTGGGACTGGCGGGTGAGAGAGATTTGTCCTGACTGTGAGCAAGGCAGGAAAACTCTAGCTACATGGTGGCAAGTGTCCTTATTCACTGAGCTTTCCTGCCGGCTCTGTTTGTTTCTATCTTTGTATGATATGTGTGTGTTTTCATGTGTGTGATCACAGTGTATGCATCCCATAGTGTACTTGTGGAGGGCAGAGGAAAATCCGCACTTGCTGGTCCTTGCCTTCAACCTTGTTTGAGGCAGGGTCTCGGTTTAGATGACCAGTGTGCACACCAGGCATGTTTCCCAATATTCTCTTGCCTCTGCCTCCCAGATCAGCATAGGAACACGGAGACTGCAGATTCATGTTAACATGTCTGGCTGCTATGGGGCTTCTGGGAATTTGAATTCAGGTACCCACAGTTACTCAGCAGGCACTGTTCCTGCTGAGTCATCTCTCCAGCCCTTGACTTTTACTTCATCATTTCTCTTCATTGGAACTTCCTCTAGAAATGAGTTTCATTAGAGTTGTTTTTCTAAGCTACCTTTGATCACAGTGTACTTGTCTGGGTAAAAATGTCTAGGTCTAGCATGTTGTCAGGCTTTCCTGGAAGATATTGGTAGACACCACACATGCTAGAAGCTGGAGGCTGTCACTAACCTGGATTCTACCCCAGAAAGAGATGAGCCACGGCCCTCCCACTAAACTCTTGGAAAACAAAATAGCCTTGTCCTCTTGCAACAGAGTCCGTATTAGCAGTGTCCAGTTATTATCGTATCAGCGACACTGTAGCAGTAGCATCACATGGCAGAGCAGGCTCACAGTTTTTACTAAAAGACCAATTAGCAATTTGTGTCACAGACATCCCATTTAGGGCTGTGAGTTCCAAGGACTCTCTCTCCGAATAATGTCTGGCTGTGGATCTCTGTATCTGTTCCCATCTGCTGCCAAAGGAAGCTTCTCTGATGATGAAAGAACAACGCATTGATCAATGCATATAGCGGAATATCATTCGGGGTCATTTTATTGATATATTTATAGACCAGTATGTTTTGTTTTACCCTAGGTTTCTGGGCAATCTTGTCTCTAGTTCTTGGTCACCCAAGCAGTGCCAGGTGTGGTTCTGTCCATGAAGTGGGTCTTAAGTCAAGTCAGACATTGTTTGGCTACTCTCATGAATTTGGCGCCACCATTATCCTAGCATATTTTGCAGGCAGGACAGATTGTAGGTCAAATGTTTTGTGTCTGAGTTGGTGTTTATGTTTTCTTGGTAGCCTGCAGAGTGTCTCCCCACACTAAAGACCCTAGAAAGTAGGAGTGAAGCCTCCATGTAGGCACCAGGTTGACTTCGCCGGGATCAATCAATGAGTGCTGTGGGCATTGTCCTCAGCTAAGGGGCCCAGCAGTCAGTTTGTGGGAGTGACCCACTGTCTTAGCAACAGTTTGGGTTATTTGGGGATTTCCATGGGACCCCCTTGGCCAATAACACAATTGAATGCAACAGAATCCCAGTACTGGAAGCCTCCTTTGGTGACAGGAGATGGCCAATTGGGACTCTCTCTCCCCTATTATTAGGAGAATGAATTTGGATCACCTTCATACATTTTAGGACATTTCCACTACACTAGGTTTTTAAATTATCCCTCAAATGTCCCTCAACTCCAGCTGTCTCTCCTCTCAGTCCTTCCATTAATCCTACCTCCCTTCCCCCATCCCACCTGTTCTTCCCATTCCAATCCCCACCTGACCCCAGTCTACCCACAAAATGAATTCTATTTCCCCTCTCAGGAGGATCTATGTGTCCCACCCATCCCTTCTTCTATACCTAATTTCTTTAGGCCTATGAATTGTAGGTTGGTTATCATTTATTTAATGGTTAATATCCACTTACAAACAAACACATTCCATATTTATCTTTTTGGGTCTGGGTTACATCATTTAGGATGATATTTTTCTAGTTCCATCTATTTGCCTGCAATTTTCATGATGTCATTTTTAACAGTTGAATAATAAAAATGTACCATATTTTCTTTATCCATTCATCTGTTGAGGGACATCTAGGTTGTTTCCAGTTTATGGCTTTCATCAATAAAACCACAATGAACATGGTCAAGTAAATGTTCTTTTGATACAATCGAGCATCCTTCGGGTATATCCCCAAGAGTGGTATAGCTGGGTCTTGAGGTAGATCAGTTCCCATCTTTATGAGGAACCACTATATTGGTTTACATAGTGTCTGTACAAGTTTACCCTCCCACCAGCAATGGAGGAGTATCCTTGACAGCATAAGTTGTCACTTGTGTTATTGATTTTAGCCACTCTGACAGGTGTGAGGTGTAAGTTGCTTTGATTTGCATTTCCCTAATGGCTAAGGATGTAGAACATTTTTTTATTTAAAATTTTTAAAATTCATTTTACATATCAACCACAGATCCCCTCTCATCTCTCCTGCAGTTCCTCCTACCCCTGCCTTCCCCCCACCAACTGCTATCTCCTCCTCCAAAAGGGTAAGTCCTCCCATGGGGGGGGGACAGCAAAGCCTGGTACATTCAGTTGAGGCAGGACCAAGCCCTTCCCCACTGCATCAAGGGTGAGCAAGGTGTCTGACCGTAGGTAATGGGATCCAGAAAGCCAGCTCATGCAACAGGGATAAATCCTGATCACACTGCCAGGGGCCCCTCAGGCAGACCCAGCTGTACAACTGTCTCCTGTCTGCAAAGGGTCTAGTCTGGGCCCATGCAGGCTCCACAGCTGTTGGTCTAAAGTTCGTGAGTTCCTATGAGCTTGGTTCAGTTGTCTCTGTAGATTTCCCCCATCATGATCTTGGCACCCCTTGCTCATATAATCCCTCTTTCCTTTCTTCGATTGGACTCACAGAACTTGGCCTGGTGCTTGGTTGTGGATCTCTGCATCTGCTTCCATCAGTTATTGGATGAAGCCAGTAACTGATGGATGTTGAACATTTCTTGAAGTGTTTCTTAGCCACTTGAGTTTCTTCTATTGAAAATTCTGTTTAGATAGGTACCCCATTTTTAATTGGTTTGTTTTTTTGATATCTATAGTTTCTTGAGTTCTTTATATATTTTGGTCCTCTATGGGATGTGGATTTGTTAAAATTTCTTTTCCTACTCTGTAGGGTGCTATTTTGTCTTATTGATGGTGTCCTTTGCCTTACAGAAGCTTTTCCATTTCATGAGGTTCCATTTATTAACTGTTGATCTTAATGCTGTCCCTATCAGGGTTCTGTTTGGAAAGCTGGCTCCTGTGCCAATGAGTTCAAGGCTGTTTCCTACTCTCTCTATCAGATTCAGTGTATCTGGTTTTATGTTGAGGTCTTTGATCCAATTGGACTTGAGTTTTGTGCAGGGTGAAACCATGGATCTATTTGCATTCTTCTACATGCAGATATCCAGTTTGGCCAGCACCATTTGTTGAAGATGCTGTCTTTTTTTTCAGTATGCATTTCTGGCTTCTTTATAAAAAAATCAGGTATCCATACGTGTGTGGATTTATGTCTGGGTCTTCAGTTTGATTCCATTGATCAACATGTCTGTTCTTATGTCAATATCATGTGGTTTTATTACTATTGCTCTGTAGCACAACTTGAAATCAGAAATGGTGAAACCTCCAGCGGTTCTTTTATTGTTCAAAATTGTTTTAGCTATACTGGGGTTTTTGTTTTTCTATCTGAAGTTGAGAATTGTCCTTTCAAGGTATGTAAAGAATTGTGTTGGAATTTTGATGGGAATTCCATTGAATCTGTAGATTGCTTTTGGTATGATGGCCATTTTTACTACGTTAATCCTACCAATCCATGAGCATCTTCTGATATCTTCTTAAATTTCTTTCTTCAAAGACTTGAAGTTTTTATCATACAAGTCTTTCACTTGCTTGGTTAGAGTTACCCCAAGATATTTTATATTATTCAAGGCTATTGTGAAAGGTGTTGTTTCCCTGATTCTTTGTCAGTCCATTTGTGATTTGTGTATAGGAGGGCTACTGATGTTTTTGAGTTAGTCTTGTGTCCTGCTCCTGTCCTGAAAGTGTTTATCAGCTATGAGTTCCCTGGTACAATTTTTTAAGGGTCACTTATGTATACTACCATAAGTATACATAAGTATCATAAGTATCATCTGCAAATAACAATACTTCTTTTCCAATTTGTATCTGCTTGATATCCTATAGTTGTCTTCTTGCTTTAAATAAGATTTTAAATACTATATTAAATAAATATGGAGAGAGTGGACAATCTTGTCTTGTTCCTGATTTTAGTGGAATTTCTTGGAGTTTCTTTCCATTTAATTTGATGTTGGCTAGAGGCTTGCTATAAACTGCCTTTTTATGCTTATGTATGTCTATTTTATTCATAATCTCTCTAGGGCTTTCATCATGAAGGGGTTTTGTGTTTTGTCAAAGGCTGCTAATGCATCAAATTAGATGATCATATGGTTTTTCTTTCAACTTGTCTATATTGTAGATTACATTTACTGATTTTTGTATATTGAACCATCCCTGCCTCTCTGGGATGAAGCCTACTTGGTTATGGTGGATGATCTATCTTATATGTTCATGAATTCAGTTTACAAGTATTTTATTGAGTATTTTTGCATCTATGTTCATAAGGGAAATTGGCCTGTAATTCTCTTTCTTTGTTGTGTCTTTATGTGTTTTTGGTATCGGGGTAACTGTAGCCTCATTAACTGAATTTGGCAATGTTCCTTCTGTTTCTATTTTGTGGAATAATTTGAGGAACATTGGCATTAGTTCTTTGAAAGTCTGGTAGAATTCTGCACTAAAACCATCTGGCCCTGTTTTTTGATATTTTTTTTTTTTTTTTTTGGTTGGGAGACTTTTAATGACTGCTTCTATTTCACTAGGGGTTATAGCTCTTTTAGGTTGTTTATCTGATCTTGATTTAACTGTTGTGGAATACTCCTTTATATTGTGTGAAGACGTGTCACTGTGATTGGTTTAGTAAAGAGTTGAGTGGCCATTACCTAGGCAGGAAGAGTTTAGGTGGGGCTTCTGGGGACAGAGAGCTCTGAGAAGAAGAAAAGCAGAGGTCCCAGCCAGATGCAGAGGAAGCAGGATGGGCAGTGCAGAGTAAAGGTAACTGAGCCATGTAAAATAATGAGGATTAAAATAAATGGGTTAATTTAAGTTCTAAGAGCTAGTGGGACAAGCCTAAGCTAAGGCTAAGGTTTCATAATTTATAGTAAGTCTCTGTCGTTATTTGTGAGCTGATGGCCTAAAGAAAATCCAACTACATTTAACTTTGGTAAGTGGTATCTATCCAGAAAATTGTCCATTTTAGGTTTTCCAATTTCGTGGAGTACAGGTTTTAAAAGTATGTCCTCATAATTCTGTGGATTTCCTCAATGTCTGTTATGTTTCCCTTTTTGGTTCTGATTTTATTAATTTGGATATTCTCTATCTTTTAGTAGTTTAGATAAAGATTTGCCTATTTTGTTGATTTTCTCAAAGGACCAACTTTGTTTCATTGATTCTTTGTTTTGTTCTCTTTGTTTGTATCTTATTAATTTCAGCCCCCAATTCCATTATTTCTTGCCCTCTGCTCCTCTGGGGTATGCTTACTTCTTTTGGTCCTAGAGTATTCAGGTGTGCTGTTAAGTTGCTAGTATGAGATCTCTCCACCTTTTTTTTTTTTTTTTTTTTTTTTTTTTTTACATAGGCACTTAGTGTTATGAATTTTCCTCTTAGTGCTATTTTCATTGTGTCTTATAATTTGGCTATATTATGTATTCATTTTCATTGACTTCTAGAAAGTAATTTTTTTGTTTGTCTCGACCCATTTTTCATTCAGTAGAGAGTTGTTCAGTTTCCATGAATTTGTAAGCTTCCTATTGTTTCTGGTTTTGTTGATATCTAGCTTTAATTTGTGGTGGTCTGATAGGATGCAGGAAGTTACTTCAATTTTCTTGCATCTGTTTGCTTTGTGTCCAAGTATGTGGCCGATTTTGGAGGAAGTTCATGAGGTGCATAATAGAAGGTATTGGGTGAAATGTTCTGTAAATATGTTAGGTCCGTTTAGTTTATAATGTAAGTTAGCTCCAGTATTTCTGTTTAGTTGTTGTCTGGATGACCTGCCTATTGATGAGAGTGGTGTACTGAAGTCTCCCACTATCAGTTGTGAGGGTCAGTATGGAACTTTTTTTTTTTTTTTTTTTTTTTTTTTACTTTGATGAGTATGTAGTGTCCTTCCCTATCTTTTCTGATTAGTTTTTGTTTGATGTCTATTTTTGTCCGATATTACAGCTTACTTTTTAGCTCCATTTGCTTGAAATATCTTTTTCCATCCGTTTTACCTTCAAGTGATATGTATCCTTGATGTTGAGGTGTGTTTCTTGCATGCAACAGAAGGATGGATCCTGTTTTCAAATCCATTCTGTTAGTCTGCGGGGCGTTTCTGACCAACCCCACAGTTCCCTGTAGCACGAATCTTAAAAGGTCTTATTAATAAAAACAAACCCAAAGCCAAGTATTGGGGCGAATGCTGGAAGATCAGAGAAGCATAAAAGCCACAGCTTCCTCACCTTGCCAATTCCTCAACTGATGCTGTTTTCCTCAGACTGGAAGCCTCTGAGTCCTCATCCAGAATGAATCTCAGCTGAACTGCTGCTCAAAAGCCTAAAAGTTTAACCAGACTCTAGTTCCTGGTCCTCATGCCTTAAATACCTTTCTGGTTTCTGCCATCACTTTCTGGGATTAAAGGCATGTGTCACTATGCCTGGCTGTTTCCAGTGTGGCTTTGAACTCACAGAGAACCAGACAGATCTCTGCCTTTGGAATGGTAGGATTAAAGGTGTGTGTGCCACCATTTTCTGGCCTGTATGTCTATCTAGTGGCTGTTCTGTTCTCTGACCCCAGATAAGTTTATTAAGGTGAACAATATATTGGGGGACACAGTATCACCACAGTTCCCCAGAGTTTTCTTGAGTGCAAACAGCAGGAAATATTAGATAGAAGGATTTAGAATGTAGAGATAAATAGAATAAGCATAGCCTCGAGAGGGCCTGGAACCTATTCCAATGGGCCCAGACTATCTCTGCCCCAGGGTATTTATAGAGACACCAAGGGGGTGGAGCAAAAGACCTCCCCCCAGCACAGCCATGTGCAGACCATCTCAGACACCCATGGTCCTAATCATCCTCTCTATGCAGATCTGCTCGGTAAAGCTACAAGGAACCTGAAAATGGGCTCCCACATTAGTCTGTCTTTTTATTGTGGGTATTGAGACCACTGATATTGACAGCGATCAATGATCAATGATTGATTCCTGTTATTTTGTTGTTGTTGGTGGTGATGAGTTTGTGTGTTCTTTCCATTTTTGATTTTGCTGGTGTGAGATTATTTATTTCTTGTGTTTTCAAAGGGTATAGTTACCTTCTTGTGGTAGTTTTCCTTCTAATACATTCTGTAGGGCTGGATTTGTAGACGGATATTGTTTAAATTTGGCTTTATGATGGAATAATCTTATTTTCTCCATCTATGGTGATTTAAAGTTTTATTGGGTATAGTAGTCTGGACTGGCATCTATGGTCTTTTAGAGTCTTCAGCACATCTTTCCAGGCTCTTCTGGCTTTTAGTTTCCATTGTGAAACCCATCTCTGCTTCTTGAAATGTCACTCTTACAGCTAAATGGCTTTAGTTATGCTCTCACAACCAAAACAAAATTACAAACCAATAATGATTTTTCATGAATTTTGAAGTTTTTGGCTTGGGTATTGTTATGAATTTTATTAGAGCATGCAAAGACAATAGCTATTAGTAACCTGTGTCAAGAGCTTATAGCATATAAATACACATATAATTTGTATTAAAATTTCATTTTGGATGTCGGACGGTGGTGGCACACGCCTTTAATCCCAGCACTCGGGAGGCAGAGCCAGGCAGATCTCTGTGAGTTTGAGGCCAGCCTGGGCTACCAAGTGAGTTCAGGAAAGGCACAAAGCTACACGGAGAAATCCTGTCTTGAAAACCAAAACAAAACAAATTCATTTTAGGGACAAAATATCATCTATGCTATGCTGGCTTCAGAACTGCTATGTAGCCTAGGATGATCCTGAACTTACAATCCTCCTGCCTCCACTTCCAGAGTGCTGTATTTAAGTTGTGTACCGCGATGTCTGCTTTATGCGATTCTGTGTCTTGAACCAAGGGATTCGTGCATAGTAGGTTTGGTAGTTTGAATGTAATTGGCCCCCATAATCTCATAGGCAGTGGCACTATTAGAAGGTGTGGTCTTGTTGGAGTAGATATGGTCTTGTTGGAGGAAGTATGTCACTGTGACGGTGGGCTCTGAGTTTTCATATATGCCCTTATTCATGCCCAGTGCCTCAGTCCACTTCCTGTTGCCTTCTGATCAAGATGTAGCCAGTACCATGTCTGCCTGCACTCCGCCATGCTCCCCACCATGATGATAATGGACTAAACCTCTGAACTGTAAGCAAGCCACCCCAATTTTATATTTTCCTTATAAGAGTTGCTTTGGTCATGGTGTCTCTTCACAGCAATAGAAACCCTAACTAATACAGTGGGCAAGCCCCATTTTGGGGGGCATTCCCCTTTTGTCCACCTCTATCGTGTGTGTGTGTGTGTGTGTGTGTGTGTGTGTGTGTGTGTGTGCATGCAGTATGTGTAGGGCCAGGTGAACCTCTGTTCTCAGGAGTCATCTACCTTGCTTCTTAAAGACAAAGTCTCTCATTGGCCTGGAGCTTGCTTAGTAGGCTAGGTTGGCTGGCTAGTCACCAAGTCCTGGATATTTACACATCTCTGAGTAACCAGAGCTAAGATTACAAGGTAGTGCTACTACACATAGCTTCTGTCTGTCTGTCTATCTATTTATGTATATCTATCTATCTATCTATCTATCTATCTATCTATCTATCTATCTATCTATCTCTATCCATCCATCTATCCATCTATCATCTATCTATCTATCTATCTATCTATCTATCTATCTATCTATCTATCTATCTATCTATCTATCTATCTATCTATCCATCCATCCATCCATCCATCCATCCATCCATCCATCCATCCACCCACCCACCCACCCACCCACCCACCCACCCACCCACCCACCCACCCACCCACCCACCCACCCACCTATCTATCTATCTATCTATCTATCTATCTATCTATCTATCTATCAAGCATGTATTCTGGATCTCATGTGCACAACAAGCCTTTTACTGATTGTGCTCTATCTATCTATCTATCTATCTATCTATCTATCTATCTATCTATCTATCTATCTATCTATCTATCTATCCATCCATCCATCCATCCATCCATCCATCCATCCACCCACCCACCCACCCACCCACCCACCCACCCACCCACCCACCCACCCACCCACCCATCTATCTATCTATCTATCTATCTATCTATCTATCTATCTATCTATCTATCTATCTATCTAAAAAGCATGTATTCTGGATCTCATGTGCACGACAAGCCCTTTACTGATTGTGTTCTGTCTGTCTGTCTGTCTGTCTGTCTGTCTGTCTATCTATCTAAAAATAGTGTATTCTGGATCTCATGTTCACGGCAAGCACTTTACTGACTGTGCTCTCTCCCCAGTGCCCAAAGTTGTTTAAACTTCTCATAGCCACTTAACATAAATTAATGCCATTGTATTTGTTAATAATTTATATATTGACAAACTTCCGTATTTCCAACAGTGGAAAGTTTTTAGAAAATGGCTCAAATATTTCCTTGGTGTCATGAAATACATAAAATCTGACTTATGATGAACTATAAATCTAAAATTTAACAGTTTCAATAACTCAAATGAAAAAAAAAAATCCAACCAACCAAACACCAGCAAAATAAATAGTAACTATCTAATAAATACATGTAAAGCTATGCCCACATACATTGGAGTCTATAGAAGATAAAAACTAGTGAATTTATTATTGTATAAAAGATGAAAAAGGCTTCTGGCTAAGAAGACAGATGCAGACTCATTTCCTAAATGCTTCCTTCTGTCTTTGGCATATGTATCTATGAGAAGACACATCTTTAGGTATTTATTTTCATGATTTTTCTACCCCATGCTTAAGATCCCATCAGTGTGCTTTACTGATATTTTTATTTTCCCACACAGGAAAGTTATGACTGTGTTATAGGTGGGTTTTATGCTTCATAAGCTGTTTACATTGTTTTTCAAGAAATTATCTACACAGATATTAGACTTTATCACTGTATAAAAATGTACAGTGGTTTTATTGACATGTACATTCCAATATGTTTACAGCTGCAAGATAATGAGGCACACTCAGTATTGCACTTCATTAAAATTTCAGGCTCAAACTTAACCTAGAAGTTTAAATGAAACTGCTTTTGTAATTTAGTTCATTCTTATACAGGACAAACATTGATAGCTTTATATACAGTGTGATACTTATTACATTTATAGGCCTTACTAACACAATTTTTTTTTAAAATAACAGTCTAGGAAATAAACCAGAATATTCCTCTTTTTATCCCCACCCGTGATGCAATTGTACAGGATTACAAAAAGGCAGTATACAATAAACAGTGATTATTTTTCTTTTTTTGCTCGAAAGCCAGCATCATTCTTAGTTCATGAGTATGGTGATCCTTTTATATCAATTATCTATAAATGTCCAATGCTTCACAGGCCAATGACGGTAATGGCCACATGCAAACACCTCACAAGTTTGATATCTTGGTTGAAAAGAAGATAAACCAAAATAACAGGGAAGGTTCCGTAGCAAGAATTATGTACACTGTATTTGGCATCATTCTTGCACTGTCAATGGTTCATTTTCACGGATGTAAAATGGTCCCGTTCTTATCCTGAGCAGAGCGTAAACTTCACTGCGTCTTCCCAGTGGATGAAGGCAACTATTCTCTCTGTAGACAAAGAATCTGAATGTTCTAAAAAGTGTGAGCATTTCTGCACACTCCACACCCCAGAGCAAACTCTTCCCCAGTGGGTGGATGAACAACGTGGAGGGGACATTCAGTTCCTTCTAGCTGTTTGCCTTTGGGACCTGTATACATTTTGAAGGAGGTAAAGGAATGTAATTTTAAAACACACCCACATAAATGTCATATGAGTAAAAATCAAGTTATTAAAAGAAATAACATGACTATGGATAAACTAATAATAATTTTTTCTTACCACAAATATGTTCACCATGAAAACGGCAGCATGAGAGATCATGTATCTATATGAGATAATAGTAAGTGAAATGGCCCCTGACCCAGAACATCCTACCCAGAGGACCACTGAGCTACAATTCTGCATGGGAAAACAGGACATTTTTGTGGGGGAAGTTTGTTTTACAAGTGCAATCAAACTTAAATATAAATAAACCATATTCACATCGACATTCACTGAAGAAAAATTTGTACACTGGCAAAATGGGAAGACTGGTAGTGAGTGTCATTTGTTAAAAATGTCTGAAGAGAGATTAGTAGCAAACATTACAATAACAGACTGTAGTAATCTGGAAAGAAACACTGTGGGAAAGACACCAGCTTGAAATCAGGTAGGCTTATACTAATGTAAAAACAAAACCTGATCTTGTCTATTAAAAAATTTAAAATGTATTATAGATAAATAGTATGGTATAAGTATGTGATTAATGTTAGCCAGTATTACCATTACCGAACAATGACAGATTGATCTTGTAAGAAGAGGGCAAGGCATGGGTGTAGGTATGTGAAGACAGCTAATCTCAGAGGAAAAACCAGTTGCCGGCTTGGGCAATGGTCTGAGATGACAGTGACCAGAGCAGTTACACGACTTTGAACAAATACAGGCACAGGTCCAGGATGGGGTCAACAAGGGAGGGCACCAGATGCTGGATAATGAGTTGATTCTGTTTGTCATAGATCATAAACTGGAGCAGACCTCCTGTCTCAAACAACACTGTAGATCTAGTGAAGGAAATGATACCATCTGTGGTGGCTTCTGCTTACTGCACTGATTGGGTTTCCACAAGATAAGGGGCCATTTACTTCATAATCATTTACTGCCTAAGTGTGTGAATAGTGTTGCCAGGTACTTGGGTTTGAGAGAAGAACAGTACATGACCTGTATTTTCAAGGAGCTCAAACATTACCTGACACTATGGTGAGAAATAGTAAGAGTAAAAGTAAAAACAAATGAAGTAAAACATCTGGAAGCACTCTAGTGTTTACCATGGCACTGTCCTTTTAATTTTTTCATCACAGCAATCCAACCCTATTACCACCATTTTTTGTATAAAGAGACTGAGGTGCAATTAACTTAATTATCCTTATTCCTAGATCTCTGTCACTCATTAGATGGACACAGCAATATTTTACTTACATGGTGGTATGAACATTAAATATCCTGGCACCAAGGTAATAAAATCTTTAGGCATGGACATATGGGAATTATATTATAGCCTGAATATTCTGATGGCCCACAAATTCATGGCATTAGGAGGTGGGCTCTTGGGACGTGACTGAGTCAAGAGGGTGGAGCACATAATAGGAATGGAATCATTATAAGTGAATGGACCTGGGAGGCCTTCTGTCCTATGAAGAGCACAGCAAGAAGGTACTGACTAGAAACAAGAGAGTGGGCCCCCTAGACACTAAGCAGCTTGCCAGAATCTTGAAGTCAGACTTGCCCAACTCCAGAATAGTGACAGATACACTTGTTAGTAAACTTGTGAATTCATGACATTTGGTAGAGACTCTAAAAAGACTGCGACAGTCTACTTCAGCTCCGCATCTCTACTGCTGTCCTCATCCACATATTAGATGGGACCATGAATAGAGTTGAGGGTGGTACAGAATTGCTCCTCCATCCTTTTAAGCACACTGCATATGGCTATCTTCTCTACTGGTATGGCTGTACACTCTAACTTCTAGTCATTTCAGTTCTCTGAATAGCTGACAAATGGGAAGGTGTGAGGCTGGGTGAGCAAACTTTAGGATACGTGTTGATACTTATGATAGCTTAGGTCAGTTCACTAATTTCTTTAGGATCAACTTTCAATTTGTGAACATGGAGATAATACTCTCCACTTTGGAGGTTTGAAAAAAATTAAATAAGAAAATAAATATGAAAACGCCCAGGGGCTGAATATTAATTAGTTCCTTTCTCTTTCCTTCTCCACTCTTGGGCTGCCTCACTCCTGTGACTCACAACTGGGTAAAGGACAAAGTCCCTCTGTAGTATGACTTGGTCATCTGCACACACATGGAAGCCCTGCCCTGCCCTGGCCTCTCATCTCAGCTACTACCCCACCACTGTGTCCTTTGGAATACTTCTTCTTTGCAAACATCACTCTTGGCATTTTTGTTTTAAGAAAATACCATTTCCATCATTAGTAAAATTTGGATTTTCCCAGATGATTATGCTTGCCTTCAAATTTTCTCAACTCAAACTGGTTGTTGCCTAGGCTTCTCCCATGACCTAAGGCCAGGAAGCATAAAGGACTTTCTCCTGGCTCCTGTTTATTTCCAGACTTTGACTACAACTTCTACTGAATACTCCACTTTCCTTCAGAACTAAGATACTCTGATACTCCCTGCTCTTCACTCCATTTGCTGACGTTAGCTCAATTGTCTTCCTCATTATCAGGCTCTCATCTTCATTTACTGACAGTCATCCTAAATACTCTGGTCTCTCATATCATTTTCAATTTACTTCTTTCCAAGTCTGCTATCAATTAGAGGGGATTTTTATGGGGATCAGTAAAACAATTTTTATCTGACACAAACAAATGGCAATATATTTAATATGACTTAAAAGTCAAAATATTAAAGGGTTTTTTTTAAAATTATAATCACCTATTTACTTTCCCATCTCTACAATTTTACCCCAGTTCTCCTCAGTAGTTAATCAATTAAAGTTTTCTTGTTTCTTGTCTATTTTGCAATATTTACTCATGCACATATAAATGAGTCTATATCCCACTTTTCCCTTTCTTCCCAAAGGCAGCACAGTGCAAACACTGATCTGTGCTTTGCTTTTCTCACCTATGCTATGTCTTAGATCTATACAGATCAGCACAAAGAGGCTCATCCTTTGCCTCCTCCTCCTATTTTTAAATCCTATTTTTAAATAGTAACTGGCAGTGTTTGGTATCATCAGCCAACTCCCTTCTTGGACCCTACTGTTATTTACCAACTTTTACTATTACATGAACTGTTGTAATGAGCCCTGGATATGTGCCTGTTTGTTCTCCCCTACAGTATGTCCCATAGTTAGGACTGCAGGGTGGTGAGTATGAGAGGTGAAGCCACTGCACTGATTTCTAGGGGACCTACCATTTGTACAAGCCAAAGGTGGGAGGTGTGCTTTCAAGGTGGAACAAAACTATATATTGTCACTGTGTATTGTATCTATACTAACTACAGACACAGCTCACATAAAATTCTCCTCTCCTTCTTATTTACCTCTCTCTACCCCCTAACTCTCAAGCCTGGTATTTTCTTCCCTATGACCATGAGGTTTCTGACATCTTACAATTTTTTTTTTTAAGACTCTTGGGTTTTGTGTTCTTTTTTCCTTAGCCTGATCTCCATGGACAGCCATTTCTTCTGTATTCTTGGTGGACTCTAATTTTCCTAGCTTTCTGGTACTTACTGTGCTGCTACTTTCCAAGTAGTCTACATCATCTGTCTACCTTATGGAAAACTCCTCAAGGAAACAAATAAACAAAAAGCCCAAAACACCGTCCCTGCCTCCCTCCCCCCCCAAGGGGAGGGCGCAAAAAAAACAAAAACAAAAACAAAAACAAAAACAACAACCCCCCAAACATCACAAACTGGGCCTGGTGGCCAGGCCTGTAGTCCCAACCGGTCAGGAGGCTAGGGCAGGGAGACTGCAGATTTGGGGCCTCTGCTTGGGCTACAGAGTGAGTTTAGGCTAGCTTGGGAAACCTACTGAGACCTTGTTCCCAAATAAAAACTACAAAGACTGTATTCGATGGTATTTGCTAGTATATGAAAGGCATCATAGTTAATCCCCTCC
This sequence comes from Peromyscus maniculatus bairdii, assembly GCF_049852395.1. NCBI lineage: Eukaryota > Metazoa > Chordata > Mammalia > Rodentia > Cricetidae > Peromyscus > Peromyscus maniculatus. The sequence continues at coordinate 100,724,445 of NC_134860.1, forward strand.
ACCCCCAAAATCAATTAAAACAATCCTTTCACGTGGTTCTGCCATGAATTTAAGACATTAAACTTCACACAGCTTGTTTTTCCTTCTCTGGCAGCAGACTTTTCTAATTCCCAGTAGATATTGCTCTTGTTCCTCAGGAGATGGTTCATCCTTCACATGACCTCAGCATTTTATCACATTCAGAAAGCTACCATTAGAAAGTTTAAATCCCAATACTCTATAGATCATGAGTGTGAGCTGAAAATATTGAAAACATACCCGCAGGACAGTGTGGGAGTTCTTCCTTAGGAATGCTAGTCATTCTTTGAAAATCATCATGACAAGCATTACAGAAGTGTGTTGTTCCAAAACAGAAGAAGACAGCCACTGAACAGCAGTAGCGACACTTGTATTCCAAAAAGTCTGTTCCATGTTTGGGACACATCTACAACAAAAGATGAGAGAAACACAAGATTATAGTGAGGTATTTCAACTATACTTACAATAGCTGAATACATGTATAGTAGACTTAATAAGTGCATAGCTTATTAATCAATATTTTGAGAGTATATGTAGCTCTGAAAGCTGATTGAAAAAACAATGGTATAGGCTAAAAAAATTAATGAGTAAACGTGTGGCCCAAAAGATCTGACCAAAGCCTCAAGTTCAAGTTTAATCTCCCACACATTCTATCTGACTAATGAGCAAACTTATTTCCTCATGAATGCTTTATTCACCTAGCAAGTTGCACAATAATATTTTACTATCTACCAATCTCATGGGTATACTATGAAAGTTTCATTAAAGATGGGAGAGCCTAAAAGTTTGAGTGCAGGTTTATGAAATGAAATAATTTTTTCCCTTGTTTAAATATAGTATCATGCCAGGCAGTGGTACACACCTTTAATCCTAGCACTTGGGAGGCAAGGTAGGCAAATCTCTGTGAGTTCGAGGCCAGCCTGGTCTACAGAGTGAGTTCCAAGATAGCCAGGGCTGTTACACAGAGAAACCCTGTCTTGAAAAACCAAATCTCTCCCTCCACCCACAAATATATCATTTCATGAAAGATGACTATAGAATGAAAATATTGAAAAGAAATAACATACATGAACAAATTTGGAAAATCATGTACGATCCTGATATATATCAGAATACACCACCTGCAGGGGTGGTGTGGGTCATGGATAATTGGTCTTATTTTAAAAATAGATTTTTGACTAAGAAAAGGTTTATTTTTATTATTTTTATTCTGTGTAGGTGTGTGTGCCGGCATGTGTTTGTCAGTAGGAGTACAGGTGCCCTTGGAGGCTAGAGGTTGTCGATCCCTCAGAGCTGGAGTTAAGGAAGGTTGTGAGCTGCCTGATGAGCGTGCTAGGAATAAAACTTGGGTCCTCTGGAAGAGCAGCGGCAAATGCTCTTAAGTGCTAAGCCATCTCCCCAGGCCCAGCTCTGACTCTTTGATAGTGTCTAATAAAATGTTCTCCCTACCTGAGCCCTGGACACATCAGAACAGGCACCGCAGATGAGCTCTCTGGGGTCATAATCATCTCCTTGTCCGGCTTCAGCATCACAGCGAGCTTCACCACCAAAATACGCCTGTGGAGAAACCATGTTCACGTGAAGCTAGTGCACGGAGACAATGAGGCTGCAGTAAACTCCAGATCGAGACTTGTCTGTTAGCCACTCCCTCACAGTGCCAGGTAAACATGTCTATACTGATGACTGCAGGGAGAATCGGGGTCAAGAGCAAAGCTAGTCATTCATTTATTCTTTTGTTTTTTTGAGACAGGCTTTCTCTAGTAGCTAGTAGCCCTGGCTGTCCTAGAACTTGCTCTGCAGAACAGGCTGGCCTGAAATGCAGTTATTTGCCTGTCTCTGCCTCTCAAGTGCTGGAATTAAAGGTGTGTGCCACCATGTCTGGCTTACAATAAATTCATTGTAATAATAAATTTATTAGTCCTAATTTATTAATAATTATGCTAATTTTGGAATGCAGACATACTTTCAGAAGGAGGGAGTCTGAACAATTGTGCTCTTAAAGGAAAATAATGAGAGAACATACAATATTCCAAACAAGTATGAGGAAAAATGTATCAAGTAAATACAAATGATGCTTTTTCAGGGCAAAGTTGGGAGTTTTTCTCATTTTTAAATCTTAAACAACATATTCCTTTTTAGTGCTTAAAACATGCTTATCAATTCCTAAGTCACAATAATACATAAGAAAGTGTGCCTGACATAAATTAGGACAGAATTAAAATCCTAAGCTTAATAAGAAGCAAACGTATCAACTGAAGCATTTTCTGATCATACAATTTTTGAAAAGAACAGAAATTTAATGAATTCTCTTCAGAATACTGCTCATACTTATAACCTATACTATATTCAGAATTCAATAATATCCAATATGAACTCCAGAATGAATAAAATTATCCTGATGGCCAATTTATTTTTACTTGTTTAGGGCACAAAACAAATGAGGCCAAGAAATTAGGACAAATTACATGTCCATCATGTCTGTAGTCAAAAACTGAGAATAAATAAGATGAGTCAATATAAATCTATTCTCTGTCCTAGAAAAACAGGTCAGAAGACAGACTCCATTGATGCCGAGTTTACAGATGGTCATTTGTCAGCTAAATTTGGCTCTACCAGTATGTCATTTCTCCCAGGTCAATTTGTGTATTCCAGCTGCTTCAGCTTTCCACATCTTCTACTCGGCTTGACTTCTCAAACACATGACTGTTACCCCAATGGTAGCACAACAGTCATTTATGATGTTTGCACAGTAATCACACATAAATAAATGATATTTTATTATTTGTAACAATACTGCTTTTATAAATATATACCCTTAGTCTTTCCATATATATATATATATATGTATATTCATGTGCCTGTCTATCATTTACTTAGCCTTCCATTCATTATTTTTATTTTCTTTATCATACTGCAGGACTGTGTATCGTTCCTTTACTCATTCATTCATTCTCTAATTAATCTAGTATTCATAGTATTGACTAAGCATCAAGTACTGGATATAGAGAAATGGAAACAATACATTCTTTGTCTTTACAGAGCTTAAAAATGGGGCAGAGAGACAAGTAAACCAACAAAAATAATGTAGGTTAAGTGTTAAAATGGATGTATGCAAGACAATGAAATTGTAGGCAGAGATAATGATGCTGGGAAGTGTGAGCCCATACAGAGGAGGAGAAACTGGAGCTGAATCCTGAAGTAGAGTCAGATGGAGCACATGTGTGTATACAGCTACAGTGGAATTTAAATGTGCAGCAGGGGTACAGAAGAACATTCTAGAAGGAGCAGTGAACTGTGTACTACCATGGGGGCCATCAGTGATGGAGCAATCATGGCTGAATCTGGGGAAATGTATATTGTTCAGTATATTGTTCTTATTGGAGGTGAGAATGCAGAGGTAGAGTGTTACAAGATTAGAAAAGAAGAATGACCCAGATGGATCTGAGCTTTAGAAATACTAACCTACTAACAGCAAGCACTATAAGGGAAGGAATGGAGTTTAGGGATACCACAGAGAAGCTCTGGAAGACACTATAGTTACAAAAGAAGACAGAGCTGCTCAAGACATAACTGAAAACAGAGACTCAGAAATCTGCAGGCAGAATCAGAGGACTTTGCACTGGGGAAGTGAAGGTTGATGTATACTATATCAGATGCCATCATTCAAGTATCTGTGAGACATTCAAATGTCTGGTAAATAAGCCTCAAAGAATTGGGAAGGTCCTAATGGTGTAAGGGGTAGGAAAAGTCACGAATGTTTCAGAGGTCACCCAAAAGAAGGAGGTACAGTCTAGTAAGTAGGAGAGCTGCTAAAACAAGAGAGATCCACAGATCGGCATTAGAGCAGCTATTTAAGAACCAGTTGTACCAGGCAGCAAGGGACTCATCACAATGGGAAGTATCCTTTGTATGGAAATACTGCAAACTTTAGAAAAAGTTTGTTTAGGTAAAAAGTATTGCTGTCTCCCCAGTTACGTAAATTACTTGAATTTGAAACACTGCATCAAGATTTCTCAATTCAAATTTCTAGCTTAAGTTTTAAGAATAATTAGATGTCACTATACAATTTAACTTAATTATATGGGCAATCTCCAGGGCTTAACTCTTTAGGCTACTTTGTAGCATACCTTTCTGCATTTGTAGCAAACATAATATGCATATCTATTCATGGCATAGCCAGCTGGATCATTATAAAACCTGACACCAGGAGTTGTGATTGCTTCACTTTTATGTAGACCTTCATATTCCAATCTCATTAAGGCTTTTCTTCTGACATCTTCATAGAGCTCTTTTATTGGATCAAGCAGGTCTTTTAATACTGTGTGATTAATTTTGTTCTGAAATACAAATAGTATTTTTAACAGAAGCATTTATAGAATAGTTCAACAAACATTTAGTGTGCACCCAAGTGTCAACCATTGTACCAGGAGATAACTAGTTAGAAACATGGTGTCTATAAAGCACTAATTAAAAATAATTCTGAAAAGTCCTTAAAAACTTTTTTTGCCAAGATCAAGGAAAATTGGAGAATCAGGACTCTGCATAAAAATTTCCATTTTTTAGCTTTGTTATTTCCTGACTGAAATCTATCTCCCTCTGTCTTAGCTGTTCTGGGAACAAAGGTTATCTTGCTGCCACGATATGATACATGACCTCATGTGTGAGTTGTGAGTGCAAGCTGGCTCCTTAGAGATGGGGTAGTGTCAGGTTAGAGATGACTAGTACTCTCTGTACTATTTTCTCTGCCTTTTCTAGACTCCTAAACATGACTGTTCCGTGGCCCCATGAGAAGGGAGAACGAAATACTGTAATTTTTTAATATTCCCTAGTCTAACTAAGCAATGATTATGGTAAGTTTTTTCATACTAAGTCCATTACAACAGCTTGTACTTAACAAAACAAGATACATGGAGTAGACACTGTTACATTCTTTAACAAAGGTGCTTTATTAATCATTATTAGGTTGCCTAAGCAATTCCCTACTTCACTTACTGCTTTATAGAAATGTGTTGTAATGCCAGAGAAATGTTCTTATTTTAACTAGTTCTAAGAGCATCTGTTCTAAAGGTACTAAATGTCAATAGTTCATTTTTATTTTTTTTTTATTTATTTATTTTTTTTTATAGCAGATCTCAGGCCCTGCAGGCACCAGAGGGTCCTTTCTCTGTTAGTCACTCATAGCCATGTCATATGTCATAACCCTCAGTAGGTCTGAACAGTGATGCGTCCACCACTAATACACAATGATGCTTACATTAACATTTCTCCTGTCATATATCATATATTTAATTCAATTTAGATAGCTTTTACTTGACAATTTGGTGACAATAAATGTGTTTCCTCCCACGGAGGTCTAAATGATAAGAAAACAGTCTACCACTGAGGTATATCTCTAATAACCCATAACTACTCTAGGGAGATCTTACAATATTTCAGGTTCTATTTGGATGAGGACAGAAACTAACAGAGGCTAGGGGACAGGAAACAGGAACAGGAAAGGACACTAGGAGATCCTGGTAGCTACCTGAGATAAAAGCAAAGATAAAAAGAAATAAAACATAGGTAAGTAAGTTCAGGTTCCTTCCACACCTTGCAAATGGGACATGATATGAATCCAAATGTTATCCTTGGCCCAAGCCATCTGTTTTCCAAAACCCGCCGACAGCACTGTAAGTGGAATACATGACTGCAGTCCAGCTAAAAGAAGAAAGAAGGACGTGAGCACAGCACTCAAGTAACCGGGAGACTCTTCAATGTAGGCGAGTTATGTGACGGAGGCACTTCAGTACTGAGAGATCTTAGGACTTCTAGAAATTATTCATGGTACACTATTGACTAGGTTTTCAACTTATAATTTTTCTAATCATGCATTAATGCCGCTTATATAAGAACTACATATGTAAAGTAGGCTAGGTCAGGGAAATGTGAAACTAATTAGCTATCATATAGATGAAAGACACTGATTTAATGACTTAAAATTTTGTTGAGACTATTCGTTATCTTAGAATCAGTTATAAGAATTAAAAATACACATAAATGTCAAAACTAAAACTCTTATTTAGCCAATATACTGCTAACCTCTATTGTGTACTGAATTCTATATCACTACATACAGACTAGGTACATATATTATGACATATTGTGTTTCAGAAATTAAGAAGAGCTTAGCTACTTGAAACTAATCATTTCCCCCTTCATATCACTTTATACACAGGTTTATAAAAATCACCAAGTAATAGGTGGACCTGCAGAATGGAAACAGAACATGAAATAACAGAATTTTTTTCTCAACATATATCAATGAATATATATTAACAGGAAATTTTTCCTTGGCAAACTAAAGGAAGTTCCAATCATCTCTATATTTAAGAAACATGTTTATATGTTGTCCTGTTAAAATCTAGGCACACTTAAAAGCTAGGCGACCTGAATGGCCGGGGCTGCAGAGAGGGCTTCAGTGAAGCAGATCATGCACATGTCGTCAGCATCTTGCTTCAGTGTGGTAGCATTTTTATCACAGCCGTGCAGACAGGGCAAACAATGTTCTTCGTTTTTAACACCTCCACATGGATGTCCACAAGGATGTGTCTTACTGCAGGCTATCTTAGCATATTCCTATTGAAGACGAAATTGCAATGGTGTTACAATGACTAAGGAGGGCATGTACTACTTTACAAGAAATACCTATTAGAACAAAATAACAATGATTATTCTATGCTTTCACTATAGACTAGGATTAACAGAGTTTTTCTTTTAATAGAATTAAAGAATTTGATTACATATAAAGGCACTAATAAAAAGTGAACTATGATTTTAACGATTTGGAGTCATACATAAGCATGAAGCATAAAGTTCTGATGTAAAACTCTCCTAGTCACCAGTCTCTTTTGCCAAAATAGGGGTTAGAAAATCCAAACAACAAGTTACTTATCTCTCACAATCTGAATACCACCCAATCCAGAGCATATTTATTCAGGATTCAAAAACTCTCAGATACTAGAAGTTTACTTTAGGAAAATAAATGAGCAAAGGAACTCTGGTCAGATATATGATAAATTCTTATGTGTGTATGTGCATGTGCCTGCCGTCTGTGCATGTGTGTTGTGTGTGTGTTTGCCTATAGAGGCCTGTGCTGGGATTCAAGCCTGGGTCCTCTGCAAGAGTAGCAGGTGCTCTTAGCCACTGAACCATCTCTTCTGCCCTATGTGATTAGATACCTTAACTGTTTCCAGAACAAAATTAAATACTTAGGATGGTGCTGTGGGATGTTCTGTATGTCCTGTGGGAGTCTGTTCTCAGGTTCCTCGTGGCTTTACCCAGCAGGTCCGCATAGAGGATGATTAGGACCATGGGCCTGAGTGCAGGTGTCTGAGATGGTCTGCACTTGGCTGTGCTGGGGGATGGTCTGTATGTCAAGTTGCTCTGATTGGTCAATAAATAAAACACTGATTGGCCCGTGGCTAGGCAGGAAGTATAGGCGGGACTAACAGAGAGGAGAAATAAAAGAACAGGAAGGCAGAAGGAATCACTACTTGCCAGCTGCCACCCTGACAAGCAGCATGAAAAGATGCGGGTAAGCCGCGAGCCGCGTGGCAGGGTATAGATTTGTGGAAATGGATTAATTTAAGATATTAGAACAGTTAGCAAAAAGCCTGCCACGGCCATACAGTTTGTAACCAATATAAGTCTCTGTGTTTACTTGGTTGGGTCTGAGCGGCTGTGGGACTGGCGGGTGAGAGAGATTTGTCCTGACTGTGGGCCAGGCAGGAAAACTCTAGCTACAGGATGGTGATGAGTAAGCGACACAAAAGGTCACCTTTGGGCTGTGACAAAAGAAAACTGTACTGAGGCAGAACTACAACCCTACTTACAATACATGAAGATGCTTTGTGAGACCATATGATCTTCCTTCCTGGGATGGCCTGACCTCTCACTAGCTACCTACCTGGCAGTCTGCGTCAGAACAAACACTGCCCACAGCAGATAACTCTGTTCCACTCCGGGACCCACAGAATCGGCATGCTTCTGAACTACTTGTGGTGGGTTTGCCTAGATTCAAGCAGAAGAAAAATCTTCCATGAAGGCATGTTTTTTTATATTGTAATACAGCTAATTTTGAAATAGAAAACTGGATTTCTTTCAGTTACTAAAGGCTGTAAGCTACATTAAATATAAAGAAAATAATCACCGAAGGCCTAAGAAACTAAAGATACATCTAATACAAAATAAACTTGACAGGTTTATACCTTTTTAGCAGAAGAAACAGACTATATATCTAGTCAAGTTAGTAGACTGAGCAGATCTGGCAATCCCTTACTCAAAACGCAAAACACTAGATAAACATTCTAATTAAAAAAATTAAAGTACATAGAATAAAGGGAATTTTTTTTTAGTATTTTATATGACAAAATTACATGACAGTACAAAATCTGACTAGATTATAAAACCCGAAAAATAGAAAATATCTACCCAAGAAACTGCATTTCAAAAAGAATTTAAATATGTTGAGATATTTAAAGAAGGGTGAGAATTCCTCAAAATAAAGGCCTTGATTATTTTCACAAATGGGCACACAAATTTTAGAATCAATCACTGATTCCAGAAATGACTGCAGAACATACTTGGAAAAGAAAAGTAGCATTTATATCAAAAAAGATGGTTTGACATGACATTTATTAATGTAGAGAACTGACAGATTATGGGAGAAAAACAAACCAGTTTTGAGAAAAGGCTCATGTGGTAGCATGAATGGCACCTTCATACAGTTAATTTATTCAGATTTATGCCCAAGGCCAACAAGAGAAATTTGTGTCAGTGGGACAAGTGGCGGACAGCAGTTGTGCTAAAACCCACAAATTTTCACGTTTTGTTGTAACATTAAGCTTGTAATATGTAAGATTTTATTTTATAAAAAATTAGAATGAAGCCAGGCGGTAGTGCATGTCTTTAATCCCAGCAGCCAGGAGGCAAAAGCAGGTGGATCTCTGTGAGTCTGAGGCTAGCCTGGTTAATAGAGAGAATTCCAGGGCAGGCAGGGTTGTTGCACAGAGAAACCCCGTTTCAAAAACCCAAAACCCAAAATCAAACCAAACCAAAGAACAAAAACAAAAGTGGAATCAAAACTGTTTGAGGTTCAAATGTACTAGACACATATAAAGTATTGCTTAAAAGATTGCCTAGTCATCTTTATTATTACAACAGAACTATTGAGAAAGGCCTGAGAAGCACTAAATGTATAAGACTCTAAGAAGGGTCACAAAATCATAGGGCTTTACAGTTAAGACAGGTACTAGTGACATAGACATGGTATCCAGAGTAGTGCATTCACTTTTACACTCTTCATTAAAGTGGGAGGCTCACTTACAAAGATTTATATAGTATAAGGCAATGATTCTGCAGAGGTTAAGTCCCTGTGGTGGTTTGAATATGATGGTCCCCACAGGCTCACATATTTGAATGCTTCACCAAGGAGCAGAACCGTAGGGTTAGAAGGATTAGGAGGAGTGACCTTGTTGGAGGAAGTATGTCACTGGGGGTGGGCTTTGAGGTTTCAAAAGCCCACACCAGGCCTGGTTTCTCTCTGCCTGCCTGCTTGAGGATCAGGATGAAAAGCTCTCTGCTACTTCTCCAGCACCATTTGTGCCAAAATGCTCCCCACATGACGATAATGAACTAACCTCTGAAACTGTAAGTAAACCCAAATTGAATGTTTTCTTTTATAAGAGTTGTCTTGGTCATGGTATCTCTTCATGAGGCCATGGAACAGTAAGACAGTTACCTGGCAGGTTAGTGACAAATGGGGTTTCGTGACTTATAGTCTGATCCTCTTTCTAACATAGATGACTGTGTCTACCAAACATACATGGTCAAAGGCTATCATTAAGTATCTAACTTATTATACATTGTAGACATGGTTCTTCCTCCCCTTTTTAAGTTATGACTCAACATTTAATTCTCTTTTACCTGTGTGTTCTCGGAATTCCACCATTGCCTTCATTGTTTTAGAATCTGCTAATGCCATCAACCAAAACAGTTTTGTTCTACCACAGCCTTCATGAAGGTCAACCTTTATAGCTTCTTCTTCTTCTTTGAAGACCTGTTGTTCCATTACAGAAAAAGGATAAAGGTGTTTGTTTCTGGGTAGAAGCACAAACCTAATCATCAACAACAATGGCTTTCTTTATAAAGCACTGTAAGAAGTTCTAGACCTCTCCAGTGCTCTCTTCAGTCTTCACAACAGCTCCAGGTTTATAAATCAGAGTGCCAACTAAGTCTTGGAAAAGAAGCATTTGCTCAGTTTATAGTTAATAGACAAGACAACTGAGAGCTCAAATAAGGCCACAAATTCCAGTGCCCATTCCCCCTAGTTCATTCCTACATCATTTCAGAATTCTTTTCATGTCCCAGATACTTATCTGGGTGTGAAGACAGAAATCCCACCTGTCTCTGGTGAGTTTTAGTTCGTCGGTGCAGATGAAGGAATCTGTCACAGTCAGTACATAAATTTCCACAGATGTTGCATAAGATGATAGCTGCAGTTTCACCATCATCATGGTTATCACACATAGGCTGGAGGAAGATATTTTCACATGCTACATTAGACTTACAAGAAAACCTCAGACAAATATTTATGATACTGATAGACTGTATTTTAAAATCTGCAATACTTTTAAAATTTCAGTGTTAAACAGAACTATTGCAGGTATATACTGAGCTATCAAAATGTCTCAAAACTATCCAATAAGATTAATGTGCATGTGGTGTCAATGGTTAAAAGGAAGATGTAACACTTTATTTAGTGACTTACTGGTCTCCCAGTTACATATCCAAATTCCCTGAATGATAAATGAGTACAGTTTATTATAAAAACTTAAACATTTATCAGAAAATGTTGAGAGGGCTGACATCATGCCCCCTCTGAAATGACTAAAGCTATTTATTCATAAGCCTCCTCGAGTTACAAAGAGGGTATGTCACATTGTTCCTTTTATTGTTTTTCTTCTTTTAGTCCCAAGAATAATCACATTTTAGAACAAATCAGTCAGGCCTCAAATTTTGTTGATATAAACATCAATCAGAGGAGGGAGTTTTTTATATACTCAAATACAAGCCCCTAGATTTTCTAAAGTGTAAAGTACGTTTATGAGGTGAACTTGGTCAAACTGGATATGTTTTCAAGAGTTTGATCTGCTGCTTTCCCTACAAACTAACACTAACCACAAAGAAACAAAGTACTTATGAACAATCCTGACCTTACCATTTGTTTCTGTTGCCCATCTTTTCCCATCCACCTTCCTGATGACAGGCGATCCACATGGTCCTGATCAAGAACACACAGCGATGCGAGAGCAAGCCAGAGCTGTAGGAGAAAGGCAGCTGTATTACTGATGATGTATGGGAACACACTTAAGAAGTGCTCACTGTCTGACACAGACAACAACAGCCAAATAAATGCTGGCTCCGTTTGAGAATGTATAGACTCTCAGGAGCATCTGCATTTTCCTGATGTCACTGCAAATGTGCCATGCTCCCAGTGGATACCAGCTGAGCAAAGGATTATTTCTATACAGAACCATGTTTTCTACCTGACATGAAACTGTCCTTTATCAATGATGTACGAAAATCAATCATTTACAGGAGTAATATTTGCTGTACATGTTTACTGTGTATTTTTTCCAGCTACTTATGTATTTAAAGCTCTATATTCCCAATGCAGCTATTTAGTTTTGCAGTTCCTTAAGTAGCTGGGTATATATTAAGTTTTTCCACATAATAACAGTTCTTCAGAAGTTTCTGTTGTCTCAAAGGGCCTACTTTGTACATTTTGCCATAAATTAAAGTCTGATAATCTTTAGAAAGAAAATCTGAGGTGGCGGGACAGATGGCTATGCAAAGGTAAGAACCCGAGTTCACACTGTTCGACCTCATGTAAAGCAGGGCATGAGGAAGTGCATGTCTGTAATCCCAGTGCTCCTGTGCAAGGCGAGATGCAGAGACCAGGAGTACCAGAAGCCTTGTGGCAAGCCAGCCTGCTGTCTGCAGCAGGAAACCATCAAGTGACTCTGTCTCCAACAACACCTGAGACTGTCCTGACCGCCACACAATGTGCCATAGGCACACAAGCACCTGTAATCACACAAATGAACATACACACTCAAACATGCACACAGGTCATCACACACATATCATCACACACATGTACACACACAGACACATGCATATAAAACATTTTAACATTTCTGAGGCATATAAAGAGTGAATTTTAGTTTTATATAGAATGATATATTCAATCATTAGTGAAAAATTGAAAAAAAATGAACAAAAAGAAAATCTATATTAAGTGAAAAGGAAATACAGAATGAAAGAATCCATGAGTGGTAGAAAGGGGGTAACTGTAAACATTGTTTAAGTGTTATACTCATTAGCATGCTAACATATAAACCAGCTTTTTCTGTTCTAACAAAACATAACATCTTCTTTTACAGACTTTGGAGAATTAATCTCAAAGATTCCTATTCGTGTGAACTGTTCCTAATGATGTCACACTGCCTCTACTATCTTAAATCACCTTTGGAATGATATGGCTCAAAAACCTAGTATGTTAAAAATTAGATGTCTCATTTAAAGAATGCAATTCTATTTCCTCAGAAGTTCAACCCCACCTAACTAAAATTGGCATGTATTGTTTTAAAACATTTTTAGATTTATTTATTTTATGTGCATGAATATTTTGCCTGCAATGTATATATATATATGTATGTACACCACTTGTATGTCTGTGGAGGTAAGGAGTGGGTGTCAGATCCCCCAGAAATGGAGTTACAATAGTTGTGAGCCACCATGTAGATAGACGATGGGAACCGAACCCGATTCTCTGCAAGAGTAACAAGTGCTCTAACTGCTGAGCCCTTTCTCCAAGCCCAAGTGCTGTCTTGTAAAAACAAAGCATACAAACCCAGAAGCTGAGCGAGAGCTTTTCATTAGAAAGAACTGTGTAGGAGGGAGTCTTATCTCTTAAGGATCATCAGTTTGTCACAGCATAGCGCTACTACTCAATTTACTGAGGTAAGCTACGGTAAATAGGTCAGTAGAAAGATGATATACACAACATCACTTAGACTTTCCTAATCAGCTTAGCCTCAGCTTCCTAAATAATAACAAAAGTTGATAAAAGTGCCATAGTGAACAGTGATTACTACCACATTTAAAACATAACATTTTTGATGAATACCTATTTAACTATAAATGTGGACAAAGTTGACTTATTGATTACAAACACATAATGATATAGACCAAATTTAAAACGATAAAAACTCACTCTAGTTGTTGCAATACACCTCACTGGAGACCTAAATTCTTCTTCCATCTTGGTCAAGGCAATGATGGTCTCTGCAATAGCATTTTTTGTCACTCGGGACCAAGCTTCTGACAGGTGACCCTATTGAGCAGGGCAGAGTATCTTATTAATTACCCAGAATTGTGTCATCACACCAAACTCTTTTCTCTAAATTAACACCTCTCACCAAAGAGAATACTTATAGCAAGACCATGAGCTTCTAGAGAGGGGCACAAACTATTAAGTCCTTTACAGTATCATGAAAATTCAATTGCTAATCTCTATTTTGATGATTTTAAAGTGAATAAAAATTTAAAGCCTCAACACTGTTTTCCTGTAGAAAAAAAAAACACTTTATTTCATATTTGGATAAAAATAAGAGGGACAAATATGGTTTCTATGCTTGGAAGTTTTGGCTATAAAAACCTCGGTATTTATCGTGAAACATATATACCTAATAATTACTAAATTAATTGCTTTCAATGCTATTTCTAGAACCTAAGAGTATACATACATAGGTTCAATCTATGAGTGCTTTTATTTGGACTATATTTCTTTCTTCTCAGGGCTGGAAATTCAACCCAGGACCCTGTGCATAGCTATGCAGATTTTTTTGAGTGTTAAAAAAAAGATTTATTCATTTTGGGAGTAGTCAAGATGTCTCGGTGGTTATGACTTGAGTGCTGCTCTCCCAGAGGACCTGAGTTTGAATCCCAATAACCCATGTCAGGCAATTCACAGCCTGTAACTCTAGTTCCAGGAGGTCTTACACCTTCTTCTAGTCTCTCCAGGGAACTGTACTTCTGTGTACAATCCCTTCATATACTTGTAATTAAAAAATATTTTTAAACATTCATTTACTTTTTATTTTATATGTATGAATGTTTGCTTGCATGTATGTATGTGTTCTGTGTGTGTGTAAGCCAGTGAGGATGCTGATTCCCCTGAAGTTGGAATGACAGGCAGTTGTGAGCCACCATGTGGGCACTAGGACCTGAACCCAGGTCCTCTGCAAGAACAGCCAGTATGCTCAACTGTTGAGTCATGCTTCTAGCCACACTTATACAGATTTTTAATGAGCACCAATACTTTATTACGGAATTCAGGTGTTCAAAACATTGTTAAGCATTTTCATTCAACAGACTTTCTGGAAAATGTCCATTTGCTATGAAGCCTAAGAAAATGTCAACAGTTAAGAAAAATAATAGAACTTCAACTTTTCTACAGAATCTCATAATACATGCAGTCAATTTGTTAATGGGCAATTAGTGCATTCTCCTTTAAAATGCCTTTTGTTCCCTATGCCTCCTCCTCAGGATGTCTCCTAATGACACAGTGAAATGTGAGACAAGTGACCTTATGGGAGTCAGCACTCAGTGGAGTAAGTCCCTGTTCCTTACAAACCAGATTTCCCCCCAAAGCCAATTCCTTAAGATAGTGGGTACAGGACATAAGTAAAGAAATATAAAAGCTTAAAACCTTGAGAACTGAAGAGGATGAGAAACTTCTACTTCCAGGAATCTTCCCTACTCATTTTTGGATTTTCAATACAGGTTCTTTCTTAAGTTAGGAAAAATGCATTTTATTTTATGTTTTAAGGTCCTGGAAAACTTACCTAAATTATCAGGTAAACTAACTAGGAGTTTGAAATGAATACACTTTAATGACAAATTTACCATCCACTGACAAGACCAAAGGCACAGAGGTGAGCACTCTAAATAGTCTTTAAATAAAGCTTTAAACACTAATCATGTACTTTTCTTAATTTAACAGAGTCAATCAGACTCCTGTTTAGCTCACTGCTGTTGTCATCAGGAGCAAGGGAACTTACTGCAGCCATATCCTTGATAAGCTTAATGATGATCTCTGAGATCTGAGTAGGAGTTGAACCTTTCATCCACCAATGACTTTCACCTCGGCGGAGGTAACTACAAAGAAAACAATGTTATTTCCAGACAGAGCAATTTAATTGTTTAAATGACTGAATTATTAGAATGTTTTTATTTTGTTACACTTTTATTCATTTACTTTGTGTGTGTATATGTATGTGTAAATGTGCCATGGCACACATGTGGAGGTCGGAGGACAATTTTCAGAGGTGACTATCTCCTTGCACTGTGTGGGTGATGAGGATCACACCCAGGCTGTGAGGCTTGGTTGCAGGCGCCTTTACTCACGGGCCATCTCACTAGCCCTTATTTTTATTTTTGAGACAGAGTCTTGCTAGGAAGCCTACACTGGCCTTTAAGTTACTAATCTCCTTCCTCATTACATGAGTGATGGCATTACAGGCAGGTTATCCAATTAGGACATTTTGTTATTCACCTGTGTGTTTATTATTTTCACGTGTATGTGCATGTGCTAGCATGGATGTATATGCACCTAGGCATGCAGAAGCCCACAGAAGTCAGAAGAGGGCTTGTAATTGTTGGAACTGGAGTTATAACCACTGTATGTGTGCTGGGAAGAGAACCCTGGTCCTCTGTAAAAGCAAAATAGAAAAAACAAAAAGCTCTTAACCACTAAGTCATCTCTCCAGCTCACAACTGGAATATTTATTTTTAAGTTAAAGCATTACCCTAAGTCTCTTTCTTAAATCTTAAGAGAAGAACCTGCTGGATCACCACTATTTCAGTGTACAGTCCATGGCCATCAACTGCTTCCAGTGCACATGGAGATAAGAAAGAATGTGTGGCTGGACATAAGGAACTTGACATCAGTAAGGAAACCACTGCTTAGCTGACTGTTCCTGTTAGTCACACTATGTGCACAGAGGAAGTGACACTGATAATGCTCTGGCTGTAGCTTTTTATTGTCATGGGTTGGCTACATAATTTACATTGTTCTATCATCTCTCTAATTTTCTGCTATTGCACAAGTACAGAACATCCTGGCACATATACCTTTGTGCACGTATATAAGTTTAAGGAGAACTGGTGCAAAGGCTAAGCATATTTAAAACATAATGAGGCATTAGCAACTGGCACCCCAAATCCGTATTAGATGAAAATGCATGGGGCTGGAGAGGGGGTTCATTGGTTAAAAGAATTTGTTGAGCTTGTAGAAGAACCATGTTCAGATTCCAGCAGCAGCATGGTAGCACACAACTCTAATTCCAGTTCCAAGACAGTCAACACTCTCTTCTGGCCTTCATGGACACTGCATGTATGTGGTACATGCATTAACATGCAAGTAAAACAGCCATACATATCAAATAAAAACAAATAAAATCTTAAAAAAAGAAAATGTCTATTCTTTCATAATGTTCTTCAGCCCTATACATATTTTGCTGTTTAAAAATTCTATTTACATATATGTGTGAGATATGTGTGTGTGTATGTTTGTTTGTGGGTGTGGGTACATGTGTGAGTAGGTGTATATGAAGGCCCAAGATTAATACTGGGTGTCTTTCTTAATCCTTTCTCAACTTATTATCAAGGCATGGTTTCTTACTGATCTGGAGCTCATCATTTGACTTATTAGTCTTGTTGCCAGCTTGTTGAGGGATGTCTTTGTCTCTGTCTCCTACCCCTGGAAAAATAGGCAGGGGCCACACCCGCTGGCTTCTACAGTAAGTTCTGGGAGGTGAACTTTGGTGGGCTCATGCCTGTGCTGCAAGGACTTTCTGGGCTGGGCAATCTCTCCAGCCGGGTGTCTTTTCCTTTGTTCATTGACATTTGTAACTTTTCTGTGAACTGTTACTAACATTTATTTATTGGTTCTTTGCCCTTTTAAAAACATTATTTTAATGTTATGGCCTGTTGTGGAATATTATTTTAACATGTGTTACATTCATTTATGCTGTGGAATATTTGTTTAATGATGCAAAGATGTATTGTATTCTTTTATGTTGCATTTGTTTAACTATGTAAAGCTGTGTTACTTTGCCTGCCTAAAGCACCTGATTAATCTAAAATAGCACTGAGCAGCCAATAGCTAGGCAGGGGAGGGATAGGCGGGGCTGCTAGGCAGGAAGAATAAATAGAAGAGAAAAAGAGGAAGGAGAGAGAAAAGGATAAAGAGAAGAGAATGCAAGGGCCACTCACCCAGCCACACAGCCAGCCACCAAGGAAAGAAAGGTATATAGAATAGAGAAAGGTAAAAGTCTAGAGGCAAAAGGTAGACAGAATAATTTAAGTTAAGAAAAGCTGGTTAGAAACAAGCCTAGGTAAAGCCAGGCATTCATAAGGAAGAATAAGTCTCTGTGTATTTATTTGGGAGCTGGTGGGGTAAGGTCCCCAAAGACCAAAAAGTAAGAGTGAAAAAAACCAACTACAATAGCCAATAGTCTATTATGTAACGTTAGATATTTTCCCAAATAGTTGTTTCAATTTAAAAACATTTTAATAGCATATATGTCAACTATATTCACTGTTATGCATTAAATTTGTGAATCTCTTTCTACATGGCTTTTGGTATTCATGTTTAGTAAATTTAAGATTAGGAAAATGTTCTTCTATAATTTGTCTCAGCAAAGTTTTAAAAGGAATATATATAAAAAGCATTAAGTTATATGAAGTTTACCTCCTCCTCATTTATTTAATTATTTATATTGTGGGAAAGAGTAACGTAATTTGTTTTTGTTTCTATACAATTAGGGAGTGATATTCAATCTTTTTCAACACAAATACTGAATACTACATGTAAAGCATACTTTCTATATTCTATATGATATTCCTTTTAATTAAAAAAATTATTAATGTATATGTATGTGTTTATGTGCGTGTATGTGCACACACAAGAAATATGAGGACATGCATACCGCAATGTGTGTAGAAGAGGATATCTTCGTTGACTTTGTTCTTTCCTTCTACCTTTATGGGTACGCAGGTTACCAGGTTTGCATGGCAGGCACCTGAGTTATCTTGCTGGTCCTGATATTCCTTTTATACATACATAGCCAGTGGCTTATAGATGTTATTTGGTAAGGTAAGTGAGCCAATAAGTGAATATTGTGGGATAATCTTTTTTGTATACTGTGAAGATGTGTCTCTGCCAAGGCACCTTCTGATTTGGTTTAATAAAGAGTTGAATGGCCAATAGCTAGGCAGGAATAGATAGGCGGAATTTCCCAGGAGAGAGAGGAACTCCAGGAAAGAATCTGAGAGGAGGGATTTGCTAGCCAGACACGGAGAAAGTGGGATGCATGGTACTGAGCAGAGGTAACAAGCCACATAGAACTTAGATTAATATAAACAGATTAATTTAAAGTTTTAAGGCTTAAAGAGCTAGTTGGGAATAAGACTAAGCTAAAGCCAAGCTTTCATAGTAAGAAGTCTCCATGTCATTATTTGGAAGCTGGCAGTTCAAAGAAAGTCTGCCTTCAGGTAAAATTTGTGATGTTTTAACTTTTTGATATTAATATCGAGGGAATGACGAACCTGGAGTTGAAAATCATTGGCAGGGTGACTGTTGTAACTCCTTTACCCACAGTGGTGCCAGCTGTCCCAGTAATGGTGGTTCCTTTGGCTTTGAGCTGGACAGTGAGTGCTTTGGCAATGCATCCCAGAAACATGTCCAAGATACCGAGCTTATTCCAGTCTCCTTTCTCAGTTGAGTGAATGATGTCACTGATGTCTGCTGGGGGGAGAGATTTCACTCCTATGATGCTGGCCAGACGACTGGGGGTCACTTCAGGCAACACTCGTCTTAGTAAGGAGGTCACCTGATAAGGAGATTGAAAGAATACATTTAAACACGGTGCTTTACAGTTATTTAAAATGTGCCTAGTCTATAGCTTCAACACCTATGGGAATAACAGAAACATATTTTATTGTTTTTGGTTTTTCGAGGCAGGGTTTCTTTGTGTAGCTTTGCGCCTTTCCTGGAACTCACTTTGTAGACCAGGCTGTCCTTGAATTCACAGAGATCTGCCTGCCTCTGCCTCCCTAGTGCAGGGATTAAAGGCGTGCACCACCACCACCTGGCTTTTCAGAAACATAATTTAATAATAAGTTATACTTTTAATTTTGAGAAGGAAAGAATATGATTTAAACATTTTTGAATTTCCAGAGTGGTAGCGACCACCTAAGACGCATGAAAAAACAAGGCTTTTACCTTTGTTCTGGATTAAATGACATAATAAGTCTTTCAGAAGAAGTCAATCAATGTCCAGAATACTATTTATCACACTACAGTAGTAAACCAGAACAGAATTTCCAGCTGTAAAAAACATGGAGTTGCTGGGTATGGTGGCACACACCTTTAATCCCAGCACTCTTGAGGCAGAGGCAGGCAGATGTCTGTGAGTTTGAGGCCAGCCTGGTCTACAAAGTAAGTTCCAGGACAGCCAGGGACATACAGAGAAACCTTGTCTCAAAACAAAAACCAAACCGAATCATGGAGTTAGAATTTGATCCCAAACAAATCATAAAGTAGTAAAAGTTCATGTTTAAGGTCTTCTGATTTTTAAGTTTTCAAGCAACAGAGAAGAAACACAGGAAGAAGTGACATGATGGGTCACCTGTCTCTGGACTCTAGGAGAAGCTGTGTGAAGCAGGGAAAAGAGGTCTTGAAGTAGAGTCAGCTGCTGAGCTAGATATTGCCTGCCAACATTGGAGCCACTCAATGCGAGGACCATGGAGAGCAGCTCGAAGCAGTAAGCATCCGAGGAGGCATCCTCATCATTGGGCTGAGAATTGGCATTTTCCTTGCTGGATATGGCATGTTCCCACTCCTCACGAACTCTTGTGGCTTCCATGCGAATAGCTTGGACAATGTGAGCACACACCTATGTGAAGACAACATAAAAATATAAAATTGTATTTATAAGTCTTTTTTATTTCTATTACTAGAATAAACAAGAAATGCAAAGAATGCAAGTTAACACTTGACTTAATACTCTTTTACCAGTACATTCTCTATTATATTATCTTCTTAACTCATCTTAAAAACAATGGAACAAAACTAGGGGAAACTATGACAAAAATCTCAATAATTAAATCACCTGATATGAATAGCCAAATTAATGAAGCAGAAAAATAAAATATAAGTACATTTATGCTGGTTTTCTCCTTTTAAAAAGATTCAGTGTTATGCAAAAATAATAGGCAGGGTTAAAAAAATCAGTATTTTCATCTTTCCATTTTTTGATGAGTACCCCATGCTACCTAACCTACCCTAGGATTAAATTTGAGCCCTCCTTTCTCTGCCATCCACGCAGCTGAGATCAAAGATGTGCCTTTGTGCCTTGTTTCTGTCTTTTGTAGTACATATTTTATGTTACCTACCATTCCTGTATGAATCTAGACTTACCCCACTACCTACTTATGCTTTAAAATATTAATAATCGTATAATTAGCATTATTAACTGTCAGAACTCTCCCTCCTGAGTGAAAAAAATGAGAGGAAAAAGGAATATAATAAAATTTAAATGTCATCTGTCATAGCTGGTTATTTACAACTAAAAGAATATATCCTGGTAGGTACAGAAGCTCCCATCTATAATCCCAGCATTCTAAATGCTGAGAGGAGGATTGTAAATTTAAGGCAGCTCTGGCTACTATAGTATAATTTTGTCTGGAATCAATCAATCAATGTACCCACCCAAGTACCTATCTACCTATCCACGGAAAATAGAGGACTAACAAAGCTATGCAACAAAAAACAGCAAAATAAGAAAGCTAACATTTGTAACAAACTTTTTTCCTCTTTTTTTTTTTTTTTTTTTTTTTTTTTTTAAATTTTGAGACAATGCTTCACTACATAGCTTGGGCTTGGCTTAAATTCTGGAACTTCCTTCCTCCACCTTCTAAGTGCTGGGATCACAGGCATATGATACCATGACTGACTCTTTAAAGTGATGTAAGTATGGCAATACAGTCATTCCTTTGGAGAAAAAGGCAGACACACATTCTACAGGACCAATGAAAAGGGAGCATTAAAAAGCTTTAATGAATTTAGAGGACATTTTATAGACTGGAAATCCCCAGACAACCTAACAGACAAAAACAACTGACCAGGTAACAACTAACCTGCTTTTGTAGGTTGGTCAGTTTACTCCTGCTGAATATGATTCCGACCATATGTTCTTTCAGGTCAGCATCAGATGGTGCCTTTACACAGAAGAGTAAAAACAAAAAGTAGACTCTTTAGAGAAAATTTGTATATTTGACATTTCAGAGTGTCTTGAGAAATAACTAAGCAGATATTCTTAGTTAAATGCAGAGGTGCATTTGTTTTATGCAAGTATATTAAGGTACATTTATTTTAAGTTGAGGTGTATAACACTAAGACAAAAGATAAGGTTTAAGGAAATCATTTTGACAAAGTGAATATAAAATGAACAAAATTTGAGAAAGAAAAGGTCTCAAACTCCTTTAAAAATCAGAAAAAGAAGAAATCAAAAATCAAAGCAAATATATGGAACAAAATGATAAAGGTAATGATTTATATAAATAAAAAAGAGGTGACAATAAAACTAAAAGCTATTTCCTCAAAAACACTGAACGCAATTTACACTAGCCAAGAGAGAATGAAAACACAGCTAGCCAACACAAGGAATAAAGAAGTTCCACGACAGATTGTACAGGTATTAAAAAGATAGTAACACTATACTGTACATGATTTATGCCCAAAAGTCAGTAACCAAAACAGAAACCACCCTCAATCTGATTAACTGCATCTACAAAGAGTCTTCAGATAACATCACTCTGCTCTGAGGCTCTGCTCCCTCCCCACAGCACTGCTGTGCTGAGTTTCTTCACAATACTGTAACCCAGAGGGTGAGGCTTCCCTCTTAGGTACCATGTTTTAGTTCAGAAATAAATAATAAAGTAACTCTTTTAGAAGAAACTCAGAAAGCACTAACAAGGGTAGTTACTTCAGTGGAAATTCACTGAACAATTGTGTAACAGTAACACATGGGTCAAACACA
Organism: Peromyscus maniculatus bairdii; assembly: GCF_049852395.1. Classification (NCBI taxonomy): domain Eukaryota; kingdom Metazoa; phylum Chordata; class Mammalia; order Rodentia; family Cricetidae; genus Peromyscus; species Peromyscus maniculatus. The sequence continues at coordinate 100,746,674 of NC_134860.1, forward strand.
GATTAGACATGTTATGTGCTCTGTAAGCTATGATTCAGTGGAAGAGATAAGGTGTATGTGTAGACAAATATAATATGAAAGAAACCAAGAAGATCCAGAGGCACAGATATATTATTATGAACTTTAGCAGAGAGAAAACTTTTCTGTTTGAGGAAGCTGTAACAAAGTTTCCTCCTGTTTTGGAGCCAGACTGTGGAGGGAAAGGCAATGGAGGAGGGAGAAGATAACAACGGACAAAGTTTAGAGATTTTACAGATGCCAAGAGCAACCAGTAAGCACCAGCACAGAGCAGCTTCTATAGATGGAAAACTCCAGCAGCTCAGATATGGAAAGGCAAATTACTTTCAAATAATTCCCAAACTTACTTTCTAATGCAAGTTAAAAAAACAGAAGCTCCATATAAACCGTTGCCACATACTCATTAAAATGTAAAGTAGCCCAAGAGTTAGTTGTCTTACCAAAAGTAAGAAAATGAAAATGAGAAATAAAATTTTAGGCTACAAATAAATACATTGTATACTTTTTCCTCTCCTTCAGGTGATGACAAGAGTGCTTTTTCCTCTTGCTCTGGTGTAGGTTCAGCATCTCCTGAGATGAGCTTTCCAAACACCTGACAAAGACAGTGGCCAAGTGAGAAAGAGTTAATACAGTGATTGCCCCTGGGAAAGCTGGACAGCTATCTAATTCTGCAGAGTTTTAATTAATTAACTATCTTGAGACAGGCTGTAACTCTGTAGCCCAGGCTGTTCTGGAACTTGTAATGTAGTCCAGGCTGTCCTTACATTTGTGGCAAACCTTCTGTCTTAGCCTCTTGAGTGCTAGCACCATAGGTGTTAGCCACCACCCTCAGCCTCGACTCTGAAGGACTCTTCTAATACAGCGTTCCGTTACATAGCACTCTCACTACTCTTCTGAAACTACAGATGCAACTTTAGATATTGGTGAAGGCCTAAGAGAAGTGCAAGTGGGCTATATTTGAAGCCAGAAAATTCTACTAAAATATTTGTTATACTCTCAAATATATACGTCAGTAGTTTATGCTGTAGGGACACTCACTTGAGATGTAATAAGTCGGAATACTCGGAGAGTCTCAGCTTCACAGTTCCTTTGCTGAGCTACGCTGGCTGAGATCTGGCCAGCGATTTTTGTGCTTTCACCATCTTTCCAACCCAGGACTTTGACCTGTCGAACTCTTAATGTATTTTCTGGGCCCTTTAATTCAATTTTGATGATGTGATTATCCCCTCCTGGGAGTTCACTTGTTACCCAGCCAATATGCCTGGAATCCAAATCGACCTGGTTGAGCAGAAAAAGGACATGAACCCGATACAGTATAATCACTTTATCACTGTCCTGGGCTTTGCATCAGTAACAGCAAGCTCAAATAACAAACTGCACAGATAGTTATCTTATTTAACTTTTGTGAGGACAAGTAATATTATTTATAGGAGACAGAATTAGAAGAAAGAAAGGTTAACAGAGGTTCAGAGAGTCTCAGGAGGTAATGGAGCTGAGGATTAATACAGGCCTGACTACAATATGGTTTCTCTGTACAAATTATGTGAACAAAACTATTATAAAGAACTTACATGATTTCCCTACACTGACTCTCACTAGAACACATAAGCAATGAGGCTCTGCTTTATGCATCCTTACATTAAACAACACTAAACAATAGCTATTTTCATTGTTCTGATCCTTCAGATGTGTGCATGCCTTTTATCAAGGACCGAGTGTCAGGACAGAGAAAAATGCCTTCTGACACTACTCCTTCAATGAAATTAAAATTACTCTCATTGTATTTGTATTTGATACCCAAGAAGGGACCTGGAGACCTCTAGATAATTTATTTAGACATTTGTTATTAAATTCATAATGTCAACATTTCAAGATAGAGAAATTAAGTGTGGAAAAAAAACCTCTACTTTTTGGATAATTTTCCTAGATTCTTTAGCATTTGAATATTTCTCATCTTAAATATCAATATGACTTGAGAAAAGAAAAAAGAAACTCATTAAATTTTGTGTTATAAAGTAACCCTAGAGGAACAGCTCTGGCAAGGTTTGGTTATGTAAGTTCTGAATTTGTGCATAATCTCAGACCTGTGCATAGATATGGCTTTACTTGTTTCTAGAATTGTTTTGTAAACGGACATGCAGCCTAGATATAGTTGCTAAGTTATAACCCACAGTTTTCTTTTTTCAATTTTGTTTAGGCTAACAACCAATTTTAACTTAAGATGCAGGTACATGAAGTTGGTGACTGAATCAGATCTGTGATAAATGTAAAGGCGTTCAAGTGTTTGTACAGCAATGAGAGACTGGAACCTGTAATATTGTAGGCTCATGACTGAGGACACTTAAGGAAATAATCAGGAAATATCTAGCACTGGGATGGTAGTTCTTGGTCCATAGACTAGTTGTCAACTTACTGTTTTGTAAATAAATGATTTGTTCTTTTGGTAGTATGTTAATACTCAAACTCAACAGTAAAAACTGAGATAAAAAAACGACAAAATTTCAATTACCTGCTTTATTCTGCACAAATCTTCTACTGCTTTACCAGTTAAGAAGGTCATTGAGGTAACTTTATTCTGTAACAGACAATTCAAAACAGTTATACTATGTTCCTGCTCAGCACATCTATAATCATACCTTACAACCTACAAATGTCACATTCTTGCTTCTGCTTGTGTTATCAGCCCTAACTGACACCATTAAGACGGTCTCCACTATCTTTCACCCTCTCCAAACATGGATGTTTTCAGCAGCTACCCTCCTGCCATTTATGGAACAACCGCAGTGCCTGCAACCCCAGTTATCTCCTTCTCACAAACTCTTGGATTTTAGCCTTTATGTGCTTTCTCAGTTTGACTTTTCCCCTTTTAACCAAGTTCTAATCATTCAATTCTGTATTTTTCTGTAGTATTTTAACAATTCTGCTTGGTATGTTCCCCCTCTTTTTGAAGCACACAAAAGGAAGGTCACTTTGCTAACAGATACTTGTGGGTATTATGACTACTTCATGGCTTTGGAGAGGACATCTTAGTAAGGCATATTCTATTCCTTTAAAATACTTGTCAAATAAGGGAAGGCAACATTCACACAGGAAATAAATATTCAATAGTGCAAGTGTTGTGTCTCAGCTCTGGAAGCCAGTCACCCAGGCACTAGAGCTGAGTAGTTTTATGAAAAGTACATAAAAAAAAAATAGACTAACACTAATTCCTCTTCAGTTGCTTACTATGAATTATATATGTCAGTGTAGCTCAAAACAACAAATGTTATGGATAAGGCTCACTGGTGGGTACTTTGGGAGACAGCAATATATTTTCTCAAGGAGCATATTTGTAACAGCTGTCTCTGAAAAGGAAAGCACACGTTACCTGACATTCTAGATTTTTGTTTTTTTTCCACAATGAATACTGTTATAATTATCTCTACTTAATAAATACAGAAATTCAATTTGATTGTAATGATCATTTACATTACGTGAGGGGAAATATGTCCTGGTATAAAATGTACTATGAGTCAAAGATAAATTTGTACCAAGCAGTAAAAGCTAGCCAGAAATGTTTTGACTTTTTCTTGTAAGATAATTATTTATACTTGTTGGAAATTCCTGCTTCTAAAGAGGAAATCAGCTTATACTATGTTAGCTTAAGTCCCTTTTCTTATTTGGCACCAGGGAAACATGGAATAAGGAGCTGGTGCTTGGTGTGGACTGCAGATTACTGTATTTGGCTTGTAGAGGGGAACTGATGTGGTTGGCTTTACATCTTGGTTAGCTGAGACAAAATCCCACTATTTTTTCAAGAAAATAAATATGTAAATAGATGGGTGCAACTCAGTAATGGTTCATGGGAATCCACTAAAACCATCTACTGTGAGGCAAAAATTCAAAGTATCCTTCCCCAAGACCAAGAAGCAGTCTGGCAGCTGATGGTATCTTCTAGCTCAGGTAAGTAGGATTCTTTTCTTTTGTTCTTTTGAATTGCCCTATTAGAGAGAGTAGGCTAGGAAGACTGTAAGTCATGAATATTTGAATTAGTTCAGGGACTATCCACCTCTAACCCTAAGGACTGAAGGTGTGAAGTAAAAGCCTAGAACTAACTCTGCTGTGGGCCAAAATGATGAAGTACCAGTAGAGCACTACAAACAGACAGACAGGACAAGACAAGAACCAAAACCCAGGGGAGAGAAGAGAGTAACTTTTATATAGAGGCACCATCTACATAGGATTTCCCTGTGAGTCTTAGGCTCTTGGGAACGAACACACTGTAAAGGAAACTCCAAGCCAAGGGAACTGCTTACACAAGGGCACAGACGGAGAAAACTTAAGGGTAGATCTCAATCTAGTTCCGTTGTGGCCATGGTGTATTTGTGATCAAATGCCCTTTTAGAATTTACGGTCTAGTGTTTTCAGCCTTATAAATTTGTTCTTAGATTTAAGATTCATTTGAGCAATATAAAAATGTTTGGTTGGAGAAGTCCCAAGAAATGAACCTCTTTTGTAAACTCAGAAATGAGGACGTGTACATAGTATAAAAGAACGAATGAACCACAAATTAAGTTCCCTTTCTCACCCCAAGATCCCGGGAATTGTCCACATGAACAGATACATAACGGGCATTAATTCCTTTTACACAGTTGATAGTGATGTTTTTAGTTTTGTTTTTATCTTCATCTCCTGATTCCCAAAAGGTTTCAGTGGAGCCATCTGTCAAACTGCCAATCATGGCAGGTCGGCTTGATGTTTTTATGTCAACAATGCTGGTCAAGTCCTTTAAGCACATAACTATGCATAACTCCTAACAGAAAGAAACGTAAACATTCATAGTATTAAAAAAGAAACCTTTCACGATGAAAAAAACAAGCATTCGATAGTAAATAACGTGATCAAATGGTTTATGGATCATTTACTACATTTCCCACTGTTAACCATTAGAACAGACACACAGTGACTAACCTGGCTCATGGCTTCAAAGCCAGACTGTATACTGATACTAAAACTCTCCTCACTATCTCCGTCGTCTGACTTGGACAGAATATTGTTGATGTGATGGAAGACATTGCTCTGATGGAGGAACTGATGATCAGACTGCTTGAACTTGAGGCTCCAGCATCTAAACAGAATAAACAATATACAAAGTGATTATTTTCTAGAAATAGCTAAGAGTTCTCAGAGAACTTCACATCACATTAAATGTATCAAGAAAAATGTAAAAACACTGACAAATTTCAGAGAATACAATCATGGAAACTTTGTTTTTTTTTTTTTTGTTTGTTTGTTTTTTTTGAGAAATAAAGGTAAGTTCTAAAGAAAATCTATTTATTTTAAAGATAGAGAAAAAGGGGTGATGGAGGTCAAGGCCACACTAGCAAAAATGAATTTGTTGTGAAGGTAAGCATTACACCACTATAACAGCTTTTGCAATGTTATCTGTGTGGTAATTCTGCAAAGACTTATTGGAGTATAACATTTTTTGCACTTCAAAAATCTTATGAGGATGACAAAAAAATTACCTGTTTCTACTGGCCTTATCATAAGGTACATGGAAAACTCAATCTTTCCATCAGCTTATTTGTTATATACATCATGGCAGACTTGTTTATGTCTATAGTCCACTGAATCAATCCACAATTACAGTTTAATGCCAAATTCTCAACACATTTCAAGTTAAAATTATGTGATATTACTTAAGGTGGTTTTAACTGGCCACACATACTAGAATCTAGAATCTACAATCTACTTTCAAGTCCCATGGCCCCATCTTGTTTTGGTTTCTGAGATTTCATTTACATTTTCTCTTCTGGACACAGTGAAATAAAGAGGGGAAAGTGAGCAAGATGGCTACAACAGTCATTTGGTACTAAGAATACAAAGTGCACAGACACAAGCTAGAAAGAAAAAAGATTGTAACTTAAGAAGAAGGGAATCACCATTTCCATTCTTTGCATCTTACCATTCAAAGATTTTTTTTTTCAAGTATTTAATACTTTGCATATTCCATAAAACCTTTTTTTGTATTAAAATGCTTGGTGCAAAATTACCTTAAGGCCATCTGCTGCAATGAACTGCCACTGGGGAGGGACATCATAAGATCAGAGATGGTCTGAAGTAAACGGTGAAATGTGTGTGGCAAAGGGTGAGCAGCTTCACCTGCAATCACTATATCTGAGAGAGGATGTTCACATACTCTTGTATCTTTCTCCTAAATTAGAAGTTGAAAATGAGTTTATCAGTTTGTATACTGGAAAGAACATTTTTAAAAGAATGTTATGTAAGTATAACTTGTTTGTATAGTATGTAAAATTTCTAACTGTATTTGTAACATTTCTAGAGAAAACTGATAAGGAAAATTACAAGTAAAATTATCAAACAAATGAATGCTACATATACACATCAAATCTAGTATACTTGTATATCATTAGAAGACCGAATCTGTATGTGTGTATGCATGTATCTGTATGTGTAAATATTTGTATCCATACCTGCATATATTTTGTGTATATGTTTACCTGTTAAAAATAATACATGCTTAGAAGTTTAGAACTCCTAGTTCACAGGACTACATATTAATAGACAATTTACAACAGAGATCATGACTTATTATCTATGTATACAATATACAATATTCTGATAGATGGTATTCTCATGAATAGAACTTGCATAGTTTACTCATCAGTCTACATCAGAACAATCATTTTGTTTGTTTTCTTTCCTTTTTAAATAAGCTCTGTAATGAATCACATATTGACATAGGAAAGCTCACAGAATTATAATTACATGGTTTTGACAATTTTTTTTTCTCCAAGAGGTGGTCACCACAGTGAACATGAATGCACCTGTTTCTTCATTCTGTTGTTAATCAGTGCTTATCAAACTTTCCGAATTATGTTAATGAGAAAAGTAAAACACAGACATGCTTTTGCTTCTTTGTATGTCTACTTAAGCAAGAATCATACAAATTCTAGGTTACATTATCTTCTTCTAAAACATATTATGTTTTACTCTCTAGCAGCCCATCTAGATTCAGTTAAGGCATGGCATTCAACCTGTTTAGACCGGTTATTTTCATTTGTGCTTTACATTTGGACATTGCCCTGTATGCTAAGATGTATTCCCTATTTTTTGGGCACTACATTCATCTCACTTGTTGCTAGGATAGAATGGGAAGCTTCCAGCTTTAGTTTCTCTATACAATAATGATGCTGTGTGTAATACTGCAGTAATGTATATCTTCTTATTGATTGCTGTGTGACAATGATATTCAATGAGAAACCAGTATCTCTGCCTGACAGAAAACTTTCACCAAGTATGACTAACGCTTTGCCCATACTATCATTGTATTGTTTTGTTTTTTTCAGGTCAAATAATCTGTCAATTATTTCATGTAAAACATACTACACCACCAAACAACAAATCACTTGGTTTCTATAAAGACATGGACTTGTGGCCATACACCCACGCACACACGGGAGGCACTGAATGGACTCTGGTCATTATTAACAACAACAAGGACAAAAAGCAGGAAGGGAAGTGGAGAGGGGACACTGGAGGTGGCTGGAGGAAGGAAGGGTAGATGGGTATGATCAATATATACTGTATAAATGTATAAAATTTTCAAAGAATAAAACATATAATTAAAAAGGAAAATATAGAATAAAAAGAAAAAACCCACTTGCTCTGAATTTTCTTTATTTGTTTTATTTTCTTCATCCTCCTCTTCCTCTGCTTCTACTGGAGAAGGAGTCAGTGCGGCTACAAAGTGCCAGAGAATATCATGCAGAGATGTCGTTTGGATGACATTACAGAGAAGCCAGTTGAATGCCTGAGTAAACCAACAGACAAGAGAAAGGGAAAATGTGAATTACAAATGTAGGTCTTTATTATTATTATTAATATTATTATTAGTAGAGGTAAACATGCTAGAAAACATGGCCCTCATTTTACTGAAAACACACTAAATTTGAAATTGTCAATTCTGATGTTAATAATTATCAGTAAACAAGAAAATATTATTTACAAAATACAGTGAAAATTCTTTTTAGTATCAATTTATTTTGTTCAAGGCATTTTTTTTCTAACCCACATTTAAAACAGAATATTTTTTCTAACCCACATTTAAAATAGAATATTTTCCAAGTTCTACACAAGCAGCCATTTACTTAAATATGTCATTTCTAACAATGAATGTGAATGTGACAAATTACTTATTACATTCATGTTAAAAAGAAGAAACATTTACTATATAGGCCTGGGAAATACTGCATCCATATTATTCTATAAAATGGAGGCCTGATAAGCTATTATTGGTAAATTTCTAACTCAAAAGCCTTATTTATCTTCTTTACCTGACTCTTATGTCATTTTATTCTAGTGAAATGTCCTGAATATAATAAAGGCTTAAAAGATAACCTCAGATTCACATAATAAAGTTGTATAGAAATAAAGATTTAGCACATTTAAATTTAAAATTCTAAATTAATTTATTCATAAACCCTAAAATTTATTTTGATGTGAACACTTTTTTTTCATTAGGCCCACTGCTTTAATTTGATACAATGTTTGGTAAAACCGCAGCATCATTAAACAGGACTCCTACTTATTTGTGTGATACATAAATAATAACCCCATGAATGTATTTGTACCTCCATAGCAAACACTCGGCAAGCAGACTTCCTCAAGGCCTGCTTCATTGCTATTTCAAGCCCTTCTAGATCATGATGCTGAATGACGAAAGCTAAAACTGGCCACTGGAAATTTCGCTCTCCTTTGGAAAGAGAGCTGTGGGCTGAGATTAGCCGGGAAAGTTCAGGTGATGGATGTCTCAAGAGGGAAGAGCCAACTTCTAAAAAGGAAAAGAAAATTAGTAATTTTCATTCCTAGTATATGATTAATGTATTAAATACTGAAAATATCTATCTTATGTGCTTGAAAGTCTTTTGTTTCTGCACATAACACAAATCATAACAATTTCAATTACTGGTAAGGAAGAAACTCTAACTACATAATTCTTACTTCCTTATAGAGTTACATAAAAATTATGTTGAACAGGTAGGTTTTGAACCAGGGACTGACTCTAAAGTTCATACTTCCTACAGCACTGTAAAAGCTAAGTAGCTTGTATTCTGCCTGAAATCTACACCTCACATTCATCATTTCCTAAAAGACTGAGCAAAAGTGAGTGATGGCTAGTTTTAACTATCAACTGACATAATCCAGGATCAACTGGGGAGTCTCAATGAGGAATGGTCTGGATTAGGTTGGCATGAGGACATTCCTATGAGATTTTCTTAACTGGCTTAATTTCAAATGAAAGACCTACACTGAATGTGAGTGGAACTATTTATTTTGCCAGACCCAGGGCTGAATGAAAAAGAGAGAGTGTGTGATGAGCATGAGCATACATGAATTAATCCATGGCTCTCTGTTCTTGACTGCAGAAGTAATGTGATTAGCCTAATTAATAAATACATAAACCCTTTTTGCCTTAAGTTGCTTTTGCTAAGACATTCATAACAGCAACAGGAAATAAAACTAAGGCAGTGTCTCAATACAAACTATAAGATACTTATTGAAGAAACCTACAAATTGTTCAATGGTGCTCAACAATATTTTTTACTGGTGACCTTTAATATTAACATACATAAACCAGTATGGTAACATGTTCCTTCAATCCATGTACGTGAGAGGCTGAGACAAGAGAGTTACAAGTTTGAAGCAAGACTGAGCAACATAGTGAGCACCTAAAAATAAAATGTAAAAAAAAATCCTTATAAATTGCAATTAGTTCAGATTACATAACTTGAAAAACCCATTAAGAGTTATTCATATCTCTGAGGTTTTAAATCTATTCAGTGCAATGGTGCCTGTAAGAGTTATACGCTTCTATGGATGGTGAGAAATAACTAAATGCATAAGCACATTTGGACCTCTTAGTTCATGAAGCTTAATAGAAGGGATAATGAATGATAGCAGTATGTGTGTGTATGGGGTTAGATACCTAGCAACTTATGATTTTAAAATTGAATATATTGAATAAATATTGACTGATCTAAATATCCATTCTCACTGCATTTATCACAAATTAAAGACAGATATATTGATTTCTCCTCAGGTATTACATTTTACAAGTTATCTGCAGAGAAAAAGGTTTTGACAGTCTGATCACTCAAGCTCTTTTCTATCTTTATATCTACCGGTGTCTCCACTGTTAACTCTTCTTCTAGGGATGGCTTTAACTCGTGCAGGTAAAATGGAATGCTGCTTGTCATATTCAGAAGCAACAACCGAGTATGACCGCTGGAAGACAGTCCTCTTAGCCAAGTCAGTGTCAGTTATGGGACTGGTCTCCAAACTGCAGACATAAAAGAACACGGTAAAAATTCATGAGAATAAAGTGAATAAGATGTAATTATATTTACTTTATAACAGTGAGTCAGACATTTGAATTTCATGGGGCCTCCACACGCATGGAATACATGTAGTACATAGACATACATACATTCAGGTAAACACTCATACATATAAAATAAAAATAAAATCTCAAAAGAAGGAATGAATGTAATCTTTTCCAACAATGTGACATTTTGATTGATGTCAGAACTGTATCTTAAAACTTACACTTTTCTTAAATCCTTTGCCTTTCAAGTGAAAAAAAGGTACCAAAGGTCCTGACTTCTTTGCATTTATTTATTTATTTATTTATTTATTTATTTATTTATTTATTTATTTATTTATTTATTTATTTTATTATTATTATTTTTTTTATTTTACAACACCATTCAGTTCAACATAATAGCCACAGATTCCCCTGTTCTCCCCTCTCGCCCCCCTCCCCCTCCCCCAGCCCACCCCCCATTCCCACCTCCTCCAGATCAAGGTCTCCCCCGAGGACCGGGATCGACCTGCTTTTTAAAGATTATGTTATGTGTGTGAATATTTTGTCCGCACGTATACACATTATGTGTATGCTTTGTGTCTCCAGAAGCCAGAGAGGGTGAGAGACTACTAGGACTGGAGCTAGACTGTGGGTGCTGGGAACTGAATCTGCTCCTCTGCAAGAGCAGCCTGTGCTCCCAACTGCTGAGCCTCCTCCCCAGCCTCCTCACTTAAAACCCATAGTCGGAAGGTATTCAAGGGAAAAAACCCAGGCAGGAATGATACTAAATACAGCAAATACAGAAGAAATGATATATAACGAAAACAAATAAATGAAGCTTCATTCATGTTTGGATACTTGAGTGTTCTGTTGGGTTTTACACTCTTGGGAAGGAGTGCTATCAAAAGTCCATGAGGCTACAACAGAGTGCAATAAGAGTTGAGAGCTATACTCATCTGTGGGTATAAGAATAAGTCTTTAGAACACAGTAGAAAATATACTGGTTTAGAAAAGGGGGTTCTCCTGTAGGATCCATGAGCTCTTCAGTCACAGGTAGTTGGGGAGGTTTATATTACTGGCATGAAAATCCTCCTATTGAGCAGGCCTTAAGACAGCTGTGGGTTACCTTTAAGATAATAAATAGCTATAGGCAATCAGTGGCTGCTGGGAGAGGAAGAAAGAGTCTTTCAAGGTTTGAGCCCCATGAAAGTTAACCCAACCCTAAATGTTCATCCCTAAATATATATACATATAAGTAACACTAAATGGACTCAGGAGTGATGTGTATGTGCATATATATATATTTAAATTTTTTTCTGATCCAAAATTATTATACAAAGTTTGATTTCTGCCTAACTTTCCTTTTGCAAGATGACCTGTTTTTCTTGCTCACATACTTGAACTATTCCTATTTTTGTTGTTTGGTTGTTCTGAATTTTAGTAACTTGCTATCTTAATATTTATTATAAAAGATTCCCGCTCTATTTCAGTGGCCCATTGTAATCAACACAAACATCATAATGTATTCACAATGTCACTTATGGTTCTATACATTTCTAACTAGTGCACAAGGAAACTTGGAAAAATACTCATTTAGACATTGCTAGCTCTAGTATAAATAACAATGTACCTATTATTTTAGTTTATTGTTATGACTGTATAGTACAGACAATACTTTATCTGAATAATCATGTCTCTCTCTTCAGCAAAGATCTTCCTTTGCAATGATGCACATTCCCATGTTCATTGCTCTTGTGAACAAGTGACATGTTCAGTTACTGAACCTTCGATGCTACTAAACTTACCTTTACCATTATCCAGTAAAGTCACACTGATTGTTGCCTACAAAATACCTTCTTTATCCATCTTTTTCACGACTGGTGCCAGTGCACTCCAATTTTACACATCTAGCTGAAATCTATTAGTAAACTATCAGCTTCTTAATGACACTGTATACTCTTGCATTATTGTCACGCTTTTCCCATCAAAGCTTCAGTGGGAGTCAAGTTTCCTTGTGCACTATATTAACCTGAATCATTCACTTTTCAAGAAGCTCTCTGTCTGGCACTAACAATAGAGCTAAAAGAGAAGGCACTGTAAACCATGATCCAAGAAGCTTAAGATTCATGATTCATGCTCTGTGCTATTTCTACTATGGGTCTAAGTGCTTCCTCAAAGTCAACTTTCCCTCCTCTGACTAAATCCATCACTCAAAATTATAGGCTTCACTATAATCTTTCATTGAATTGATTAGTTATCTTTTCTCTCCCAGTGGTCTGCCTCCCATCAAGAACTCCGTTCATATATGCATACTTTTCATCTCTCAGGGCTGACTCAATGTTCTTCCTGAGACAGAACGCTGTATAAAAGGACTGCAAGAATTTTCTTTTATAGTTCAGCCTTTCTTCCACCAAACACTCGTCACTCAGAAAGACAGAACTAAAGTACCTTGGTGGCATAGACTTCATATTGCTCTCTGGCTCTTCAAATACATTGGGACTTGCATCAGGAGTTACTGAAATGTATGGGGCAGGGACAGATGTCGAACGCAGATATCTCATTTCATCCTGGAATAGGTTGTCATCTTGATAGCCCACAAAATTTTCATGATGGTGCCTGTATTAAAGTAAATGCAAGAACTTAAGAGTGCAATGGCAATATACATCCTCTGCAGATCTACAAGTAAAGGGGAAGCATTAGAATAATCACAGAAGTGGACCCATAGAGATAAAAGTCTGATATTACTTTCTAGGTACCACATACATCCCAAACTTAAATGGAACTCATTTTCTTATCTTTTGAGAACAGTTTCATCTTTTAGTTCTTGGTGAATGATCCCACTGACTATCCAGGTGCTAAGGTGAGAATATCTATGTTAGACCAGGCTTAGGCCTCAGTCATCACTAGTCATGCGGGCCTAAGATACAAGCCTCCTTTTACACCACTCTCTCTTTTCATTTTATATCATCACTGTCACAGTCCAGCTCCTTAAGTGTGCCATGCTGGCACATTTTTTTCCCTCCCATGTTTTATAATTTGATTCCTATTTTAGCGTTACATTTCTTTATTTATTGTATGGGTGTATGGAGGGTATAAGTGCATGCCAAGGTGCATGTGTGGAAGTCAGAAGACAACTAGTCAAAGTTGCTTTACTCTTTTACCCCGTGGGCCCAAGGTTTCGAACTCCACTCTCGTGGGTTTGGTGGTAAGCAACGTTATCCACTGAACCGTCTCATCAGCCCACCTTGTTTCATTCTTTTTCAAACCAGAACAAAATATTGTTAACCTAAGATAACTCAAGATATGTTTGTATTTGGCATGCCTGATGATTTCTTCCTCGTTTTGTTTGAATGTTTCACATTTTCATTTCCTTTTCAATTTGCCCTACTTTAATGACTACAAACAATTTTAAAAGCCACATAACTTTGTCATAAAAAAGGACACTTTTCAATGGAATGATTGACTGGCAAGCCATGACAGCAGGGAAAATCTGGAATTTTTCATTTATCAGAAGTGGGAAGAAAATCGAACTTTGGAATATGAAAGCCTATTTTGGAGTGTTAGTATACAACACGAGAAAGTGCAGGCTGCACAGTTCAAGTCCAGTGGAGTAACATGCATCACCAACAGGCATTTCTCCATCTTTTGTCTTAAATCCTTTATCTGATTTCCGTATTCGTTTCCACATTCCATACTGTGATCTTTTAATTGCAAACCAGGCTGATTATTTCCCTGTTTAAAATTCTTCCTTCATTGCCTCCGGTTACAGGAGAATCAACATGAGCTACAGAGCCCCATGTTACCCAGATCACCATTTTAAGTAGTTACACAGAAGGAGATTTCGTTGGGGTCTACTCTGCAGGAAACTGCTTCCCTCCCACCACCTGCCCAGCACTCTATCGGTTCTTTCAGCATCCTATACATACTTCAATTTGAGTACACCTAACATGACACTGTAAAGGGTTAATGACACGTCTCGTCTTCCCGCCAGTGTTGAGTACATTCAGGACTTTGTATATTCATTTCCGAGTCCTTGGTACTCAGCTGGTACTTGTTTAAATGTAAACAGAATGAATAAAGACAAGACTTCTACAGGAGACATCTTTTTCTTTCCTCTCAGCATTTCTGACTAACAGACTGAAAGTCAACTCATAGAGAATAAAAAATGCCAGTTTTACTTCCTAAGATATGGTTTGTATTAATAGTAACAGAACTGTCAAAGTACCCATTGGCACTCTATTCCCAGTCATGTCAGCCAGGGCAACAAGGAAGCAAATTTTGAAGGTTTGTTTACTGCATGCTATCTGTAGTAGCGTGGGCATGCAGAATAAGTTTTGGACCATTTTACGATATGATATTAATCATCAGAAGCTGTAAATCCAAAGGTAATTACAAACAAAAACAAAGTCTTATTACCTAGCCAATGTTTGCAAGTAGAGACAAGGCATTTTGACAGGCAGGTCCTCAGAAACACCTTCTTTCACAATGGGCAGCTGAGACTGGAATGGCTTTGCAGGATGGTAACACAAGATACTTGGTTCTGCTGCACTGCTCAGGGACAGCAGGAAGAGGGCATTGGCTTTGATCACCTGGTGTGCTTCCATGGTGGGCAAGGCACGGGGAGTCTTGACTTGCATTGGCTTTCTTCTAGACTGTTTGACCTGGCAAAGAAAGAATTGAAGTGATTGTTTCCTGCTTCTCTTTAAAGAGATAATTTCTTAACTTTTGTTGTTTCTAGAAAAAAAAGAAATGAGAAAGTATTTTCAACAGTGATAGTGACTGCTGAAACAAACAATAACAAACCCAGCAATGGGGAGCGTGGGGAGCAGGCGGGGAGGAGTCTTGTAGGGAAGTTTTAGCAGAAGCCTCTGCCTTGGTTTGTCACTAGTATGAATGATCTCCAATTTCTAAGAGTCTATGATATGATTGAGTATTAAAGAAAAGACAAGAGAGAAAGAGCAGAGAAGCAGAAGGGACAAGAAAGAAGAGTGAAACTTTTATATATGTGTAGTGCAGGCACAATAATAATGATATCACAAACATTTGTAAACATTTGTCAATAAAGCATTTGTATCCAAGATATAACTTATTTTTAAATTAAAACCAGTTTACTTAACACTGAATTTGTATTTTATTTTTGTTATACAAACTGAATTTTAATATCAATGACATGAAATTAACCAATGTAATGATGATTATATATTTCTGTAAGTTACAGCCATATCATAAATTATATATAACTTGAATGGAATAAAAATACCTTCTCCCTTGCAGCAGCCTGCTTTTCTCGGAGGTACTTTTCTCTACAGCGATCACACACGAGGTACCAAGTGCTTCCTCCCATTCCCCCATCACCACAGTTACCAGCCCAGCCTCCACAGAAATGCCCAATGCTATTGTACCCTTGTCCACCAGCGTATCGGCCACAACCTGGAAACAAACAAAAGACATACATTTGAAATTCTGAATGTCTTTGATCCTTACTACTTACATGTCAACAACAGATGCATCTTTTCAATGTAAGCAAAATCCTGAAGCAAGTATGTAATTTTTTAAAACACTAGTACATACATTAGAAAAAGCAGCATACTTGATTTAACAAAAAAACTATCAATTAAATGATGCTCAAAATGTTTGAGATATTCTATTTTTGAATGAGCACATTAAGGAAACAGGGAATATGGTACCTGTAGATTTATTTAAGAATGTTAATAAAATATACACATATAAAAGAATGACAAGTTTCAGAAATCAAATATTTGTAATACCATATGTTAAAAGGGAAGAAAATACTGATATTTGAAGTAAATCTTAGGGTATTAATATATGGAAATATTTACCTAACATACAGTCCTCTGATACAACTAATAACACTTACATAGGAAAATCCCCCATCCCAATCAGTATAATCCATTTAACTGAACTTTTTAACAGGATTCTAAATCTGAAGATCTAATCTATAGTTAGATCTTCAGAAGAGGATGGAGGTATGGCCTCTTGTTTAGACAGGCCATTATTTCCATTGTGTAAAACCTTCATCTCAAACTTAGGGTAACATATAAAATACTTAAAAATATTTCAAAATTCGCTATACTTCAATTAAATAATATTACATTTCTTGATCACAGTATTACTAGAGTTTCTCTACCTCTTTAAATAAATTATTCACGGTGGTCCATGATGTGAGATTTTATAAATTTGGGCAACTGTTTCCCTATACTTTGATATACTTCAGACGACCATTCAAATTAAAGTGATCTAGATGACTAAAGCTAAAGCATACACATCCACAACTAAACCGCTTACCTGGGTGAGCTTGTCGCATGTGATAGGTGACTGGGTATGGGTGCGACTCTCCGCACAGCTCACAGATAGTGTCTTTCTCTGGTCCTCCTACGGCTAGCTGAGCCATCTCACCAAACAAATTGCCCCTTGGCCGAAGTTCCGTCTTTTCTTTTTTCTTTTTTTCCTTTTTTGTTTTCTTATTCTCTTTTTCACACTCTTTCTTTTTAAGGACTGCACAGGAACCTGGACTAGGAAAAATCATATTCTGGGAAGCAGCTTTGATTGTAGCCAAAGAGATATCTTCCCAGAAAGCCACAAGATGTTGTAATGTTAAGGGAAGCGGAGACTTAGACTTCATCGTATGATGCACAGACATTTCAAAAGTGGCTTCCGATTTTCCATCCTCACATTTTTCATGTAGAGGCGGTTCCTTAAGCATAGACAAGACTTTATTTTTGTTGATACTACCCATCTTAGATATATCTGGTCCATGAGGTGCAATGTTAAACATATTTAGAGCAGATGATATTTCCAATGAATGTCTATTTTTTAACTTTATTTCCTTTTCCTCTGTGGGTGGTTGGCTATTCAAACTGCTTCTTATAGGAGCATGTTCTTTGGAAAGTTCAGGATTAAATTTCAGGAAGGAAGAGCAGGCCATTGCATCGTGTACTATCCCTTCGTGCCACAGAAAAGAGGCAAAGACAGCCCTGGCACACTCAGCCACAGACGGAGACATGGCTTGCTTGGCTGGCTCTAGAGATTTGGCTCCATCTCCTTTGAAAAGGAAGTTAGATTTTTCTTTTTTGGGCCTGGTGTGTCTGTTAGCACATTTCCGACTTATTTTGGGTGATGCTCTCATTTCCTGTTCATCCTTCAGGGGTGCTTTTCCTATGCTAAAGTGCACTTTATTTGAAGCTTCATCCACACTCTTAAATTCACTGTTTTCATCACAAGTGCCGTCTGTGACACTGTTTGTTTTTAAAGTACTTGAAGTACAGACTTCAACTACCTCACTGTGGAGGTTTTCCTGGACCACATGGGGAGAAGGGGCTCTGTTTTCAGATCCAGGGGAGTCTTTAGGATCCTTTGGTACTGGTTTTGGTTTTGGTGATGTGGATCGCCCCCTTAAGGGTTCTGTAAGGGGCATTTTCTTCTTCCGGAGGGTATCTGGATCAAGTGTATATGAGTCTGACTTGGAACGTTCCCGAGGAGGATCAAGTTTTGTCTTAGCAGGAGCTGTGCTTTTCTGAGGTAGATTTTTATCCTGTGGTGAAGAGGAGCGTGGAGAACCAGCACCAGATGGGCTAGACCTGTTGGTTGGGAGAGTCTTTGGCTTAGGAGATGATGACCTAGACCCTGGTCCTGGGGATTCAGATCTGAAGCTAGAAGACATCCTCCCATCAGACTTCAATGTCTGCAAGGTGTTATGGTTAGGGGACAGTGACCTACTATGGGAATCTGACCTCAGCTTTGCAGCATCAGATTTTAACATGAGGGATTCACTAGCAGATAAACTTTCTGTCCCCCTTGGCTTCTTCTGGTCAGCAGTAGTCCGGCTCACACGCCCATCAGGTTTAATTGATCTGCTGTGTTTAGAGGACAGCTCTGATTTTCCTGATGTAGAGATTGGTCTTGAAGATGTTGAGACAGTTCCTCTATCACCTGTATGATCCATTTCATAGTGAAATGTTAATAAAACGTAACATAATGATAATTTAACCACTAAACACTAAAATAAAACTACAACATCTACATTACTTATCATATACAAAAACATGTTAAGAATAAAATTAAAAATGTATCTCATTAAAGTTCTATAGTATCATTACACAGCATACTACTATATATGTCTATAGATGCAAAACAGACTGAATAAAGAGCACGTATTCACCTAGATTAACTATTAGTGATATATATAATCCACAGCCCTTTTATGAATTAATTTAAACTCATCAAGAAACTAGAAAGAGAAAAACCATTTTAAAAACTAAAAAAAAAAAAAATCCTCCACATGAAATAATCAAGTTAAGATATTCAGGAGATATTAGCATACTTAAGGTAATGACATATGTCTTGTTGAAAAAAGAAACTTCATTTATAAAATTACTGTACTCAATTATAAAAACAAATACATTAGGTTAGTAAAGAGCTTATAGGAGACATCTTAATTTAATGTTTTGATTAGAATAACATAGTGAAGTCTGAAAATCCTAAAGCTATTGTGTGTTCTCATTGAAGTCAGGTGTTTTGTTATTTATAAACAATTCTGTTTTAAGATCTCAGTAAGCTCAGCTGATAGAACTTGGAGCTGAAGGCCCCTGCAGATAAAAGAAACCACAGATCTTTACAGTGACTACTACAGGTCTCAATTGGGCTCTTCATGTCTAGAAAAAAAAGAAAGAAAAATCTCGTTCTAAGGCAAATCACTAGATAGTTTTAGCTGGACACCATTTGGTTTGGGTATCCTGGCTTTCCCTCAACTTTTCTTTTCTGCATATTATACTTCTCTTTGAAGCAATATGGTCAAGCTTTGGCCCTAGCAGGTGGTTCAGAGTAAAATTACATTTCCTCGTTAAAACAAACAACAGCAAACCACTGTTGTTTATAGTGCAAAAACTGTCTTAGAAGGAAAACAATGTGATCCAAGTGATTCAAGTGTTATGAGAAAACAAATACAGCAAGGTGTAATTATATGCTTTTGGAAGAGGTTCTTGAAAAATGAATTTGCTACCTGGGAATAAATGCAGCCTGTTCTCCTTTACCCAAAAAAAGGGATGTGAATAAGTGTGGGTAATGTAGGAAAGTGTAGTCACACTGGAGTCACCTGCATGTCAGAGCAGGAAGAGACTTTGTGTTCCTCCTGGAAAGTCATCTTTTATGGAGGAAAGACAAGTCTGTGTCTTTCATCCTTCAGTGACCAGTGCTAAGGTCTTGGACTATGTATGGTATTGGTTCATACAGTTTGTTGGATGAACAATATATACTCATTTCTTAATTTTTCTTTCTTCTACTATTCCAACACGTTCAGATTCTCTGAGAATCTACTCTTTACAGTTATGGAGCGGTGACAGCAGCTACCGTGTAAGTTTAGAATCAAGATGAACAGACCATGGGGAGCACAGTGGTGCAATGAACATTCCTTCAGTTGCAGCATTCCAATGTTTAGCAAACAAATGTAGTTCTTTGATAGAATAAAGGTATTTTGCACACTATTTCTTGTAATGTTTTACTATTCCATCATGAATTTCCTTCTTAAACACAGAAGTTGGTCTCTCTCTTTCTCCCTCTCTCCTTTGTTTTGGTATTGGCCCTCTGTGCTCATTTTATTATGTTCTCAAAATACATTTTGAGATTCGAATACGTTTGTAAACAGAAATCACAAAAATGACAAGTATCAATGCTAACTGGGAAGATAAGGTAAACCAGCTGTACGTCTGACAAGTAAGTGCTCCCCCACTGTTCCGAGGTAGTCTAAGACGCTATTGTTCCTTTTACCTTCCTGACCTAATAGTGCAAAGCAAGTTTTATAAACAAACACACTGTGTTTGGGAGAATTAACATCAGTCTACTCCTAGCCAATTGGGGCTCTTTCTGTTGTTGTTTCTGTTTTTTTACCTAAGAGTTGGAAGTTTTTAAATCACCCATATCACACTTATTTTAGGAGCAGGAATCAAGATAAATAAGAAGTACACCTTATATTTCAAAATCTCATTTCAAAAATAAATTTTAACTGAATTTTCTAATTCATAGAAAATATCAACTTATTTTAGGGTTCCTACTTAATTAGAAGGGCTCAGACAAGATTAACCACAGCTCCTCCAGGTGTGTCCTAAGGGTTGACTTACATGGTTTGGTGAATACATCTATCAAGGAGCACATGGATTCACAGTGCTGGGATTGCTCTACAATGCACACACCCACAGTAGTGGGTTATAACAACACAATCCGTCAAGCATTGGGAATATTTCTTGTCCTATATTTGCACACGTGTTCTACTCAGAGTATTAGAAACCACAAACATCTGCCTTCTCTGCTTCTATGTCTCTAGCAGGGGTTCTATTTTCTGAGGATCTGTAAGTGACAACTTCTAAGTATCTGCTGAAATTCAAGTGCATAAGTAATGGCAGAGAATTTCTTCCTAAGATGTGTTCATCAAATCATAACGAAGTCCTTTTGAAGAACATATGTCTTCAAAATGTTTAAAAAAAATTTTTTTTCAAAAAAAATGTTAAGAGCAGCAAATGTGTAAACTAATTTTTGTTTATGCTCCTCAGGTGACTTTCACAGAATTATACAGCATGTATTGTTACTAAAAATTATCATGTGGATGTCCCCAAATAACAATAAAAATAAATGGTTCATTAAAATGATTGGATCACACATGCTTTCACATGCAAAACAAAATTTGGCTTAATAATTATATTTATAATATGTAAATTTAGGCAGTAAGCAAAAAAAAATTTCTAACCTCTATGGAATCATTAAGAAGAATGGGCTATAAAAAGTATGTGGAATCAAACAAATTAAATGTTACTGAATGTGTTACATAGGAAGGATGCATTCATTAAGTCACCAACACGATTTTTCTTAGCCAAATCATAGTCAGGGGATATGACACCATACTAGAATATAACACAAATAATACTATATTGTAATATGGTATGTCAGAGCATGTTGCATATATTTGGTTATATGACCTAATATGCTAAATAATATACCATATATGGATCTGTTTTATAATCCTATTTACTAACTTTCTTTTACTATTTATATGTTTATTTTTTCTTAAATATTTTGTTTACACTTATTTGTCTGTGTGTGTGTGTGTGTGTGTGTGTGTGTGTGTAGACAATTTGTAGGAGTTGGTTCTCTGTTTCCATCATGTGGGTTCCTGAATGGAACACAGCTGCCACACTTGGCAGCAAGAGGCCTTACCTTTAACTAAAGATCACTTTATGGTAAAAATATTTCATTAAGCATTTGTAGTACTCTAAAAAACTAAACACATATTTTAAATATTTTGAAGATGTGTCTATTAATCATGTAACACTTCTAAATTTAAAATATTAAAAGGAAGTCACTATAAAAATACTGTAAGAAAAATTCATGATAGACAGGTGGTATTGTATATGCACTCATGTGCCTGTATGTTACTTGTTAATAATCAAATTTTAAAAAAGCTTTTAACCTAATTTTCAAAATATTTCTATAAAAACTAGAATGGTACAACGTATTCAGGCTACATATAGTAATACAAGTTTGAGATCAAGTCTGTATATATGATACTACATTTATCCATATGCTTCATGGTTCACACATATCATCTTGTGGCAATTCTTTTCAATTTCCTATTTTAGAAGATCTTACAAAGGCTTTAAAGACTAGCAAGAATGGTATCTGTAATCCCAATTGTGATAAACATGCATAACAGGATAATTTATAATATAATATGAATAGGTACATCATAAATAACTTCAAACACATACAATTCTAAATGAAATGATAAACCTTACTTTAAAAAATGGAATGGGATGAAAATGACTGAAGTGAAATGAAACTTTCTAGGCTCATCCTCCGGTCACTAAGAATGGCCCATTCATAGATGCATGTATACCCACCCTTCAGTTTGTGAGACAGAGATGAGAGAGCAGAGGCAGGCCCAGCTACACCAAAATTTTTGTAAATGCGCTCACGAGAAGCAAGGTTGCGAGATGGAGATTCTACGGTGGAAAACATTGGCAAAGAAGCAGCACAGATTCAATGGAAAAAAAGCTTACAGAGAACACAAGCAAAACAAAGCATTTCAAACGGTCTGTAATTACACACTTACTTAAAACTGTTCTAAGTTTTCCAAAAGGTTTATATAAAGTTAAGATTTAAAACAAAGGTCAAATTAATGTCTTTAGATGAACTGTATGTGTAAGCATGTCCAAATGTGTTATTAGTAAGGCTTATAGATCTGACAGATCAAATTTGAGTGTTCCTCCTTAGACCAGTGTTTCTTTAGTTTCTTAAATTTCTGTGCTTGTTTATCTGAAAATAAGGGTTTATACATAGAAATAATGGTGGTAGAGAAAGAAATATTATTTGTAGTTTAACTATTGCCTCCTAGTTTTCTGAATGGATTCATTATCATAGTTTCCCAAACATGTATCTCAGAACGGCCCCATGTTGACGTCTGCATTTTTCTACTTTTTTAAGGCTAACCCTAGTATTTAGTGTTTGTTTTATAGATCTTTTATCTAAGATATTAAAAATTATTGGCAAGAAATCTCACAACACAAATAAAGCACATTTAAAACGCTTTGGAAATATTAGACATCTTACTGATTTTTTTCATGCAAAATGAATGTGTATGCAATATTAAATAATATAGACTTTAAAGCAAAGTAATCTAAAAACATCTGAATTTTCACATCCACTGTAACATCACATTTCAACCAATGCAATTAAAATTAATCAGTAGCTCTGAAATAAACTTTAATAATAAGATAACTTTTAAAAACATTGAAAATAAAGATCTAGAGGGTCTAGGGAAATGGCCCAGTGGGTAAAGTGCTGGTTATGTAGGCATGAGGGCCTGAGTTTGAACCCCCAGCACCAACATAAAAGCTGGATGTAGCAACTGAGAAGATGGAGACAGAAAGATCCTGTGGTTTCACTGACTAGCTGGCCTAGAGGAAACACTGAGCCACATGATCAGTGAGAGACCCTGTCTTAAACAAAAGAAGGTAAAGAGCCATAGAAGATGACACCCAATGGCTGTGCATGTGCATTTGTACACATATATGCACATATAAACAACATACATATACACACATGCCCACCCAAATAAAATAACTTACATATAATCTATACTTTTAGAACAGTATGAGTGGTATTTTTGACTGATTTGTTCTTATAGCTGATTTTTAAAATGCATGACTTACAAATTAAAAAAAAAAACTCAATGAAAGATACTGAGTATTATATATCAGTGACTATTCTAGGCACTGAAAAGAGAATGATGAAAAAAAAAAAAAGTCCTCACTCTTACAGCACTCATATTGTATAAAAGTTGAAACAGATGAAACTTGGGAGTCCTTATCATATAATGTTGATAACAGTCCAGCACTGGATAAGACCACGTAGGGAGTTGGACCCACAGGTGCAAAGCCTTGGACACTTGTGGGAAGGATATTGGAAGAAGACTAGAAGTGAGTCAATGAGACAACATATTCAACAGGTGAATGAATATGCTTCTAGGAGGGGTGCAAAGTACCGGGGCTGTAGAACTCACACAAGCCAGAGACATCCCTGTGGCTCAGGAGGGAAGCTCACTGTGTGTTCAGTAAGAATAGAAGAATTGACAAAGACAGTGTAATAAAGCCATCATGAACTAAGTTAAAACTTCACACTTTATCTATGAAATCAGAAGGTAATGCAAAGAGATTCTTGTGTGTTTAAATCTCATGCTGCAGACTTTGTAACCACTGTTGAGAATGTCATGTAAGGAGGGTGAAAATTTTGATGTTTCCCTCTTCTTCAAGAGATAAGCCACAGAGCAGAAAATGGCCCAGTGGTAGAGAGCCCACCTAGAAGCCCCATGGCCCTTGGTTCAACCCCAGCGTTCAAAGGAATGAACAACAAAGAGACAGACTAGGAAGTGACAGCTGCTGAATGGGATCGATCTGTCAGCCAGTCAATGCTGCCTGTCTCCTAGGCAGGCTTGCTACAGCCAGTGGGAACCAGTCTTATCAGGAAGAGGCTGGGGATGAGAACTGCAAAGAATACCATACTAACCAGACCTTCCCTTGTAAGACAAACTCCTTTAGAGACAGGTGGATCTCTCTGAGCCTGGCCTACAGAGTGAGATCCAGGACAGGCACCAAAATTACATGGATAAACCCTGTCTCAACCCGCCCCCCCCACAACTTTCTTAAAGTCATTTCAGCATTTGATATCTTCCAGGCTGTATCATTCAGAATAAAGAAGAAGGAAATTTTCTCAGAGTCTAAAAAATACTGTTAAACAACTAAAGAATTTAACCTGTGACCGAGGGATATTGATTCTGTTCACAAAAGAAAAGGTAATGAAAAAACAAAAACACAGCACTTTATGAGGATTAAATAAGTACTTAAAAAAATTCAACTCTATGGGTGAAACAACCAATTATTTGATTCATCTCTACAATATTATTTCCTTTTTGGACATCAAATCCTTAACTAGAGACAACAGCAATAACAATAAATCAATGGAAAAAAATCAGGAATTTCTCCAGTGCCCATCTGAAGCTAATGCTATCTGTTCCATGTAAAAGTACCCCTCAAACATCATGGCTCTGTGGGGTCACTAGTTCTTCATTTTCAATCCTAGGTACCACATTCTCTTTAATATAAAATTTACCCCTACAACAACACTTTTTTTTTCTTACTAATGTCATTAGTACTTTCATTTTCTTTGCTTTGAATCTCAAGTATCAAGTTCAAGTTCCCTGATTACGCTATTTGTCACAAAAACTGAACTCTAAAGTTATTATTGGGTACTAAGGATAAGCAAACAGCAAACCTTTCATATTTTAATAAGTAAAGCATTCTAAAAACTTGTGGTTTTACTATGAAGGTATGGCTTCTGGGTCATTGCTGAGACTATAAACTCAAAGAATCAAGACATCTGTTGCCCTCTTGTGGCAAGTATACAAAACTGCAGGTTCTCAAAACTTAAAAATGTCATCAACTATTATTTCACTATCAGAAAGAAGTAATCCATTAGAGAACTATGATAACATGATAGCTCTTCACAGGTCCTGATAGAAAATCCTGTAAGTGTGATAGCTCAACAATGTCATAAGCATGTGAAATAAAAATCAAGTTGAGCACTTACTTTAGAAAAGGATACATGTATTATTAAATTAATTTTTTTTCAATTTTTAAATTTCCTATTATGTGCTATAATCAAGCTGTGACATTATCAATGATTTTTTAGGTTCCTGTTAGGCAATACTAAATATTAGTATTGAATCAGTTTATCCTACTGGAATCACATTCCTAAAGCACTTATTACTTTTCCATCATTTTGAAGTCCGACTGTAGGATAGTAAAGAAACTGTGGTCAAGTTGTAATGTATGAGAGAAGAATAAAAGTTAAAAAAAGAAAAATATTAGGAAGGACAATATGATGGAAATTATTATACTGAATGAGCAGTTCAGGAGGGTCAGTTATCTAATTATACTACATACATTAGTATTAGCAAAGCCAAGAGAGGAAGAAATAATAGTGATAGGGTTTTCAAGGAATATTCCATCAGATGCTACAGGTAGCAAGAGATAAATTGTTGGCCCTATAATGCTTTTGCTTTCCATGTTGTCTAGCTCTCAATTCTGAGGTTTTTGGTGGCATAATATTTCTCTCTTATTAAAATTAATAGACATAATTCTGGAAGAGGAATTTAAACAAACTTTAAAATGTTTTAAAAATGATTTTACAATAACACTTAAATTTTGGTGTTGGCCTGGCAGCTTATTATATTCATGTGTGCACAGTTACTTTTAAGATGCAGGGAAGGAATATTCTAGTTCTACAAAGCCTTCACAGTAATAACAAATGTGTCAATAACTGTCGCTGAGTTTCTTCACTCAATCTAACTCCTAGTGACTGCACGTTTCTATTTTGTGGAGAGAACTGTGGACAGTGTTGACGTCACAGGCTCCTACAACAAGCAGCAAACGGCAAGGTCTAATTCCCCCAACCACTCCCTTACAGTTATTCATTTTCAAAACATTAAGAATAAACACACTGACTCTTGTAGAGAGAATAACTGAACATCATGCAGATTCAAGAGTACATATAACTAGGCTGGGGATGCAGCTCAGTGGTAAAGCTTTTGTCCAGCATGCCCAGCATGGGCTTGGTCCTCATCATGGAAAACAAAGGAAAATAAAAGATACAATAAAGTGTAATGATTATTCTCACTTTTATCAATGTTTCAAATGATTTAACAAATATTGGTAGTCATCATTATTATATAATCCTAGTATGTCAGCCGTATGGAATGACAGTATATCAAAATATCCAGCTGTTTTCTTTGTGGCAAATATATCAGGAGAAATACGGAATTATGTGAATAGAAGAGGAGACTAAGACATGGGATAAGAATTAAAATTTATTTACATAAGCATTAGTATACTAAAAGAATTTTAGAAGAACAAAAGGACAGATTCCAATGTAAGCATAAACTAGAAATAAAATTTCTACTAAAGTATGACATTGTTCCACATGATTGGAGTGTGTCAAGATGGAAGAAAATACAAAAAGTTGATAACCCTCCCAATATAATATTTCTATAAATAACTTTTCATAGCATATTACTGATCATACATTAAATGCCAATATAGCATAAAGGAAAAGGAATTATTGTTTATAATAGATGGAAAACTTATGAGTAGTGTTTGATGGCATGTATCCTAGATCTCAGAATAACTTCAAAATGTTCTAAGAAGAACCATGTTGTTCTTTAAGCAACATTCTGAAATATAAGAGATCTGGAGGCATTCTCAGAATAAAAATTTCTCTTTCAACAAACTGCTTGTTATAAGGGGAAAATAGAAATCAGACACCAGAGAAGTCATACATTATGATCATAGGTGATTAGCATTAACCATGCCCATGCCCTGCCTCCAGGAGTAATATCCTGAGGAGTCAGTGACCAGCACATTCAAAACAGTTAAATGGGAAACACAAGCAAAAGTCTCTTAGAATAAGACACTTTTAAAGTATAGCACACAGAGAATGGGAGAAAAAGGCAGGAATCATCTTGCTGCAGCCAAGTAGGAATGAATATTAAATACTGATAAAGTAGAAGAACTATTACATTCTTATGCAGATGAGGTAGGAAAAGAGAAAGGAGGGGGAGTCTGAGCAAATTTTGGCATATGTTATTATAAGACAGCAGGAAACACACTGATTGTAAATTATTATTTATTAGAGAAGTGTGATTCCTTAGCCAATAAATTCTCCATGAATGTCTAAAACACTTTTGGAAGTTATGGGGCAAAAACAACACTTAAAAATGAAAAGAATAAAAACATGGAATAAGCTTTTAAGGTAATTATTGCTGGGCATAGTGGCACACACCTTTCACCCCAGCACTCAGGAGGCAGAGGCAGGCAGATCTCTGAGTTAAAGGCCAGCCTGGTCTACAAAGTGAGTCCCAGGCTAACCAGGACTACACAGTGAGACCCTGCCTCAAAAAATAAAAAAAGCAATTATTATTCTAGGAATGGAATATTCTATTCACAGTTGTCCTTTTTCAGTTTATCCTACTGCAATCACAGATTATTTTCCCATCATTTTGAAGTCTGACTGTAGGACAGTAAAGAAACTGTGGTCAAGTTGTAATGTATGAGAGAAGAATAAAAGTTAAAAAAAAAAGAAAAATCCTAAACTCACGCATTTTTCTCACATTCCTACACAGGTATAAACACACAAGGGAAATCCTTTTGTTTCCCTTGTAGAACAATAATTTTAGAAGAGTAATAGCATTCTATTTAAAATACCTTTTTAAAAAACTTTTATTGATTCACGTCATGCATTTCGAACCCACTTATCTCCCCTTCTCCTCGCATCTGCCTGCTACCCTTGCAATCTCCTCCACAAATCAAAACTAAATTTAAAAGAAAAACAAAAACCAAACCAAACCAGAAGAAGAATCTTGTCCTGGAAGCTGTCCTGTGGCCCACTGAGTTACACGGTTTACCCTTTAGTCCGTGTGTGTGTGTGTGTGTGTGTGTGTGTGTGTGTGTGTTCCTCCCCCCCACCCCCCTAACGCGGCCGCAGAAAGTTACATTTAGCCCCTTCACCGGTCCCAGAGAACTACGTTTAGTCCCCTCTCTGGTCCCAGAGTTACGTTTAGTCTCCTCTCTGGTCCAAGAGTTACGTTTAGTCTCCTCTCTGGTCCCAGAGTTACATTTAGCCCCCTCTCTGGTCCCAGAGTTACGTTTAGTCTCCTCTCTGGTTCCAGAGAGCTATGTTTTACTCCCTCAGATAGAAAATCAAGTTGAGTGACTGATTGGTCAGCCTTCATCAATCCCTGAGCTGCTGAAGGCTGGTCCTCACAGCAGGGTTAAAATTAACTTAGCAAATTATTTTAAATTCTAAAGGGAGTGGAAAAACTGTGCTTCAGGCAAAACAGTAACAGTAACAACAAAAATCCACAAAAATACTGAAAATAATGCTAAGGCAAATACTAAAGTTAAAGTGTGGGCGGTTTATTTGTGTATTGATTTTGTGTAGTTAACCGAAGACCTGAGTTACAATAGTTAGGAAATCTGTTTTTCCTTTTATACTAATGCAATACTTAAAAAGTAAAATCATAAGAAGGAATCAATCTGACCAAAGCGAATACTCTAATGTTGGAACTATCTGTAAACAGAACTTCAAAACAATGTCCATTAAAGAATAGACTGTGTACTACTTATGAAGACAAAGCTGAAGAGAAAGCATGGCATTGGTCATCAGTAGACACTGATGCTTAAGGCTGGCATCACCACTGTATTGTGCAATCTACTAGGGAAAATCCTTTATAAACTCTCTACTTGTTTTACTTGTGAAATGGAGAAGGTATGATTTGAGATAAGAATGTATTAACATGCTGAAATATGATGTTTACTACATAGTGCTGCTGTCAGTACAGGCAACATTAGTGAACATGAGCAGTGACACATAACGTTTTACTTTATTAACATAAAACCATAAGACAATCCTCATTTGGTAGTGAGAATAAAGAAGTGTATAACAAGATAAAATACTGGTGGGATGAATGCCAATAAAGTCCTTGTCTTATGAATACCCATTACTCTGACTTTCCTAACGTAAGAAAAAGTAGGAATAAATTGTTTTCAAAATATTTTTTAAGATTTATTTATGTATATGAGTGTTCTATTTGCTTGCATATCTGCATGATGGAGGAGGGTATCAGAGAGAAGAGGGCATCAGAACCCATTACAGATGGTTGTGAGCCACCATGTGGACGCTGGGAATTGAACTCAGGACCTCTGGAAGGGCAGCCAGTGCCCTTAACCACTGAGTCATCTCTCCAGCCCTGTTTTCAAAATATTAAGACTATATTTCAGAACCATATTTCCTTAATGTTATGGTAAAGAGACTTATGTTTTCTGTAATTTGGAAGTCAAGAGTTCAGGGATACTCTGTTGAGACTCTGAGGATTTGAAAATGATCTAAGAACCTCCCACTGCTGGGGTAAAGCAAAGTCATGATTCAGAATAGGTCCTAAGATCTACCTAGGCCATGGATACACTGTAAGGTGGAGGGAAAGGAACTGGTGGTAACTGGTGGTACTACTAACATACACAATGAAGTGAACATATACTGACATAAAAACATTTGGAACTATGATACAGCATAAATCAAATTTATTGCGATCTTTCTATGTCATTAGGGAGACTCGGGGTCCTAACATATAAAAGGCAAGTGCTCTATCATCAAGATAAACCCAACCCTTGTCCAACAAATGGCATCATTATTAGGCAAATTCATCTCATTAAAATCAAATTTGAATGAATTTGAATTTGT
Organism: Peromyscus maniculatus bairdii; assembly: GCF_049852395.1. Classification (NCBI taxonomy): domain Eukaryota; kingdom Metazoa; phylum Chordata; class Mammalia; order Rodentia; family Cricetidae; genus Peromyscus; species Peromyscus maniculatus. Next base: position 100,776,918 of record NC_134860.1, read on the forward strand.
TTAATAAGAATTTTTGGTCTGATTCTTGTTTGTCTCCCTCTTCCCTTTTAGAATATCCTGCTATTGGAGCACATCTAACTCTCAAACATCTGTTGCTTCATAAAATTAACAAGCCAAGACTAGGCCTTCCCTTTTTCTTCATTCTTCTGAAATACTGCTTCTCATAGATGGAAAAAGGGAATCTACACTAGTCTGTTTCCTTGAGAGTCTTAAGAGATACATGGGAGTAGACATGTCAATAAGGTAGAGAGTGACAGCAATTACATGTACAAACTACCTGTATTAAACATGTCTGTTACACATAATATAAACTTCATGGTTTATATTCTTCCATATTCTTTAACTCATGTTAATAATACTGTAACAATATAACTTGTTACCTAGAATCTCCAGTATTCTCTGAAGTAACTCTAACACCAGTTACCAAAGTCTCGTTGTAAAATAGTAGTTTAGGCTTAAATGTGAATGGACTGTAAGCCAAGAGGTCATGCTTTTAAAACCATATAATGGATCCATAAATTGAGGCACAGGAAATATTCAGAGTTGAACTCCAGGCAAACAAGCGAAACAAGAAAACCAAAGGGCTAGGATGTGAGGCTTCCATAAACTATCTTAGTCAGTGTGTTTATTTGGACAACCAGAGAACTGGAATGCCAAAAGAACCTACTGTTGTCACAGAGCAGTTTATTTATGTGAGAAGGCTCAGGAAGCTTCTCAGAGAAATGAAAAGTCAGTTCAGGGTAATTTATATGAACTGATCTTCTAAACCAATGTAGGCTATTATTACAGGTAAAGGGCTAGCGTAATCCTCGAGAGCGAGACTGGAATCAACTGATCAATCTCATGGATGAGGAACAAAATACAAAAGAGGTGAACAAATGACAAAGAAAACTTGGAAATCCAACTTGCTACACAGTTCATGGACATCAAGTTCATGGAGAAAAAACAGACATGCACCTCCTTTTTCTACCCAACTGCCACAGTGAAACAGGTTTATTCTTTCTGGGCATGTACCAAATAACAAAAATTCAATGAAAGTCATCACTACAACTAATGCTTACCAAAGCCATGCACAGTAAAAAAATAAAACATGAAATAAAAAATGTCTTAACATGTTTTAGAGTATGAATTTGCTAGAATTAGAATAGAAAGAACAATGGTCAGATTTAATAACTCTGTAACTTAAGAATATTTAATTGAAAATAAATGTCTTAGCTGCAGAACATCTTAGCTCTGGATAGTTTAAATATTTCAAAAATATGGGAGGGATAACATCTAATTAAATAAAACCAGTCAGGAGAGCTCATAACTAACAGACTGATCAATAAATCAGAAAAAAGCTTCAGAAAAGCTTGACAAGGCCGGTGGGGCCGACAACTTACTCTGAAGCTGAGGCTGCTGGAAGGAGAGGGGCTGTCCGAACACAAATGGGCTGTGGACTAGGGAAGAGGGAGCTTTTGCAGCTTGATCAAAGATGGAAGGAGCTGGGAGATTGGGCCGTGACTGAATGGAATTCAATATGGCACTCAGTTGATCACCTGCAGTGGGCAAAACAGTCAACACTACAACTTGTTACTTATTAACATCCCAAATGGCAAAGTCAATGGTGCTTTATGACAGTCAGGCAAATTGCACAGTAAAGAAAGCTATGCCAGTTTAGAGAAGGGGAAGGTGGTGATCACTGTCCTCAAATCAGGGATCTGATTCTACATACTGGCTAGTTTTGAGGTTATCAATGAACATATTCCATCAGTCTTACATAGTAGTCCACAGAAACAAATCCACTTAAAATTCATATATAACTTTTCCCATTATTTATGACAGAATAAAGGATCTGTGAGGGATATATGTAAGTTCATTCAACATTGTGTTGGCGAGGAGCAAAGAAATGAAGATCCTAGGTATGGTAAAAAAGTATTTATTCCATGGTGCTCAATAATAATTAATGCCACCCTGCCTAATCTGAAGACTATTTCATGCAGAAAATAAGTACTGCATAACTTCATTTACTTAAAACGTATACTCAAATGGGACAAAGTACACTTTCCACTCAGCAATACAAGTGAATCATAGTTATAAATCAATACTTTAATTTAAAATGATTACTGCTAAGGAAGCTGTATTTTTGTAAGAGCAGAAATTACTTTGCTTAAAGAGATAAATTTGTAACTCCTATAATACAAAATATGAATGAATTACCTAATTTGCTTGATATTTTCCTTATAATTAAATTTGTAGGATATTAACAAAATAGCTTAAGGACAGAAATAATGCAATTAGATGAAAAACTGTATTTGTGAAAATCTATGCATTTTAAGTACTTTACATGATGCTGAAGGGGGAAGCCTCACATTCAGACAGGTAAATGCAGAAACTGACAGTGCGTTTCCAGCTGTACTTACTAAATATAAGTGAAAAATCTTAACTGAGCTGCCAGATAACACAGATTCATATGGAATTACGTATTTAAGTTACATAAGTACTGATTTCTTGTAAATAAAGACGTTAGATTCCAGAAAATATTTTATAAGTTTATAAAGAATTATTTAAATTGTTGTTATAAATAAAAATAGTTTTGTAAATAATTTCTTGTTCTTGGGAAGTATAGAAGTCCAGAGAAAATGGGAACATTTGTTAAGCTATACAGTAGTTAGATGTATTTCATCAAATTTAACTTTCTTAGTGCTTTTTCTCAATATAAATATAACAAGTTCTAAATGCATGCAGTTTTAAACAATATTTACAAAAGCACTTTAAAAGTACTTTTGATTTCCATTGAATAAATGCTTACAGCAATGTCTATATTTCTTGAAAATGAATTTTATTTTTCTGATACTTTAGTGAATTCCATTTTAAAGACTTAGAGTGACAGCAGTCAGTAGAGTGACAGAGATACTTTCAGGGTAAAAGCATACATTTAATAAAACACGGCTTTAGGACACTTTATTCCACAGGATCAGTGGCAGTAAGTAAACACTTAAGTTTGCATTGAAGAGTTGATGATAATCGAGAAAAGAAACAAGAACAAACTACTCTTCTCTGTAATAAGAAAAACAAGCTTAAGTTAACAGAAATCAGAGTGACTGGAAGTATGCAAGCAGGTAAAATCTTTCTGTGAGAGTAACTAAATGAAGAGAGTAAAGGAAAGCATGTGGACATTAATGAGGTTAATAATAAAAGTGGTTTTATTTTAAACTAATTATTTCTCATATATCAAAACAACTTTGCATTTTTCGTTATTAATTTTTCAATAACTGCAAGTCAGGTAAATTCACATTGTATGTGTTCCTAGAAACAAACCCCTATGAATAAATACAATTTTTTTAAGTGTTTTTTTTTTTTTTTTTTTGAGAGGGTCTTAATATGTATGTAACCTAGCCGGACCTCAAATCAATGATCTAGCCTAGGCTAGCCTCCTGCCCCGTCTATGCTGAAGGTACTGACTAAGGCACTACAACTGACTTAATAATCTTTAAAAGGCAGACTACCTCCATGCCGACGACATCCACCCTCCTACACATCACCAGTGGATTGCTACCTTCTCACAATATTGTGTATTTTCGAGGATTAGGTGCAGTAGAAAGAACATATCTGAATTTACCCAAAAAGGCAATTTTGGATAAATTTCAGAAGCAAATTATCCCAGAAGAATTGTTTAGATTCTCTATGATATTGATCTGTTCATTAACGCATATAAAACAGCTGTACACATTTTATATTCAAATGCTTTAGCCTTTCCTCTTTTACTGCTTTCTAGCTCATTATGCATAACCATGTTCAAATACATTATCTCATATAACTGCAATTCAACTAACATAACCAGGTTAGAGATTTAAAACCACAGAAAACTCATAAAGCCCACATATAGTGTTACTAAGAGAAAATTTTAATAGACTGATTAAGAAAATTCTTTGTTGCTCATTTACATTACTCTCCTAGGAACAGGTCATATCATTAGGGATTCAGACTTTCAGATACAAGTTCAGAACGAGTGCCTTTAAAGCAAACACAATATGAAAAAAAGTCCAGTAAACATAAGCTGAAACTGACAAAAAACAATATTGTGAAAAGGAACACCTTTTAAACATTTTGAGTGTTAGTTTTGTAGCATACATTTTAATTTAATGAGGATATGTGAGAAGAAAAAACTGAATAAAAAGTAACAAAAACTTACTGAAGTCCTAAAGAAAAGACTCATCCTCAGATGCCTACCTTTATTATTCCCGAGGCCATAATCAAATCCTTGGGCACTGCAAGTGGCCCCTTTATTAAAGGCTTGTACTGAGAAAGGGCTTGGAGGAGGCGTTTGAGAATTCTGATCCAGAAGAACTTGTTCTACAATAGAAGTCACAGCTATCACGTTAATTTTGTTTGCGGTATTCCCTAGTCACATGTCAGAGAAAATTCTAATAAAGAGTACTATGGTTTAATTTAGTCTGATCCTACAGGTAGAGCTCAGCTAAGTCTAGTTCTCAATCAGATTAGCTTAACAGTTCAGAGTATATTTTATTTTTGTTAAATAAAGGGGGAAATTTATTATTTAAGAATAAATAATAAAAAATAATTATTTAAAAACTGGATCTATGCTCTTAAGTGGACTCTTATTATGGCATGGTATATTATTGAGTATATTTCTGGGTAAGTAAATCTTATCGCAAACAATTTACACAATAGCATTTTAAAAATAAATTGGACACTAAACTAGGAATAAAGATATCTACATCTTAGCCGGGCGGTGGTGGCGCACGCCTTTAATCCCAGCACTTGGAAGGCAGAGGCAGGTGGATCTCTGTGAGTTCGAGGCCAGCCTGGGCTACCAAGTGAGTTCCAGGAAAGGAAAGGCACAAGGCTACACAGAGAAACCCTGTCTCGAAAAACCAAAAAAAAAAAAAAAAAAAAAAAAAAAAAGATTTCTACATCTCTCATCTATCCATCTATCCATCCATCCATGTATGTCTTCAACAAGTCTACTTACTTTGATAAGCTAACTGTGGTGTTTACTGTGGTGTTTACAAATTAGCTTGCATTTATGGAATTTTGTAATGACACACTAGGAATGTAAGTATAGCAGCCTTTGTCTACAAGAGACACAGCATTTCGGTGAGACATTAAAAGATAAAGTTCTGTCACCATCAGAATAAACAGGGGGACAAAAAGGGCAATCTTAGTGAGATCAATGTTGAGAATTAAAGCTGAAAGATAATTTTAACAACAACAAAGATGCTATGCATGTATTCAACATTCCTTTCTTGAGAGAAAGTTCAGCTAAATGAAGTTTCCCCACACAATACTGCAATTGGTATGAAAACTGACTTCCAGCTCATGGTAGGAGTAAAAATTCAGGCCCAGACTTGCACTGAAGAATGAGGCATACAAATGTATGTTAGTGGAACAAAAGAAAGTTTTTCCTGTTATTAACAAAGATAACTATGTTCTCAGCATTCTTGTTATTTTCTCCTTCATGAACAATCATTTAGTACTTATATATTTTACAAGTCAATTTTGCAAGCTGTTTAAACCTTTAGATTTTCTTTTACTTAAAAAATAAACATTCAAAAACCTCAAGGAAAAGGTAATGCAATAAACATAAAACATATGTATGTTAAAATTTAATCAAAATAAATCACAAATTTAAGCCAACTTGCCATCTTCATGCCGTAGGTATTGGTTTCCGCCTCTGTCTCTAGCTAAGGACCATGCCTCTCCTTCATCACTCTCACAGAATTCTACCATGCTGTTCTTATCCAGCTGCACCCATGTACCTTCAGAATTGGTTACCTGGTACATAACAGAAAGCATGATTGATTGGGTTGATTCTTTCAGGGCATCCAGGCTGAAAACCAATAAAAAGCTTAAGTGATTCTGAACAACATAATGATTCCAACACATTTCTACTATGAAATTAGTTTCTGAAATTAAGACCACAGCCTGAGGTAAGACAGAATTAAAAACTTCTGTAAAATATTATTTATTTAAGCATTTAATTAAAATATTGTCTTCAAAGCGCAAAGATCATCTCTGAATGATTTCAAGTATGCCCAAAACACAAAGCTCATCTTTTAGACCTAAAATCTCCTGACAAAGCATACTCATTATTACTAGATTATTGGTGCCTACAGTGTAATTTGAAAATGACCCTGACCCTAAGAAATAGCATGACACACTACATCTTCAAGCTTATCTGTGGAGGCAAATGCCACAGTGGTCTAAAGAATAATTTTATTTGCTCAGGACTTCAGTGAGACCTGTTAATGGGAACAAAGAAATGAAAATTTTTGGAAGGTCACATCTCCATTCCAATTCATAGAAAATCTTTTAAGTGCTGACAACCCATAACAATACATTTATAATAATGAAAAGACATTCAAATACGGAGCAGTTATATGTACAATACAACTTATTTGTTAATATAAGCAATACAAATACTGTTTTTATGAGATAATTATGAGAATTTTTTTTTTTTAAAAGCACAGAAAATCATGTTAGTATTTCCAACACAAGTAAAAGTCAGCAACATGAGCATTTAAGAACCTGAGATGGAAATGACAATCTGGAAGAAAGTGATACTTGATTATATTACATTAAACTGAGTATCATAAAAGTCATGAAGCCACAAGAATCCATACCTCTCCCACTGCTTTGACTTTGTTTCCCAGAACTAACATTCCAATTGGGATACCTCTAAGGTTGGGGCAGCTTCTGATGTTGTGACCTGAAGGGCCTGTCTTCACTACCTTGTACACGCCTGGCCCGCCTCTTAAGAACGGATTATCTTGTTCTTGCATTGTTGCTTCCTGTGGGCAGCAGGAGTTTACGTCTTTGAAAAAGTCATCAGGATTAGTTTTAGGTTCCTGAAAATTTTAATAGGAAAAGAAAAATGAACAAAATATAGTCTATTACTACTTTCATAATCCTATGAAGAGATTTGAAGAAAAGTCTACAATATTTCCAACTAAGAATATATAATTATATAATTAAAATATTAGCTAATACCACTACTAAGAAACCTTTTAATTTTTAACATTGATATTTAAAATAAATTTTATGAGAAAAAACCTAGCAGGAACAGGAAATTAAATGAATTTGTCTTTTGTACCCCCAAATTTGAAAAATATAATACTATAGTACATGAAATGATGCTTATAACATTTTAGCAAACCACAGTACAAATGAAATATATTTCTGAATTTGCTAGACCACCACTAAAATGCACTAAAGGTGTATTTTTAAAGAAAATAAACTCTATTTATATATATTAATATATGTGTTTGTTTATATATACTAAAAAGCATTATTTCTAAATGCAAAGACCCTGCTCTATATTTCCTGTTGAATGTCAATGCTATGATGAATTACTTCCAATGGAATACAACAGGGAGATAGACCAATGTATATGTATTTGCTTTGTTTCACATTAGGGGTTCTTCCATTGTCCTCATTGCTTTCTTTGTAGTATTGATGATTAAAATCAGGCCCTTGCACAAGTTAGGCAAGTAGTAGGCTACAACTCTAGCTGACAACTTCTGACCACTTATGACGACTTCTTTAAAAAAAAAAAACCCAAAACCAAAAAACAAAACTACCTGTAAATATAGTAGTAGGAAATCTATGATTTGGATTGAGTAAAAAATAACCATACTACAATACATATAAAATTAAGATAAAATAAGAATAAAGTTATATAAATAATGACAACACTAGCACTACACACAATAAACTTTTATAGCACATTTCTATTCCTACAAGTATCTTTGTATTAGCAGATGCATATGTATTCAAATAGATAACAGGGTATTAAAATAAGTACTGGGGCTAAAATATATGCAGATTCAAGAATTTTTATGTAGTTTGGTAATGCAATGAAAAATAATTACTAGCTTTTTGATTGCTGTTTTGAGATTAAGTCTTGCTATGTGGTCCTGACTGTCCAGTAGTCAACACTCCCCCTTACTTAAGAAGCCTCCTAAGTGATAGGATTACAGGTATGTACCTATAGTCTAGGCTCCTCACAAGATACTTTGTAAATCATCTGGTGGTAATGAAAAACCATAAATTTTTACTTAAATATATACTATGGAAATAATTTATTTACATTTATTGTAATTAATACTGCCTATATCATAGCCTTTACATATTGTCAACTTATTGGAAATAAGATCTTTAGTGACTTGGAAAGAACACTAGAAACGTAAGTAAATTAAACTTAAATTGGGCATTCATTATTACCATGAATATATATTGGTAAAAATTTGTATATACACTTTTATAAATATAAAGAGAACATTAAAAATAAATTAAAAAGTATAATAGGATATAAACTTTGAATAGTGCTAGTATAATCACAAGAGTTTTGAGTAAACATTTAAAAATTCCTACGTGTCAATGGTAAACTTCAGCAAATACATTATGTCATAATTAGAGGAGGCAACTTTTAGTCCTATTTACAAGTGCCTTTGAAAGCTGCATGTTGATATTAAAAAATAACAGCAAAAATGCACAAACTGGGCTGAAAAAAAATTTCAGTGTTATTTACTGATCTTGCATCATTTACTAGATTTCACAGTAACTGCATCTTCAAGGGTAACAATGGGGAGTAAGAGCAAAGCTAAAGATAATCATAACCTATTTATCAAATGTAATATGAGAGACATATTAAGATGGTTAGTACTTTATCTAACTATTAATGGAGCTATATAAAATAAGTAGAAAAAAGTTTTTTTTAAAGATAAAAGTACTTCTTTTGTATTAAACTGTTGAAAATAACTGCTGGGCATAAAAATCACAACTGTGTTTGTCATTCTAAAGCAATCTTAAAATGTACATTTTTTTTCAGTACAGAAATGTGAGACTGTATACCAGAATATAAAATTGGTAAATTTCAATCACATACACACATATTTATATTTATTTCTCATTCAATTCACAACTCCTTATCTAAAATAAATATTCAAAAGGACAATTCAAAAGTGTAGGCTGGGGGTAAAAAGAAGAGTTAGAAGGTCACAACACCACCAGCTACATAAGTTCGTTCTGAGCAAATTAATTTGGAGCAAACTGCTGGAGAAGCTCATCAGAAAACCACTGCAACCATGAAGCCATGAAGAGTTTCACTTCATTTAAAGTGGTAACACAAGTCTGAGCAAATGAGGGAAAACTCAACTGCAGGACTCTGCAGACTTTTCCCCTGGTAAATTCCAGTTTACTAATCCGAAGCAAAGCCTCAAATGTAAAACAACAATGTAAAACCTGTTGTACATGCTGAAATACCTGGACAATGTATGATTGTTCCTTACAGTTAACTCACCTGGGGGAAAAAAGCTTTGGAAGTCCAGGAAAATACGTCCAAATCCCTGACTCCTTGGCTAGCATTAAAGATATTCTGAGCGACAAAGTTTAAGAAAGAAAAATATCAACAAGGAAAGGGATCAGAGTATCATCTGCAGAAGATGCGTGCACAGTTACATTTTCTGAAATCCAGCACCAATATGAAATCATATTTTGCCAAAGTGAAACTGAAGCCACCTGAGTAAACCACACACCAAAATTCTGAAAAACAAGGTTTTGTCAAAAGCTCTCCGTAGATATAGTGTGTCATGCCATTTACTAACATCAAGAGCCAGACTTTGCTGGAAGGCTTAAGAGTTAGTGTAAGAAGGAAACCTTGAATCTTTAAATGAGAACATTATTTGTTCTAGTACATGCCAGATTTTTTTTTTTATGACAGAGTACAATCCGTTGTTTTATAAAGATGTCAACAATAGAGACTACATAGAAAATGCACCTCTTAGAAACAATGGCATGTATGAAAACTATCACTAACCCAAATCAAAACAACCCAAATCAAAATAACCCAAATCAAAACAAAGTCATTAATGTTTCCTCCCTCCTATAAATGGAAGAGAGAGAGAGAGAGAGAGAGAGAGAGAGAGAGAGAGAGAGAGAGAGAGAGAGAGAGAGAGAGAGAGAGAGAAAAGACAGACAGACAGATAGATCTTTGGAAATTTTTCCAAAATCTACTAGCAAATATTTTAAGAAAAGCATAAACACAAGCTGAATCTTTTATCAAAAGACAAGTAACTGGTTTATCTCAAAGTTTAGAAAGTCATAAACACTCAGGATCTTTGCTGAGTTCCAAATATATTCTGTAAAGAACAATTAATTCATGACAACACAGTCCTACTAAAAGTATTTTCACAAACACTCTAATGACAATTACATGATACACGTTTTACACAGACACAACATACTATCAGCCCTTTCTTAATTTTACCTAAAACTCAAACATATTCAACGTGCAGCAATCCTACAAATGTATTGTTTATGTAAAGACTGGTAACAGGTTATTCTGTTTGGACCAAAAGAGGAGGACATTCAAATGTTAACTGAAGTATGTATCACTGAAGACTTTAACATGAAAGAAAAAATTAAAATTCCTGATCACTTATGTCATTTTAGACAATGAGAAGACATTTGCTACTGTGTACCTCTTTTTTTCTTAAAGTATGTGTGGGTGGATACAGTAACATATACACACACACATAAACACGTATAAATACTAATTATATAAAATAAGTAAAAATGAGTTTCTAGTAATATGCCTACAAATAAATTTAAAACAAAACTGAAACCACAGTCATCATCCCCTTAATTTTAGAATGCATGGCCAATATGTCCTTTCTGTTGATGTAAAACAAAAACTTCACAAAGTGTTCCAAATGTTACTCTGAAGGAAATGACATCCATAGTGGTCAATCACTGCATACAAGAACTTTTGGAGTGTTTGTTCCCTGGCCGTTCTCCCTCCCAGAAAACAGTGATGCAGATAGTTTGACATAACACAATATCAGGATTTTAAAAGTATTTTCACACTCATCATACATTATTTTAGTACTAAGAGCATCAAGAAAATCAAGTGTTAAAAATGCAAATCAATTCAGCATTAAATACTGAATGTAGTGATTCTTTAAGCTTACACTCTCCTTAATTTCATTGTGCCAACTTTAGCGTTTGCAGAGTCAGTAACTTGCACAGTGATATTGAAAATGATGTAGCCACTTGCTATGGCAACAGATTGCCAATGAAATAAAATTTGCTTATTATAACTATATATAAATTCTAATTTATAAATTTTGCTTTAGTTGCTATAGTTGTAGAAAATTCTTAGACTATAAAAGTTTAATGTAAATTTAAATTATTTATCAAGTGTTAAGACATTTACCAAATAGAAATCAGAACATTAAAAATGAAAGAATGAGTTTTCTTCTGAAGATTTAGGAATACTTTAGCTAATGATATGAATGTTTACCAAAATAGTAATGTATCTAAAGTCTCAATTACTCATTATTACAAAGGATAAATTAAGTTTTCATACCTTCAAAGATTAATATGTCACAACAAAGAGGCACATATACAATAATTTAAATTACTTCATTCTTAAATTCTATTTTCAAGACATTTTTTTCAGAATTAGCATACTAATAACCTAGCTAAATTAACCAGCAGCAAAGTGCAATTCTAAGATGACAGTTTCTCAAGTAACAGAAGACTTTACATAAATTAGTAATTATTACAATGAAAATATATTATGAAACATATCAAATGTTCATGAAAAAAATTACTCTTCTAGAAAAGCACAGATCTAAGGGCTGCTAATTTTAATGCAGAATACAAGAAAATCAAAATTGTACATATATAAAATACTACAGTATTACTTTAACTGTCTCAATCTCATCCTCATTAAGAAAATTAATAATCAGAGAATGAAATGGAGCAGATTATAATAATCTAATAACAGCATATTCATTCATGCTACATTAAATAATGACTTAATAATATTAATATTGAAAAACAGTCTATCTTTACACATAAACACAAACCCATTCACAGAGTAAAACAAGAAAATCTCAAGTATGTCAAACCTGCACTGGCAGATTTTAAGCATTTCAAAAAAATGTCCATAAAACTCAAGAAATATTCACTAACTACCAATTTGGTGATGCTACAAGAGAATCACAATGAAGCAATGTTTCTCTTAATTCCACTCCAAATCTTTAGTGCTCCTAAATTTTTTTAAATATCAATGTACTTTCTTTAGGTGAGCAACAACTAGCCTGGATAAGAAGTGATCTGCACATGTGCATGCAAATGTTCAGAAACCCTCTTGCTACTGAAAGAATTCAGAATATGTTTACTAGCTTTCCTTGATATAAATTCTCTTTTCTCTTCAATATTCCTTATAATGTATATTTGCTATTTTGACAAAGTATATAAAAAATTGGGTCTCTAAGTTTTAAGTCATGAAAATCTCCAATTATAGCAATAAACTCATTTCAAAAAATTAAGCTTTTCACTCTAGGTAGCCAAATGTCTCCTATGCCATATGATAGCTCTTTACGTCATATACCATCTCTCTTCACTTATATTTTCCAAGACATATAAAATTTTATTGTAACTAATACTTTATAGCACAGTTCTTAAACTGTGTATCGTGACCTTTTTGAGGGTAGTATATCAGATATCCTGCATATCACAGATATTTACATTACAATTCACAACAGTAGCAAAATTACAGTTATGAAGTAGCAATGAAATAATTTTACAGTTGGGGGTTACCAGAACATGAGGAACTGAATTAAAGGGTCACAACATCAGGAAGATCAAGAACCACTGCCTTCTAGTTTTCAAATTACAGAAGTTAGTTTATTAACTAATTTTTATGTTTATATGTGTATATTGTCAACATGTGTATGCGTATAATCTCAGGCATCATCCTCAGGACCACTGTCTATCTCCTTTGAGGCAGGGTCTCTCACTGGCCTTGGGTTCACCAATGAGGCCAATGAGTCCTAGGTATACTCCTGTTTCTGCCTCCCCAGAGTTAGTTTTACAAACATTTACTACCTTGCCCTGACCTTTTTTTTAATGTGAGCTCTGGAGATTGAACTCAGGACCTCCCATAAGACAAGAAACTTTACCAGCTGAGCCATCCCCTCATAGAACTTCATTTTAAAAACTTTCATTGACTTATTTATTGTCAGAGGATGTTATAATAATCATCTTCATTTAATCACTAGTGTTACATATTTACACTTAAATTGGCAGTTTATTCCAAGTAATAATGATTCTTGTAATAGGTTCTATTACTTTGAATTACACTACATTAATTTCCTTCTTTTTCTTCATATCTGCCTTAGATGTTACCTCCTAAGTTAAGTCATTCCACAGCTTATCACAAAACAGCATAATTGATTATGCACCCATTTATCATTTTATAACTATACTTATCTCTTCATTATACCAAGGCACACTAAACATAAAAACATACACCTTGGAACCATGCCAAGTGGGGCTCTAGCACCTTGATCCACCAATACTTAAAATCTTGGAAAAATGAGAACAGTACATGAATCACATGAAACAAATAAGGAAAGAAGCACACATATGTGTCAGGAATTATTTTAGCAGATTACACCAGACCAAAGCACTCAAATTAGATATCAAGCAATACTGAAAAGACTACTATAAGTAACACTACAGAAGCAATAAACATGAGTAAGGATCTTTATTTAGTCCTTACCACTAAGCAGCTTAAAATTGAAATAAGACCCATGCATGCAAATGCACATGAACACACACAACACACGCACACACACACACACACACACACACGCAAATGGTTGAAGATAAAGAAACTAAATTCAATAAATAGTTGTAGTGGGAGAGAGAAGTAGGCCATTTCCACTCTTACAGATAATGTACGATTTAAAAAAAAAAGAGGGAAACTTAATTTACTTAATTTATACAGTACCTATCTGCTTTCAACCACACTGTCAATTAGTTATCAATTCCCAATTATATCCCAGTGCTATTTATTAGTGATGTCATAAGGAACACGTAGTGAAGAAGAAAATTAATATCTTGTAGTTAAACTAATAAAGTAGTGTGGTTACTACCTATTTTATGATACAGCACTCTAGCAAACAATGACTTAATCAAATACTGCAATATCAACGAACTGTAATGAGTCTCTCAATTTAAGATTTAGCATTACTAGATATTATATGTAATACAAGTCTAAAAATCACATCTTACATTAACACAACAGTATTGTAAATCAAGAGATAGACACAACACAGAAATAAATGCAAACTGTCAACATAACAAACCAACAATTATACCTATCTCTGAATGTATTGTAATTCTATTTTCTTAAATATTGGGTTCATTCTAAGTAGCAGTGTAAAGAAGAAAAAAATGTAACCATTTTAATTTCCTATCTCTTTGAAAGGAATTCAATAAGTTTAGTTTTAATTTGTTACTTACTGTTGGTGACAGATCAAAATAAGCATTAACAGCCTTACCCCTGCCAAATTCCACTTTCATTACACTGAAGCCCTTAAGAATTCAAGCACTTTTGAAGCAAAAGTGATACAGGAATGAATTACCTCAGAACTGAAAAGCCTTAATTAAAGAAAGATGTATAATGAAGACAGAGTGCAACTATGATGCTTCTAAAAACCATCTTTCACTTACGTCAACAGGGACCAGGAGGCTCTTGCCAAGATGTTGATTAAAAGAGAGGCACCAGGCTTCAGTGTAACCATTCATGTTAGGAACATACTTCTTTATGGTCTCATCATTCAGTCTCAACCACACACCATCGTCATTGTGAATCTAGGGAAGAAGAGGCCAGACAAGTAATGAGCTAGTGAGGACTAAGGATGAGCCAAGCAGGCAAAGGAGAGCAGAAGTGAAGAGGCTGCATCCAGTTTTACAAGAAGATAAATGTGTGAGAACGTCTAGCAAGGAATACTAAAACAGTAAGATCATTTTCACAGTGAGATTGCTAAAGCAACTTCTCTCAAGAGTTAAAATCACAAGGAAAGCACACTCAGGATAAATAATTGAACAGCAAAACTAGTCATTTGCCAAAAGGACGTGTCTTTTATGTAGGCTACTTGGTTGCATTGCAGGAAAATATTCCATGAACTTTCCAAAGTTAAAGCAATCCAAGAAATATGTTTTAAAACCATTCTACAGTTCAGTTAAAATATGTCTATCTTTAGAAAGTAGAACTTGTACAGGTTCTGATAACTGTGTTCAACTCAGTGTTTTCATGCTCAAAGTGTAATTTTCCCAGTTTTTACTGAAAAGGAAAAAATAAATTAAATGCATAAACCTCAATGAACATATCCTGTAAAATTTCAAAAGATTTCATCATCAAAGGCATCATCAAAACAGATGCCTTTCAAAATGGGTGGTAATTGGCATTGAACTACCAATTATGCAGGGAAGTCTTTCCAGCCACCTGCTACATCTTTCTATTTCTACTAAAATTCTCCCTGATATATCTGTATATATAATTCTGTTTATCTATATTTTACTATAGGTTACTATTGTCAGATATCATGAGTGGAATTTCAGATAAGACACTATTAATAGCAATCCTATGAAGCCTAGTGTCAGGAATGGGTTATTTCTTCTAGAGTTATTGGCAACTGAGATCTCAAAGACCCCCAAACATTACTAGGCTACTGCCAATGCTCTTAATGACCCTCTAGAACTTGACGGTAAGACTCTATTGCTGAAGTCATCACACCTGTGACTCATAGAACACAGATATCAAGCTGGTACTCACCTGCAAGCTTTATCCCTATTGGCTTACTCTCATAGTGTTGGAAGGTGCTATACACACTACCAGATGAGAAAAGGAATCATCAATCTTACCTACCTATAGCACCATCGTCTAAGCCAGGAACCTGTGACTAGACAGGTCGCAGGCCTCAGGAGAGAGCATACTACTATTTCCCTACTAGATGGACAAAGCATTAAACTGACACCTAACTGACCTACAGATAAGAGTACATCTATCACCTCTCAATAACTTTTTTTTTCAGTAGATGGTGATTAATAGCAATCCATACTGTTCAAGGTGCAGAGAATAAGAGACTGCTCAGCCTTAAATGGGACATCTCTTATTGCAACCACACATCCCAAGTCTTAGAAATCATTTAAAAAAATGGAGAGGAAAGATGGTAAGAGGCAGAAGTGATGATGACAGAGAAACTGTTTTCTGGCCACATAAGCGTGGCTGCACACATGAACTTGTAGTAGTTGAGAAAGCATCCACAAGACCTGCTGCACAAGCGCAAGCCAGACAAAATCCTGGCATGGAGAAGAGTCCCATGCCTCATCTAAGGAGCTATTGGCAACTGACAGTTTCTGGGAGAGAGAGACTCAGTTGTCTATAAGAGTGCAGTCCCTGGTAGGCTGAACTCTCCAGTGAAGACCACCATCCAAGAGTAGATGGCCTGCACAAAGTGGACTTGATGGGTTAACAAAACAAATGAACAAACAAACAAACAAACAGAAGGGCTGGGAAGTTGGCTTATTGGTTAAGAGCACTGGCTGTTCTTACAGAGGACCCTGGTTTGATCCCCAGCACCCACTTGGTGTTGCACAACCATCTGCAACGTCAGTTCCAGTGGATCTGTTGCCACTCCTGGTTCCAGGCCTCTACCGGGACCAGACACACATGTGCTACACAGACATACAATCAGGCAAAACACCCATACACATAAAATGATAAAATAAAAATAAAAAAACAAATAGAAGACTGTAGATGAATTTCTAAACAGTCTTATTAAATAAGAAACACAGAGCCAAATACAGGGGTGAGAGCCTTAGAGATCAGAGAAATAGGAATTGCTACCAACTAACCTTAGCTCACCAGCTAACCAGAGAACCAAACCAGCTTCTTCCTGTCTAATCTACCCCTTTATTGCTGTTCTGTTCTGCCCTCTCCTTGGCTCTTGGGCCAGCCACCTCACTTCTTCGTCACTGCCTGTCTATTCACATCTTCAGGTCTCTATGGTTGGTATTGGGATTAAAGGTGTATATCACCATGCTTGGCTGTGTCCTTGAACACACAGAGACTCTGTCTGCCATGTGATCAGATTAAGGGTGTGTGCTACCACTGCTTGACTTTATGTTTATGGCTAGCTATCTATGTCCTCTGATCTCCAGGCAAACTTTATTTATTAACATACAAATAAAATATCACCACATTTCAGCATAAATAAAATACCACCACAGAAGACACAAAGTTGGGTAGGTTGGGAAGGGGAGATTTATTTGGGAGGAGTTTGGGAATATGATCAAAATACTTTATAAAAGAAAAATTTCAAAAACCTGATAAAAAATGAGATAAAAAGGTCCCCAAACTGTTTAGAACCCAGTAACATTAAAACATAGTTTCCTTGTTATTGTGCAAATATTACAAAAGTATCCAAAATGAATTACTGATACTTTTTATGAATTACCTCATCAATAAAAGTGATAGTTCCATTGACTTTCACTATGCCAATCTGCTCACTCTGAAGGGAAGGGTGGCTCCGGATACGGAGACCGGCACTGTCCTTGGCCACGAATTTTCGAATCTGAAAAATGAAAAGATATGGCAGTGATAGAGAAAACATAGACTATGTAATAAGTCACAAATGATAAAATCAACGAGCCTAAAAGAACTACAATCCCAAAGTCTCCTCACAATCATCTGTAGTTGGTTTCCTTCTGCAAATAATTTTGTCAGTTATTTATAACAAGCAATAAAAGTATATTTCTAAGAACTGGAGAACTTTGGATACCAAAGTTATTAATGTATTTATGACTACCAATTTTAAGTATTGATGACATGTAACAAAAATATAAAAGGCGCCGGGTGGTGGTGGTGCATGCCTTTAATCCCAGCACTCGGGAGGCAGAGTCAGGCAGATCTCTGTGAGTTCAAGGCCAGTCTGGGCTACTAGGTCAGTTCTAGGAAAGGCACAAAGCTACACAGAGAAACCCTGTCTCAAAAAACAAATCAAAACAAATTTAGAGGGGCATGATATAAATTCTATTACCATTGTTTTCTTTTTAATAATTTATCCAAATTCCTTCAGTTAGCTTTTTGGATATAAGGAAATTAATGTTTCTTTTAATAGTACAGAACATTTTAACCTTGAAAACTCACATATAATTTCAGTAGACTTTCTGTTAATAGCACACTTTTAATATCAGAAAGTACACAACACTCATAAACTATTAAAGAATACATAGAGAAGCCAAAAAGTAAAACTGTACAATTTGAAATGATTAAAATTCTTATGAACTCCTCTTCAAACTGATTTAGGAACACTGAAAATTCAAATATTAAAATAAATCAAGTAAAATATTAGCTACTTAGGGCTACTCTGAGGCATCAATGAAAAATTTAAAAACCTTTGACAATTCCACTTTTGATTTTACCCTCCCCTAACCTTATTTGGTTGAGGGTCAGCCTTCGGCTTGACTAGCTGAGTTCCTGGTGGGATCATCCCTTTTGGTGGATCTTTTACTTTTACTTCGAGGCCAGCATCTGTAAGAAAAGTAGTCTAATTATAATCTTTAACTACAAAGGTGGGGGATTGTGAAATCTAACCAATCACAGTCTAGTTCATTTTCTAACGTGAATGGGTGCTTTGCCACCTTGTGTGTCTGTTCACCACATTCATGCCTGGTGGCTGCAGAGGCCACAAGACGGCATCACATCCCCTGGGACTGGTGGTTGTGAGCGAACAAGTGGGTGCTGGAAAATACAACTGAGTTCTCTGGAAGAACATTCACTGCCCTTAACTGCTAGGCCATCTCTCCAGGCCCATATCATAGACTACTTTAGATAATTAAGATAAATATATGAATTTTGCTTTTCTTTTCTAAAAGTGGCTGGTACTTAATGGGGAAAATGAGAACCACTAACAATTAAGGTCTTGAGGTGGCAAAAGAGCAGTTGTTTCCCTCAGCATTTAAAGTGAAAGGGAGTTTCCCATTATTTAACTGGGACACATGGAATGATCCTGAACAAGTTCAAAATAATAATAATAAGAAGAACCACTTTTGTGACAAGTGCTATCCAACAGCAATAGTTTGGAACACTATTCATCACCCACAGTGGTAAGCTCTGTGACTAACAGCATGATGGCCAGATGGTAGTGCAATATAATACAGTAATTAAGAGATGAGATTCTCAACTGGGTGGTGGTGGCAGCGCACGCTTTTAATCCCAGCACTTGGGAGGCAGAGCCAGGCGGATCTCTGTGAGTTTGAGGCCAGCCTGGGCTACAGACTGAGTTCCAGGAAAGGCACAAAGCTACATAGAAAAACCCTGTCTCGAAAAACATAACAAAACAAAACAAAAACCCAAAAAAACCAACCAACCAATCAATCAAACAAACAAAAAGAGATGAGATTCTCATGTTACACCACTTGGTGTTCTTATGTAGACACTGTGTGACTTATCAACCTGTTTTTTCACGTATGAGACAGGAATGACAACACTCTCTACATCACAGTATGAGAATTAAACAATAAAAATATCTGCACAACAATGTACATGTGTTAAATGTTCAATGATGTTAGCTATTATTATTATTATTACCTGCCCTTGTCTGTGGTCAGGAAAGGTTCCCGATTAAAGACACAGGAAGAGGATGAGTGAGGATGGAAACAGGAAGAGCTGAGTAGTAAATGTGCACCTCCACCTCAGAGTCCACATAAAGCACAGAACCATTGTCTTCACTCCTCTGTGACACGAGACTGAAGATTTTATCTACTGAAGTCACTCCTAACAGCCAGCACTTTTAATATTTTTTTAGCATGCACAGGACAGTGCAGGGATAAGGAGGACATTATACCTCACTGACACACTAGAAAATGGGGGAAAGACTCATGACAGCTATACTGAGTGATCAGACACCATCAATTCCTCAAATGATAGGATCTTTGCAATATACTAATTAAAATTTATTAGGAAAGAGGAAATGAAGACACAAAGAAGTTATGAAACCTTTTTATGTGTATGACACAAGGGGCCAACAACACAAGAATGATTTTGATTCTAGTTTTTTGCAACAACATATTATTTAAAATGATACTTACCTATTTCAATGCCATCAATGGTAACGTGGATCGTGTACAGCCCGACGGCCCCTGGAGTCCAGTTTGCACAGTAAGTCCCGTCATTATTGACACGGATCAGCATATTTTCACTGGGCCTGAAAAAACATACCAAAGAAACCAACAAATAAAACAGGTGGATATCACAACATTTACTTTTGATTATTCAGTCAAGATCATTTGCTATTTCAGCAAATATTTGTCTGTATTATCATGCGGCCTGGCAATGTTATAGCTGTCATAGCATGTTCCCTAACTTTCAAATAATTGAATTTCATTCTTTTTTTACTTTAAAGGGCCAACTCTTCTCTTTGCTTCTCTCAGTTGATTATGATTTCACTTTTCCCTTCTGGGAAAATAGAAGCAATTGGCAATAATTTTCATGAAGCAATCAGATTGTTAAACCTATTTTGTCTCATTTTCTTTCCTGTTACAATGGACAGGACAATGTGGCTCTTATCCAAAGCCACTTTTTCCACTTGAATTGTGAAGCTGGTCCCCTCAGTTACCTCACTTTCTCTCATACATCATTTGTTCTCCTACTTTACTAGGCCCTATTTATTATCATAAAAAACTTTAGAATTTTCGTCTTGACCTTTATTCCTCTCCAGTATTACTCCCTTTCTAATAGTCTTCTATGTCTTCTCCCTGCATATGGACACTTCCCTAAGACTGCTACTCTCACTCCCTTTAGGTCTACTTCTCTTCCACCACTTCCTCTTACGAGAATTCTGTTCCTAACATTCACGGCAACTGCTAACAGTGGTTATCAGGGGCCCTGACATCTAAAGCCACTGCTTCCTCCCAGCAGTCTGTTGGTAGCGTGGATTGGTTGGTAACTCTCACTGTCCTGAAGTACTGTCGCCTTGCTGCTCTGACTTTCCCTTGGCTTTCCTCTCACCTCACTAGTCATTCTTTCTCAAGTGTTTTCCTGCCTTCTCCTCTTCTGACTGTCTTTTAATTTATGAAATACCCAGGGTTTGAGTCTAGATTTTTTTCCCCTAATGTGAAATCCCATTTCTGTACAGATGACTCTCAAACTCACTTCTCCCTTGACCTGCAAACTTTGCAGTTGCAGAGTTGCATCCCCACTTAAATATTAAAATCTGAGAGATAGAACAGAATCTCAGTTTTTAGCATATCGAACAAAAGCTCCTATTTCTCACTAATCAACATATACCTTACAAAACAATACAACACAGAAAAAATATAAATACCTGCTCATTCCTAGGAATTCATGATCATCATAAAAATTACAGTAATATATACCAGGAGTCAGTAAATACTTTATGTAACAATTTTAGTTTCTTAGTTAAAAAAGTCTTTGACATAACTACTTAACTTGATCATTGCACTGTAAAAGTAGCTACAGATAATGAAATTGTGTTAGAGTAACATTTATAAAAGCAGGTAGACAGCAGGTAAAATTTTGTCTGTGAGCCAAAATTGGCCATAATCTGTTCTATGCTGTTCTTAAAGCCAAAAGAAAATCTGTGATCATTTTTAAAAACATGATTCTAATTGAAACGGAATTATAGCACCCTTCCTCTCCCTTTCTTCCCTCCAAACCCTCCCATGGCCCTTACTCTCAAACTGATAGCCACCTTTTCTTGTATTACTATGAACATGTATGTTTGTATATACAAGTATGTATACATATGCATAAAATATATAAATACAACCTGCCAAGTCTGTTTTTGTTGTTTGTGTATTTATAGTTTCAGAGCTGACCCACCCCCTCTCCAGTGACAAGGTCTACTTATTCTTCCTTATACATCCCACCCCTCCTAGTCCACACCTCCTAATCATTTCCAACTTATTTCTCTGTTGCCATTCTTGTTTTCCCATAATTTACTTCTGAAGAGCTACCACAATGATCTTCTAAAAACTTTAAAGTTTTTGCTTTAAATTCATGGAACCAGATGGCTTATAGGAAACTTCAACCTATGTAAGTGCAGCCTGCCAGAACACAAAAGAATATCTCGTGCAGTTCTTGGATTTATCTCCAACCATTCCCTTCTTTTCACTGTTCTCCAGGCCCACCATTTTCTTGTTCTCCAAAAACATCAAGCTTAATATACCCCAGGTTTTTTGTAGCTAGACTGAACTTCTCAAAATCTTCACATGATCAATTGCCACATACATGATAATTCTTAATCTTCTTCCATCTTGCAATATTTTGGCGATCAGCTACAATCCCAATGCTGTTTATCAAATAACTTTATTTATTACTACTTTGTCCACTTTTTAATAGTTTGTTCTGTACAGGAATGATAATACCATAAGAAATGGTACCATGTTTATCTTCTTTTTAAGTGTACCCATGGCCTATTATATAATCTTCCACATGGCAAATGGCCAATGGTGACTGTCCAATGAATAGATAAGCCACAATTTCAGTTAGGTTCAAAACACCTAACATATATGAAAACCTACTTACTAGCAAATGAGTTCTTTTATTCTCTCCCCTTCTATCTTATTCTCTCTTTTCCTCATTTCTCTATTTTTCCTTTTCCCTCTTTCTTGAGACAGGGTTTTACTATATAGCTAAGTCTACCCAGAGACTTGCTATGTAGCCAACGATAATAGGAATGTGCTATAGAGCACACAGTCTGGCTAGGGCCTCCCAATGCCTCAGTTCCTTAAATGTTGGATTATAGTTGTGTACCATTACACTCAGCTTAATTTTGCCCTTATTCAAAGTTATAATGTTCACATTTATTTATAAAGGTTAGTTGTTTCTACTCCAGTACAAGCTTAGAACTATAATCAAGCCAGAAACAAAATACTACATCCCTATTCCCAAAGTCACATTTTATGTACCTTGCGAATTTGATAGAAAACATTGTAGATTATATACTGTAACTCTATCTTGGGAACAAACCAAAAGAAAATCAAACTAACCCAAATCAATTTCTAATTTCCAATCAAACTAATCAGTTTCAAACAAAGTTATATGAAATGCAATACAGTGCAAGCTATGGGTAATTATGCTTTTCAAATTTGCTTCAGAGCCTCTTCTAAGGTCTATAGAGGTGATCACTCTACCATGTGCTGCTCAAGTATCTATTCTTCCTTCCTTCCTTTCTTCCTTTCTCTCTCTCCTCCCTCCCTCTTTCTTTTTCTTTTTTTTTTGTTTTTTGTTTTTTGTTTTTTGTTTTTTGTTTTTGTTTTTTTTCCGAGACAGGGTTTCTCTGTGTAGCTTTGCGCCTTTCCTGGAACTCACTTGGTAGCCCAGGCTGGCCTTGAACTCACAGAGATCCGCCTGCCTCTGCCTCCCGAGTGCTGGGATTAAAGGCGTGCACCACCACCGCCCGGCTTGTTTTTGTTTTTTTGAGACAGGGTTTCTCTGTATGGCAGCCCTGACTGTCCTGAAACTTGCTCTGTAAACTGGGCTGGCCTTGAACTCAGAGATCCACCTACCTCTGCCTGCTGAATGCTGAGATTAAAGACATGAACTACCATGCCCTGTTTCAAGTATCTATTTTTAAAAGTACTTTTCCTGCCAGAAATGCCGACACATGTCTATCCTCTATGTCCATGGGAGGCTGTAACAGAAACATCACAAATTCTGGGCCATCTCAAGCTTTAGGACAAAACCCTGTTTCAAAACCAAAACAAAATAGAACAAAACAGAAAACAAAGACAAAAACCAATAACAACACCAACAACAAAATACAAACTTCCCCTACAAACTAACATATAATTTAAAAAATGTGCTTAAATATAAAGTTAACAGAATTAAACAAAGGTTGACAAAAAAGGAGACACCAAAACTAACACAAGGACAACACTTAGAAACCGCTTGCTAACTCCCTGGGAGGAGCAGATATGGACTATTAGACAGCAGAGCAGTGGCTGTGCTGACACCCAGTGCAGTCCTCAGCATTGAGAGGCAGAGACAGGACAACAATGTTTATGGTGGAGGTGGGCTACATAATTAGATCCTTCTAACAAAACAAAACAATAGTAACTTTTAATAGAATAAAAAATGAACCAGGCAGAAAATTACACCAATCCATCTAGACTACCCAAGGTATATAGTTTGGGAACTTGATAATCTTTCTCTACTATCTTCGTTTTATGTTGTTTGTTAGTAGTTTTATAGTCGACTAAAAACAAATAACACCAGAAAGTTTACAGTGTATAAAGAAATGCTCAATTAGAAATTTCAAAATGCTGCAGTAAGAAATCATTTCAGAAAAGAAGGTTAGTAGTCCATTTCAGGTACTAACTTTATTTGTTAGCATGTGTGGCTAGTTGGTGTACTGTCCTCCCTGCTACAAGATGACTCCATTTCAACTCGTGTGTGTGTGTGTGCGTGTGCGTGTGCGTGTGTGTGTGTGTGTGTGTGTGTGTGTGTGTGTATACATTTTACTAATTCTTTGAGTCCATTTGTGCCACTGCCCTGTTTGTGGTTCGTCCTGAAAAGTGGTTCCTGGAAGTCATCCACCACTTCTAGCCATTATCATCATCCTACCCCTTCTTCCCTGAAGATGCTTGAACCTTGTGGTGAGGAGTGTGATAAAAACAGCCCATTTGAGGGTGGTCACCACATAGTCTCTTGTTCTCTGCATGTCTACCAGCTATGAGTCTCTGTGTTAATTGCCATCTACGTAAGAAGCTTCTTGGATGAAGTACATCTATATGTATGTACCCACATACATATACATATATAGGAACCTTCTACAATAGTAGGTTTTCACATGGCTTTTTCTAAAGATCTTTAGTGTGTGGTATCCCTCCCCATATTACATCTTCTACTCTGCCCTCCCATTCTCCAGCCCATTTATTCCTTCCTGTTCCATCATTTCCTTTCAGCTTTATATTAGTGTATTCTATGTCCTTCTCTTGAGTAATCTTCCTCCGCCACCCCCTCCCCCACCTCCATGACCCCTTACTAGTTTCCATACCACTATCTTTTTTTGAGCTACTGGTCAATGGGGTCTCATAGACCAATAAACATTACAGATTATTGCCATTGCTCTTTATTTAAAGGCATTACAATTTGAGTTATAAAACACAGAGAAATCGAAACAGTAACTGACCTGGAAGTTCCATACCTACTGACCATTTTCACAGTACCGAAGGGCATCATCACTAGTCTCACTCGGCTGAGAACAATGAGAGCTACAATAATGACCAGCATGGCAAGATAGGCCCACTGGTGCAATAGGGACACAAATATCATGGAATAACAACCCCTTTCTGACTGGATTTAAGTCCTGCTCCACGAAATGAAAACCAGACCTGGCACCATAATGGGGCCAAGAACGTGTGTCTAGAGAGGTCATAAGCCATAGGGGAGAACCTAGTACTATTATTCTGCTAAATGGACATGGTATTGAAATGACTGCTGATTAAATATTGATATACACATAGATCTCAAGCCTCATCCAAGAAGCTTCTTAGAATAGATTGCTGTGGGATGTCCTGTATGCTGTAAATATATGTTGCTATGATTGATTGATAAATAAAATGCTGATTGGCCAACAGCCAAGGAGGAAGTATAGGTGGGACTAGCAGAGAGGAGAATTGGGGGAATAGGAAGGCAGAGTCAGGGAGATGCTGCCAGCCGACACTATGACAAGTGAGATGTAAGGTACCGGTAAGCCACGAGCTACGTGGCAACTTATAGACTAATAGATACGGGTTAATTTGAGATACAGGAACTAGATAGAAAGAAGCCAGAGCCATTAGGCCAAACAGTTTAAATAATATAAGCATCTGTGTATTTATTTTACAAGTGGGCTTGGCAGGAGCTGGAGAGAAACTCTCCAGCTACACTAGATGACAATTAACACAGAGACTCACAGCGGGTAGACATGCAGAGAACAAGAGACTATGTGGTGACCAGACTCAAATGGGCTGTTTTTTTTTTTTTTTTCCCACTCCTCTTACTAGGATCAGAGATCTTCATTAAGAGGGGGTGGAAGATAAGGGCTAGAGGTGATGGATGACTTCTAGGAACCTCTTTTGAGAACAAAACACAAACCGGGCAGTGGTACATATAGACTTAAAGAATTACTAAGAATATTTTAAAATAACAGAAAATAAGGATGGGATTTTTGATGATTTCTGTTTGGATGATTCATTTTTAGTTTTAGCAGCACTTTGAGGAAACAGTTCTTACCTTTTAGGAGTTGGTGATGCAAAACGCAGTTCTTCAAATGAGTAGTTTTCATATACCTTGAAGAAAGAGACAAGGAACGTTAGCAGCCTTGCTATAGATATTTCCCTTTACTACAATGCTAAAATATCCAGTAAATGAACTGAGAACACTGTCTATCCACACAAGAAAGAAATGAAAATGGCAAGACCACTTGAAAAATGAATTCCAGAT
The DNA here is from genome assembly GCF_049852395.1 of Peromyscus maniculatus bairdii. Lineage (NCBI taxonomy): Eukaryota > Metazoa > Chordata > Mammalia > Rodentia > Cricetidae > Peromyscus > Peromyscus maniculatus. The sequence continues at coordinate 100,803,235 of NC_134860.1, forward strand.
TTACTAGAGATCCAAACAAAGAACAAAAACAAATTAAAAATCTTATGATGTGATTGTTAATACAGACAGGGCTTAGAGTCACTAAGGAGACAAATGTGTGGCTGTGTCTGTGAAGAATTTTCTACATTGAGTTAACTAGGCCATGAAAAGAAATTCTAAGTGTTGAACTTAATAAAAAGGAGAAAGTGAGATAAGCAGTAGTATTTATCTCTGTTTGCTTTTTGAATGAGGATCAAATTTATCCTGTCTGCCTCTTGTGCCTACAACCATGCTGCCCCACCATGGTGGAATGTAGCCTCTCAAGTTGTAAGACAATAAACCCTTCTTTCCTTAAATTGCTTATCATGCATTTTGGAATACTGTTCCAATATTTGAAAAACTGAAATGTTAAATAAATAAATCGTGAAAGATAAATATTTCTGATAAGTAAAAATAAATTACCTTCATCATTGTTATGGCAATGTACCGTGCCTCCTTTACTATCATTGGTTCATATGAAACATCCAGCTTTGGCGACGCCAACCCACCAAAAGTCATGTCAGTGTTAGAAGATGCTGCTGCTACTAAAGGACTGCCAGGAATCCTTTGAGATTTCTTTACTTGCTCTTGTTGTAAAGATGTTTTTTTCTGAGAAACAGGTACAGCTTTCACTTCCACCTATCCACAATAATATAAAAACCAAATATATATAGTTATCTTTGACACAGCAAAATAAGCAATTTACAATTACAAAGTCGGTGACAGAAGTTTTGGTAACACTGGTTCACCTTGTCATTTCATTTCCAGGAAGATCTCACCTCTGTCTTACACACTAATCGTGTAAAATAGAGGTGTCATTATTTTAGAACAAATAATCAAGATTTCAAACCTTAAAAATTAAATCTCTTGTTAATATGATACTGGGAAAGAAAACAGAAAGAATCTGTATTGAATTCTTTCAGGAAGTAATATTTTATCAGATAATTTAAATATAAATACCTCTCCTAATCACAGCTTATTTGTAAAAATTCATCTGAATTCTTGATGTTAATAGTCTACAAAGGGGGCTACAGAAATGGTTTGGCAATTAAGAGACCTTCCTCAGAAAACCTGGGGTTCAATTCCCAACATCCACATAGCTACTCACAACTGTAATTCCAGTTCCAGGGGATCTGACACCCTAACACAGACATACATGTAGGCAAAACACCAATGCACATAAAAATAAAGAAATCTTTAAAAAAATAGTCTACAAAGGAAAATATACTCATTAATAATATATTAGTTATTATTAGAAGCCTTTAGAATTAATGGTTTAAAAATGACCAGAAATCTAAGGATCTCTGTTTACTTCAGGCAAGAAAAGCATAATTAGGGAGCATAGTTAATAACTTAAGCTACTGATTTTAACAGTCTGAACTTTGCAATTCAGTTTCTGCAATGATAAAATGTAAATATCCTTCATCTACTTACTTTACACCTAGGAAAACAGACTTTTAAAAGGCATATTAAGCCGGGCGGTGGTGGTGCACGCCTTTAATCCCAGCACTTGGGAGGCAGAGCCAGGCGGATCTCTGTGAGTTTGAGGCCAGCCTGGGCTACCAAGTGAGTTCCAGGAAAGGCACAAAGCTACACAGAGAAACCACATCTTGAAAAACCAAAACCAACCAACCAACCAACCAACCAACCAAACAAGGCATATTAAAACACTGAAAATATTGACTGCTGCTAACAACTTTCCATAAGTATTTTGGAGAGTCTGGGTGTGTAGTTTGGTGGTATAACATGTTTAGTATGCACGAGTCAAAGAAAAAGACAACACTTGCCAGGAACTACAACAAAAGGTTTTATTGTGCTTTTGCTTGCTTTTTTGTATACTGATGAAAAAGAACACTTGAATCATAGATAGCCACACATTTATAATATATACGACTAGCATACTACTTTTGAGACTGCCAAGACTAGGCAATCCAACAATATGGATCATCCCAACCAGTGTGTGTGTGCGTGTGTGCATGTGTTGGGGGGGGGGGATAAGCTTCCTCCAATTCCATTTCTCAGGTGTCAGCCAATGCAGGGGTTGGGGTGGTTAAAGAGGGAGTGGGCACTTCTCAATGTCCTGGAACTCCTCAAGTATACCAGGCTGGCTGGCCGGTGAGGCACAAGTACACATGTAGAAGTATATTTATAATCCAATGTCTTAAAATTTGAAAGCGTGCGGTGATATATTGTGTACCCTAAAAATTTGCCTGAAGATCAGAGAACAGAACAAGCCACTAGATTAAACATAGAGGCCAGACAGTGGTGACACACACCTTTAATCCTAGCATTCGGGAGGCAGAGATCTGTCTGGATCTCTGTGAGTTCAAAGTCACCCTGGACTTCATGAGATTGACTCAGTCTAGGAGAGAAACAGACCCAGGTAATGGTGGCACACTCCTGTAATCCCGGCACTTGGGAGTCACACGCCTTTATTCCCAGCACTAGGAAAGTGAGGAGACAGGAACTAGTCTTTCGGCTGAGGAAAGCTTTTCAGGCTGAGGAGTTCTAGAGGTAAGAGGTGGCTTGTTTCTTTGTCTCTCTGATCTTTCAGCATTCACTCCGATATCACGCTCCCGTTTTTTCTTTTTTTTTATAAAGAGACCATTTAGCAATTCATGTTACAAAAGCATTTGCTTTTTGTTATACTTTGAACTTTAAATAGTGGTAAGTTGCAAATGTTTTGTCTCAAACAACAAAGATGAGACAATACATAGGATATCATGGTGAGTGTGTATGTATGTTACCTACAACGCTGTAGTTACTCCAGAGTATATACTATTCCATCTTTTTGCATCCATGTTTGGGACACAACATAGATTGTTACTGTGAGCTGGGATTAGAGTGCTTAAAGGTACTGTTAAATATTGACTTCTGCTGAGTATCAGAGTCAGGTGCTTTTATATAAGCTTAGTTTTTTTGGTCTTCACAGGTATGAACAATCAGTCTTAATTATTTTTTACCGAGACAGATAAAAGATTACACTGGTATTGTGTTTTGCTCATGCTACATATCAAAGATAGTATAAAGCAGCTGAAATAGTTTTATTTGTGATATACAAAAATTAGTGCTCTATGAACAAAAGAAGATTATGTATCTTAATCTATTCTGATTAAGTAGTAATTCTAAAATTCAAATTATCCCATAATTCAACTACAGAAGGGAAAAGGACTAGAGACCACCTACACAAATTTACATTTGTTTTAAATTATTTAGAAACACATAAAAAGTTTAAATGAGATATCTGTATCACTGATTTCATTCAATATAATATAAATATCCTTATCAACTACTGCCTTGTGTAAGAAGTATATGTTATACTCATTAATATATATATTTGTATTAGTCATTATTTTATAACCAAAATTTATATATATTTAACTTGTCTATTAATATTAAGTTTACCTTATCAATATTATCTTTAAAGTGGGAATTCAGTTAAGTGCAGAATGTATGAGTCTTGTAACAAACAGATATAACTAAAAATGCAGTATTCATTCATTTACTCAATCCCTCTTTACTAGAGACCTTCCTTCTATACAACTCTCCCAATAGACAACTTAAACTATCATCTTTGCAGTCGTTGCAGCACATAACTAGGAACTAACTAATGCAAAAGCATTCACCTAAGCAACTTTTCAGTATCCTCCATTAGACAAAGACAAAGAGAAGAGCAAGGGAACCCTGTAGACTTGTCATTCTCTAACCCTTAGCAGTTAGAGCAGGCAATGTGCAGACTTTTCCTAATTCACACAGAATTACCTTCATGTTGGGAACATGAACCACATCTCCATACTGGTCTTTTGTTTGAACAGTTATGGTGGTGGGCCAGCCACAACGAATATCATCCTTATTCAGGATCAATGATGTTTTCTGAGGATCGGCATAGGAATCTGGCTGAAGCCATCTAAAAGAGTTAAAAACAAGAGAACATGAAATTAAGCCAAATAAACTAAACCTGTATTGAACAAAATGCTAAACCAGTGTCTTCATTTCTGATTCCGTAATAGTTACAAGTGTTTTCCTGGGAAGCAATTAATAAAACTCCATTAGATACACACACAAAAATGCATGAAGTTTCTGATGCTTACATAGACTATGAAATAATTTAAAGTTAGAAAGTACTGAAATTTTAATTATAGGATTATCGAAAAATGACTGATTTACAGCTAATCTGAAGTAGTGAGGGAGATCAGCTTTCTAATATCAACTGGAAAAGAAGTTTCCTTATGAAAGCAAGGACAGAAATATTCACTTGCTTGGGAGCAGCTGGGTACACTGACATTCCTTTTTTATATAACTTCTCACTCGCTTCTTTACTATCTCCCCTTACTTATAAAACTTGTCCATTTCTGAGTGTTGGAGCAACCCATTCCTGAATCCATTTCACAATTTACATTCAATTTGACTTGTGAGATGAGTAACAAGTAAAGTAATTCTACTATGCATTATATATAAGTGCCTACAAGATAAAAGTGAGGAGGACTTTAAAAATTTGCTGTTCCTTCCTAGTCTTTCACTTTAAACACTAAAGTGTAATCTCTATAATGTAAAAATTAAAACTAGAAAGAGGTTTTATTCTATTTTTTTTATTAGTAAGTTAACACAAGCTAGCATATCTTTCTTTTTATCCAAAACCAGCAAATGGCAAAAAACAAATTATTAACTGTCATATATTTTAAAATATTATCACCTTTTACTTCTTCAAGTTCAAAACACAAAATCTGGGTTATTGAAGGGATTATTTCAACATCAAAATGGCCATTTCCTCCTTTAGTCCTCCTCAGAGATGAATACTTAAACAAACTTAGTTGTAATATTAAAAGTACCTTGCAAGCCTTCCACCACTTGATCCCGGGACACAAGCAATGAAATCATCCAGAAAGGACTGCTCATTGCTTTGGATTTGAAGTGGTAAGTTTCCTTCAAGTGCTTCTAAGATAGTTGGTGAATGAGAAAGAGCCAAACCCTTTCCAAGAATACCAGAGTGAGTTTTGCACACCTATTAGGAAAAAAAGAATATCTTTGTATCTTACTTATTATTTATTTCTAAAAAGGCTTTACTATATAGTCCAGGCTGGCCTTCAATGTGGGAATTCTCTTGTCTCAGCCTTCTGAGTGCAGGGCTTACAGATGTGTGACATTATACATGGCAAATATATTAAAATATAAACCTTTTCATGAAATTTTCAACATGCACACACTTCTAGTATGCCTTATTGGGGAAAATCATTTCCTGCTATGCCCAGTCTTACTGTCTTTGGTCTATAAAGCATAAACTATAGGAGGGCAGGAACAGTAGCAGTTGCCTATCTTCCTCAAAAATCCGTAACAGTAAAACCTCCATGCTAGGTGACATGGTACATCTCCTCCTATCCTGTGTTACATGCACATTTGGCAGGGCCAGAGCTCCTGAAGGCACTGGTGGGAATCTCTCTCATTTTCAGTTCCCATTATTGACAATCAGAGGTAAGCTTGTTTACTGTCTTAGGGAAGTGACCTTAGTACCAAGGTCTTTATTGATTGGGCTGCACATATATCTCATGAATCTAAGTTTATGACAGTTAAGGAAAAGAGGAAGAAAAAAGTGAAATTTCAGTTTTCACCTATTTGATAACTAAATCCTTTTTTTAAAGAAAAGGTTAGAAATAGCAAGACTCTAGAAATATTTTAATAAATTAAAAAAATTTAATAGAAAATGTTACACTTTCCAGGAATATTTATTTATTTAAAAGTAACTTTTACATTCCACCAACTATGCAACCTCAAAACTGTTTATTTTTTTGTTTTGTTTTGAGTCAAACAGACTTTGTGAAAAACCTGGTTCTAGATAAGTTCTATACTCTTGAGTTAACAAGATACCATATCAGCTGGTGTTCAAAACAGACATCTCTTAAATGGTAACTATTAAATTTAAGTTAAATGATATGTATAAAACACCCATTACAGTGTTTGAGGAACAGGACATTACTTATACATATCATACCAACTATAAACCAAGTCTATTTTTTTCTTTAAATGATATCGAGTCTAAGTATTATTTATATAGCACCATATTCTGTGAAATCATGATGTATGAGCTTCTTGAAAGCCATTTTAAATATGAATGAGTCATGACATACACCATTTATTAAATGTTTGTTAAATTTTTGTTCCCTAAAGTACAAAGACTTAATATTAAATACACATCTATATACCTATACATATACACACCTGGTAGCTTTTTAAAAATCTAAGAGTTTTAAATTACACAAAAAATAATGGCTCCCTATAACTATAGGAAATTGGTCACAGTAATGGCTTTGTCGGCATGCCATCAAAGGTAAAATCCCATCCCAGTTGTGTGGTTCTAGGTACTTATCTAAGTGCTTCAGTTTTCTGTAATGGAGACAAGAATCTCGGATTTATAGGACTGTGTGATGACTAAATGAACTAAAAATACATGAAAAGATTATAAATAATGCTTGATAAATTAACACAAATTAGTATTGTATTCCCTTTGATCAATTAATCTCAGGAAATAAATGTCAAATACTAACTCTTAGAATCAGTGGAATTAGACACCCACATTTACTTCTCAACTAACCAGACTCTTAGATCATGTAAATTCTGTGAACTTCAGATTCCGTAAGATGAATAAAAAAACAATACTAAGTTCAAGGTGTAATTGCAAAAATAGAGAAATAATATTAATGGGACTATAAACAATGAAGTATACAGATAATTATGTAAATGAGTACACTGCTAACTACATACATAGACATATACATAGCGTAGGATACAGGCCCAATCTCAATCAGTGCTACCCTAACGTGGATTTAATAATCTCTGGTACATGGTAAAAGTATAAAAAAGTAGGCAGAATAAAATGAATCTTTTATTTTAAAAATATAATCTTTCATGCTTGGCAGTGGTGGCACATGCCTTTAATCCCAGCACTTGGGAGGCAGAGGCAGGAAGATCTCAGTGAGGTTGATGTTAGCCTGGTCTACCAAGCAAGGTCCAGGATCAAAAAAACAAACAAACCTGCTGTGGGATGTTAATGTATGTCCTGTGGGAGCCCTTCTTGGGTTCCTTGTGGCGTTACCCAGCAGGTTTGCATAGAGGATGATTAGGACCATGGGCCTGAGTGCAGGTGTCTGAGATGGTCTGCACTTGGCTGTATTGGAGGATGGTCTGTATGTCAAGTTGCTCTGATTGGTCAATAAATAAAACCTGATTGGTCGTGGCTAGGCAGGAAGTATAGGCGGGACTAACAGAGAGGAGAAATAAAAGAACAGGAAGGCAGAAGGAGACGCTGCCAGCCACTGCCAGGACAAGCAGCATGTGAAGATGCTGGTAAGCCACGAGCCGCGTGGCAAGGTATAGATTTGTAGAAATGCGTTACTTTAAGATATAGGAACAGTTAACAGGAGGCCTGCCACGGCCATACAGTTTGTAAGCAATATAAGTCTCTGTGTTTGCTTGGCTGGGTCTGAGCGGCTGTGGGACTGGCGGGTGACAGAGATTTGTCCTGACTGTGGGCAAGGCAGGAAAACTCTAGCTACACAAACCCTTTTCTATTTTGGGCTATTAAGTGATCATTATGAGTTACTGCTGATAAAAATAGCATTTTTCCTTAATAAAAATAATATGTGTGGGAAAAAAAGTATTTGGACAATCTTACAAATTCATGGAATTTTATGGTCTGGAAACTACGGAATCAGTCTATGCTTTATCTTCAGGCTGTTTCACTACACAGCATTAACCCATCACTGATGGCCTCAGTGTACAGTCTACATGGATACTCAATTACTACATGAAATCTCTAGCCTAGGATAAGCAGGCATAATAATTTCAAAACACTGCTTACTAGGCTCCTCCCATCCTATCAGTGACTGCTAGCTATATAAATTTAGAGGACTTAAGCTAAGAGAATCTAATGGTCTGAGTAATATAAAGTAACAAACTAATACAGATTGAAACGAGAGGTCCAAAACCAGTACTTCAACTGAAATACAGATTTATTTTCATTATAAGGTCAAATGTTCTACTTAATTAATGTTTATACAAATAAAAATATTAGCAAATAATAAGAGCAACAAACTGATGGCTCCCAACTGCGAGGGCCGAATGGCTCTATGATGTTATGAAATTAAGGTTTAGATAAGGAACCATATCCTGTGCCAAATGCCTTTGTTTGTTCGCTGGTCAAGACTGTCCAGATATAAAGGAAATTTGCACAGCTCTGAAGAGCATCTCTGTACCCTAGCCCTTCTTTCTCCCAAGCACATGGCAGTCAGTGTTCCCACAGGTCTTTGCATCAAGGAGACTTAAAAGTTGTGTGTCTCTAGAACGCCAATAAACAGAATGAAGTACTTATCCACTGAGTCTTATGTTGAATACAGTAATCATCTTGTGGAAATATTATTTTTAAATTAGTGGACAAAAATTAAAATGTTTAGGACAATACCTGCAATGCAGCCTCTTCAAGAATTTCAAGGTCTTCCTCCAACTCGTTACCTGTTACGCAAATTAAAAAAGTTTTACTAAATTGTACTAATAACCTTTCCAATCCTTTGTATTCACTATCATTTTTGTAATCTTATTATTATAGGTTGAAAAGATTTACAGTTCTAGATAAATCTAGTAGTTTAGACTTTAAAACGTTCAGTAACTTTTGGTGTGAATGAAAGCTGTAACTGTTACGTTAGTAATCAAGTACCATTCACCAAACAATGTAAAGAATTAGGCATGTTCAGCCCGAGGTCCAGATGCTGCAAGTGGCCTAATACAACTATAAATGTAGCCCAACACAAAATCATAGATACTTACAACACTATGAAATTATTTTTGCATGTGATTTTTTTTTGCATGTGTATAAGTCAATGACATGGTTCCTGAGTATGACTTTGAAGATGACAATTTCATGTTTCAATGTGAAAAGGTTGTATAATCTGAGAAATTGACTATATGAATGCATGTGTGAAGTTTTTATATTTAATGTTTTCTTTTTTGCAAAAACTTAAACTGATTTTTTTGATTAATAAGATAGCTATATTTCAGGTAACAATGATGACTCATAAAATCCTAAGATATTACTTAAGGATAACAGAATTTTCCCAAGTTCCTGTCCTGAGAAAATTCCTCGCAGAGTCCTGAACAAGATGCTACCTATGGCGTGGAGTATCTGAGGGAAAGGAATCTATGTATATCATGCTCTTTTGTCTGTTCACTTTATTCCTCTATGACAAAATTCTATCTACACAGCTTCAGCTCCGTCCTCACATTCAGCTCCTCTCTGTGCCTACCTTTCCTGTCCTCATAGTTTTAGTAAGCTCCTATGCTTTTGACCTCATCTTCGTCCTCTGTTCCTTCATCTTCCATCTATCCTTCCTGGCTCCTTACCCCTGACCCTGATACACTCTACAAGAGATCTCTTTCACCCTCTACTGAACTGTCTTCCTCCCCTCTCTCTGGCCACAGGGTTCTATGTCTGCTGTTCCTGCCTTGCTCTTCACTCCTCCTCTCCTCTCTCTGGTCTCCTCTGGAACTCTGCTCCAGTCCTTACTGCCCCTGGTTATGCAGAAAGCCCCGCTGTCCTCAGTCAGTCTCTCTGCCAAGCTCCTAGGCCTGAAGGAAGGGGATGGTTTGAGCTTCATATGCACTAGAAACAAAGCTATGTGTCTAGGAGCCTGCTTGTCTCCTAGGCTCAGCAGGGTAGTTAGTGGAATAGTGTCTGAGAAGCTTAGCTGTTTGCCAAATGGTTTGGGCACACAAGAATTTCATAGCAGAAGACAGCTAAATATTAAAAACTGGACAACACCAAATATTTCATAATAAATGGCTTGCCTCTAGAAAAATACCTTGAAATTTCTAGGTATAGCTTTAATATCCAGCTGAATCTCTATACTATATTCTTGCAGCCTGCAAGAATTACTTACCTGTGTTCTTTAGCCATTTTCTCCTCTACTGTGTAATACAGAACGTTTTCTTTCTTTTCTTTGACAGTCATGAAACAGAAACATGGCTCAGGGGAAACAGTCTAACTGACTAGAAGAAAGCGTGGAATAAGTATATCCCAATCATCATAGTTCCCCTACAGAAATCCACTGTCAACAGTTTCTCATGTATTATTCTTCTAGAAATTTTACATGCAAGACTTAACTGTGTATGTGTATGTCAATGTACATAAAGGTGAGCATGCATGAACTCATACATAGATACATTGCTGCCACCAAGAATGTGACCTTCTTCTATTAGTTTTTGTTTCATTTACTATAACATGGAGAACTTTCTTTCCTAGGCCATATAGCTATGCTTTTTCTTTCAGCTGCACAGACTCCATCAGCTCTCTAACTGGGTTCCAGACGACAGATTTGGTTGCAGCTAGGTTTGGCAATCAAAGGTACTGCTATCTTCATCCTTCAGTCAATATGTATTTTTTTATTATTTCTGTAAGTATTCAATATAAACAGATACATCAAAAGTAAAATTGTTAACAGCTATTGATAAAGTTCTTCCAATGATGGTGCTAATAATTCTCTTCATATAAAAATGTTAACATGTTAGGAGAACAGCACAAAGGGACTAATATGAAGCAGGACTGAGGAAACCGAGAAGACTAAAAACGATCAAGAATGGGATATAACAAGGAATGACGGGGTAAAGAAGAAGAGAGGTAAATAAAAGATAAAATGAGAAGGTCTACATGGATTTTCCAAGGGAAAAATAAGTATGTGCATATATACGTGTGTTTATATATATGGAGGGCATACACATATGTATATATATGTACAGACATATATATGGAGATATAATATATGGAGGATATACATATATGTGAATTTGAGTAAATTAAAAAGATTTCCATCGAAACAACATCAGTGTATCAAACAACTGTTACTCATATGTACATGTAGTCACAAAATTTATGTTGAAGTTTATCTTTGAATGCTCTGTAATAAATATGTTTTGCTTTTAAATTTCCTTATGAATCCTTAACAACACCTGCTACTTAACTACTCACCAATAGGAAGTGCTAGATCCTTCTTCATCAGAGCCGCTGCACAGACCCCACCGAGATTAGCTAATTCTTTTTCCAGCTGAATAACTCCCTGTAGAATTGCATAAAATTCACTACTTAAAAAATGTTTGAACGTGGGTTATGAAAACATTGTAATTCAAAGTCAAGTTCTGCCAATGAAACTAGAAAGCTCTGTTTAGCTGGCAGCTGAGGGAGAAAGAGATTTAATATTATACCCCATGTTGTTTGGGTCTACACCTTCACTGTCCAAATCATTTGCCATTCACATTTAGGAAGATTATGACCTTGGCATTATTTTAGTGTTTGATTTAAAACATTTAAGAAAATCTAGAATAACTTAAGTCACTTTGTGAAGCTAGGTTCTGTTATTTATTAAAGGTAAAACTTTAGCATGGGGCATAGAGTTATGCTTCCAAGCATGCTTTACTTACATGGGGCCACGTTGCATTAACTCAATTATCCCCATGTATGAAGAGTAGCAAAATGCCAACAGATAATTAAACTACACAACATTTTAAACATAAACCTTAAGCTTGCAAGGCACTTTACATCCAAGGAACTTTTAAAAGAGCCAATTGTTCTTAACAGACTGGGAAGTAACCTTATTCTTACCTCATCTGGTCCAGGGCTAAATTCATATCCAATTGCAAAACACTTGAAACCATAGAAGGAGGCTTTATCATCTTTCACATAATCTGAAGCAGTTTCCAGTGAAAAAAGGGCTTCATTTCCTTAAAAAACAAAAAGTGTGTGTATGAGCAAGCAGCAATCTCTGTTAGCATGGTTAAAATCTGAAAGAACTTGGTAACATTTCATTATTTTATCATATAAATAACTATTCAAATCAGTTATTAAAATGGAAAAGAAGACTTTTTGATGGAGAACCCTTTATTTTTTTGTACAAACCATGTTAAAAGCAACACTATCAAAAATAGAACCAGCCCTAATGACCGTTTGCTAATTTCCATTATAATCAAATCCATTTCCTTAAGCCTATCCTTACGTTATATAAGCATTTTTTCCCAATTATCTATCAATTACTGAGTACCTAGGCTAGTATTCTCTGTTTTGAATTAAGTAATCTTCTACCCTCGTAACTGGCATTTTCTGATCTCTTAACAAGTCAACCAATAAAAAAAAAAAAAAGTGTTTTAGAATCAAAGAAAAAAACTAAATTCATCAAGGCCGGATTATATGAAAGATGACAAAACTTCTCTGTATAACTTTAAGTGTTTGAAAGACTAGTTAGTGTTAACTGGTTGAAATTAGAATACTACAGAAACGAAAGAGTTTTAAAACTTAACTTTCTTTTAAAGGAAGACATAAATATCAGAAATAAGTGCAAATACAGACAGACACACACACACACAGAAACACACACACCTGTTGTAGAATATTATTTCAAGGTGTGTTATTTTGTTTATGCTCTGGAATGTTGAATGATGCAAAGATGTGTTTGATTAAATAAAAGTCACCTGCGGTCAGAAGGCTGAGTCAGCAGCTAGCTGACAGGAAGTGGTAGGGAGGAGCCAGGGGAGAAAGGTTTATAAGGAGGGGGAGTAGCAGCACAAGGGCTTTGTGGAGGATGCGAGCGAGGAGAGGAGCTGAGCAACTAGCTACTCAGCCTCTGGAGAGCAGAAGTCCACCTTAACCTTTGAATCTTGGGATTTTAGAGGGAGAGAAGTTTAGTTAAGTTCCCTTTGTAGTTTTTCGAGAGTTGGAGCTGGAGGGAACAGATTTCCCTCGGGCTACAGCACGTGTGGCCTAACCGCTGCTGGTAGTGGCAGAGTTACAGTTGCCGTTTCAGACAGCTATGGCTTAAAAAGCAGCCACCATTTTAAAAAAGGACAACTGGTACCCAATGTGGGGCATCAAAATGTCACTGTTTGTTTTTACTCTTTTCTTGGGGGGTCCGCCACCCAGCTATCAAACAAATCACATATGGAGGCTTATTCTTACTTATGAATGTCCGGCCTCAGCTTGGCTTAGTTTCTAGCCAGCTTTCCTTATTTTAAATTATCCTGTCTACCTTTTTGCCTCTGGGCTTTTCCTGTTCTCTTACTTCTGTAAATCTTATTCTTACTCCATGGCTTGCTGTGTAGCTGGGTGGTTAGCCCCTGGAGTTGTCCTTCTCCTCTGGCTGCTAGATCTCAGATCTCTCTTCCTAGATTTCTCCTTTATTTATACTCTCTGCTTGCCAGCCCCACTTATCCTTTCTCCTGCCTTGCTATTGGCCAGTTCTTTATTAAACCATCAGGTGTTTTACATAGGCACAGTAACACAGATTCACGAAGTTAAACAAATGCAATATAAACAAAAGTAGCACACCATAAAATATTCTACCACATACACCTCCAAAGTAAGGGCCTGAATCCTACTTCTGAAAGATAGCATTTACTGGGAAAATAGAAAATCAATTCCATTTTTACACTTTTTTTGTAATTTGGTCCCAACTATACAGATGACTCAGTATTAACTCCCCTCACCTCAAAAATCTTCAAATAATCACTCTTCTTAAATTTAGAGTACACTATGCCCTTTGCCCAGCATATCTTATTTTTCTCACTTGAAACCAAGACCCATAAGTCTTTAATAATTTTCTCTGAAGTTAAACATTTTCAATAATGCATCTTTAATATACATACATGTATCCATTTTAACCCATAAAACTGAGAAGAGAAAATTCACCTGGCAACACTAAAACCATAGTAGGCCATCCAGAGGATCCTGAATATTTCTTTAATTCTATCCATGAGTTAAGGTTTTCATGAACAGTTGTCAATTTTGGTCCATATCCTGAATTCTGAATAGTTCTGACAGGAATAAGCAAACGGAGGACGTCTTCTGACTGTGCGGTACCACACTGAGGGTCAAATTCTATTGTCATCCATCTAACACATTCCGGGAATGTCACCTGGCAGGAGACAAGAAGATATGAGCATACATGCACATACCTACATTTGTGAGGTGAGAGAATAACACACTACAAAAAAGTGGAGAAATGAAGGAGAAATGAAGTGAAGGAAACAAAACAGACTGTCTTATAATTTAGTTTTGGAGTATGAAATTATTTAAATATTAGAAAACAAAATCCAATTAAAAACCAATTCACAAAACAAATTTTATATATATATATATCAAACATACATATATATGTAGTATAACAAGAACCAGAGCTTCTTTTTTAAAGTGGCTGATTCAGAGCTGAAGCAGGAAAGGTAAGTCTAAATATTTGCTCATTCCAGGGAACAAAGATGCAAGGAAAATTAGAAGGGAGAATCTAAACTCTCAGTAGGGTAAAGTGAAGAGACTCACATCCAGCTGAGATATGGGGCCAGTTTCTTCAACAATCAAAAGTTGAGGAAACCCAAAGACAGAGATGGAAGGGTATGAATATATTTACAGGGCTTTAACATGTCTTGAAAAACCAAAAAGGGGGCGGTACTGAAGAAACAAACAATCCCAAATATATTCATCTTATGTGAATTCAAATTCAAACAAACACATAAAATATGCATATTTTATAATATTAAGGAATTGCTCATTTTAAGTGTTATAGTTATTTTAGAGGGTTTTTACATTAGAAAAATACAAAAGAAAATAACATTAATTGTTTTACAACAATATAAAAAAGAAGGAAGAAGCAGAAAATAAATGAAATGGTTTAATTAAGACCTTAAGACTTGAACCAGGAGATGAGTAAGGCTACAGCATTATCCGGTCTACTATTATATAGCTCCTATTTCTAAACCAAATTGAATGTTTTACAAGCATGAAAACATAACTGAAAAAGCACATGATTCATTCTCATTTATTTACTAAAAGGATTTGAATATAATAAATTTTATATTTTAAATTTTAAAATATTTCACTTTTTATTTTTTATACAATATTCTAAGTAGACTACTTTCGATTTTCTGAGTTCAGATAGTGGTACAAATAATGTCAGTTTAAAAAGTATGATTTACAGGCTAGGGAGATAGCTCTGTCTGTAAAGAGTTTGAGGACTAGAGTGTAGTCTCCAGGACCTGTGTCAAAGTAAATAAATAAAGTCTGGGCATGGTGGTACAAGTTTTAATCCCAGGGCTGGGAGGTAAAGACAAGAAGACCACTGGGGCTGCTGGCCAGCCAGGCTAGTGCACTTAGCCAGTTCCAGTTCAGTGAGAGACCTTGTTTCAAAAACAATGTGGAGTGGATAGTACTTAAGGAATAACATGCAGTTGTCTTCTTGCCTCTTTATCCATGAACAAACATGCCCACAGGAACACACATAAAAATACTATTTACAAATTTTAAGATTTATATTCACAATAATTATAATATATACCACAGAGTTTAGCATTATATACTTCAATACTATTAGAAAAATATTTATAAATAACTTTCAAACACCTACCAAAGGCCAAGTGGTGGTGGCACTCACATTTAATTCCAGACTCGGAAGGCAAAGGCAGGTGGATGTCTGTGAGTTCAAGGCCAGCCTGGTCTACAGAACAAGTTCCAGGACAGGCTCCAAAGCTACACAGAGAAACCCTGTCCAAAAAACCAAACAGAAAACAAACAAACAAATAGCCTACCAAAGTATAAAATCTGTAAGGTAAAAGTTCTGTTTTCCTACATAGCCCAGAGACCTAAGGTAAAGCCTTAGGTTAAAACAAACAAACAAATAAACAACCAATAAAATGACTCCCAATGGCATTTTGCTATACTTATAGATATGTACCATGTTCAGCCATCATCAGAGAAGCTTCCTCCTACAACTGATGGGAACAAATACAGAGACCCACAGCCAGACACCATGGAGAAAGGGGGGCGGGGAGGAGAGAAAGAGAGAGAGACAGAGACAGACGACCTTGGAACACACAGTTCTAAATGGGATGTTTCCATCAAATCTCTCCCATCAGAGCTAAGGAAACTCTGTGGAAGAGAAGGTGGAAATAGTGTAAGTGGTGTAAGAGCCAGCAGGGATGGAGGACACCAGGAGAACAAGGCCCTCTGAATAAACTGAGCAAAGAGCATATGAACCCACAGAGACTGAAACAGCAACAGAGTCAACATGTCTACATCAGGCCCTCGGCATACATACTTCCAGTTTAGTATTTTTATAAAGTTTATATAAATGAGTGGGCCTCTGATTCTTGTGCCTTCTTTGGGGTTCTTTTTCTTCTGTTGAGTTACCTGGTTCAACTTTTGATGTTCTACTTTTTGCTTCATCTTATATTTTATTTTGTCATGTTTAGTTGTTATCTGCTAGAAGCCTGTTCTTTACTAATGAGAAACAGAAAGTGAAGGAATCCAGAGGGGAGGGGAGGTGGGAAAGGACTGGGTGAGTAGAGGGAGGGGAAATTGTAATCAGCAGATATTGGATGAGAAAAGAATCTATCTTTAATAAAAGGGAAAAAGTTCTATCTTCAAGTCTTCGTTAGCCCAACAGTTTATCTGTGGATTATTTATATTTAAGTACTACAGAAGAAGAGACATTTCTGAACATATGCAAAATACTCTTTCAGATCCCATGAGAAAATCTCAGCTCAAGGTTGGGAATTGCATCTTGCTAAGCATGGTGCCCACCTTGTAGTGCATCACACAGGCAGGCTTGTATGGGTGCTCACTCTCAATGACAGCATAGTGATTGGAAGTGGTACAAGCCGAGAGACCTTGCTCAGGCTGGTTTCCTGTTGTGCTATCAGTTGACTGATTGGGATTGAACGCAGGGGGTGCATACTTCTGATTCAAAATGGCAACTGAGGGAAGCAACTGTTGGACAAGGCCAAAAACTTCTACAGCAACCTAGTAGATATAAAAAATATACATGATTAAATAAATGTGAAATTAATTTTACTAAGGAACTACCCTAATTGTTGGTAATACTTATCAGTAACAAGTTCCATATACAGTTTATCTATAAAGTATTTTTAAATAAAAACGTTTTTAATGGGTTAGGAATTTTATCTTAGATATTATATCACAATAATCTATATTTTAAAACTCTTGCTTTTCTGTGGTTTACAGTAAATAGCTTTCCCCAATATTTAGTTATGCCAAAGACTCAATAGTTTATGACTTTCTTCATGTCTTATCTCACTACTATAAAACATTCCATTTCTACTGCTATTTTTAAGGTGGAGAATTGGCATCAAACTCAGAAATTTTAAAATAAGCAGGTAACTTAATCTTTCTTTATATGTCATATTTATAAGACAGATCTTCACGTGTGAAATCAATATGTAAGTACACTAAGTCAATAAGCAATGCTGGGAACACAGAGGCTTAACTAATAACTTCTACTACGTGAGGTGCTTTATCTGTTATCTATAACCCTAGAGCCTTAACGCTTAATATATCTTTAAAGGGAAGGTATAAAATCTATGAAATGGTATAAAAAATGGCAAGAAATTCAAAGTCATAGAATTTAGTTACACACCTTGGGAATAGCAGCAGCTACTGGTCCTATGTAGGCTATAATAAGGGGAAGCAGCATGGAAAACAGACTGGAAGAGCTAAGCAGTTCTGGAATGTCATCAGCTAAAAAAAGCATTAAAACTATAGTTAGAAGGTGGTTTTG
Source organism: Peromyscus maniculatus bairdii (assembly GCF_049852395.1). Taxonomy (NCBI): domain Eukaryota; kingdom Metazoa; phylum Chordata; class Mammalia; order Rodentia; family Cricetidae; genus Peromyscus; species Peromyscus maniculatus. Next base: position 100,820,844 of record NC_134860.1, read on the forward strand.
TTATACTGTACACATGCTAAACTAACCTATATCCTATTATCCTCAGAAAGTTGTGGTTGACATTAACTACATGTCTATAAAGGACCGGATCAATTTTTTGTAAGGGATTTACTAGCATGTATATCTCAATCCTTACAATAGATACTTCCTACTTTTTAGAAGAGAAAAGCCAAGGCACACAGTGTTTGTCTGTCTTATAGTAAATTCTTAATGTGTTCTACAAATATATACCTGTAAAATGCTAGAGCCAGGAGGAGAACCTAGGGCAGTAGTTTTAAACACAGCAATAGAAATGACAGTAGGCAAATTATTTAATCTGAATAGCAAGATAACAATATTTCTTCCCTGACTGCTGTTAGGATTAAATGACTTAACACATATATAAAACACTTAGAACAATGTCTGTACATATAAACATCTCAAAAAGCATCTGTTGTCACTTTTCTATTATGACTTCTATTTCTCATGAAGAACTTTGCTGATAACCATTTTGGTCATTTTTCCATGTGAGGCTTAAAAGATGGGCTAAGCCTCGACATTTACATTACAGGGCAATTACTGTCCCAAATATGGGCTTCTAGACCTGTTGCATAAGAATAAATGACATTTATTCAGAAAATACTTTTTTAACCTAGCCTAAACCTCTGGGATGGACCAAATTTTTAGGGGAAAGGATAACACTGAATATTTGACACTAACAATTCTCCTGACAGTACAGAGGATGCCCAGATACCAAGAGGTAGGTAACAGGAGGAAGGCAGCAATGAGATTATTTTGGACATTTCTATCCAAGAGAAAGTACATATGAGGTTGCACTATGGCAGCTTGAACTAGGTACTAGAAAAATAGAGAAAGGAAAAACCAACTGGAGTTTCCAGTGAAGGAATAGTCCCAGGCTTAATTTAAAAAAGTGGATCTGAGAGATGGGCAAGGTTATCCAGACATTTGGGTGAATGGTGATACTTAACGGGAACAGGAAACACAGAAAGAAAAAAAAAAAAAAACTAGGAATAAAGCAAAACAACCAATTTAATCGGATGGAATGTTTCTCATTTTGTATAAACTAAAAAAATAAAAGTATCAGGTAATCTGTTTAGATCACTCTAAAAAAAAATCTCCTAAGTATGAAGTGTGTAAATGATCCAAAATCAATACTTGTATAGATGGATAGGGAACTAAACACTTTGGGATTCTACAAGATGGCTCCCCTTCATTAACCATGTACAGAGAAGAATTACAGATTCTAAACTATGACTATAAAGAAAGGAAAAGAATAGTCTTACCATCCACAGCAAGAGCTCTGTGCAACAGATCTTTCGCAGCTCGAACAACAGTGCTTACCACAGAGAGCGCTCTGCTACAGTTTTTATCTTCTTCATTGGCTTTACTTAGAAGTTGGGACTGTAAATCTCCATCAAATTCACTCCTGTGACACGAATAAGCATGAAAATAGTTTTCACTGGTAATTTAATGAATTATATTCAGATTAGAGTTTCTCAATAAACTTGAAGTAAAAAGCAATTAAAATTAAGACATATATGTGTAACTATGTTAATTTAGGAAGCAATAAAGGCTTTGAACAAACAAAGCAGAGAGTATAAAGTAAAGGGTGTTAGTTTATATTAGATTAAGTTGCTCTTTGATGAACTAATATTTAACAAAGACCTGAATTGTGTTTAAAAAATAAATTACAAAAGGTCTAGGAAAAATGTGAGACAAAAGTATCAGGACAAATGGAGCCAGGTGCTGAATTTGGGGAAGAGAATGCAGACAACTATTGCTACGATGGAAGGAGAAAGAGTAAATTTCTGAAGGAAATGGCAAACAGGTCGGATCATACAGAGTTTAGTGGTCAGAGTGACAAATTCATAGTTCATATAAAAAAAAGAGTCAGGAGAAAACTGAGCAAGGGTACAGTGGGTCTACTTTTCATTTTTATCAGATAACTGATTGTATTGCAGAGAACTGACTGTGAAGGGCAACAGAGAAGAGACTCATATAGACTGTGATTATTTTACCTGTAAAGGGGATGGTGATCAGCAGTCTGATCACAGGAATGACAGGAAAAGTCAGAGGTAGAGCATTTTACAAATATGGCTGTCAAGAACTATCAAATTAGATGTAGGGTGCAAGGGAAAGACATCCCGAATGACCAGGTTATTTGGCTACAACTGTATGACTACTATGAACACATTAAACCTACAACATATATCAGCCAACCAGAGAAAGCATCTTTAAGAAGGATATTTGGTATGGTGACTTACAGGTGTGTTACCTGGAGTCCAACTTCCTATGTACAAATCCCTTTATCATAATTCACTACAAATGTGATCTGAGAAAGATGTTTAACCACTCAAGCCTCAGTTCCTTCTTCTGTGAAACAGAGATAGGAAAAGTGCCTACTGTGTGACTGGCTGAGGCAACCACATGCAGCACTACGTAAGTAATATTAGTGATTTGATACAAAGTTAGGTTGAGAACAAAAGTGGTTAATGACACTAAGACATATAATAACACAGGTATGTTATTATACCAAAAAAATCAGATGCGATGAGTTATGAATAGTTAGGGTTTTTTTTTCCCAAAGATTATAGTTTTTTATTTTCCACCATTTACCTACTAAATAGTTTGCTAAAATGTTTTAAGAAAACCCCACCATTACATCATGTAGAGTCTCAGAGGCTAACCTGAGCAAATAAAAGATATAAGACTATTCTTCAGACTGGATAAAAGAACCAGGGCAATGCCACTACCTGAACTTCGGTTAAATAATTATGAAAAGAAATGAGTAAATCATACTTGAATTTTACAGCACAATCAAGAAATTAAAATATAACATCAACAACATATATGACAATACAAAAAAAAACACCAAAAGTTTCAATGATACTAAAAAATAACAAAAAATTTAAAAGCATTCAACTTTGTAGTTAATACTAAACTGACATTTTTAAATGAAGATTCTTCACAGGAATTAAGTATGTGCTAGGAGGATAAATTTGTAATTCAGTTACGACACTGACTTGGCAAGTATTATACAATAGTAAATGTTACACACCACTTTAGCACATTTCATTTCTAACTATAAGTGCACACACCTATAGTACAGTATCTGTGGAATCTGTCCTCTGGTCTGGTTTGTGCCATTACTGCTCAAGCTACATGTGCTGAAGGTAAAAGTCACCCCATCTGGGCACTGAACGGTGGTCATTCCTCCATCTCCATTGGCTGTACGACTTCCATAGTTCCTCAAACGCACAGCATACTTAACATTTTCCTTCAAGATGGAGATATAAAGCATGTTATAGCTGTTCATGATGTAAGAAGAGAATACAGAAAGAACTCTAGCAGTAAACTACTCGAATATACTGAAACTTTGTGGTCATTAAAAATAATTTCATTAAATGAGTTTTTAATGCATTCTAATAGCTAATATTTACTGAATGTGTTTTGAGTAACAGAATCTGCCTTAAATACTTTATATGAGCTAACGGAATTAATTCAAGTGTCCTTGGTAGGTGAGTATATTACTCAACAAATGAAGAATCTGAGGTCCAGTTGTTAAACGACTTGCACAAAGTAACATAGCTAGTAAGCAGTGAGACTAGTAGTTGACTATCAACAAATATGGGCAATTCCTGTGCTTAATTACAAACATAAAATACTAATCAATGCTATGGTTTGAAAGAAAATGGCTCCCACAGGGAGTGGCACTCTTAGCAGGTATGGCTTTGTTGGAGTAGGTATGGACTTGTTGGAAAAAGTGTGTCGCTGTGGGGGTAGGATTTGAGGTCTCCTATGTTCAAGCTATACTCATTGACACAGTTCACTTCTTGTTGCCTGCAGATCAAGATGTACAACTCTCAGCTCCTTCTCCAGCACCATGCCTGCCTATACTCCACCATGCTTCCTGTCATGATCATAATGGACTAAACTTCTGAAACTGTAAGCCAGCTCCAATGAAATGTTTTCTTTTATAAGAGTTGCCTTAGTCATGGTGTCTCTTCACAGCAATGGAACACTGACTGAAATACTAATATTACTATAAAATAATTTTTTTCTATGAGCTTAAATTCTTAAAATAACTCTAAGTACATAAAAATAACTGTGAGTCTATTGCATTTTTATTTGGGGAGAAATTTACCCAGAGACAAAAATATGCACACACACGGGGAAAAAAATCCATGCAAAACTGTCCAGAATATGGTACAGAACATGGTACGTAGCAAAACAAAGCTACAGATACTCATGCTTTATGATCCAGAGGGTAGTTTTATGCCAATAATACACAAGTTTAGTCATCTGAGAGGAGGGAACTTTACTTGAGGATATGCCTCCATAAGATCAGGCTGTGGGCAAGCCTGTAAGGCATTTTCTTTTGTGACTGATGTGGGAGAGGCTAGCCCTGAGCTGGTGGTTCTGGGTTCTATAAGAAAGCAGGCTGGGCAGGTCTGTGGTCTCTGCATAAGCTCCTGCCTCTGGGTTCCTGAACTGCTTGAGTTCTTGTCTTGACTTCCTTCAGTGACGGACTACACTGTGTCAGTGTAAGCCAAATAAACCCTTTCTTCCCCCAGGTGCTTTCATCATGGTGTTTATCATAGCAATAAACACCATGACTAGGACAGTATCTAAGCTGCATTTTTTTTTAAAGATTGTGTGTGTGTGTGTGTGTGTGTGTGTGTGTGTGTGTGTGTGTGTATGTGTGTGTGCGCGCGCGCGTGCGCAGGCGTGCGAAATGCTATGGCAGATAGAAGATCACGGATGATCCCTTGGAGCTGGAGTTACACGTGATAAATAAGCCTCCTGATGTGGGTGCTGGCAACTGAACTCCAGTCCTCTATAAGAGTATTACGTTCCTAACCACTGATGTAGCACTCCAGCCATCAAAGCTGTTTTTGATGAAGTTTCTGATGAGTCTACTTTATACTTTAAATTCTATTCCAAAATAATATTTATTCACTTATATTTATAAAATTAATATGAAGGAAAAATCCCAATACTCTTGTTTGTATATTTACTTATTTTATGTTATGTGTACAAATATTTTGCCTACATATATGCATGTATGTGCACTGTGTACATCCCTTGTGCCTGGGTAGTTCCAAGAGGTCATCAGATCCCCTGACCTGAAGTAATGGGTGGTTGTGAGCCACCATGTGGATGCTGGGAACAGAACCTGGATCCCCTGTGCTCTTAACTACTGAGCTACCTATGTGGCCCCATTAATATTAACTCTTAAGACCACATTTTTTCTTTGAAGCATTTTTAGTGCAATATAAGTTGGAAAGATGCAGACTAATACCTAATCAGTTTCAATTCTATGCTACGCATAGAGGCATATTCTCTGCTGGAATTACTTAGTCAGTATAACAATGCAGTATGGATGTTCGGCTTCCTCACCAAAAGAAGAGGCTCAAAGTGCTAAAATGATAATATGCCAGATTTAATAAATCTCATATGTGAGAATGATGTAGCATGTCAGAAAAGGAATAAAAACTACTCTGCATCTTTCGTACTTATTATATTGTACTAATTCTTTTAAAAAGCTAAGTCTGTCTTACCCCGACTCTAAAGCTATCTGACAATAAAACCTAACAATTTTTCCTAGTATACTAGAATTTGATATGTGCAAAAACAGAACACAATACAGTACAATACCAAGAAAGCAGCATATAACAGATAACTTAGGAGAAGCCATAGTAAACACCGAGATTCATGGACTACCTTTCAATATATTTTTAAAAGATTACTTTTATTTTTAAGGGTGTATATGCATGTGTATATTAGGGGTGCATGCACGAGTGCAGATACTTGAAGAGGTCAGAAGAGGGCATTGGGTATTCTGTAACTGAAGTTGCTAGTGATTGTGAGCCTCCCAACATGGGTGCTGGGATTCAAACTCACGCCCTCTGTAAGAGCAGTACACACATCTAATCATTGGGCCATCTCTCCAGCCTGCTTTTCCCTATTTTTAACTGTATAACATTACCTCTTAGTTAAAAAAGAAACGTGGGTGAAATTACCTTTAAAGGAACAACTTTGTCAAGTCTGATCTCAGCTATGTCGCTGGGTGAGTCGTCTGTTGTATAAGTTCCTTTGACTAATTCTAGAGATGTCCATCTGTGAGAATGCGTTGAATCTCCTGCATGTTCACTCTAACGAATATATAAAAACAAAATTCATAAGACGCTTAACTTTATTGCAGGACAAATCTGATTATAATCCATTATTGTCTTTAGGCAGTTTACTGCCTTATATATAAAATTAGTCATGGGCTGGTAGAGATGGCTCAACAGGTAAACAAATTTGTCCCTAAGCCTGACAACCTCAGTTTGATCTCTGAGATTTCCCACATGGTGGAGAGAACTGGCTCCCACAAGTTACTCTCTGGTTTCCACATATGTACCTTAGAATATGGATGCATGTGTGCATGCACACTCTCACAAATAAATGTATTAAAAAACTGAAATTAGTTATTAACATTTCTAAAGAAAGATTTTGCTACTCTAAGCTATTCACTTTTTATCTTGTTTCCCGAAGAGATTAAAACATAAATTGACTAGTATTCTTTTAGGTCTTGGAAGTGTTTGAGTATCTTTATGGAGAGACTGCACAAACAGTCTAATGAAGTAGATGTTAATTAAAAGTAATTGCTCAAATAAATTAGTTAAACATATGCTATTTACAAGAAACTTATTTTCATGTTTCCTGTCTCATATTAAACTTTGTAGTTTTCAAGTATTTAAAATAATGTTGATAATAGAGAAATATATAGCTATAATCAAAAACACTATCTTTTAGGAAGAATTTTCCATTAGCATTCTAATAAAATTTTTTATTTGCTAGAGGGGATAGTATCCATCTAAACTTAAACTGTTCTAGAATTACAGAAAAATGACAATAGCAGAAAAAATGTATACAAGACGTGGAATAAAAGGCTTAGCTATGTACTTTCTAGTTTTCAATTCCACTTAAAATCTCTCTTTCAGAAATTGCAAAACAATAAAAAATAAAATAAGGCCGAAGTATACCAAGATGCCTTCAAACAATCATGTAAAATAAGTCTTTTGATTCTGATTTAATGTTGTCCACGAACAGGAGATCCGTTAAGACTTCTGAAGGTTTGAAACCATCATGCCTTGACAATGGTAAACTCAGATAACCACACAGCAAGAAAAATGCTGCAGGAGTGATACTTACATCATCAACCAAGACCTCTAGTTCATACTCATGTATGCCACCTCCTCCATAGACAGAGAAACCAACCACAACGATTCCAGGTTTGTCTACTGCGAAACAGATGGCATCAGGGGATCCATTTCCAGTGTTCCAACTCCTTCCCTGACTTGTTTTTGTGAATCGGTTAGCACTGGCTTTTACAGAGTGAAGAGAATTTAGTCCATCAACCTGTGAACAACACAATTCCATCAGCAGTTGATAACCTGAGTATTAATAGCAACAACTGAAACACAGTATCTAATGGATACATATTAGATATTAAACATTCATTTGAATTATAAATTTTATATTAAGACAGGATTTTCAAAATCAAGCCACAATCTGTTTGGGGGTAAAACAAAAAAACAGAAGCATCAAAATCAGTTAAAGCATTCAAGTAAGTTATCAAACATGGTTAAGAAAGGCAGTGGAAAGAGAAAATATTATACTTCATAAAATGTCAGGCACCCATCAATGTTTCAAGGTGACCTTATAAACACTTAATATTTGATACATCTTGAATTTTGTTACACTGGCTACAGAACAAGATGTATACTTGCTAACACTGAACTATACACACAAGCACTGTTACAATGATATAGTTTAATTTATGAATATCTTATCACAATTACAAGAACTATGGTATAGTTGAGACTAAGTAAGATTCTGCCCCATTTTCATATGCACTTGTATACGTAACCAGAGACAGAGCAAAGCTTTGGCACTTTTTCTTCTTTGAGTACCGTGTATTTACTATTACTAGCCTGGCTTCAGAGCATTACTTATCATTTAGCAATAAAACAACTGGTGCAAGCTCATGGAGTTATATAATGTGGCAGATAAGAACCTGGTCTAAGAAGATACTACATACTTTAACATAATTTGATAACCTGGGTATATTAATAAGGGAGCAGTTACAAGATGGATTTGAGTGAGGAATGGCTCTGTTAATACTATTTGTACTATGAACATGGAGACCTGTGGTATGATCCCCAGAACCCATTTAAAAGCTGGAATGGCAGCATATTTGTAACCCCAGCAGTAGGTTAGCTGGGTAGATGATAACCTGGGCCTCTCTGGACAAAGAGTCTGCCAACAGATGATTCCCACAATGAGTTTGACATTGGGTCTCAATAAATATGTTCAATAAGGACAGAGGAAGACATCTAACATCAATCTCTGGTTTCTACACATATATACACACACAGGTATACCTCTATATACACATGCATGCATAGCACATAGAGAGAGAGAGAGAGAGAGAGAGAGAGAGAGAGAGAGAGAGAGAGAGAGAAAGAGAGAGAAAGAGAAAGAGACACAGAGAGAGTCTTAAAAAGTAAAAATAAAATGAGTAGATCATACAACAGGAAGGAAAAAATGATTTTTTTTGTTATTTTGTGTGTATGTATACCCTGTGCATGAGCATACACAAAAGCCAAAGGACACCAGGTGTTTTGTTCTATTACTAACCTACTCACTAAAGACAGGGCGTTCTTATTAAAAGTGGAGATAGACTGGCAGCATAAAGAGCCAAAGATCCGCCAGTCTGTCCCCTACAGTGCTGGATTTACAGGTGCAGACACATGGACATACTTGAATTTGTACATAGGGGAGCACTCCTACCTGCTGGACCATCTTCCCAGCCCTGGATTTTTGTTTTTTAAACAAGAACATTCTCCTTTCTAAATACTTATTTCTGACCTATCTGGAAATTAGTTTCTAAAAATCCAAAACATGAATAAAGAAATAACATGGAAAGCTAAATATGCCTGCTGTTATTTGTTATTTGCTTATTTATTACTTTGAAATGGGTCTTCTTAAATGACCCAGGTTAGCTTCACTTTGCTTCTGCTTCTTAAGTGCTGGGATTCTGAAATGACTATCAGAAATGAGCTTTATTAGTGCAAAGGCCAATGTGATCATGGGAGCCATGCTCAGGTCTTTAAGTAGGTAAGCATTAAAAAGAATGTGTATCATGTCAGAGACAATATGACGGGGTTTTAAGAGGAAAGCGAAGCTTCCCTTTAAAATCTAGAGAGGAGAAAAGAGAATGGAAGAACTAGATGGGTAAGAACTTGAGAGGAACAAAATGAGATGGGGAAGAACTAGAATGGAGGGCTAAAAGAGAGGACTAGAGGAATGAGATGGAAGATGAGGAAGAGCCAGATGGGGAAGAACAAGATGAGGAAGAGCCAGATGAGAGAGGAGATGTGAGAGGAGCTGATAGGGGAAAGAACTAGATAGATGAGAACCTAGAAGGGACAGAACTAGATGAAGGAATTAAGATAGAACCTAGAGGGGACAGTAGATAAATATAGAGAAATCAGGCAAGAAAGGAGCTAGACATGAGAACAGAACTGAAGCTGTGTATAAAGGATGTTATGCCAGAGGAATTAAAGCAAGTGGACTACAGAACTCGGTGTGCTGAGATTATATTTCCTGAAAATAGTCCTCGCCGTTAGTAGTTCTCTCTCCTGAGCCCCTGGGATGTATAATATTAAGGATGGTCCCTCAAATATTATACAAGACCTGGTGCCCTTGGGTACCCAGTCTCAGGAAGAGTAATCTACCAAGCACACTCAAAAAGCAGTGGTGTGCTTGGCGGAGGCTGTCCAGAGACGAGGCAGTCTCTCTGGGGAGTCGTAAAGGTGACCCCTGAAGTGCCGGCTACCGACGGACCTCACCAAAGGTGCTGCAGACCAGGAGGAACCCCAGGCCTCTTTGTGAATGCAGTGACCTATAGTGATGTGCATGTCGACATCACTCAGGAAGAATGAGCATTGATGGATCCTTCACAGAGGAATCGCTACAAAGATGTGATGGTGGAGACCTATATGAACCTCACAGATATAGGTTACAACTGGGATGATCTTGAAATTGAAGAACACTGCCAAAGTTCTCAAGATCATGGAAGGTATGAAATAAGTCATACTACAGAGAAATCACATGAATATACTGAGTGTGGTAAAGCCTTTGCATGTAGTCATTGTCAAAGGCATGAAAAAACACATACTGGAGAGGAATCCTGTGAATATAATCAATGTGGTAAAACATTTACACAACACAGTCACCTTCAAATGCACGAAACTACATATACTGTTAAAAAACCTTATGCATATAATCAATGTGCAAAAGCCTTTGCTCATTGGAAAGTTCTTCAATTGCATAGAATAACACATGTGGGAGAGAAACTCTATAAATGTAATCAATGTGGTAAAACCTTTACACAGCCCAGTCATCTTGAAGTACATAAAAGAACACATACTGGAGAGAAACCCTATGAATGTAATCAGTGTGGTAAAGCCTTTTCACGACACAGTGCTCTTCAATTGCATGAAAGAACACATACGGGAGAAAAACCCTATGAATGTAAACAATGTGGTAAAGCTTTTGTACAGCCGAGTCATCTTGAAGTACATAAAAGAACACATACTGGAGAGAAACCCAATGAATGTCATCAATGTGATAAAGCCTTTACACAGCCGCAAAATCTTCAAGTACATAAAAGAACACATACTGGAGAGAAACCCTATGAATGTCATCAGTGTGGGAAAGCCTTTGCTTGTCATAGTGTTCTTCGATTGCATGAAAGAACACATACTGGAGAGAAACCCAATGAATGTAATCAGTGTGGTAAAGCCTTTGCTCAAAACAATACTCTTCAAAAGAATAAAGAACACATACTGGAGAGAAACCCTATGAATGTAATCAGTGTGGTAAAACCTTTGCACAGTCTAGTTATCTTCAAGTACATAAAAGAATATATACTGGAGAGAAACCCTATTAATGTAATCAGTGTGATAAAGCCTTTTCTCGTCACAATCATCTTCAATTGCATGAAAGAATACATATGGGAGAAAAGCCCCATGAATGAAAACAATGTGGTAAAGCTTTTGCATGTTATAGTGATCTTCAAAGGTATAAAAGAACACATACTGGAGAGAAACCCTATGAATTTAATCAATGTGATAGAGCCTTTTGCACAGCCCCATAATCTTCAAGTACATAGAAGAACACATACAGGAGAGGTACCCTATGAATGTAATCAGTGTGGTAAAGCCTTTGCTCAAAACTGTGTTCTTCAAAGGCATGAAAGAACACATACTGGAGAGAAACCCTATGAAAGTAATCAGTATGGGAAAGCCTTTGTTCATCATAGTGCTTCTCAATTGCATGAAAGAATACATAACTGAGGGAAACCCTATGAATATAAACATTGTGGTAATTCCCTTACACAGCCCAGTCATCTTCAAGTGTATTATAGAACACATATTGGAGAGAAATCCTATGAATATAATCAATGTGGTAATGCCTAGCCACAACACAGAGCAACCCTGTAACTGTAAAATTTTAGTGTGTAATTGGTCTCTCAAAGCCTTTGAATATAACATTAGACTATGAGGATCTGAAAAGTACTCATACCAAAGTAAATCTGAATATATATGAATTGGTATGATCTTCAGCCAACATACTTACATTCAATTACACAAGATTAATTATTTTGGAAAGAAATTAAAATGTGTCAATAATATGTTCAAGCATTATAATATCGCTTTTTATTTTGTTTACACCTGTCAAATAATATGGACAAAAGAGGGGTTGGGAATTTAGCTCAGTGGTAGAGAGCTTGCCTAGCAGGCGCAAGGCCCTGTGTTCGATCGTCAGCTCTAAAAATAATTATGGACAAAAGACTTATAAATTTAAATGATAATGTAATCCTTTTAGATTTCATACTTCTCTTCAAATACATGAAATCATGAATTCTGGTGTAAATTAAAAAAAAAAAATCTAGAGAGGAGATTTGTTACGAGTGCTAAATAAAAGAAAAAGCTACCATAGATAGGGTGATGGGGGTAGATGGGGTGGGAAGAAGCCCAGGGGAGAATCTAGAGAAATCTCCTGGACAAAGGAGAATACTTTACTTTTATATCATCCCTCGTGTGTGTGTGTGTGTGTGTGTGTGTGTGTGTGTGTGTGTGTGTGTGTGTGGCAGAGTGCTGTTTAGCGAAGGACCATACTTTAGTGGTGAGAAAGCCGCAAAACAGCACAGCTTCCTATGTGTCCCACACAGAGTTGTCAGGGCTGAGGCCCGATCTTGTTAGGCTATGAGATCTGGCTGCCTTTATAGACCAGTGTCTTAAAGAGACAGCAAGCATTACGATTCTACAGGAACATGTGCTTGTTTATCCAGTTTTGAAACACAGCTCTCTACCTCAGATCCTAGGGCTGATGCCGTCAGCTCACTGACAATACTGGCCAGTAGTCCACAGGTGTTAGAGACCAAGTGTGAGGAGAAGAGCTCATTTTCTCTCCGAAGACTGTTTCTCACTGGAAGCACAACAATGACCAGCATCTTCTCCAGAACTTCACGGAAGCTTGTCATCCCCGAGATGTTCTCTTCACTCTGTGACATGTAAGAAGGGAGAGGGCAAAGCATTGATTTACTTTGCCTCACAGGAGTTCTCAGCTGTAAAATTCTTCCCATATCATAACCTAAAGTTCTAGACCTAAATTATTTCTTTTTAACTCATAATTTACATGATATGTTTTTATTAGCTTTGTGACATTTTCACTTATTTTCTTATTTTAACTACATAGCAGTTTATAAACTGTGTCTATCTTCATGATAGGCAGGCAATTATTCATCATTTTAAAAACTCTTTCTACAAGATAAGATTTCAGAGTCTATAAAAATCAAGCACAGATACTTCTTTTACAACTACTACTGTATTTAATTTCTGAAAGAAAAAACTAGCAGAAGTCTGGTAGTGGTAGCACATGCCCTTAATCCGATCACATGGCAGGCAGAGTCTGTGTGTTTAAGGACATAGCCAGCTTGGAGGCACACATCTTTAATCTCAATACCAACCATAGAAGAACTGGAGGTCTATACAGACAGGCAATGACTAGGAGGTCATGTGGTTGGGTTTACAACCAATGAGAAGGCAGAACAGAAAGTCAATAAAAATACAGACACAGGAAGTAGGTCTCTTTCAGAGGGGAAGGATGACAGTGGCAGTGAGGGATAAGAAGGTGATCTTGGTCTTAGTTCTTGGCTGCTACTCGATCTCCGGGCTTTTCTGTATTTGATCTGTGTTTCATATTTAATAAGATCGTTCAGAATTACATCTACAAAGGTGTGTGCCACCATTGCCTGGCCTCTATGGTTAACTAGTGGCTAGCTCAATACTCTGATCTCAAGGCAAGCTTTATTTGCTAGAGCACAAAGTATCACGACAGAAAATAGCAGAATATTCCCAAATCGTCACCTGTGTTACTTTTTTCTCAGTTTTCTCTTATAATAAGTAGCCTTTTGCCTAGACATTTTATATAGTCACCACTCTTTATATACATTTTTAATTTTTAAACATTTGCCTTGATATCAAATATAAATATACCATTTAAATGGCTGAATAAAGTTCTATCAAGTTAATATACCTAATTCAGCTATTTCACTTAGTAATGAACATTTAAGGGTCTAATTGAGGTTTCTAAACATTCTTTTTAGCAAATTCCAGTTCCCTGTAAAAACACTGACAACATGAAGTAGTGAAATGACAATTTATCATCTAAAAATATCTGGTAGTTTGCGGACACTGAATTCAAAGGTATGCTTAGTTTTTTACCCACTTCAACTACAACCTAATTAAAATGACAGCAAATAAGCACACAATAAATACTTGTTAAAAAGTTGAAAGAAAGAGATATTCAGACTAATTTAAATTGTAAAAATCCATCTATAAGGAAACTATATTTCTTCATAATCTCACAGCACAGTAATTTATAAGAAAAAATTTTAACTTTTCCTAATTTTCTAGAAACAATTTGCTATCTCAGTATTTCTTTCCCTGACATTCATTAATAACTACTAGAAAGGCTGAGGTTTTCTGATGCTGGTCCTTATAATACTTTAAATTTCTACAGGGATTTTACAAAAATATGTCTTTTATTTTGTTCTAGAGTGCTTTCTAACAGTGCAAAAGCAGTTACTAAACAATGTTTCTTATGTCTTTTGTTTTCCAATGTTTATTTTATAGAACCCATTTTCGTAGTTATTTATTTCTATATTTAATACATTTATTTATTGTGTGTGTGGGGTGTGTACGGCACACATGTGGGAGTCAAAGGACAATGTGTGAGTGTAGGCTCCCCTTCCACCATGTAGGCTGTGGATCAAACTTAAGTTGTTGTGCAAGGTGGCAAACACCCTTATGGACTGTGGCATTTTCCCAATCATACTTCAGAACTGAAAAGATTGCTTATGTTATTTGTAACTTACTTTCATATGATACAGCAATAAACAATTATGTAGTTATTTACTTTATACTCACATTTTTACAAGTGAGTTGTCATTTAAAATAAATTGCTTATTGTGGTAGTTTGAATAGAAATGACTCATGTTTGAATGCTTGGAAAGATTGGGAGGTGTAGCATTGTTGGAAGAAGTGTCACTGGAAGTGGGCTTTGAGGTTTAAAAGTGCATACCAAACCCAGTCTCTCTCTGCCTGCTGCCAGTGGATCAAGATGTACAAGGCTACAACTGCTCCAGTGCCATGTCTGCCTGTCACCACACTTCCTACCATGAACCCTCTGAAACTGTAAGCACCCCCCACCCCCAATCAAGTGCTTCTTCTATAAGCTGCCTTGGTTATGGTGTTTTATCATGGCAATAAAATAGTAAGTAAGCTAGCCAGGCATGGTGGTGCATCCCTTTAATCTGAGCACTCAGGAGTTAGAGGCAGGCAGATCTCTCTCTCTGTGATTTCTAGACCACCCTGGCCTACAGAGCAAGTTCCTGTACGGCAAGAGCTACAAAGAGAAACCTTGTCTCAAAAAACAAAGGAACAAAGAAATTGTAACTAAGATACTTATCTTTCAGGTAAACATGAGAATTAGAGCATAGCTCTTATCATAAAACAGATGATTGTTTGTCAAATATAATTTTCAATAAGGAAGATGAGGCACCAAACTTATGCATGTCTCCCACTTACTGCTGTTTATTCTCCATTGTAAAAGCTTTCTGAAAGGACTGTTGTTTATTTCTCCAATGTAAAAGCTTTCTGAAAAGGCGTACCTGGCTTAGCTTTTCCATATGTCCCACCAAGAGTGGAAACCGATGAACTAGTGTTGAGTCATTCTCTGTGCTGACTTGCTTAACAATGGATCGCAGTAACACTTCTCCATCATATGCAATAGGGAAGATAGACGTCAGCTTCACAGAGGTGTGACACAGAGCTGACATCACAGCTGCAAGGAGGCGGCTACTGGAGGTCTTAAAGTTAGCTTCCTGGATATCCTTTTAAGAGCAAAAAGAATCTCAAATATTGCATCAATAGAAAACAAGTTTCTACAAATACACCAAAATTATCTATTACTCAATCATTTAAGTGGCTTTATTAAAGGATAAGAACACATCAATACATTAAAACATAATTAAATTATTATCTAGTAATAATGGGGAGAAGTAGATGAAAGGAAAGCTTACTTCCAGTCCTACAGCAAATTAATATTTATACATCTCTATAGTCATCAGTTCTTCCTAGCATCATTTTCAATGTGAGATGTGAAAAGATTCCCATTAGAATCTATCAAAAACACTTATTTTGTAAGAACTAAAACTACTTTTGACAAAAATGAATAATACAAATTGCACTTCTGTAATACCATTTTACTAAGGTCACAAAATTATGTGACTATACTTTAGTTTATAGAGAAATCTTAGCACATCTGGACAATTTTTCAAAAGTTTTAAACTTATCAACCTAGGAAATCCTAATTCACAAAAATCATGCATACATTACTTAGTTCTTCAAATATCTGTGCTACCAGTCGAGCATAAAAGCAAAGCAACATATCATATCGATCCAAAGTTGCAAAAACTAGCCTAGCAAAGGGAGACTGCAAGGTGAGAGTACTTAATTTACCCATTAGGCCAGGCAATATTCTTCTTCTAGGGAAGTACCAGTAACATACACTGTCCTTATATGGATCAAAGTTGACTGGGTACCACTTTGATGCTAATGAATTAGAGGATAGCAGGGTACAGACTTGACACTATCATTTCCATTACAATATGATCAAAAGCGGCAAGAACACAAAGGACTACCGAATTCTTGCCAAGACAAGTGTAGTTGAGGTTTTATCAAAAGGCATCTTCTGAGGCCAGGACAATATGGCACCATCCCTGAAGTGGCCTTCGAAATCCAGAAAAGGTACAGTGCCCTTTTCTTCCAAGGCAGCTGAACAAGCAGTGGGCCAGTGGCTTCTGATGTGCAATGGAACAGCAGCTGAAACAGTTATTCTTGAAGAGTAACTAAGCTCACACCTCTCAATAGTAGACTGGCATTTAATAGAGGGATGTGGAGAAAAACAGGATGCTGAGATGAAGCCATATATACACAGCCAAGAAGAATGGACAGCTGAATTTAAAAAACATCAACAATTTCCAGAATTCAAAATCCTGAATCATGACATGACACTGGTGGAATTCAGGTGTTTCTGGTACATGGACTACTCCATAATCCTAAAATTTTCTTTGTGTCCCCATAAGATACAGCACCCCCCTCCAGCAGGAAGTAGTACGAGAAGCTACGCCCAAATTCCCAAATATAACAAGCTGGCTTTGGAGATGGAATTGGCTCACTCCTCTAAACCCAAACACATTGCTTAAAAAAAAAAAAAAAAAAAAAAAAAAAAGATGGAGAGATTCTTGTCTCCCATATCAGAAGAGCCCTCTGGTGTGGGACAGGGAAAACGCAATATTTTTATAAATGCAATCTCTTTCTAAAGAAAAATAGGGGATAGTATAGATAATGATAGGATAAAAGGGTAGATTGCTGAACCTACTTTTAAAGAGCAACAACTTGTTTGAAATGTTTTACATTGGTATAGATTTTAGTTTATTGATACAAATTTAAAGTTAATTTCGCTATACTGTATGTATATTTTTACTCTTGTTTAAGGTATTATGTTTGTACAGCTCATTTAAAATTGTAATGGATAATTAAAAAGTAGATTAATAAATTAGTCATCTATGATAATCATACTTGTAGCCATGTTAGTTAAGTTTTCTAGGTATACATAGATATTTTTCAGATAGATAGGTAATCTTCAAACACTTCAAAGACCTTCAGAATATGGCATTTAAAATGTTTTAAAATTTTAGACTTTCTGGACAATGAAACATGTCTGCTCCTGGCAGCACCGATTTACGTCAGAGAGGAGGATGGGGATCGAAGACACTCCATATGGAGTGTATCTTCACCTTGGCAAAAATAGCCATTTGGGCAAGAAACTGTTCTTGCCTGGACTGCTTGATCAACTGGACATGCAGGACCCACAGGAAGGTGACCACTGAACTTTGCTTGGCAAAATGGTCCTTCAGGTTCCTGCTTCGCAGAGGAAACTGCCAGACATTCTACAGGACACAGAGAGGAATGACTGAGATCCTCTAGGCATGTGGGCTGAAGACAGATGCCCCAACTTTACAAAGGAACATTAGGTGACTCTCCAGGCTGCCAGCTGTCTCTCTCTACCCTGCAAGACTCCCAAAAGTTGCTTGCATCCTTCTCCTGTTACTCATGTAATAGTATATCCTTCTGGAGTCTTTGATGTAGTTGAAGACTAGTTATATTTTCCTCAGTTATGATAAAAGATAAGTTAGATATGAAACATTAGACTCACAAATATAGGATAGATATCTTCTTTAATTTTGCCAAATACAAATAGACTAGATATTATAGACTAGCTATTGTAACTGTAATTCTTGCTTGATAATTGTTTTGTTATATGTAATTTTACTATGTGAAAGTTAAAACCTTTCTTTTTGAAAAAAAAAGAAAGAAAGAAAAGGGGAAGTGCTGTGGGATGTTCTATATGTTAAATGTGTTGCTCTGATTGGTTAATAAATAAAACACTGATTGGCAAGTAGCAGGGCAGGAAATATAGGCAGGACAAGGAGAGAGAAGAATTTGGGCAAGTGGAAGGCTGAGGCACAGAGACGCTGCAAGCTAAGGCCATGAGAAGATGTTAAGATACCGGTAAGCCACGAGTCACGTGGCAACTTATAGATTAATAGAAATGAGTTAATTTAAGATAGAAGAACTAGATAGCAAGAAGCCTGCCACAACCATACAGTTTATAAGTAATATAAGTCTCTGTGTGTTTACTTGATTGGGTCTGAGGAGCTGTGGGACTGGCGGGTGAGAGAGATTTGTCCTGACTGTGGGCCAGGCAGGAAAACTCTAGTTACAAGTTTCCAAGAAGGAAGATTCACTATTTCACTGGTAAGTAGGATGTTAGCTGTGGATTGTTCACACTTAGTATATTGTTTCCAAATTTGGAAAAGCATTCAATACAATATCATTTTACCATTAAGTAAGATGTTAGTTACAGATTCTTCATAGGGATCTTTTATCAGATTGGGATGTTTCATTACATCATTATTGGCAAAGTTTGTACCACTGACTAACTGCTAATTCTGTCAAATGTATTTTAAATAGGTATTGAAAGTATAATATAATTTTCTCTCTATTTTGAGTTACTAAAAGAGTTACTATGAACTCTTTTTTTACCCCCAGTATAGAAAATTGAACTCTCATTTGTGCTAGGAAAGTACTTTACCACTCAATCATAGCCCAGCCCAATAAATTCTATTGATTTCTAGGTGTTAATCCTGCATTTCAAGATAAATACACCTTGGTAATGATACCGCATTTATGATTTTTTAACTCAGTAGTATTATCAGAATAACTATGTCTCAGTGATATTTGTCTATTATTATTCTCATAATACGTTAGGTTTGATTATCAGGCATGTCATCAGTTACCTTCAATGTGTTCTGAAGGAAGTTGTTAAATGTGTTAATTCTTTATAAATGTTTAAAGACTCTATAGATGACAATATCTGGGTTAGGAAGTTTTTGTTTGTGGGAAAGTTTTAAATAATGAGTTCTGTTCTTTAATGGATATAAGGCAATTAAGATCCTCCTTTTGCCCTTATTTTTGAGGTATGGTAGGCCTTGAACTTGCTATGTAGACTAGACTCATTGAAGTCTTTTTTCCCCCCTCTTTTAATATGCATGGGCATTTTGCCTGCATGTAAGACTATGCACCATATGTGAGCCTGGAGCTTTAGGAAGCCAGAAGTGATGAATGAGGCCCTGGAGCTGGAGTTACAGACTGTTGTGAACACCCATGTGATTACTGGGAATAAGACCTGGGTCTTCTGGATGTGCAGCCAGCGTTCTTTAAAATGTTAATGTTTTAAATTTTACTAGATTTATGTATGTCAAAGTATATGATTTATCTTGCTGAACATTCTATGTGTACTGGAAAAAATATGCATTCTGAAGCTGCATACTGTAGTTTATAAATGTCAGTAAGATTAAGGTAGGGGTGGAAAAATGGTTCAGTTCAGCAGTTAAGACACTAACTTTTTCCAGAGGACCAACATTCAGTTCTCAGCACCCATATTCAATGGATTACAACTGGCTCTAACTCCAGCTCCAAGGGTCCTTTCAGGTTCCTCTACTCACCTACACACACACACACACACACGTATGTATGTATGTATGTGTGTGTATATATACACACACACAGACATAGGCACATACAATTAAAAATAAAAGTAAAATTGTAAAGATCAAGATGGTTAATATTATAACTTAATCCTTAACACCTTAACTCATCTTTTTGTCTAGCTGTATTGTTAATTACTGCAACGTGAGTACTGCAGTCCCCAACTATCAGTGCCAATGTCTCTTTCTGCCCTATCGCTCTGTAAAGCATTTGTGCAAAGTGCTTTGAAAGTCTGTGATTTGGTGTCTTCATGAGTGAATGAATGTCAGCATGTCCTTCACTCATTTCCCTCTCCCGTTCTTACATCTGTGGAGACACCAAGGGCCATTTGTTTTCATACAGTCACTATATTCTCCCCGTACCACTCTCAAATAACTTCACCTATAGACTGAAAGAAAAAGTCAGCAGTTACGTAAACATGTCTGAAATTTTTCTAACAAATAGATAATACCAGAGAAGGAAACAAATTTTTAAATTTTAGCTATACAAGTGACACACATGAAGCAGATTTCCTAACTGACCTTTAGTAATTAACAAAGTATGAGCATTTAAATTCATTTTCTTGCAGAACATTAAGCAATATATTTTATTTTCAACCAACATTTTATAAATTTAAATTACCTGATCCAAACAATTCAGGAGATCACAAAGGCAAGCCCACTGTAAGGCAGGAGTCGGGTAGAAAGAGTGAAAGCAGGCAGTGAATGTGTTATGGCACTCTTGAAGGACAGCTTCCAGAAGACTCAAGGGCTGGCTGAGGTATCCTTGAGGGTCATTATCCAACTTCACCATGCAATGATCAACTCCTTCTGACAAAATTTTTCTTAACAAAGTTCTTGTTTTTCCAATACATTCTGCTAATTTGCTAGTTTCTTCTACAACTGCTTTTCCTGTAGCTTTGAGAAAATAAGAAAAGTGCTAATAAACCAAAGTATGTACTACTATAAATAATAATTCAGTCATTTACTGTATAAAATAAACCAAACACCAAAATCCAGAAATGAAACTGCTTAGAGATTAAATGGGCTACAAAATAATTTAAAAAAATATCTACCTAGAAAAAAGAACTGGAATGAGTATTTAAGTCTAACTTAGTGATTGAAATTTTCCCATTTGATAAATATAATCTAAAAGTAACATTTTTCTCTCTTTTAATTCTGGGAGCAACTTAAAGGTATCTTGGAATCTTAAACACTTGGCTATCTCTATATTAATTTTCTTAATCTCTAAAATGATTTCTTTCCAATTTTTTTTTTTAAATTTCCATACCTGATACTGGGTATATTTCACAGGTGTAGACTCGCAATAACCGCAGACAACAGGTCCCCACAAAGCGTAGTCTCTCTAAATCTAGAAGTGTGGCTGTGAACTGGAACCCTTTTAATCCTCTAAGTTCTTCAACTCCTAAGACTAAGGTGGTCCAGCTCCAGTGGAGAATACTTAGCAATGACTCAAAACATTCCTAATCCACAATATGAAAAACATATACTAATTAGTTAAAATAACATTGTAGTGTGAATACAAGAGAATAAAGGCATGCCACTTCAAAACTATCTTGAACTTTTTTTGCTGAGTTCTGAGAGCTGAAATAAAATACATGTATACATATTTACATTTTCCTTTTACCAGTCTAGCTAATTTATCTTATAAATATGGAGAGAACAAAAGAAGCAATTCATAATTTACATATTTCTTTGCAATTATGTCAATACAGTATAACAATTTAAAGTAGTGTTAAAATACTATAAATCAGTGATACCTATATCACTATATATAAATTACTTACATATTAAGATGTATAATAAAAGCTATAACCAATGCTTGAAAAGTTGAGTTGAAGTTACTAACAAAAAATTACTATTTGGATTTTGTTTTTTTAGGGTTGGCTTTCCCTGCAGTTCTCGATGGTCTAAAAACCATCACACATACATGATGGCAAACACTATAGTATCTTAGAGTGGACTACTTTGCTCCCCAGTCCTCACCAAGGCCCAGATGATTGCTGGCATGATATATAAATGAAAATGTAAAATAAATGGTTGAATACAATTGTTATATAAACAATTTCAATAACCTAATGATCACAAGGCCATTTATACACACATAAAAATTATTAGAACGGACAAAAACAAAACAGTCTTGATCTTAATAAAAAGATAACAAATTCATTGCTTAGCAGAGTAAGTGTCTAGT
Organism: Peromyscus maniculatus bairdii; assembly: GCF_049852395.1. Taxonomy (NCBI): domain Eukaryota; kingdom Metazoa; phylum Chordata; class Mammalia; order Rodentia; family Cricetidae; genus Peromyscus; species Peromyscus maniculatus. Next base: position 100,842,833 of record NC_134860.1, read on the forward strand.
CAGAAAAGTTACAAGTTATTCCACATAGAGAAAAGCCAATTCAGCTGAGCATGGTAAAATTACTGGCAACATTTTTACTTTTCCCCACAAAAACAAAACAGTCCTGATCTTAATAAAAAGATAACAAATTCATTGCTTAGCGGGTAAGTGTCTAGTCAGAAAAGTTACAAGTTATTTCAGATACAGAAAAGCCAATTCAGCTGAGCATGGTAAAATTACTGGCAACATTTTTACTTTTCCACTATTTAAAAGTACACATTCTCTTTGCCAAAAAAATAAACACCAAAATAAAGGCGAATCTGAATTTATAAAATTATGCTGAGACAGTCTTAGAATTAAAATTCAGCAATGGGTAGCAATGCTGAAAATCTAAAAAATGGCTTACCACTGAGACAGTTCTTGCAAAAGATCTCTTTAAAATGTGTACAGGCTCACTAGTTTGCTGTTTGCCTTTGGAAGCACTGCCATCACTGGTTGGGAGTCTGGTGGTAGAAGATAAACAATATACTACGTTCAAATCAATGACTAATGACAATTTTTTATGTACCTTTTCAGTATTGTTGGAATGCTCGGCTACAAATGGAACATCTACATTAGCTCCACTACCCCCAAGACTTAAGCATCATTGTAGAAGAGAGAAGAGAAAGATTTTAAGATTGAGGTTTGGATGGACAGGAGCTAAAAGTTCTTCTAAACTTGGATAGCAATGCTGTACTCATGAATACAGAGCAGCTTTGATTGCCTGCACAGTACCAGCTGAGATCAAGCCAGTCACCATTCAATTATGGAGGAGGAGGGAGGAGCTATGGACAGGTGATGATGACTCCTGAGAGAAGAATGGTAGGTTTTCTTTAGGGGTGTGACCTCTTGTAAGCCAACCATGCTCCAGTAAATGGCCCCACATCCAGGAGCATATGGAAAGTACAAATGGGACTCAGTGGGTTCTTTCACAACAGATGGAAATTATTAAAGAGATCCACAATTGGCAGAGAATAAATGATAGTTCCAAGTGATATATCTACAATGCAACCCTACACCTAAAGCTCAGGGAAAATCATGTAAGAGTGAGTAGAAAGATTTTAAGAGACAGGGGACCAGGAAGCCTGACTCTAGACAGTATCTTCTAGATATGACAAGGAAGCTACGCCCACAAAATCTCAACAATATGGTTATTCAAGTAAGACTTGCACATTGACACCTGTCAATGCGGATGGGAGAAATCTCCCATAATCCTATCAACAGATGAATAACTACAGATAATCAATGGTGGCTGAAAGAGGGGAAATCAGTTTTCTACAGGGAAGAGCTCCTGATAGGTTATCCAATTCCAAATGGTCAGCACTAAAACTCACGAAAGCAACAATAAATGGATTCAGTACTATATATCATCTATCTACCCACCTACCTAGCTATCTACTTACCTCTCTACCTACTAACTTACAAACCTATCCACATATATATACATACATACATACATATGTATGTGTATGTGTGTGTGGGAGGGTGTATAACGATAATAATTAAAGAAGAGGTAATGAATTTAAGAGGGAATGGTGGCCACAGTACAAGATGGAAAGGGAGAAGGAGGATTAAAAATTATATAAATATAGTGTTCATATATGAAGTATAAAATATTGAGTAACTAAATATTAAAATCAGTATACACGAAAGATTATAAAAATTCAACCAACGAATTACCAAAAAATTGCAGGCTTAAGTGTATATATTATAAAGAATGAAAATTCACCTTTAAAAAATCTGTATCTTAAGAAATCAGGAAAAAGATAATAGAAAGGCAAAAGAGGAGCATGAAAGGGTAGATCAGGAATAAGTTTAGGGAAGAATGGAGTACACATTATCAAAATATATTGTGAAATTTCCAAAGAATTAATAAAAATAATATATTAAAATGTACATTTTGTCATAGTGAAATAATTTAGGTTAATATTTACCATTAAAAACATAAAAAGTCATATTCCCTAGTAATGTACATATAGTCAACCGTAGTCCATAAAAGTACTCCAGTGCGATTTGTTATGTTCTAAAAGTACTTTTGGCCTGGAGAGATGGCTCAGCTGTTAAAGGTCAAGGCTCACAAGCAAACAGACAAAATGCTACTGATAAAAAAAAATGGCTACAATAGATAATGTAAAAATAAAAAATTCTTTCTGGAGAAATATGAAGTTTCTAACATTCAAATTCTTTTAGTGATCACTACAAGAGAAGACATGGAAGAAAGTTATTTCTTCTACTTTTGGGGACTATGTGTAGTAAGAAAAAACATTGTTAATGGGGGTTTATAAGTAATCTAAAAATAGACAAATACATTGGCATATGACATATGTCAATACACCTTTGAATTACTGTGAATTAATTGAAATTCTTATTGTTAAATATAATAAACAACATGAATGTTTTACTATTTCAGCTAAAACTAGAAATTAATAAGAGATTTTCTAATGTGTTCTTTCACAAAATAAATCATGTAAGACTATCAGGCTAGAGACAAAGCAGAGGATTGGGTTGCTTGCCTAAATGTGTCAGAACCTAGGTTTAATCTCGAGCACAAAGAAAAGAAAAACTACAATAAATTGATTAGGTCCACGTCTAAAATATCCTCCCATTCTACCTTACATTTTCTAAGACATACTTTATTAGTTTATAACAATTTGAAATTGGTATTAAAATCAATAAGATTAAACAAACAGCTATTAGCATATTGTTATTATTATAATATTGATACCCTGAGTCATGCAAAATGTTAAATTAAGTTTGATATAGAAAGTGTTCATAAAAGTTTACTAAATACTATCTAAATATTTTTAACTAGCTATATTTTACCAGTATAACATTAATTTGTTCAAGCTGGGCAGTGGTGGTGTACGCCTTTAATGCCAGCAGTCGAGAGGCAGAGGCAGGGGGATCTTTGTGAGTTCGAGGCCAGCCTGGGCTAGAGAGTGAGTTCCAGATCAGGCACCAAAGCTACATAGAGCAACCCTGTCTCGAAAAACCAAACCCAACAAACAAGGCAACAAAAAACTTTAATTTGTTTAATGTTTCAATAATTTCTCCATTATTATACTCTATATTTTATAGTGATTTTATTTCAGCACAACAAAAGAATAAATTGTATTAGTTAACTATAAAACTGTTTAAATACCTATATAACAGTTGAGGTATCTGACCAGCATTTACATCGGTACCATTATTTGACTTCTTCGAACTCTTGAACTGGAAAACAACTCTAAAAGATAAAAAAGGAAAATAGTATGACACCAAAAATGACAAGCTCTAAGGTTAAAAAGGAATTTAATAATTTGGAAAGTTACTAATAAGGAAATTAATAATGTAATAATTATTATGAATTTAATCATAATGTTTTCAAATTTTATGCTAACGAACATTATTTATTTGTTAAAGAAAAGAATCACATAGAAAAAGTAGTGCCCTGATTTATAGCTGCTGAATTATCAACAAAACGAAGGACTGAACTTGATGGGAACTCCTAGATGTCTGGAGCCTCTTGCCTCCCATCCTTCAGCTTGGTTTTCACCTCAGCAGTCAGCTTAGAACTAAAGATTTCCACTTCGACGCATGAAAGCACTTAAATAGATACATTTAGGGACTTTAGCCTCCTCCAAGTGTCGCAATATTCCAAATTGAATGGACTATATATAACAACCATGCAATTCTGGGTGAATGCAGTTCTAGCAAAAATCTAACAGTGAGCTGAAAGAGAAACATCATATGGCAGATTTAACTTCCCTTAAATAGTCATCGTCATCAACATGGAATTCACCTAAAAAATTAGCATGTACCTTTTATACTACCATGTTCAAGAAGAATAAGAATTAATTTCTCTTACAAATCCTAGTATTTTCAAACACTAGGATCAAACTAGTAGAGTAGAAAGAAGGCTGGGTTCTGTATATGGTAACTACACCATTATTCTAAGAATATTGCTTTCCCATTTTATTTCTCTAATTTACTGAGTGTGAATGAGAACAGTTGCTTCAAAACTTATTGAGGGAATCAAATGAAATAATGTACACAGAAGTGTCTAGTTATTTTGTGCATGTTCCTGTGGGTGCTTGTGCACTTGTGTATGTGTGTACATGGAGGCCAGAAGTCTACCTTGAGTATCACTCCTGAAGAGCCAATCACTGTTTTGCTTTGTTTTTAAGAAAGGGTCTCTCCCTCGCTGGCTTGGAACTTTTCAAGCAGGCTAGGCTGGCTCACCAGCAAGCTCCAGGGTGTACTTGTCTCTGCTCTCTCAGTGCTAGAATTAAAGGTGAATTTTACCACATCACATTTTTCTTTTTACAAGGTTTCTAGGGATTGGATTCCGATCCTAATGTTTGTGTAGTAAAAACTTTACTGGCTGAGCTTTTTTCCTAATCTGAAAGTAGTATATTTTCCTCTGCATTTAATTAAGATAATATCATTTCATATGACAGAAACTTTGAATCTTACAAACTATTTGATTGTGCTGTATCAATCTAATTTGAATATGAACATGTTTATATATATATATATATATATGTATATGTATATATCTACACAAATTCATCAGTATCCTGTACCCTTCCTCTATGTAATCTTTAATTAGGTTATAGAGCTTATAAACAATTCAATACCCAGAAAGACACATATACCATCTGACAAGAATAATGCAGTCTTCTTCCTTCTGTCTAGATTTTCATTTAGTATATTTGGTTGTATAACACACAAGTTTACATAAATTTAATTTTTAGCAATTATATTAATACTCTGTGAGATTTCAGAACAAGATCTCACAAACCAAAATAAGAGTTACGTAAGTCAAACTCAACATTACACTTACCCATCATCTGTGGTAATAGAAGCTTGTCCATGAGAGCCACAGTCACTGCTGGGACCTGACACTCGAGCCCACGCTACATACCACCATCCAGCTTGCAGGAGAACTGGCTCGTCAAACATCATTGCATATTTTTCTCTAGAGAAATTAAGAAGCCAAATACCTTTGCACTTGTCTGGTACATGTAGTTACTTTTAACTACCTTATACCAAAACCCATGATTTTTTTTTTTAAGATTCTTGTCAAACAAGAATCTCATTCTAACAGAATCTTAAAGTTCAGACACTAAAACAAGTTTCAGTTCCTTATGTTTAGAAGATCAAGTTATTTTCTTTATGGAGTCTACAATATGTTTAAATTTTATAAAACTTTCAAATTAAAACAAGAAAAATATTTTAAATTGTTTAAAGCATTAAAATTTACCCAGACAAGGAGTTTTGCCCTTAGTTTGTGGGCTATTTATTCAGCTAAGTGTTCTGAGGGGTAGCATGTCAAGAAAATGGCTCTCTGGTCAAGGATCCTGGGTGATGACTTGCTAGCTTAGAGATCTGGGTCAAGTTACTGTAGTAACTTCTGTGTCTTCTGTGTCAGTTTATCTGGATGCTGATGTGTAGATACATCATTCTCATGTATGAAATCCCCTCCAATAAAAACCTTTAACTAATAAAAAGGGGGGAAAGGTTTAGTTACTTGAGTTGCCTGGTGACAATTAATTCAGATAGTGTTTGGAATTGAGCCCAGTACAGAGAACAGAAACTATACGTAAAGAAAGTTAATAATTTAACAGAAAATGACATCTAAAAGTAATACTACCTGGTACGTGGCAGAGCCAGAGAAACTATCTGGTCTTGACAGTGAGAAAAAGACAGAGCAGTAAGGAAGAAGGAACATGCTATGAACAGATCTGTGTGAAAAGATACATGGGGGGAAGTCCACAAGAGGGGATCCTGCTTTGTTAAAGCATTACGATGGATAAATGAGGACTAAATAAAAAAGACACAAATGCTACCCATAAAAGTTGGGGCCTGCCTAGTAAGCTAATGAAGAAAATCTAGGCGATTCTTTATCAAAGGCATCACAATTTATATCTTAGAATCATAATGCTCTGCTAAAAATAAACAGCAAATGATAATGGTATATTAAAGTTTAATGAAAACTATTTTTGAAATGTCCCCTTTAAGTGAATTTGTACAAATAGTAAAATTACAAAGTAACAACACGACAGAGTCTAAGGCAGTGGTTCTCATGCTGTGACCCTTTAATACAGATCCTCATGTGGTGACCCCCCAACCATAAAAGAATTTTCACTACTACTTCAAATTATAATTTTGCTACTATCATGAATCATAATGTAAATGTTTTTGGAAACAGAAGTTTGCCAAAGGAGTTACAACCTATAGCTAAAGAACCACTGGTCTAATACTTGAAGTAAAGAATCAGGGCCAGGTAGTGGTGGCACAGGCCTTTATCCTAGCACTTGGCAGGCCGAGATAGGAGAATCTTTGTGAATTTGAGGCCAGCCTGGGTTACAGAATGAGTTCCAGGACAGCAAGGGAGGCATAGAGAAACCTTGTCTTAAAATAAACAGATAGATAGATATATAGATAGACAGACAGATAAAACCAAAATAAATAACTAAATAAATAGAAATAGACTAGTTTTTCTTTAGATTACTCTTTCATTTTATTTTATTATTTATTTTTAGAAATACTCTTACGTCCTCAAGTAAAACCAATGTGATACCTTGATTTCTGAAAACATGTACCTTTATTAGCAAAAAAGCCTCTATGCACCTTTTATGGTTACTTTTGTGTGATGATGATGATGATGATGATGTGTGTATATGTGTGTGTGTGTCTGTGAATATCAGCACTGAAAGTTCCTTGGTTGCCCTCTATCTTATTTTTTTGAGACAGAGTATCTCACTAAACCTGGTGCTTACTGATTTTTTGCTAGACTGGTTGGCTAGTGAGTGCTAAGGGTCACCTATTTCTACTCCCAACCCCATCCCTCCCATCTGCTGTGTTTATGTGGCAAGTGTTGTACCATCCTGACTCAGCCATTTTCCCTAGCCACCGACTAGTGTTTTTAAAACAAAGTTATTATTGCGAACTATAGTGTACTTTTACCATTATAAAGCTCAGTTTATGTTTTTCCCATCACAACATTCCCTGGATCAAAACACTAATGTATAATAGTTGAAATAATTCTTAGGATTCTAGAAAGGACTGAAAAACCTAAGTCTCTTTATACTAATAAACTTTTATAAATAAATACTCCAATCCAAGTCAGCTCCCAAGAGCTTTCAACAAAGCTCATACCCACCCCCTGCCACTGCCCCAAGTGTTATGAATCAAGCATATATACTACTGATGTCATATCAGAGTACAGGGGGATCTGAAATATGTCCTACTAAAGCTAAATGAATATATATTTATATTTATATATGTATGTTATATATAAAATGTTACTAGTAATGAATGATTGTTTCAATCACTAGAGTACTAGTATACTTGTCTTCTCTAAGAATTTAATATAACTATTTGTGTAAAATATTTATATATCCCTATTTCCAGTACTGAATTATTCATCTAGCTATATAAAAATTAAGATTAATAGTTTTAATGTAACATTATTACAAGGAATAGCTATACTTTCTAATACACTCATACACTACATAACAAGATTTCAGACAAAAACAAATCACATATAATGGATGGTGGCTAAACTATGTGGCTAAACCTAGTGCATACTGGTTTACAGGGCCATGTGATCTAGGTTTGTGTAAAGACTTTTGTGGTGTTATTGTGTTCCCCAAAATATTGTGTACCCTAATAAATTTATCTGGGGTCAGAGAACAGACAGCCACTAGATACAGAGGCTAGAAAATGGTGGCACTTATGCCTTTAATCCTAGCATTCCAGAGGCAGAAATTCATCTGGGATCTCTGTTAGTTCAAGGCCACATTGGAAACAGCCAGGCATGGTGACTCACGCCTTTAATCTCAGGGAGTGATGGTAGAAGGCAGAAAGATATATAAGGCGTGGAGACCAGAAACTAGAAGCATTTGGCTGGTTAAGCATTCAAGCTTTTAGGTTTTGAGCAGCACAGTTCAGCTGAGAGCCATTCGGATATGAGGACACAGAGGCTTCAAGTCTGAGGAAACAAGACCAGCTGAGAAGTTGGCCAGGTGAGGTTAGCTGTGGCTTGTTCTGGCTCTCTGATCTTTCAGTTCACCCCAATACCTGGCTCAGGTTTGATTTTATTAATAAGAACTTTTAAGATTCATGCTACAGACTTTCTATGATATTCATACTATTTAACAATGAAATTCTCAGAATGTATCTCTATCACTAAGTGAAGCATAACTTTATATAGTTAAATTTCCCAACTTATCAATAGATTATCCAAAATTTCCTTCTAAAAATGCATTTGTTAAATTAAAATAAAATTTTAATTTCAAGTATGTAAATAATATACTGAATAATGAGCACAACGTTTACCTAGCAGCACAGTCATAAGCTAACACGTCAGTCTCTGCAAGAAGGTCTCCATCAGTTTCATGGTCTCCTCCATCAGGACCCAACTCAAATAGCTGGAGGAAAGAAAAACAAATTCACCACAATCATTCAGTTCTGCACATCTAAGTGTTTACAATTTTGTACATGTCCAATATAACTGAACTATAAATAGTATAAAAATTCTTATTTACTATTTAAATTTACTTACTATATTAATTATTGAATTTAGTAAGTAAATAAATTATATAAGTATACATGCATTTAAAATAGGAATCCTGCAATATTTTATGATGATATTAATTCTAGTTCCATACTGGAAATTTTGTACCTGATATAATAAAGTAGGAATACAAACTTTCAAAGGATTTTAAAAAAACTCAAAGAAAGCATTTTAACCAAGCTTTTCTAAATGAGGCAAACTCTTGCTTCATTACTTAACAGCTGTGAAGACCTGGGGTCTAATGTCCTCTTCCATAGAAAATGAGGAGGTTATTAACAGTGTTCACCTCATAGTAATTATGCAAATTGAATCAAAGAATATTTGTTGAACCCTGAGAGAAAAACCTTGCTCAAAAGATATAAAAATATTATTATAAAATATTACTACAGAGGAATTGAGGAGTCCTAATAGGATCATCAAAACATAAAAACACAGGTAGCAAAAGCTAGTGCAGTAAGTAGCATGGACAAGATGAAGAACTTGAAAGAAAATAAGAGTCTAGGTAAGGAAAAAGAGATTATGAGAAAAGAGATCTTTTAAAAAATGGATTAATATGAGAATTAGCTTCTCCCAGAAAAAAGGCCCCTAAATGGTTATCCAATACCAAGTATCCTGAAATCAGACACACACAAGCCACACTAAACAGACTCACCAGACTGTATTTATATATCTATGTATTTATACATTTATAAACGAGGAGTGAGGGGGAACATGAGAGGAGTCAGAAGGAGGAGGCATGGGAGGGATTAGAGGGAGGACCAGGAAGGCAGGGGAGTGATGTCATTATAATTTAATTAAAATTTTTCTAATAAAAATGAACTAATATTTGTAAAACCTTCATTTTTCTGGAGAGTTATACTAAGTAAAATGCAGCAAAGTTATTAAAATACATTTAAAATTATTGAACAGTACCATGCCAACAGTCTCTGGTTTTCAACCGTATCCTAGGTCCTGGAAACCTATTTCCATCTCAGACTTAACTGAATTGCCCCAGAGACCCCAATATTCTTTGTTCTAAAGTAAATGACTCATCTTCCTCTTCTTGCTGTCCCTGCTCTGCACAGTGGGAGCATCTTAAAAAGCCTGTGCCCACACTTCCTGGCCACCACTGTGTCTATTCTTTCAGGGATTCTAAAATCAGTTTAACTCCACCCCCCACCCCCACACCTCCTACCCACCCTCAAGTCCTCCCACCCCCACTCTAATCCAGCTTATATTTACTAGCTTGTCTTTTTTTTTTTTTTTTTTTTTTTAATCAGTAGTGATTGAACTCTGGTCCTTACATGCTAGGCAAGTCTATGGCACTTAGTAATTTCTTTAAAAAGACTATATGATTGGAATACTTCAGTGTAAAATTTTCAGTGGTCTCTCTTTATAGCATAATATAATGATCTGACTACAATCTGCCTCTTCGCTGATACTCAATGAATACTTTTAAACTCATCAATGTGCCAGTCACAGTTCTAGGAACTGGACCCAAGGGTAAAAAATACAGACCAGAAAAAAACAAAACAAAACAAACAACAACAAACAGCTATTGGTATAAGTTTGTGGCAGGGAATAGGATTTATAATTTTAAATAACTCAGCAGGGAGTAAAGGTCAAAGGTGATGAGGAAGTGAAATATGCAGGTCTTGATAAGAGTTGAAGCTAAAGAGAAGAGCAAGTGCAAAGATCCAGAGGTTGCATTGCTTAGCATAACTGAGGAAGAATCAGCAGCCTTAGTATACAAAGGACAGTGAAACAGCAAGTATAACATAAAGTCAGACAGATGTTCCAGTGATACTGTTTGGGCCCTTTAAGGCATTGGTTCTCAATCTGTGGGTCATGACCCATTTATGGGTCCTATATCAGGTATCTTGCATATCAGATATTTATATTACAATTCATAACAGTAGTGAAATTTCAGTTATGAAGTATCAATAAAATAATTTATGGTTGGGAGGTCACCACAATATGAAGAACTGTATTAAGGCGTGTCAGCATTAGGAAGATTGAGAAGCAGTGCTTTAAAGTCCTTCTTCTTTTAGCATAGGAAGACAGTCACTATGATGTGTAAAATTCTACCCCTCAAAAACCTCTAGAACCAAAAGGGAAAATTTATATCTTCTTGAAGAGCTTGCTGGGTATTATCAAATATACATAAAAATCATATATTACGTATATATATATATATATATATATATATATATATACACACATATATATATCATACTGATGAACTTGTTGAGTCTTATCTTCAGGAACTACACAACTCACTGAATTGTTTTTCTGTCTTATGGAATCAAGCCAGTCTAAACCATTTTGAAGGATGTACACTGAAATACACCTGCAAGACTGAAACTAGTGAATTTTTAGTGTAAACATAGATGTGTGCTAGGTATTCTAAGCATTATTCTGTTCCTATAATATATATTACTATAGGAACTTTAATTTTTACTAAATTCATTCTTATGGTGTTTCTAATATATTGTCATCAATACTGGAAAAAAGTAAACATTTTTACAAGTTTTCAGTTCTGGTTGAGGTTTTTGTAGACTGTTTTCAAAAGTTATCAAGAGCTTTGATATACTTGCTTGATTTGGGGGGTATTACTGCGAAATCTGTCAGATATTCTGCAGGACACAGAGGAAAGTGACTGCTGAACTTTGCCAAACAAAGCAGGACAGTCAGGAAAAAGACGGTTGAACTTTCAAAAACAAGATAGGATAACCCTTCAAAATTCCCACTTCACAGAACAGTCTGCCAGATATTCTGCAGGACACAGAGGAAAGCAACTGATGAACATTGCCACAACAAGGCAGGACAGTCCAAAATTCCTGCTTTATAGAAGAGTCTGCCAGATTCTCTAGGCCTGTAGGCCGAAGATGGATGCCCCAACACTGCAGAGAAACTTTAGGTGACTGTCCAGGCACCCAAATGTCTCTGTTGTTGGATAACATTACATCCTTCTGGGTCTTTGATAGAGTTAAAGACTAAATAGTTATAGTTGTAGTTTTCCTTAGTTATGACAGAAAATAAGTTATGTATAAAACTTGGGATTCACTAAGATAGGATAATGCATTATTTTCTTTGAATATGCTAACTACAAATGGACTGAGCATTGTAAATTAATTCTTACTTGAAAACTGTTTTTTGTTGTATGTAGCTAGCTATACTATGTTAAAGTCAAAACCTTTATTTTCATTTTGACAAATAGGGGGAAATGTAGAGTATTATTTTAAGGTGTGTTACATTTGCTTATGTTGTCCTGTTCAACTGTGAAGCTATGTGTTACTGTGCCTGTCTAAAACACATGATGGTCTAATAAAGAGCTGAATGGCCAATAGCAAGGCAGGAGAAAGGACAGGTGGGGCTAGCAAGCCAAGAGAATAAATAGAAAAAGAAATCTAGGAAAAAAGAAAGGATCTAGAAGGAGCCAGAGAAGGAAGAGGACTCGAGGGGCCAGTCACCCAGCTACACTCCAAGCCACGAAGTAAGAGTAAGATTTACAGAAGTAAGAGAACAAAAGAAGCCCAGAGGCAAAAGGTAGATGGGATAAGTTAAGGAAAGCTGGCTAGAAACTAAGCCAAGCTAAGGCTGGACATTCATAATTAAGACTAAGCCTCTGTGTGATTTATTTGGGAGCTGGGTGGTGGGCACCCAAAAAAGAACAAAATCAACCAACAACACTCGAGGGTGGCAACCACATTAAAGGGTGCATCTAATTAACCACTTGGAAGTTCAGCACAAAGCAGTGAGACTGGCTACGAGGCATTTTCGACTTTAAATTACTGAAAACTCATTGTCTCCCTTTGAATGAATTAGGTTTTTTTACCCAGTCAGCAATCTCATAGCTTTGAGTAAGAGTTTAGCAATCTTTCCTTTCTCTAACGGAGCCATTAACAACAAACCAAGGTAAAAAGTAAAAAGTAAACATTCACTAAGACAACAGACTAAGCCAAAAGAAGTATCTTTGGATGAAACAATTACATTATCATGAACTTTACCTTTATTTTAGCAGTATATTCTCCTCTCCCTCCAAAGAGACCAAGACCACCAAGTAAAATGTCAGTGTCAGCACTAAAGCGTATGGCTTCAACTGAATGAGCAGAGTAACCCCAGCCCCCTCCATGACCTGAAAGATGTAAGGAATAATGGTTTTAAATATGCATATATTTCTATGATTAGACAGCATTTCCTAAGTCTAAGTATACATACTTTCAAACCTGTTTACCACACTGTAATCTTCCTTGGAATAGACTTTCATGACTGCTTGAGTCTCCTCCTCTGTACTTGCAATGCCCATCTTTAAGTCCTGCATAGCAGCCAAAGTATCAAGACAGCCTAAAACAATGAACAAGTCAACTTCAAACCCTTGAACAACAACTTCCTGTAGTGTTGATGCTATTTAACACTATATAGGGCAAATGAAAATAAGTTATGAATATGCTCAATAAATACAATCTATTCTCAACATTACGTACTTCATGAAAGAATACATACAATCAATTCTCTTCTGCATAAAGAATTATTATACTTAAAACACAAATTATTAAGACATTTTTCACAAAACGAAAATTCTGAAAAGTCAAACCACTTTACTTTCGTCCTTACAAGTTTCTTTTACAGAACTTCTTAAATCAATTTGATTTTCATAGTGCTTTAATGTTAGACATATTAGTCTGAAATAACTTTAATGTTTGTTTTGGATAGTTACAATGGTTAAAATAAAATCTTAGGAAAAAATGAGAAAATACATTCATAATCTACTAATTATGCTTAGTTGTAAATGCTATGTAAGCATAAGCATTTCCTTTTGTGTAATCTGCATGTGTGTGTGGGATGCATGTACATGTGGTCACATATGTGGAAGTGTTTATGTATGTAAAGGTAAATATGCATGTGTGTGTACATATGTTGAGGCCTAAGGCTAACATCACATCAGGAGTCTTCCTGGGTTGTCCTCTACTGTATTTCTTGAAGCAAGGTCTCTCAACTAAACTCACAACCCACCAACATGGACATTTTAGGTAGAGGCTTGCTCCAGGCTCTCTGTCTGTCTCCTGAACACTGGAATTATAGGAGGCTCACCAAGCCCTCCCAGCATTTACACAGATTCTGGAAATCTCAACTTTGGTCCTGACACTTGGAAGGCAAACTTTACCCACTGAGTTGTCTCCCCAGCTCCTAAATGAGTCTTTCTGAACAATCATTTTCTAAAAGCAACACAAAATACAGGTATGTGGACTGATTTAAGAACAAAAAACCCATAAAAATCTAGCAAATATTTATTGCAAAAGTTCTGTATCTCAAAGTAGTTAGTAAAATAAGGATATACATAAATTAAACACTATAGGAACATATTTGGTCTATATCTCTAAAAGTTTATATGTTCAAGTTAAGCAGAACCACGTCATTATCTTTCTATTAAGAAAATTATATCCAGGGATGCTTTACACTTAAGCATCCATTGATATTTCATGATAATGGCTGAGATCTTCAGTATCATTTCATGGAAGACAAACTTCTGAGGTAATTAAATTTATTTCATGACTAGAATCCATTATTATTTAACAGACATGGTGGAATAATATACAAATTTAACTATTTAAGAAAAAACCTGACCATTAGCACAGCATACATGAATGCCATTCAGCTGTACATCAGAAGGCAACCCTACCCAGAATGTGCAAGGCTGCATGAGATCGGGTGGTAAGAGCCCTTGATCCTGTTGGTAGAGCAAGTTCAGGACTTAGAATACTACATCTGGACTGCATGTCTGTTGCAGAGGGAAGTCTGGCATCAGCAACCACTGCATTGTAACACCAGAGCTCTCGGCTACTTGGTCGAAACCTATCAAGAAAGATAATAATTATACTACCTCAACACATAGTTAACTTTGAAATTTTTCTAAATTATAATAGACTATAAAATAAATAATACAATTAACATACACAGGAAAATGCATATCTCATTGTTTTCTATACCTAAGCTAAATATATAACTAATTCATACCACTACAAAAAAAATCTGAAAATAATACAGATTATAAAACATTATAAATATTGCATAATTATATACTTAAATTTGATGCATACAAAAAATAAAACTTTCATATACAAAAATCTCCACTAACAAATTGAAGACCAGGGAAATTTGATAGAAAATGTGAAAAATACATATGCAACAAAACTATAATGGTCATAATGTGTAAGAACTCCTATAAAACAGTAAGAGGAAATCAATCCAATAGCAAAAAATGGGGAAATGACATGGAATGCTACTCTAGGAACACAAATAAAATGGAAGTCAATGTTAAGGTTTTCACAAACAGCAGTACACCACCAATAAAAAACTATAAGGAAGTCAAGTCACAGTTCCATTATGTGTATGCAGTTATTTGACATTATATACTGTCTATTTCTACAAACAAAATGACTTCCCTAAGAATAAGTGTGGTGCAGGTTTATAATCCTACCACTCAGAAGGTAAGGCAGGAAACTGCAAACTGGTGGCTAACTCCAGCTACACATTGTGGTCTAAGCTATTCTATATAGTGAGACTCTGTCTCAACCAAAATAAACAAAGAAAAAACAAAAACAAAACCCTCCATAAAAACAAATAAACCCATCCCAACCCTCCCATGTATTATATAGTTAATAATAAATATCTATTAACAATGCAATTAAAATATCAAAAGTACACAAGAGTAATAATTCTGTTTACTGATGCTGATAATACAGGGAAAAGATGTGGAATAATGCTCGTGTACACTGTAAGGATTTGTCCATCAAAATGGTTTAATAAAATGCTCATTGGCCAATAGCCAGGCAGGAAGTATAGGCAAGGTGACCAGATTAGGAGACTTCTAGGAAGAGGACGGGCAGAGTCAGGAGTCACCAGTCAGATGCAGAGGAAGTAAGATAGATGAGAATGTCGTACTGAGAAATGTTACCAAGCCACATGGCTAAACATAGATAAGAATAATGCGTTAAGTTTAAGAGCTAGTTAGTAATAGCCTGAGCTACTGGCTGAGCATTTGGAAATAATATTAAGCCTCTGAGTCAATTATTTAAGAAGTGGCTGCTGGGTATTTGGGGACAAGCATGTGAGAGAAAAACTTCCACATACAGGGAAATATGGGTACCCATACACTGTAAGTGGGAATATTAAAAGGAAATTTCACAGTCTATGAATCTATTTCTTTAAAAAATTCTAATGAATGTATTTATCACGTGTTTATATGTGTGTGTGGACATGGTGAAACGTGGAGATCAGAACATAACTCTGAGTCAGTTTCCTCCTTCTACCAGGTGGGTGGGTAGGTCCCTTGGAATAAATGTAGGCTAGAACTTGTGCTGTCAGGTACGACAGCACATGGCTCAACCTGCTGAGCTACCCTGCCAGCCCAGCAATCCTACTTGTTCTTTTATCCATACAAACTTTTTTTTAATTAGTGTATGTGTGTGCTTGTGTGTGGATATGTGCACATGAATGCTGTGCCTACAGAGGCCAGAAGAGGGTATCCGATTCCTGGGGCTAGAATTTAGGTTGTTATAATCTGAGTCCTATGTGAATGTTGGAAACTGAACTCAGGTCCTCCGAAAGAACAAGAGGAGCTCTTGATCTCTGAATCTTTTCTCCAGCTCTAAATTCCTTTTCATAAAAGTCATGTTACAAGGATTTATTTTCTTTATGTGTATGTAACTCTACGTTCCCATGGTTCTGTGATACATCCTAGGTAACATAACTTAAAAAAAAAAAAAATCTAAAATGCTTGCTAACCAGTAAGTAGTTAAGCATATTTGGTATGTCCTAACTAAAGAATTTTGTAACCAAGTAGTTTTTTTTAATAAATAAAAAATTAATTGTTGATGAGAGAAAATTTAGTTTTTTTTTAATAATTATACTCTTATATATGTAAGTAGTTAATGTCAAATAATGTAAATAAAGTATAATACTTTGGATTAGAATAGAAGAAAAATCTGAAGCATGAGCACAGTTTCTCATACATGTGTTTTCACTTTTCTTTTAAAACACACACACAAGTTCATACACTGTTTAGGTAAATTTCTGAATGGAACAACAAAATTGCTTTTAATTTTTACCAGATTTTTATAAAGGATAAGTTTCTGATTATTCATGAGAAGTCAGCTCCTAAGGAATGTGAAAGGAAGCAGACATGAAGCAGAAGCAAAGCTAAAATTAGCTAATGAATCTGCAATGCCTGCAATAGCTGCAGAACCAACAACTATGTAGGAAATCCCAAGGGACAGAGAATTAAGGGTCCAGATAATGGAAAGAAATTCTGAACCCGACTTAAAGGGAAACACCTCTCAGCTTCACAAAATAAAACAGGATTGTCTTTAGTCTCTCTCTCTATTTTTTCGAGATAGGGGGTTTCTCTGTGTAGCTTTGTGCCTTTCCTGGAACTTGCTTTGTAGACCAGGCTGGCCTTGAACTCAGAAATCAGCCTGCCTCTGCCTCCCGAGTGCTGGGATTAATAGTGTGTGCCCGGCCTGTCTTTTGTCTCTTAAATCTATTTTGGAACAATGAAAAATGATAAAGAAACTAGCACAAAGTACTTGGGATTATCTAACTAATTCACTGCTACCACCAAATATGAAAAGGAGTAGGTCCAACTAGTTATGTTACAAAGCAGAGCTCTGTTCACATTTGAGAAAAAGTAAACTAGTTCAAACAATTTTTTACTCCCAGAACTGTTAACGGCTTATTTCTAATTTAGCGAACAAATTCAGAAACCAATTCTGTGCTATTTTTTAAAGTCATATGCTTACCTCCAAAGTACATCATACACAGGATCAAGACACACACCAAATCCTTGCAGATCTTCTTGTTCAGAGTCATTAAAAGTTTTACAACTTCCATCCACTTTATTGATCAGAAGACATTTAAATGGTGGAGGTTCTGATATAGAAGCAGGTACCAAGCCTTATGCAAATACATTTAAATATATTTTACTTTGTATTACCTTTATATATTCCCTCAAGCCCACAAGGAAACTAATATTATCAACATTTTGACATGCAGAAGCTTTTATATACATAAATAGTTTAAGTAGAATCTTTTTTTAAATGGCAGAATTAAGACAATACCTCTGACTATCCAATCTACAATGAATGCACATAAGTATTATACTCTAAACCTCTACTGTGTCATTATTTGTTGTGTCATGGACACAAGTTTAAGTGTGATCATCCCATAAAAATTAATTTCAATAATTACTTAAAAAGAATCAATGTAGAAAATCACTCATAATAGTATAAGTCTGATCCCTTTACAACATAGCTCATATTTCTGCCATTGCCTAGTCTATGAATATGCTGGTTTTTAAATTTCCCAATTATCTCATTTTTCTATCACACAGAAATATAAAAAGGTACACATAATTCTCATTATAAAAACAAACTACTTACCTATTATGTGTTTGCTAGCAAAAATTTCTGATGTTGCAAGTACATGAGAATTTATAAGTGCTTCATCAATTCTTAGGAAAGTCTGGTCCCCACTTGCACCTATCCAAGTGGCCTTCCGTCCATATTTTGATCCAATGTTAGGCATGGGAGCTGGCTTTGCATTCCAATAGGGTACATCCAAAATGGGTCGTCCCAGCTGTCCTTTCTAAAAATTAAATAAACCATATTATTCATATTGCTGGATAAATAGTATACAGGTTCTTTAAAGTTAAGATAACTATCTATAAAAGTAGCTTTATGAAATCTTAGTTTTATATATTTTTAATTTTTCTTTATAAATAAATGTGGAATTTGGACCTAACATATTCAAAGGAATAGAGGATTTTATTATTCCTAGATAATCTTTTAATAATGCATAATGTATATGTTTGTACTAAGTTGAAATTTTTTCATATAAGCAATGTTCCCAAAATACTCTGTATTCACCTACATTTAAATGAAAGGTATCTTATATATACAATGCCTGAAAATACTGTTACAAATGATTCATTTAAAACAATCACTTTATGTAAAATAAGTGAAAAAATTTAATAAAAAAATAAAAACAATCACTTTGACATTTTAAAGTAACAGTATAAAAGAAAGTCACTCAAGCTCACACATTAAGAGGATATTTTATTATAAGACAAAAGCTTAAAAAAGGAAATGAGACTAAACTTAGAAAACTGCTTAATGAAGTTCTTATGTCAAGTTTTAGTCATTTCAATTATGTTTTTAGATATTAACAGTAGGAATATACAATAAGGTGTGTATTTAAAACAAGTTAACTCACTTAAAAGTATAGCTGCCTATAGGTAGTTGGTTAGCTAAAGAGATGTATTTCAAAAGTAGGGAGTTTCTCACTATTAAGTTAGTACCTGAAAAAAAAAAAAAAAAAAAACACTGACACTGGACTAGGTGATATTAATCCATCTGGTTCAGGAGTCATCTCTCTCATATAACTCTCCTTTCAGAAACCCCTGAAGAGAAGAAATGCTACCTCATGGCCCCAGAAATAGTGAATGACCTTACCAATGAGAATAAGCAACAAACCATGGAAAGAAAGCCAACACCGTAGGAATGAGGGAACACAGACTATTGCAAACACTCACTCAATTATCAGGTTCCTCTGAAAGTTTCTACTCCTTCAACATCACAGCACAGAAAACAACACACACACTGACTACAGAAGCAACTAAAAACCTCCATCCCTAGGAAAAGAACCTAGGGAAGGACAAGAAGAAGTTACACAGTAAAAGAAGTAACCAAACAGCTCATGTTTATCCTTGTTCAAATGTCTATTTTTTTGACAAAGAAAAAAAGAGCATTAAAAGGTGAGCAATGGAAAAAGCACACAATATGCAAGTATATTCTGCTCTGTGAAGAAAAGGAAGTCATGCACACTATTAAAATAAGCATGAATTCTCTTACCACTACCCAATAAATGTGAAGAAAACAGAAATTTAGATGCCTAAAGAACTCCATAGGGACTCAATATGGTGAAAAATCAGCCACTTTAAGTCAAGTCTGCAGCTAGAAATTCTTGGTCTAAAAAGCCATAACTGATTGCACATTTCCCCCTCAGAAGCCATAAAACCAGCATACATAGCAATCAAATGAATATATAACTTAAACCTTTCACCATGTTAGAATTCTGTAGAAACCATGACCTGTAACCAGAGAAAGAAAGCAAATACCCAGAGTTCTCTCCCATCTGTCTAGTAAGCCTAAGGTTATAGAAGGCACAAAAGAGGAGGCAAAAAGAGAAATGAATAGAGAGGACTTAGAAAAATGACGATTTCCTCCAACAGACAAAACCAGACCCTTAATAGCAAACTGGTAAATAGTCAGGACTTGACAGTTCATAGTACCTGCCACAGGTAGGGGCTTGAACGTGAGCAGACCCTTTCTCAGCTATCAGATCAGTGCCAATTAAAAGGTACAACAGCACATTCTGTTGCCAAAGCTCTGGAGAAAGAACCACTCTCAGACACAGCTTATGAAAAATAGCCTATGAGCACCCACAAACCTACCAAGGCATTAACTTTTGACCCAGAATTCTCATTTCTTAGAATTAATCTAAAAGACACACGTCTAATATATTATTATGTAATTAAGATGTAAAGTACTCAAATGTACAGGCATAAGAAACTGAAAAACTATAGTACAAACACACTGTAGAGTAAGAGTACAATGTATGACAGATGTCTTTGAGGAATTCGACACTGTGTCAGCAGACATGGCACAGACGGAGACATGCAAACTCCTAGGTCACAAGCAGCTCCAAATCCACAGAGGTCAAGCAAATATGATAAACTTGAGCTTTACTCCACACCACTCACTTGTCTGTACATATTCCCAAGTGCTTGCTTAGCTTCTCATTTCATTGCCCATTTTAAAAATTTGGAGGGAGAAAAGGGAAGGGAGATGTGGTGTGATTATAATCTCAAAAAATTATTTTCATAAAGAAAAGTAGATGGTACAGATGCCAAAGAGTAAAACAAAAAGTTTTATATTTGATTATCAAAGGTGACTACATAAAAGACAGATGAGGAAGGGTAATGTGTGCTTCTCCCATTTGGCTTCTGTAAGAAAATAAAACAAAACTGTGGCCAGGTGCAGTAGAGCAGGCCTGTAACCATACGATTCAGGAGGTTGAGGCATAAGGATTGAGATTCCAAGGACTTATCTCAATAACACCAAAAAAGGATATATATGAAAATATAACTATGTAAGCATGTATGTGACAAAATATGTTCATAATAATAGAAAGTTACATATTTTTATGTCTTATTGCCTACAAGTACCATTAAAGCAACAAGAAACCATGGCCAGAATACAAAATAAATGTCCTGAGAAAATTAAAATATCTGCCAAAGATATGTTTTTTAAATTACTACAGAGGCTATAAAAAAGGACAGACAGGTAAGACCTGTATGAACTGATAGAGAGTGAGATAGTTAATATTATCAACTTGACAGAATCTAGAATCAGTTAGAAGACAAACCTCTGGGAATATCTGTGAACAAAGTTTCTGTACTGGACAACTGAGATGTGAGGACCCATCCTATCTGCAGTAGTACCATTCCATGAGCTGAGATCACACACTGAGTAAAAAGTACAAATCAAAGCTGGGCACAGTGGCATGTGTGTGTGCCTACTCTTGGCACTCAGGAGGCAGAGGTGGAGGCAGAGGCAGACTGATCTCTGTGAGCTGGTAGCCAGCTTGGTCTACATAGAGAGCTCTAGGCTAGTAAGGGCATTACTGTAACATCCTATCTCAAAAAAAGAAGAAAAAAAAGGAGGAAAAAGATGAGGAAGATGAACGAAAGCAAAAAGCAAGGTGAATGCCAACACTAGATGACCACTTGCCACCTCTACCAGACAAAACCAGACCCTTAATAGCAAAGTGGTGAATGTGTCAGGACTTGACAGTTCACAGCACCAAACCTCTGATGACCCTGCCCTGCTGCAATAGGCTGTAAACCTTTTACATTTCAATTATTTCTCAAAAAACATGGACAGCTCCTGAGGAACACTATTTGAGGTTGTCCTCTACCCTTCACGTGTCCTAGCATGCACACCTCACATGTACATGCACCCACACGCATGCAAGCAAACATACTCCATATACACTTACAAAGACATAAATTGTTGAGTTCAGAACGGTCACCCACATCACTCAGTACAAACTTATTAATAGTCATAGGAAGGTTTTCCTTGATATCTACTACATCAAACTATGTAAAACTCTCACAGCATTTTCAATTTTTTCAAGTTTTAGCAGAGGCAAAGAGGGAAACAGACAAACAAAAAGAGAGAGGACTAAGAAAAGTAAGCCATAAGAAAGTATAATTTCAAACAAACTAATTTAAAATCTCAGCTTTCAAAAAATTCTAATATAGAAGTAGTTACTCATATTAAGGAAAATTATTTTGTTGCCAATTAGATGAGAAATATCTTTTCAAATAGCAGAATCAGTTCCACTGATTGTTTAAAAGCTTTTGATTTGCAATAAACATGTCCAATTCTAACACAGTTGCTAAAAGCAATAAATTCTAATGCTGAACTAGAGATGAAAATTATTTTAAAGTCTGTCACTCAGGTCCTGTGCATGTTGGGTAGGCAATAAAAATGCATATGCAATTATCTTAACACAAGAATTTTACTGGAACCAGAAAAAATAGCTAATGTCGCAAATTCCAAGGCAACTGTACAATACAATATTATGAATGTTAGAAAACTCCTTACAGAGAAACTTCCAAATGTGAAGACCTGTCCATCCAGTAAAAGGACTGCCGTGTGGTTGCTGCCGGCAGTGACTTGGGTGCTAGGGCCTGGCAAGGCTTGAACAAGAGTGGGGCATCCCCTAGGTTAAAACAAAAAAAAGTCAATTTCTTACAAGATCCAACTGAAATAGAAAACAGTGAGTGAACAGTAAATAAGGAACTGAAATAGTCAAGGCACTACTAGGACCAGTCTCCAGTTATCTGTTTAGGTGTTATACACCAGCCTCCACGTCAGACACTAGGGAAACAGACAATGACTGCAAGGAGTTCAACAAAAAGATTCTTGAAATTTGCTACCCTAACCATGAACACATAATTTCCACTTTTCAGAAACACTGGTGCTGACTTTTAACAGGAGAAATCTGCTATGCCTGTGCACTGCCTTAAGGACCTAAGCATGTGGTTCTGCAACAGGAATTCAATAGAGGAATAGAGGAGATAATTAATTTAATAATCTTCTCTTCTAATTTTTAGCAAGATGATATAATCTTGATGTTAATGCAGTAAACAGTGAGAACATGCACACTGAGAAGTCAGTATGTAGCTACAAGCTCAGGATCTAGAGCTAGACAGCCCAGGATTGTCCTCCCCCACTCATGGCAAGAGACCAGGACATGGACCAAGTCATTCATTGTTTCTGTTCTTTCTTCTACAATACAGAGAATAATAAGAAACCGTTTTTTCTTCTATAATACAGAATAGTAACAAACTGTGTCTATCCCATGTGACTCTAGGAAATAATCAAGAACTGTCTGGATCTATGCCTTGCACATAGTAAACAATTATAAATGATGTGTTAGGAAAATGATATCCTAGTATCCTCATCTACTTTTATAAACTATGTTATTGATCATTTTTAGTAACTGTCATCTGTAATTGGACAAATAATCATTACAGAAGAAAAACACATACAGTAAGAAAACTTTATGTTTGAGAGCTGAATTTTCTTTAATTATGTAAAATTTATCCACTTAAAGAATACAACTAAAAATGACTTGGAAAAGAGCAAGGCTGCCAACTAGAAACACAGAAGTTAGAGTAACTTATGATAAAAACATGAACTAGGAATAATGAAGTATGAAAAGATGGACATATCTGACAGCTATCCAAGAAACATATTTTTAATTTTTCAGATGTCCAGCCATTACCTTTAACAGAAGAAATCTGGTAACCTTGTAAACTCAATGGCATGTGATGTTTTAATGGGAATTCAATCAAGCAATTAGATGTAAAACCTGATTTTATAATCGTCAACCTCAGGAAATGATCAAGTATGGGGAAAGGGAAACAATAGAGTAGATGGTGGAAACATTCACTTCTATTTAGAAAAAGAATGATCTGTGCATTATTACAGAGCAGAATGAAGAGGTTTTGCTATTTGGTGTATGAAGAGGGACAGAAGAAAGAATTCTTGGGAAAGAAGAGCGAGAAGAATTACTGAGAGAGAATTCAAGAGGGACCAATAATGTGCATGCCAATCTAGGAAGGCAGGAAGCCCCCAAAGCAGGCAGGAGCATGCAAAGCACTGCAGCAGACATGCGGCTGCAGAAGAGGTACAGCCCCGTCAAGCTACCAGTAGTAAAAGAAAAAAAACCAATAACTAACAGCTAAAAACAAAAAGGCGGTTGAAGACCAGGCTGATTCCATTTAGGATGAAAGATCTGAGGAAGTGTGAAAGCATTAATATAGAGAAACAGACTTAAGAGGTCAGAGGAGATAGAAAACACAGCTGCACCAATTCTAAAGAACTGCCTAGCAATGATGAAAAGACACCTCTCTCTCACTGTAGCATAAGGAAATGAGCGGGGTATGATAAGAGTTGATAGCAGGGTCACACAGCTGGTGGGCAGAAGCATTTCCTGTTTTACCATTGTATTTTTGTTGTGATGTTGATGCAGACCTTGTGCTGAGAGAAGGAACTAGTGAAAAGAATAATTCAAAGTTAGATAATTTGCTCCATTGGTGGTGATGGGAACAGATAAATGTCTAGATTAGGATTGAAAGGATTGATTTTTGAGATAGAACAGTAAGATTTCTAGGAAGATCATGACTGAGATTCAGGACATCTGAAAAAAAAAAACTTTAGCTTATAAACAAACTTTTGGGTTTACCTGTATTACATTAAAGAAATTTTCTATTTTTTTTTCTGACAAGAACATCTATCATCATGTTTTCAAAATATCTTAAACAGTTTTGAAAAATAAAGCAAATAACAACAAAGCCATGCAAAAGCAGAATTATGTCCACTGTAGAGACACAAGCCAAATCTGAAATGATGTCCATTTGCATGGATATGGTGACTTAATTCTTTATAGGTCCTTAAACACAGCTGTGAAAAATATAGGCAGATTGATATATTTATGCAACATACTGGTAAGAGAAGATTTCTAAATTGTGTAAGAAATAAAATGAAAAGGAAAAAAGTCTAAGAGTAGAGGGCTATAGAAAACAAAGCATTGATAAACTCAAAGTTGTGTGTGTGTGTACACACACAAGTAGTGAAATATATACATCTAAAATTGAATTTTTAGAGAAACATTTCATATATATATATATATAGAAAAATACAGAGAGGAATATATATATATATATATATATATATATATATTCCCATTTCTTTATGAGTATAAAGATAAAAATACTATATTACACTATACTAAAGCCACTTATTATCATAATAAAACTGAGCATTAAAAAATGCTGTGAGTTACACTAAATTTATAATGAATAAAAAACAATTATGACATGTAGGCAGGCAATAAAATGAGAGTACAGAAAAGTCATGCCTCAAAAATAAATAAATAAGCAAACAAAGGATAAATCAATAATGTAGGTGTTTTGTTTGTTGCTTGTTTGTTTTTCAACTAGAGAATGCAGTAATATGGATGGTAAAAACAGTGCAAGGGTGAGTGATTCTCAATTCTGAGGACAGTGAGTTTGGGCAAATGAACTTTTGCCACCTCAGGTATGTATTGTGAATTAATGTCCTCATGGACATATCAATTCAAATCAAAAAAAGAACTAAAGGGAGAGTTCCTAGAATGGCTTATTATAGAGCACTTATATACAAAATGTCATCATTGAGTAATAAAGTAAGTGTATTGTCAGATCTGAAGAACTTTCAAGATGTCTCCACAGGTTAATTGCAGGTCTTTGAAAAATTCTTTGAACTTTTTCCATGATATGGACTCATGAGTTTATTTATTAAATTATTTGAAAAGCAGGGAAAGAACAAAAAATAAAAATTCCATCTGTATATGTGGATGTGTGAACTCCATGTACTTTACATATATTACATAGATTCTGCAACGTTAGACAGGACCTGAAAACTAAGGCTCAGAGAAATTACAATCACATCATTTGTAGGAGTTATGAGACAAGGATGAGAACCTTGTCTATATACTTTCAGACACTATGATCAAATAGTGTATTTGGGTACAAGGATAAGAAGATAAAGATAAAATTCAGAAACATTATCTTATTTTCAATACACTAGAATTACATAGCTCCCAAGATCTGGCTTTAAGTTTACAGAGAATGGTAACTTAATTTGGAATTCAGAAACTTAAAAGTACCATGAACAAAACAAAACAAATTTTTTAATAGACCAATTTCAGGAATGAATGCATAAAAGCCTTTAAGTATCTGGACATTCATTTTCAAAAAGCATCAAGAATGGGATTAGTCCGGGCGGTGGTGGCTCACGCCTTTAATCCCAGCACTCGGGAGGCAGAGGCAGGCGGATCTCTGTGAGTTCGAGGCCAGCCTGGGCTACCAAGTGAGTTCCAGGAAAAGGCGCAAAGCTACACAGAGAAACTCTGTCTCGAAAAAAACAAAAAAACAAAACAAAACAAAAAAGAATGGGATTAGTATAGTGGAAAATAATTGAGGCAACTCTAGCATGGGCTACTGTTTAAAACAGATAAATTATTAAAAGGTATCAATACTAATGTTTAGCATTTACTGAACACTTGTTACCAGATAGGTTCCATGAAAAGTATATGACCTATATCGTCTCTGAATTTTCACATGTATATCTGAGGGAAGAACACTTAATGCTACTTATAAAGGAAAAACCTGAAGCATAAGACTAAGAAACTTGACTAAGATCATACAGCTACCAAATGCTAAAAAGGTCAAAGCCCAACTTGGAAACTGGCAAAATGACACACTAAAGGAAATATCAATAATATCTCCCCTATATCTTATCATTATATAACTATGATAGTTTCCTTAGTCAACATATTTTAATATGTGCTACTAATAATGTGCACTTGGTTACTAGAAACATTTAAAAATACATCCAGCCATATACCTTCACTAAACCAAACATCTACACATGCTTTGCTTTTGTGGTAATCAATATGTGTGCTGTAGAGGCTTTGTTTCTTGAGGGACTATTCCTCCAAATAAGTGATGAACTCTTTTCCAAATTAATTACCATCTTTTGTAAGTCACACATAGCTAGCTCCAGGTCAAAAGAAGACGGACTAAGATAGAAGTGGTCTGGATGAATTCGTAATCCACTGGGATATCATGGAGGCAGACTATGCTGTGTCACCCAGTTTAGCTCTGCCTAAGCCACATGTGTAAGTGTTAAAGCTGAGAGGAAAGGTATCCTGGCAGTTGGGATTCAAGAAATACCACAGTCACACTGCTCAACAAACCTCACACAAGAGATTTATTGGGAAAAACAGAGGAGGCTGCCTCTGCCCAGGAGAGAAGCAGCAGAGAACTGAGTGGGAGGCAGGCTTAAATAGGGTTTCTTGGGGGCAGAGTTTTCCAGAGTGGAGATTTCCAGGGTGGGGATTGGTGGAATTTCAAGTTGTGAGCTTGGAAAGAGCTCAAGGACTGGTGGGATTTCAAGCCCCTGATTTCAGCTCAGAGTTTTCACCCTACAACATGTCCTGGGTCTTTCAGTTATACATTAAAATGAAAGCATGAGTAAAACTTTTCATGTTGGGAAGGAACAATTTTGAGAAATGAAAACACATCTTATGAAGCTGGAGATGGCTCATCAGCTGAGAGCACTGACTGCTCTTGCAGAGGACCTGGATTCTGTCCCCAGCACTCACATGGTGGCTCACAACCAGATATAACTCCAGTTCTGTGGGATCTGACTCCCTTTCTTTTCTTCTGGAAGTACCAGACATGCATGTGATACACAGATGCACATGGCAGACTAAACACCCATACATATAAATTAAATTAATAAATAAAACTTTAAAATATTAAAAATAATACATCTCACTAGAGTTTAAAAAACAATTTCATTTTGATATCAAATTTCGTTGTATTTCCTGAAGATGATAAATTTGAGCTCTCTAAATTACTAGGCATATTACTCTGATTTTGCTATCTCAGGAACTCAATACAAATTAATAGATGGTGCTGACTGGAATAATCAGAAAAACAGATGGGATTTTTAGGTAGCCTTTTTTTTTAGAAGCTGATATGAACAATCTTTCAACATAGTTTACATCTCACCAAAGTATGGCAGGGATCTTTTTTTTATACTGCTCGCTTTTCACATTGCACAAAAATTAAAATAACCAGAGGGCTGGAATCTGAGTATAGTCGTGATTATCACTATTTCTTTTTCTTTTTTCTTTGTGTAGCCCTGGCTGTCCTGGAATTCACTCTCTCTGTAGACTAGGCTGGCCTTGAACTCATAGAAATCTGCCTGCCTGTGTCTCCCAAGTCCAGGAATTAAAGGCGTGCGCCACCACCTCCCCATTCACTATTTCTTTATATAACATGTTGTTTAACAAGTATACATTTGCAGAACGACATTCAAGCATCAAGTCTGTCTTTTCAAAGGTGCCCCTTGCACCGCACACAACTGAGGTTTGTCATGTCTAACTGCAAAGCCCTTACTTTCATAAGACTTCAATGAGATTACCAGTAAAATATCAACAACCATTGTAACTGTGATCATAAGTCTTTCGATGCCATAAGTCTTCAGTGAGAAACAGAACAAAGTGTTGACTTATTCTCAATACACCTTACAGAACCATTGGCCCCCATTTCATGTATGGCACAGCAGTGTGGTGAGTTAACACAATGAAAACTGTGGGGGTTATTTAATGTCTAGAAAAAAAAGATAATTTCTTTCTTTCAAGGGATATAAATAAGAAATCACAGATGTCCCTTTGATTCTGGCAATGACTTAACTTCACATACTGACTATAAGAGGGAGAAATGAGCCAGAATGGAAATTAGATTCTTTTTTTTTTTTTTTTTTTTGGTTTTTCGAGACAGGGTTTCTCTGTGTAGCTTTGTGCAGAAATTAGATTCTTACACAAACTCAACAACTGAGTTAAGTCTGACCAAATGTAATAAATAAGTCTGCTCTCTTGTGGACAAACAACTTGGATTTTCTTCAAGATAACCTACTGCACGGGTATAGAGCTGATTTACAGCCTCAAATGTTATCTCTGGATAACTTGATGTTCACTACCTTTCCTACTGCCAATACGGAACTTGTGAAAAGAGTAACTGTAAAGAATATGAAGTTTGTAGTAGTCTTAAGTCATTCTTATACATAAAAGGTACAAAATGCCTATCAACTATTCTTATTAAACTACAAAATAAACTACCTCACATAATCATTCAACCACAATCAAGAACCACCAATAATTCTTGGCTGTGTTGCAAAAGCAGTAGTGCATTATTTTGGTGTGTATACACACACACACACACACACACACACACACACACACACTCGTGAGCATGCACACAAACAAAAAGGTGGAAAAGGGTTAAGAAGGCACATGGGAAAAAAGAATACACTATATAAAAATAAAGTTAACCAGTACCTCGAATTGACATCCCCATGTCCCAGCTGGCCATGCTGCCCATATCCAAATGTATAGACGTCACCATTTTCCATCAAAACCACTGAAACCAACAATTTTATAGTTTTATTATAAGCATGTTATATTTTTAATATAGAAACATTGAAAGTAGTATAATTTTCACTGTTAAATCTGTAGTGATTAAAATAGATAATAACAAGGATTCAATGGATGAGTGATGCAAGGGCAGTGTTGAGCAAAGGTTTCAAAGACATGACAAGTTTTGCAAAAGCCATAGGAAACCTACGAAAGCAGAAGCTTCCTAAAAATACACATATACAAAGAGTTTAAATCAAGTTACCCTACAGTGCAGAGACAACATCACAAATAGACAACACATGCAGGAATAATAATAATAATAATAATAATAATAATAATAATAATAATAATAATAATTATAGACCAAACAATCCAGTCCCAGGAAAGGGTTATCTCTTTTTGAGTTGTTGTCCATTGTGGTAAAATAGATCCTCTTATAAACATTGAAAATTCTCTTAGTTCATCTCTAAAAATTGATGGAAAAATCCCACTGTGATTTGTACATATTATATACTTGAACCATAAAAAATGGAAAAATCAAGAAAGAATTATTCTTGAAGCTACATCCCAACTGGTTAGCTTTCATATGCATGCTACCAAAGAAAAGGTAATTATCATTGTTACCCAGTTTAGAACCATGTGAGCTACAATAATGACTATCTTGACAAGAGAATCCTACTGGTATAATAATGACATGAATATTTTTGAAGTAACCAACCACTTTGATTGTATTTAAGACCCACTCCATGAAATAGAAACCACGCCTGACACCCCTAACAGGGCTAACCTGTGGCTAGACAGATCACAGACCACAGGAGAGATCATACAATTATTCTTGTGCTAAATGGACATTATTTGTTTAATAAAAATAAATTCTAATGATTTATGGTTAGACTCATATAGTAGGGTATCTCTCAACTCCCATCAGAGAAGCTTCTTTTTGCAGTAGATGGCAGTTAGCAAAACGACCCACAACTGGCCAACCTGCAGAGAATAAAAGACTTCAGAGTATTCAGCCCTAAATGGGACATCCATATAGTACCCCTCCCCACAAGGTTCAGGAACCTTCATGGAACAAGGGGTAAAAAGATTGTAAAAACAAACAAAAACAAAAAAGTCAGAGATGATGGATGACTACAAGAAAATAGTATTTTTCTAGATACAAAAGGGCAGAGCAGCTGTATATATGGATTGTGATTGTGACAGTACAACCAAGATCCATACAAGGCAAAGACAGACAAAATCTCAACATGGAGTGGGGAAGGGGGCAAGAAGTCTCATCACAAGCAGATGAGCTATTAGCATTTGATAGCTAATGGGATAGGGAGAGGCATTTTGTTTAAGGATGTAAATCCTGGTAGGTCACAACTACATTTCAGGGCAGGTTCTGTACCCAAGTGTTTTTGGGCAATACAAATTGGACTTAATGGGTTAAAAGAGAGAGAGAGAGAGGAAAAAAAAGACTGGATGAGTAGGAAGGTAAGGATAGATCTGGGAAGAGTTGGGGACTGGGGAAAGTGAATATGATCAAAATACATTTTGTAAAATTCTCAAAAAATAAAAATTTTAATTTAAAAATAGGTAAGAAAAGTGTGGCAGTGCACACCTTGAATCCCAGTCCTTGGGAGGCCAAAGCAAATGGATCCCTGTGAGCCTGAGTCCAGTCTCATCTATATAGTACATTCTAGACCAGCTAAGAGTACACAGTAAGATCTTGTACCAAAAAAATAATCAATATAAAATTTTGGTAAGAGTGGCTTGAATATTTCTACATTTAATAAAAAATTAATAAAATTTTTGTCCTGCAGAACATTTTATAGATCATAAAATGCATGCTTTTCTCATAATACACACTTTAAAACTCTTACAAATCCCTTTAAATAACATTACATTTAGTGATGCATGTTGGTTTATCTTAATAATGGGTTAGAATATATATGATTCTGTTCTCTAATATCTAGACCATTTAGAGGCAAGAAAGTAGGGCGGGACTCTACATAATTATATATAGCAACAAAAAATAGAATCTAAGGTTTGCCAACGTCTTATCAAGTAAGAGAACACTGACTTTATTTTTAATTCTTATAAAGGTTTAATAGTATAACCTAAGCTATTTAAATGGAATGCCAATAATTTACTAAGAATCCTATTTTATTCATTTTATTATTTCAATGATATATATTTCTAATTCAACATTAACAAAACATGAGGTAATATTATGAGAGCCAAGAGATTTTAGAATTGAAAGGCACTTCAGGAATTATTTCATCTCCAGTAATATCTTGAACTGAATTAGAAAATTCATCAGCAGACAAACTCGAAGTTAGTTCTCTTGGACAAGTACAGTACTCTTCCATCATGCTATAGTTTTTTTAAGAGATTCCGCAATATAAAACCTCATCAACTTTAGAGATACTGTGCCTTGACATGCAGGCAACAGGTACTGTTTATCAATAAAAGCAAGTTATACACAATTGTAAAAATGAAGTTATACCCCAAAGTTCCAGCTGCTACCTGAATGGTGAAATCCACAGCTGACTTGTACTGCTCGGAGCTCACAGTCAAATCTCACAGAGCCTGGAGGATAGGTTGTGATTTTGCTTGCATCCTTTTCCCCTCTCTCTCCACTTCCATCTGAAAATGTTATAATTCATGTTACATCATTATTCATATTCATAATAAATTTTTAAATCAATTTACTATGGAAGAAAAAGAGAAAAATGTTAAAAGGAATAAGAAGAAGACTCTGTTGTTGTTAGAAGTGACAGATCAAGAAGCTACCTGCAAAGAAGCTAGTCTGAACAGAAGTATATATATGAGTGTGTGTGTATATATGTATATATATGTATGTATATATATATATATGTATATATATACACTTCTGTTATAAATACTACTAAACCAAAAAAATAGGATCTGGTTATGGATAAAACCTAGTAAGCTAATTAGCTGTGTGATGAAAATGCACAATTAAGTAATAGAAATAAAATTTTAATGTGAAATTTAAATTTGATATTGGAAAATTTAGTTTGCATAAAAAAACTACATGCAAAGTCATTTAACAATAATTTTACTTAGTGATACTGTTAGTACTTGCTATTTATAAAAATACGAGTAGACTCACAATTGACAGATTTCTTAACCAGCTCTCAGAAAGGTTTTGCCTTTCTGCCCACCAAGGTGGCAGACCTCTACACTAAACTCTAAACACAAATGTATAAAGATCAAAGGTCGTTATTCAAGACACGGTGGTTTGACGGCCTATCCCCATTCATTCCCCTCTCTTACATCCCTCTCAGTACTCTAGTTTGTGGCCTTCTTCCTGGCCCCACTTGCATAGCTTACCAAACCCTCTTTCTGCCTTTGTCCCTTTTTTCTATCTTTATTCTTTTTATAATTTTCACCTCTCAAATTGCTTTAGGCTTCTTTCAAACACTGCTTTCTATATTTAATTCAGAAATGTATGATATCCTAACCATAGCATCCACACTCCAGAATATTAAATTCTAAATTTGGTAATGTGTGATAAGACAGACAGCTTACTTTCTGAAACAAATATGACCTTTATATTATCAATATTCAAATTCCTTTCACACAGTATGAATGAATATCTGTAAGGAATTTCAATCAGGTCAACTGGGCTAAACCACTCCATTGTAGCATAGAAACACTAAACAAGTGTATATAACATGCAGACACATATGTAAATCTAAAGGCACACATTTTAAATTCTGCATTTTACTACCCATTTAAAAATACTAAATACAAGAACATTAAATCATTTAATTTTCATTTCATTCACTCTGATTTACTTTCATTAATATTTAGTTAACACAACTTGATCTAAAGTATGACCTTCTTTTCTGTAAGAAATGGCCTTCATCTTAAAAACTCTGAACACTTTCCAACGCTAGGGCAGTAAAACCTCACTAATTCAGAACAGCATAAAATGGGTAGTCCCATGTGACTTACTGAAGAAGTATTAATTACAGAATATTTAAAGAAAAGTTTTGTGTTGTTATCTTCAAGCAATATAGATTATAGATTAAATGCTACAATGAAGAAAATATGTTCTCCTACATTAGATTTCAAAATAGGCCAACATTACATTAAAATGTACCATAAACACAAAAATCCTTTAACATACAAGAATTAACTGCTGGACCCAGAGGTTGAAGGCACGTTGAAGGAATCCTTCATTTCTTGAGCCCTTGGTTTGAAAAGCTAGTGATTTTAGACAGGTTTCCCCTTAAAAGTATGACCCTGAAAATTCAGAGGAAGAAATTACTTTGAATTTTTATTCAAAAATATCACAAATACTATACCTGAATTAGTGAGAGGTTTTACTCTAACAGCATAAAAAATAATACCTCTTTTGCTAAGTTTTCTAATGTGGGTTTGTCTATCAAACCAAAGAAAAAATAAATTAAAAAGTTCTAACATGGGCCGGGCGGTGGTGGCGCACGCCTTTAATCCCAGCACTCGGGAGGCAGAGCCAGGCGGATCTCTGTGAGTTCGAGGCCAGCCTGGGCTACCAAGTGAGCTCCAGGAAAGGCGCAAAGCTACACAGAGAAACCCTGTCTCGAAAAACCAAAAAAAAAAAAAAAAAAAAAAAAAAAAAAAAAGTTCTAACAGTTTTAGACCAGATAAAATGTACTCCTCATTTAAAGCATTCTCTCTCATCTAAGAGGGTGGAATACATCCATGTCCTCAAAAAAAAAGTGTGTTTCCCAATGTTTATTTAATCAAACATTAGATGGGAAGAAGCTCTATAATTTTCTCATAACTGGTAAAAATATACAATTATTAAAAGCAAGCGTGATTTAAAAACATAGTGGTTATATTCACATGATTTTATCAGACTTATGAAACATTTTAAATGTTATTCCACTTTATATGAATTTATTTGTCCATTTAGAAACTTTTACCTTGACTGTAACATTTTTCTCCTCCCATGAATTGGAAGCTAGCATAAATACAAATCCCACAAAAGACATATAGCATCAGAGAAGAGAAAATTTTAAAGGCCCTATAATTTAATAAAAAAATTAATATGAATAAGAGAATTAAAGATTTTATTGAGGTATCAAAATTCTACTTAGAAACATTTTGTCAAAAGTTCACATAAACATCCTATATATAAAACCATATATTAATACTATAGATTGCAAAAGTATTATCAAAAAATAAATGAGTCTTAGTCAGTGGCAGACTTTTTAAACACACATACACACACACACACACACACACACACACACACACACACACACCCGAGTCTTGATATAAAAATATGATATAATTGTAATAATTTATATTTTTTTAAATTTGGAAAAGAAGTGCATATAAACAGCCAAAATGTTGTCCAAACTAAGAATCAGCATGTGAAATTTAGTAAGGTCAAATATGTTCAAGTTCATTACTCAGAAAAGGATTAGTGAGCAGCTAAAGAATTTCATTTTGTGTTACAAAAAAATGTAAGCCTGAATAGCCTTATAACTGTCCTCTTAGCATGAGTGTAACTGCCTTTTTCTAATCAATATTTACATGTATCTATCATATGATATTAAAATTATGAAATCTTGGTAGATATGTATTTAAAATATTGTATTTGTTGTCTGTGAACAACATTTGAAGGAATATATACCATCTAAAGGACTATAAATTTTTACTTAAAGCCATGCATTTCTGAGCTAACGTTAGTCATACAACCCAAAAGTGATCACAGAACAAAGTTAGTGCTTTGATCAAAATCATTAAATAAAACACAAAGAGCAGTAGCACCTGCAATATCCTAAGTGCTTGATATGTGTTAAACATTTTAAAGCCCTCAATGCCACAGTGGATAAGTGGTTGCATTAGAATCCTAGCTAGTGGTGTAACAACTAGACATTGGACTTCTGCATTAACTTTCCCACTTATAAAACAGTAACAATGGTGCACACCTCGCAATTGAGGATTAAGCAAAGTAATTTATAGAAAGTATTCAATCAATATTTACCATTGTTTATTATTATTTGCTTTAATCAACATAGCAGTCCAATGACATAGGTATTCTTTTACCATTTACTAAACCTCAAGAGGTTACACAATCAGTCCAACATCACAAATGAAAGAACTAATTTAGAATTTGAATATAAATAAGGCTCATGTGGGTTTTTTTCCATCATTGAATCACTGACATCTTAAATCTTTGGTAAAAATAAACTACCTACATACTTAACTGCAAATTTTGTACATTCAAGAGACTTCTAAAACGGAAGCAAGGAGTACAGCCAGAAGAGTTAAAGCCAGCATTCATGGTGGCTGTTCATGTGCAAAGATGATACACACATATCACATTTCTTAATATCTTTATAGCAATATGGGTTGCTATTATGTGTGCTTTTAAAATAAACACATTATAGCTAAAGAGATTAACAAATTTATGAACAGCAGTGTAGTCTGAGTAAACAACAGATTTAGGATGAAACCTGAACCATAATCAAAGGTCATAATGTTTCCAATATATTCTACAGCAATCCCAAACAGAAAGAGGAGAAAATATTCCCAAGTGCTTAGCAGCATACCTTCAAAATGTCACACCAGTCATTCTAAAACAGATTCCAAGACTATTTCTAGAATACTTCAGATGTTCCTAACTAGGTATAACATATCATAAAACTTCCCTGACTTTGAGAAGTAGCTGGAGATAATGTTAATACAGGAATCATTTTCGAAATCTAGTTTAGATCACATTTTCAAACCACCTACATATGTTATACAGAATTCTACTTGGTAGTTCAGTCTTACACAATCGAGTTTTGTAATCAAAGCCTGCCATGCTGTATCTCTGAACTCCATGCAGTTGGCCAGAAGCTCTCAGCTTTCCATCTTAGGAAACACTGCTGCTAATAAATCTAATTTTTAGCCCTTAAAAAAGCCACAGGGCAGAAACCCAACTGTTACCATCCTACACCTGTACTAGCAATATAATTCATAATTATACTTAGGTGAGAAGATTACAACT
Organism: Peromyscus maniculatus bairdii; assembly: GCF_049852395.1. Lineage (NCBI taxonomy): Eukaryota > Metazoa > Chordata > Mammalia > Rodentia > Cricetidae > Peromyscus > Peromyscus maniculatus. The sequence goes on from NC_134860.1 coordinate 100,879,063, forward strand.
AGCACAGTGAACTTGTAAGTGGATAAACTAAAGGCCAAAGTAGTCAAAAGAAAAAGTATATAAAGGGAAAATATTAAAATACAGTGAAATGTAAGAGCAGTCAATAGAGAGAGGAATAAAAGATGGGACAATGAATAAACAGACAGCCAATTAACAAAGTGAGTGAACAAAAATTAGTGAGTGGTAAATTAATATTTATAGAAATAAAACACCATCTTATAAGATAACACAACATTCATCTGGGAACAAAGAGATGAAACTGACTCACTCTCCAAAACCAGGAAGAATATGTAAATGAAAAAACCTGGTTCTACACTGTAATACCACATCCTTCTCAAAGTGATTGTTACAGCATTACAAAACATATTCCAATGGCACACAGAGTGATTTAAGACTAGCTTTTGATTAAGAGTTTCTATAGCTACTAAGTAAGTCTATAGCATTAGTAGACATACTATTTAAATCTGTAACACAGTTTTCATTTAATACTATACTCAAAACAATTTTTAAAAGGTGTGGTTTATCTATAAGATACTAAGATTTTTATCTGTATCATGAAATAAGAATGTACTGTTCTACTTTAGGTACAATGTTAGAAGAATCCAAGTCATACATCTGTGGAAAAAAAGAGATTAAGAAAATCTGTACTAAAAGTGGAGTATGTATGATACCACAGATTTTGGCGAATAACAAATATAATTTATGTAATTTGTGCTAAAAACTGTTCTACAGATTACATATACATGAATTGTTTGATTATCAGATAAATAAAGCAAACACAAATCCTATTATATTATATTTAAAACACTTATATATTCTACAATACATATACTATGTTGGAACTCCTTGTTTGGCTGCTTTGTTTTGTTTTTGCTTTGAGTGGCAAACTGACAATGTAAGAAGGGCAAGTAATAAAGCTGGCACTACCAGCAATGTAGGAAAGTAATTTTTCAAAGATGGGTTAAAGTCTCTTGGGACAAAACAAAAAAGGAGGATATATAGTTATTATATTACAGAATGTACTTTTAAAACTTCCAACTGTTTTCAGCCCAACATTAGGTATTTTAGAAAACATCAGATATTAAGTTTGACTAGGCAATGAAGAGTGTCTGTTTCCGGTGCTAGAATTCAAGATATAATTTATATATAAATTATTATATATTTATATTAATTTATATATTAAAGTTTTTCTTCACTAAATTATTTCCTGAAATTAGCCAAACTACAATTGGTTGTTGAAAACAAGTATAAGCACAGCTTGGGATTATTCTTCTCAGCCCAGAACTCTGCTTAATAAATAAACAATGCACAAGGAGACCCCTCATCTCTCTCTTTGGTTAGAACTCTGAACTCTCCTGAAAGCAACAACATCTATATATTTTATTCTCTATTTATATCTATTTCTATATGGCCATCAAACAGCATGTATTTCTATGTTCCTTTATGTTGTTAACATTAAAATAACAGAAAAATATATTTGCAGTGTTACTATATTTTACATAATATATTTAATAATTTTTAATGCTAAGCCATATTAACAACATTAAAAAGGACTAAAATGTTACACTGTGATCATCAAAAAGCAAAGGATTAAGGATTAAAAAGAGAAGGAATGATACTTTTTACCTTTTTAAAGTTCACGAACTAGGAAAATATTAATGAAAGAGATACACTGGAAACATACTCCTTGTTGCAGTCCACAACAACAGAGAGAGAAGTACCACAGCCACACAGACAGCACCACTTTCAGAATGTTCTTTCTCCTCAGGCTATACACCCACAGAAGCAAAGCAGCAGAGTCAGTTTGTGCATTTTCCCAGAGACAAAATCCCAATGAGTGGAAGAAGTTGGGAGAGCATCCCACCTAGGTGATAAGGAAGACCAAATACCTTTGTGCTTGTCCCGTTTATGCTTTAGCTGAGCTGGATGGGATCTGAGTCTGGCTAGAGCCTGTTCTCGGTGGTTCATAAAAATAGGACCAGCAAATACAAGGGGGCCTGAGGAGAAACATTTTGTATGTGCATAGGAAAGCTCACAAAATGAAAACACTATAATGAGCAAAAATAAAGCTAAAATGCATGAGAAAAATTATTTGTAACTGTTTTGGACACTTTACTTTTTTCAAATTCCCCAACCCATTACCTATCCACCATCTAACTAACACATTACTATCTCAAGTACAGTTTATAAAGTAAAAATCCAAATTTTATTTTTAAAAGAACTGGACACTTACTAATAGTCTCAAATAGATAATCCAGAAGTTTAATCTTAAAAGCATTTTTAATACCATATATTAAAGATGAGCAAATATGTACTGAATGAAAGCAAATTTGTTTCCTTTTGAAATAACAGAATACAACTAATTTTTAAATTAATCAATAACAAGGAATTCCAGATATTTCCATATCTTTTATCAAATTTACTATAAAACCAAGGTAAAATTGTTATTGACATTTGTACATGCTGTGAAAACATTATAAAACTACATGTTCAGAAGCAAAACCCAGAAATTTCTGAGTAAGTACATATATATGGGTGTGTGTTTGTGTTTAAATATATATGTGGAAACAAGGATAACCTAGGTTGAGTCTCATATTGACAACAGAAAGGACTATCAATTTCACTTAACATTGTAGGGACATTAATTAACATTCATTAATTCATTTATTTGTGAAGCACCATTATACAAAACATAATCATACATATTTATTACTTCCACTTATTTAGTTCTTAGAGAAAATATCTACAGTCAAAATAAATTTAATAAAAATTTTAAAAGATCATTTTTCCTTGTGAACATTTAGCTTGAAAAGAAAAAGAAATCTGGATTATACTTTAAGAATATAAGTACAATAATTTTGAGTTTTATCAACTTCAACAAAGTCTTCTAAGTTTACTCTAAATTTGAATGTTAAACCACTAGCATTTAAAAAGAGAATTATGAAGATATATAAACGCTGAAAAATTTTCATGACTCTCTATTAGTCTTCATTTTAATTAATTTATCTAGTGGAAAAACTGAAACTACAGTCATACTAAATTTTACAAATAGTTTAAATATATAGTATTCTCTAGTAAACATTAGACCAATGAACAAGGAAAGCATTTGATTATGTTCCTGGATACAACAAAAAGATGAGCAGTACCAACACTTTGAAAAGTGATTAATTATAATACAAACATGCAATTGTAATGTCAGAAGAATTATTATTTCTCTATAATACAGTAAATTTATATAAACTGAGCTCTATTTCTAGAGGAAGCAAAGTACATATTTCAGTAAGAACAAAATATCTTATTTACTTATTATGTATCACTATGAGTTAACTTATTAAAGAAATTAGCATACATTACTCTTAAGTAATTTCCATATATGAAAATGAACATTGAAGTAATCACAATTTATCATAATATAGTAAGTTATATTATCCTTTTCTGACTTTGGAGTCTGATGGAGATATTTTTACCTAGAAAAATACAGCTATTAATTCATTAATTAGTTTCTCACTAAATTCAATCTTCTAGTGTATAAACACAGACAGTACATGGGCAATCATGACTAGAAATATAAAGCTCTAAAACAGCATTGTATCTTACGTACTGAAATAGTTTTCTCAGGTACATAACTTGATCATTCATTTATCCACAAAACATTTGGATATTGCTTAAGTAGTAGATACTAGGTACCATAGATATAATTATAAAGACATAGGACAATATAGGAAAACAGAAATAAGAACAACTGTATGATATTATAATAAGTGCAACAAGAGAAGTCTGTGTCATTAAGGATGAAAAGTCCTATGTTTAATTTCTTTGACTAAGAAAGGTTTTTAAAGATGTGGAGTTAACAAGAGAAATAGAAAGGATATTCCAGTTAAATGATTGAGAAAAACCTGAGAATGCTAAGCAATTTGTTCAGCCATTAAAAAATCCCAGGAACCAAAGTAGAACATGGGTTATAGTCATGGGAAATTAGTTTGTGTGCCTGGCATGATGGTACTCCTCTATAATCCCAGCACTTGGGAGGATCTTGACTTCCAGTCCAATCTGAGCTATATAGTGCGACTCTGTCTCAAAACAAACACACTATGTTTGACAGAATAAACCTCCATTCTGCAGGTAATCAGAAATCCCTGAATTGTTTTCAATCAGCCAACAAAGACATTCCATTTTGGGCTCCATTTGAGAGAACAACTAGTAAATAAGACATAAGCCTTGCTTCAAGAATCACACAGTCTAATGGGGGCCGGGCTACATACCACCAAATGAGAAGTCACGAGCATGGTAACATACTAAAGGGGAAGTGAGAAAAACAAATGTTGGAAAAGTATGTATTGAGGGGATACCGGAAACACCACATAAACACATCTAATAAAATAAATGGAGTACTACAAAGTCTCAGTGATGGGAGGAAAAAAGGGGGGGGGGATGCTGGAAATAGAAATACAAACAGATATGTGCCTGAAGGGGAAAGCATGGGAATTGACCATGGGGACAATCAAGAGTTTTTTGATTTTAAACACAGAAGATCACAACAGTGCAGAACACCTAGTTTGGATAAAGATGAGGATTAGGTTGGGATGGGTAGGAACGGGGTGAGAAACAGCTGAAAAGGCTTTTGCTGAAACACGGAAAAGAGGTGATATTAGCTCAAATGGGAGCACGGGTTCTCAAAAGTAAACAACCCTCAAATCTACCAAGGAAGGAAAAGGTCTGAATAACTTATTGGCTTGTTTATATCAGCAGGAAGACAGTGACTAAAACAAGGCTGAAACAGTAAAATAAATTGATATCTAACAACTCCCACTGTTTATATGTATAAAGTATATTTACTTGTGGCCCACTCATGGACAGGTAAAAAGAATGGAGAATAAATGGCAGCATTAAAGAAGACAAGACGAGATTTCAGACAGCTATCAATGATATATACCAATAATTTAAAAATGATTCTTGGAGCTGGGGAGATAGCTCTGTAGGTAAAACACTTGTCATGTAAGCAAGAGGTCCTGGGTTCAAATGCTCAATACCCACATTAAAAGGAAGGTGTGAGCAAGGACATCTGTAACCCAGAAGAGTAAGACAGAGGTAAGTGGGTAGCCAGAGCTCTCCGGCTAGACAGTTAAGCTAAAAAGATAAGTTCTAGATTCATTGAAGAGACCCTGTCACAAAAAAAAAAGGTTCAAGTGGAGAGTTAGGGAGGGACACACCCCAACATTCAGCTAGGGCCTCCACAAATGATTACATGGATACATTTTCCTGCCCCCACACACATACCACAGACACACACATTCTCTCTCTCTCTCTCTCTCTCTCTCTCTCTCTCTCTCTCTCTCTCTCTCTCTCACACACACACACACACACACACACACACACACACACACACACACACACACAAAATCTCTCCCTGTCCCTGTCTCGGTCTCCATCTCTTTCGACTCAGAAACTGTACTTCTTCCCATTTATCCTAAGGAAAATTCTAAAATTTCTAAAAAAATTTCAGCTCAAAGATGCCTATTATAATTGTATTTCATTAATCGAAGTAAAAATAAAAAATAACCCACACGAAAATACAATTAATTTAAATACTATGGTATCCCCTCAGTGGAAGAGCATTCAGACATTAAATTGCAACTTATGAAGCATTTTTATGTAAGAAATTGTTTTGTGCTATTTAAATTAATAATTACAAATGAAAACAGAATGTTGCAAATGTATATATAACCTTAAGCAACTTTCCTAAATACATATATGCCTATACTTTTTAAATGTATAGACATATGCATAAATTATATCTCAACTGAGAAAAATATGGAAACATCTGAAATAGACCATTATCCTCATTAGCATAATGTGAAGACTGCAGAGGTAAGAAAATCACTTATCAAAATATAAAAAATGTTTATAACAAGAAAACATATAGAACAAAATTCAGTATATAAACAGAAATATATAAAACTTGATCAGAAGATGACAATGAAATAAGTAAAATTTGTAACTGAATCAAATAGGACTTAAATTGTTGTATTACAATTATATTATATGCAGTAAAGAGTTTTAAAAAATCAGAAAGCTTTATCAAGAGGAAAACAGATCCTGATATATGTTGCAGAGAAAAAGTCAGCTAAAATAACTAAGCAAAATTATATATAAAATTTTAAAAGTACAAAATTCTGTTTATATCTTTGCATGAAGATCTTTTAACTGACACTTCCTAAATGCTTCATATATTTTAGTTTTAAAAAGACTTTTATGTGGCATTGGAATTTGAACTAATACTGTATTTCATGTATCAAAATCAATCCAGCAACGGTTTTAGAGTGTCCTGACATTAGCAACACCAACGTGGTCACTTTGGAATTATAGGCTGTAATAAATTTATCTTTATATTCTAATTTGTGACTAAACTAAACAAACTTTTATGGATCAAAATGGAATCTGTTTTATTCTAGAGAAGCAGTTGGGGATTTTTCTTTATCAGAATCAATGTTTTACAATTAGAATCAAAATGTTGTAAGAAAAGCAATTATGTCACAGTCAAAGCTATGAAAGTATCACTTAAAAGAAAATGGACTACTACCACCATGATTCAAAATCGTTTATAGCTTAGCACATGCTAGGCCTTTTCACACATATCAACAATACACACTAACATAGGTAGGCATAGCTGTTACTTCATTAAAGGTAGGGAAACTGAGGTTCAGGGAGGTTAAATCCCCAAGGTCCTTATCTGTACAATAGTATAGCTAGGCTATCAAAATAAATTATTATCCAACAGAGGTGCCACTGAGAGTGATAGCACTATCCAACAGCTTGTGCCATATAAACAGTAGCTAAATTGCACCAATAAACCTTAATAGCTAAATTGATTAAGTAGGCTCTAATAAAGCTAAGTGCTAAGAAGTTGATCAAGTTTGAAACAACTAAGACAGACTTAAAATATGATCAGAAAGATGGAATAACATAACCAAACCCTCCAAGTACAAACATGGGTATAAGCCCATCAGAAATGAACAAGTAAAAGAGTGGGAACTGGAATATTAAAGTTTTATCATCACTGTTCTTGTATGGGAAAAGACAAACAAGCAATCTTCTCCAGCACTAGAACACTGACCACTAACGCAGCAATGACTCAGACAGAGAACAATGATGGAACAAACTCTGAACCTTACTGATATAAAATGCTTGCTTATCAGTTTTGTATCACCAGAATCTCCTGGAAATCTTGTTAAAGAGCATTTTGCTAGGCCCTAATATCCAAGTTTCAGATTCAGCAGGACAGGGGTTGGCCCTGAGAACTGGCACTTCTGCTAAGTGCCCATGTAATGACTGTCCCTTGGAGAGCCACTGCAGTAAGTGAAAGCTCTACTTGCGATAAAAATTTATGAAATTATTGGGTTTTGTAGGTCAATTCATACGATCCAATCTAACGTGTCAAAGAATTAAAAATGCTTAGTAACGAGATAATAACCTTAAACAAAAATACTAATAAAAGAAATAAATTACCATGTTAGAGACATACAAAAGAATGTGCAAATTTCCAAAACAGTTACAAAATGTAAATAAGAACAGCACATGCATTAATTTCATCAAAATATTTTAAAGGCAATAAACTATATGCATAAAGCCAAAGTGACAAATATTCATTGAATCAGTCAACACTGCTTATAAGTTTCTATAAACAATCATCTGTACATTCCAAAAGTTTAATAGATTTTTTTCAGGTACACTATTTTATTACTTACTATATTTCATAAAGAATAACTAAGAAAAATTGACAGTGATGGCAATACATTACCATAAGTTGATTAAAAACATATAAAAATGGTAATAGGTTTATTTCTGTACCAAATATCCTGTATTTTCTAAGAAGTACTTAAGATATGCAATGTTAATAAATTCTTCTGATTAACACAACAATAAGGCAAGGACTTTCAACAATTTGTTGTAACTATACAAAGAAAAGATTCTGGGGGAGAACAATTTTAGTAACATAATATTTACTTCTGCCTAATGGATATATATTAAAATGTCATTTATGTACAACTAGTATTAAATATATTTTCAGGTCAAGAAATTCTCCTAATCAATAAGGAAATGATATAAGCAATACACTTGTCTTTGCAAATAAAAATGACTTTCAACTCATTTTGTGTGTGTGTGTGTATATAATCAATTTGTTAAAAAAAAAAAGACACAAAACAGCACAATCACAATTCCTGTACTGCAGGGAAGCATAATGATACTGTGTCAAGTGACAAGGATCATGAATGTCTAAGAAAACAGAAATGAAAAGCCTTAGTTAAACTAAGTTTTGGCCCATGGTCAAATATAGATGAATCAAAAGTCTGAGTAAAGCATTGATCCTTAAAATTTGTAATTGTCATTACTAATGGTATTTATATTTTGCAATGGCACAATTATTTGTGGTTTTTTTAGCAGTCTAACCACAGACAGGCTTGGAATTTAAGCAGTCCTCCTGTCTTAACACTGGAGTACTGAGATTATAGGTATGAGCCATCATTCTGAGTTATAAGGCACACATCCTACTGTGGGGTGATGAGCACTCTACCGAGTTAAAGGTATTAATACTAGCACAATTATAACTGTCGTAAGTATGTTGATGTAACTTTCACTTGCTATGGGAATGTTACAAACTTTAATGACTTCTAAAAAAATGAGAGTCTTCTGTCAATGATGCAATTGTCTCAGATAGGGTATGAAAGTTTCCCTATACCTTTTCTCTGGAGCTCCATCTTACCTCTTCCATCTTCTAATCTGTGCCTTCTAATGACACGTTGCCGTTTTTCTTCTTGCCGTAACTGAAGGTGTTCTTCAATATTAACCCCAGGCACAGGGACAGCTAGATAATTGGCCCAAACAATAAAAGAGCACGTTATATAACATAAGTATATAATAGTTATGCCTATACAAAATTCAATGGAGTAAAAGCTAGTAAAAAACAACTTCAAACTCAATTTCTTGTTGTAAGAATTCTTATCATAAAAAGAAAAAAAAAGTATTCCACATGGTCATGTCAGTTACCAAAAGCAACACTGCATATATTAGCTATTACCTTAATTTTTGACATGTATATGACAGAAAATACTTAAACTATTAGAATTACTGAGTTGAGGGCAAGATAGTCAACATAATAAAGTAAATTACCTAAAAGGAGGTCTAAAGGTATCATTTCTTTCACTGCGTCAAGAATCCCTCTTTGTCTTGCCTCCTGACCATCCAACTCTCTTGCACAAGCCTTGCAACATCCACACACAGCACAGCCAGATTCTCCTGAACCACAACCACAGATCCTATGTAGAAATAAACAAATAAAAAACAGGCTTACCTGAAATTATTCTAATCTTTGAACAGTACTTTCTATAACCACCCTTCCATTGATTTTAAAGAAAAGCAGGAATTTTTATAATTGAAGAATGTGTTGATTCTAATGAGTATAACTAATATATTTCTATATAAAATACACACAGATTCTACTTTGTCCCATTACCTATTAATAGACATTCTTCTACACGTTTTCCCAGTAAGTGCTAACAGTTTTAGCACTAAGAGTCAGGATGGGCTGGGGGCTAGGAAACATGAAAACTCTGTCTCCAGGGAAGTGAGGAGGGGTGTTGGCAACCTCCAGTGATCAGTCAGCTTATCAGCATCATAATAGGTCTCTACCTCCTCACTCTTGATAAATTATCATGTCCCATTTTTCTTTTCACTGTATCTAACTACCAATTCTTTGTATCTAACTGTTGCTTCTTTGTTACTTTCAGACAACTTGAAAACCATATAACATGTGTTTTTTACAAAATAAAGACAAAAGTACTCCATGAAATTGGCTAGGATGTCAGTGAAAGACGAATTTCTCCGTAATATTCTTCATAGACACAGAAGTCATAGCTTTAATAATTCATAGTTGGTCCTTTAAAACTTTTAATAGCTCTGTCACATTCATGGGTAACATAGATTTGTAAAGGTACAAGAGCAAGATTCATCTGCCAGTACAAATGACGTGGCTAAGTATCCTGTGAAACTGAGAAATTTGAAAAACAAGCATTACTGACAAGTTGGAAGATTGTGTACTTTACAATAATGAGTGTAATGTAAGATTCTCTACTGATTTTTCTATTGAAATTATTTTTAAAGTATCATTTATAATGATGGTTCTTCTTGAATTGCTCTGAAAGACTGAAGAATAGAGATCGCTTATTAACTCATTCTGAATTACATTGATATTTAACACAAAGACATTAAAATGAATAAACAAAACAAAACACTACAGACCAATAATCTTCACAAAAATTAAGGCAAAAATATCCAACTAAATACTGGCAAGCCAAACTAAACACCACACTACAAGGATAATATACCATGACAGAGTGAAATAATGATGTGGGATATCCTTCTGTATGTTGAGAACATGTGCTGCTTTTATTGCATAAATAGCATAGATGACAAAATATTTTCTTCAATTTTGTCAAATACAAATAGACTAAATACTATAACAACAATTCTTGCTTGATAACTTCTTTGTTATATGTAATTTTGCTATGTTAAAGTCATAACCTTCCTATTTTGATTAGACAGAAAAGGGGAAACGATGTGAAATGTCCTTCTGTACACTGCAAATAAGTGTTGCTTTTATTGGTTGATGAATAAAGCTGCTTTGGCCTACGGCAAGGCAGAATATAGCTAGGAAGGAAAGCCAAACAAAATATGGAGAAGAAAGGCAGAGTTGAGGAGATGCCATCCAGCTGCCCATGGAGCAAGATGCCAACAGACTGGTAATGCTACGGCCACGTGGCAAAATATAGATTAACAGAAATGGATTAATTTAAATTTTAAGAGCTAGTTAGTAATAAACCTGAGCCATCAGACAAACATAACTAATATAAGCCTCTGAATGATTATTTTATAAGTGCCTGTGGGACCAGACAGGATACAGAAAAGCTTGCAGCTACAAGATTCATTCCTGGAATGCAGTATTGGAAAATTAATGTAATATACCACACTAACAGTATCAAAGGGGGAAATGCCTAATTTTCTTTATCTGTACAAATAAATATTTAACAAAATTCAACATAATTTCATTATTTAAGGAATTCAAGAAACTAAGAACAGAGGAAAACTACTTCAACACCCTCAAAGCCACATATGAAAATGTGTGATAAAAATTATACTCAATGAAAGATGGTAGACTTTTCCTTTAAGACTAGAAACAAAACAGGGACTCCCATTTGATTAATCTATTCAATATAATATAGCAGAGCTCTATAATATAGCCTGAGAAACAAATGGTGTTGGAAGACTGGATAACCATATATGACACAATAATGTACAAAAAGGTAGTGTACAAAAAACAATAGCTGCTAAGAAACATTTGATTATGGAAACTGCTAAATTAAACCAATATATATATTTTAAAAATGCTTAACTTCAAAATGGAAGTCAGACAATGTGTTGCATGGAGGAAGGGTTTGTTTCCATAGGGAATGAAAGGCTGTGGATTCCTTCTAGATTAATAGAGATCAGATTTGACCAGGAGAGACATCATGAGTATCTTGGCTACAGACATGGGGGAGGAAGCCAAAAAGGTTACAGGACAGGTGAGGTATAAGCTGATCCCTAGACATGGGAACATCTCTGAGAAGAGATGAGACATGATAAATCTTGTTGGCTAGAATCTTCAAGACTTATTATTATATGCTATCCTTTTATATGGATGGATAGAGATTTATATTACAGTTTGATTATATAGTCCTAATGGACTTACAACATTGAAACATGCTTTTTATCTGCTCAAACATAAAAGAAAAAAATCATCTTTACCTGACATTCCATACTTTTGTTAATGCACATATCTATGTTACCTTTGAAAGTCTGTGTGTTTTTGGAGCAAGGGGACTAGACAACAATGAAAATGGCTGGCCCAGGTGATCCAGCCTCTCAGAGTGCCTCTTCTGCAGTTTCTTCAGAGTTCTGCATCCAGAACAGCTTCAAGGCTGCTAGCTGAGATGGTCTAGCCTCACAGACTACTCCAGCCAGGACTTCAGATAAGCCTTATACTTTCCCATTGCAGAGACTGGATAACAAATATTACAGCTAACTCTCCCAAGGCTTGATCATTATCCCAATTTTCCCAGGGTCTCTCTGCTAAAGATGCCAGCACCCCCAGACACAAACTAGTCTAGAGAACATGATGCCTACATTCCCAAGAGTTGAGGTAGTTGGATTTTGGTCATTTGATGGGTTATAGATGTTTATCATTGTTTAGGGGGTTAGTTACAAGTTGTTATTGGTCAAGGTCAGGAAAGAAGCTAACCAAAGGAGTTAGATCTCTTTCTGAAGGAAAAAAGGGGGATATAGTATAAAAATGATGAGATAAAAGGGTAGATTGTTGAGTCTACTTTTGAACAACCACTAGATATTTTATATTGGTATGAATTTTTGTATATTGATACAAAATTAAGGTTATTTTGTTAGAACATACTGTACATATGTTTCTACGTTTTAAGGTATTGTACCTATGCAGCTCATTTAACAATGTAATGTAAATTTCTAGTCTCTGAAAGTTATTATTACAAACTATTCAGGATAATAAAGAAATGCAGGTTAGTAGTTAGTCACCTATCACAATCAAACCTGTCATTTGGTATGTTTTCAAGGTCAAACAGAGATATATTTTAGATAGACAGGGGCCTTCAAACACTTCAGAGATATATATACAATATGAAATTTAAGATGTTTTAATAATATAAGGCTTTACATGACAATGAGACACATCTGCTCCTGGCAGCACCAAGCTGCTTCAGAATAGATGATAGGCATCAAAAACCTCCATATGGAGTTTGCTATCTTTGTGGCAAAACTTAGCCATGGGGCAAAAAAAAACTGCCCTCGTCTTGACTGCTGAAAGCATTCTGTCCAAATTGGACAAGAGGACACAAAAGAAAGTGACTGCCAAACTTGATCAAGACAAGGCAGGACAGTCCTTCAAAATTTCTGCTTCATAAAAAAGTTTGTCAGATTCTAGGCCTGTAGATCAAAGATGAATTCCCCAATATTACAAAGGAACCTTGGGGTGGCTATTCAGGTAGCTAGCTGTTTGTCATTTCTTAGTTTTGGAAGTTGCATGCTCTGCACTTCCTGTTTGGTCTCTGATGGAGATAGAAGACTAGATAGTTATAGTTTTACAATTTTCCTAGTTACCAAATTCATTAAAGAAACTTACATAAAAGATGTAAAATTTATAAGGTTGAGAAACAAAGGTTTAAGTTGTTTATCTAAGAAGGTATTTTTAGGTCTAAAAAATAGTTTTAAGATAGTAATAAAAGTTGTGATAGAAAATATTTTAGGTATAAAACTTTAAAGTCATCAAGGTAACATAGGTAATAGAATATTTTCTCTGAATATGCCAAATAAAAATGGACTGACCATTGTGAATGTCATTCTTACCTGATAATTGTTATTATACATAGTTTAAAACCTTTCCTTTTTTTATTTAAGCAAAACCAGGGAAACGTAGGGGAATAATCTTTTTGTAAACTGTGAAGAAGTGTCACTCTGGTTGGTTTAATAAAGAGCTGAATGACCAATAGTTAGGCAGGATTTCCAAGCACAAAGGATGCTAGGAAAAAGAACAGAGTCACCAGCCAGATACGGAGGAAGCAAAAAAGCAATATTTGCCATACAAAGTTAAGGTAATAAAGCCACAAGGCTAAAAGTAAACTAATAGAAATGGGTTAATTTAAGTTAAAAGAGCAAGTTAGAAACAAGCCTAAGCTATCAGTCAGGCTTTCATAATTAATAATAAGTTTCCATGTGGTTATTTGGGACCTGGCAGGTGGGACAGAAAAATATGCCTATATATTATCTTTGCATTGACAATTGTATATAACCCTATCTTAGGGTTTCTACTGCTGTGATAAAACACCATGACCGAAAGCAAGTTGGAGAGGAAAGGGTTTATTTCAGCTTATAGTTTCATATCACAGTCCATCATGGAGGGAAGTCAGGTCAGGTATCTGGAGGTAGAAACTGATGCAGAGCCCATGGAGGAGTGCTGCTTACTGACTTGCTCTTCATTGGCTTGCTCAGGCTGCTTTGTTATATACCCTTAGGACCACTTGAACAGGTGTGGCACCACAGTAGACGGGATCCTTCCATATCAATCATTAATCAACACAATAGCCCACAGACAAGTCTACAGACCAATCTTATGAAAGCATTTTCTCAATTAAGAAGCCATCATCCCAGACATATAAAGGGGTTTTCCAAGTTGACAAAAGATTAACCAGGACAAACCCTTAAAACAAGAGTCTATAAGAAGATAGACAGACAGACAGACAGACAGACAGACAGACAGACAGACAGATAGGCATGATGCAATTTTAGAGAGAGAATATGTATTTCTACTCAAGCAGCCTATATATTTGGTAATTCTACTTAGAAAATATCAATTACATTTGGCATTTAAAAGCTTAGAAAAATTCCAAATAAGGCCCTAGAATTTAAAAAAAAATATGACCTAATTTTAAATAATTGATTAAATGAATCAAACTGAAAGGAAGGCAAACTTAAAGATGACACAAATTAGAACTCAATGTATCAGTGGTGTTGTTTGTTTTTACTCTTTTGGAGGGCCTGCCACCCAGCTCCCAAATAAATCACACACAGAGGATTATTCTTAACTATAAATTCTTAACTATAAATGCTCGGCCTTAACTTGGCTTATTTCTAGCCAGCTTTTCTTAACTTTAAATTATTCCATCTATCTTCTGTTTCTGTGCTTTTCCTTTTCTATTTCTGTATATCTTTCTTTGTTTCTTACTCCATGGCTTGCTATGTAACTGGGTGGCTAGCCCCTGGAGTCCTCCTCCTTCTCTGGCTATTTCTTTTTCCTCCCAGATTTTTCCTTTTATTTATCCTCTCTGTCTGTCAGCCCCACCTATTTCTCTCTCCTGCCTCACTATTGAATGTTCAGTTCTTTATTAGATCATCAGGTGTTTTACACAGGCACAGTAACACAGCTTCAAAGAATTAAACAAATGCAATATAAACAAAAGTAACACACCTTAAAATAATACTCTATAACATAGCAGAAAATAATTGTATCTATTATTAAGTTTAGGGCTCAAAGTGTAGTTCAGTGGTAGAGCACTTCCCTGGTATTATGGTGAATCCATGGGTTTGAACCAAAGACATCACCACTCCACACACATATACATAAAAGGTAGGTATGTAAACTCTGAGATAATTTTGAAATACAAAAAACAAATGGGGGTATGCTTATTCTCTTCAGTAGAAAATCTTGTCTTACCCTCCAGGAACTCTGTCGGGACGCCCACTGCTAACACAGCTGGCTCCATAGCCTGTACAATCTCCACACACTGTGCATACCATGCACTGCTCCAGCTTCCACTTATGCATGCCTGGAGGGCACATCATGGACTTCTCATCTTTTTCATCTAGTTCTTCTTCCAGGTCTTCATCCATTGCTGTTGCCATATTTTCAACTCCAAATCCTGTTTGACAGATCAATTTATAATTTATGTGGATTATTTCCATGTCTAAAAACAGGTATTTTCCAATTTAAGAACAAACATGAACCCTGCTGTAATCTAAGTGATTATGTATTTACTCACTTTATCTATTATTCCTCATCAAACTTATTCATTTATCTCTTATGTATAGCATATAACCTAAAGCACAGCCACTCAAGGTACCTATGTATAATCAAGAAATCAGCTCAGGGCTGCAGAGGGTAGCTAAGCCATTAAAAGGCTAGGCTCACATAGTTGAGCAAGTGTCCTTGTGGTATGGTAGAGCATCCGTTGGGTATATGCCCAAGAGTTGAATAGCTGGGTCTTGAGATAGATTGATTCCCAACATTCTGGGAAACTGTCATACTG
Organism: Peromyscus maniculatus bairdii; assembly: GCF_049852395.1. Lineage (NCBI taxonomy): Eukaryota > Metazoa > Chordata > Mammalia > Rodentia > Cricetidae > Peromyscus > Peromyscus maniculatus. The sequence continues at coordinate 100,894,986 of NC_134860.1, forward strand.
ATTTCCAAAGTGGCTGTACAAGTTTGTACTCCCACCAGCAATGGAGGAGTGTTCCCTTGCTCCACATCCTCACCAACATGAGCTGTCACTTGTGTTTTTGACCTTAGCTATTCTGACAGATGTAAGATGGAACCTCAAAGTCATTTTGATTTGTATACCCCTGATGGCTAAGAATGTTGAATATTTCTTTTAAGTGCTTCTCAGCCATTTGAGATTCTACTTTTGGTAGTATACATGATTAAACAAGGAGGGTAATATTTGTTGATAGGCTACTGCCAAAAAGAAAATGACAACAATTTGAAAAAAAATTTGCTTTCCAGCCGGGCGGTGGTGGCGCACGCCTTTAATCCCAGCACTCGGGAGGCAGAGGCAGTCGGATCTCTGTGAGTTCGAGGCCAGCCTGGGCTACCAAGTGAGTTCCAGGAAAGGCGCAAAGCTACACAGAGAAACCCTGTCTCGAAAAACCAAAAAAAAAAAAAAAAAAAAAAAAAAAAAAAAAAAAAAAATTTGCTTTCCATGGGACCTCTCAAAACTGAGAAGCTTTTGCAGGGCAAAAGACACAGTCAATAAGACAAAAAGACACCCAACAGATTGGGAAAAGATCTTCACCAACCCCACATCTGACAGAGGATTGATCTCCACAATATATAAAGAACTCAAGAAACTAGACATCAAAGCACTGAACAGTCCAATTAAAAAATGGGCTAAAGAGCTAAACAGAGAATTCACAAAACAAGAACTACAAATGGCTGAAAGACATTTAAAGAAATGCTCAACATCCTTAATCATCAGAGAAATGCAAATCAAAACGACTCTGAGATACCACCTTACACCTGTTAGAATGGCTAAGATCAAAAACACCAATGACAACCAATGTTGGAGAGGATGTGGAGCAAAGGGAACACTCCTCCACTGTTGGTGGGAATGTAAACTTGTACAACCACTGTGGAAATCAGTATGGCGGTTTCTCAGAAAATTAGGAATCGAACTACCTCAAGACCCAGCCATCCCACTCTTGGGCATATACCCAAAGAATGCTGATACATACCATAAAGATACATGCTCAGCTATGTTCATAGCAGCACTATTTGTAATAGCCAGAACCTGGAAACAACCTAGATGCCCATCAACGGAAGAATGGATGAAAAAAATGTGGTACATATACACAATGGAGTACTACTCAGCAGAGAAAAACAATGAAAGCATGAAATTTGCAGGCAAATGGATGGAACTAGAAAAAATCATCCTGAGTGAGGTAACCCAAACCCAGAAAGACAGTTATGGTATGTACTCACTCATTGGTGGATTCTAGATATAAAATGAACAATCAGACCACAACCCATAGAACCATAGAGGCCATATATATAGCATGGAGGTCCCTAGGATGACTGTGGCATATAATCAATTTCAGTTTTACTCAATTATTGAAAAAAAATAGCCAAATGAATGGAAACACATGAACTATGAACCAAAGGCTGAGGGGCTCCCAGCTGGATCAGGCCCTCTGAATAGGTGAGACAGTTGATTGGCTTGATCAGTTTGGGAGGCATCTAGGCAGTGGGACCAAGTCCTGTGCTCATTCCATGAGTTGGCTGTTTGAAACCAGGAACTTATGCAGGGACACTTGGCTTAGTCTGGGAGGAAGAGACTGGACCTCCCTGGACTGAGTCTACCAAGTTGATCACAGTCCTCGGGGGAGGACTTGTCCTGGAGGAGGTGGGAATGGAGGGTGGGCTGGGGGTAAGGGGAGGGCGTGGGAGGGGGGAGAATAGGGGAACCCATGGCTGATATGTAGAACTGAATGGTATTGTAAAATAAAAAATATATACCACAAAAAAAAAAAAAATTTGCTTTCCATGAACAATTTAGTCATCAAAAATGTGTTACCATTGATTTATGTATATTTTTACAAATATTAAACAGGTAGGAACATCACTTGCTCAAAAACTAAAAATATTATTTTATTTTTCCAGTGATAAACTTTTATTATCAAGGAAAAATTCAGGGGGTTTTAAATTTATATGAAATCAAAGATTCATTCACTTAAAAGTGTTTTTAATTGCTATGTATGTGAGTTTTGCCTGCATGTATAGAACCTGGGTCCTCTGAAAGAGCAGCAGGTGCTCTTTACTGTTGAGCCATCTCTTAGGCCTGAGTCATTCATTTTTGGAAGAGTAAGATTCTTTACTATATCCCAAAAAGCTAATGAAAAGACAACATATTTCTTGATACCTAAAAATGAAACTCCTACCTTTCCCTCCTTGGTTCATAGCACCAGTGTCTCGTCCACATTGTCCTTTATTATTTACACCAAAAGTCCAAACCTCACCATTCTTCATTAAAACACAAGTGTGAGCTTTGCCCATTGCTACCTGAGTTACAAAATGGCCTTTCAAGTCAGACACCAAACCTAGAAAAAAGATACAAAATTAACAAAAACAATGAAAATATTTCTGTACCTAGAACAACTTTAATGCAGAAGTCATTTTCTTGAGAAAAATAATTCACGGAAATGGGAAACAAAAGACCTAACTACAGGTAGAAAACCATCAAATTAAAAACAAAAACAAAAACAAAAAACAAACAAACAAACAAAAAAACATTAAATGTAGTTGGGACAAATATCTCATCGGATTATTTCCAGCTAACTTTTCCTGCCTGCTTGCTCCACATGCCAATACCTTTGAACAGTACTCAGAAGGGCCAGCCCCTCTCAAATTTCTACTGTAGGCACAAATAAGTCATGAACCTTTACCTGCTTAGACTGCCTCAGCAACAAAATTAGTAAAACACTCACAATAGTACAATCAAACAGTGTTTTTATAAAACCTGTAGTTTTACAAAACAGTACCAGCACTTACTGTAAAATCACATTTGTTTATTTACTTGCTTCCTGTGAATGCACTCAAGTGCACATGTGTCCATGATGGGCACAGATAGGACAGAAGATAACTTGCAGAAGATGGTCCTCTCCTTTCATCACCTGAGTCCTGACCATTGACTCAGGCTGTTAAGCTTAGCAACAATTGCCTTCTCATGGTGAATCATCTCACCAGCCATCAAAAGAATGTTTTTGAACCCCTAATACTTTCTTCCACAAGCCACCCCATTATTTCCTTAACTTCCCTTATGTTACTTTCAGTATGCTTTTCACATCCATTTCCTACCATTAGTACTTACTATTTGCAAAAATTTTAAAAGTACAAAAGCATGATTAACCTTACTAAGAACTAATAATACTAACAACTAAAGAGTTAGTTTTCTAAGATATATTAAAAACATTTCCAAAAATTAAGGCAATTAGGTAAGTTGTAAAAATTCCTAATTTCAGTATGTAGCACACTTGAAAAAATATGTATAATAAGTATCTCATGGAACAAAGTTTGATACTAATACCAGATGATTATATGCTGAGCTCTTGCATGTTCCAGGTTCTGTGCAGAACATTTCTTAAATGTTCTTATAGAATTACAAAAATAAAATATGAAACAGATACTATCCTTTGCCTCTTTTTAAGGGAAGGGAAACAAAAAGAAAATTCTGAATGTTAAGTAAACGTTATCCAACTAAAAAAAGCTAATAACAAATCTGACTGTCTAAAGTCACTGAACAATATCCACTTAAGTCTGTCATGAATAAATCTCTCTCCAACTGCAAAAGGGCAGGTAGACCTTTTTTTCTGCTTCACCTAAACCCTTACATGTAAATCTTCAATTTCTATTAGCATTTTAGCATACAATGGTTATGCTGAGTATTATTTTAAAACTACTAATGTGCTATCCCAAAAGTCTGACTCCCTCTAACAATTTTAGCCCACTGAGAATCTGAATGTTAGCACATTAAGTCAGCACTTCTTTTACTTGGGAGCAGTTCCAGTGAATAATTAACTGCTATAAATTTTCTACGTGCTGATTTCTCCAACCTTGGACAACCACTTAACTTTCCAGTCAAAAACTCCATTTATCCTGGCTTCCTTTTTATAGCAAAATTCAAAGGTATTACACATGGATCTCATATAAAATCACCCTAAGTGGGATGACTAATTCATTATACTCATTTCTAATTACTATGGGGAAAAAAAAATCTAGCAACCAAATAGTATAAGGTTATACGATTAGAACTTGTAAATATAAAACTATCTAGCTACTTCCATCCCTCATATCCACCTCTTAAAACTTAGTTTTATCAGTCAGGCACTTGATAAACTGATAAATAATTCTTGAGCCTTTGTGCTACGAATTATAGAATACAGTAATTAGCAAAGGAAATAATATTTCCCCACTGTCTAAGTGAGGAGACAGATAATTCAATGATTTAAAATCAGCTTTATTATAAAAACTGACTGCTGATAGTGACTAACATTAACCCAAAGACACGTTATACAGCACTTCAATGTGAAGGGAAAGCTTTCCAGAGAAAAGAGCTAAGGGAAAATTTCCCCCAAGTTCATTACTAGCTATGTGTGAAATGAACGTCAGACCTTCTAGTGACAAAATACAATGGAAAACATCTTCTCCAAAGTTTCAGTTGGAAGAAAATGCCAAGTATGTAGTTAAAGCATATTACAAATGTTAATTTTCTAGACACATCTGTGTTACATCCAGTAATTCATATTGGAATCCTTTTTGCATAAAAGTGATATTTTTTAACTTACTTGAACTATCAGAATAAATAGCATCTTTCCCAAACATGTATAATTCTCCATCTTTAGAAAGAACAGAACTACTCCCATTATTGCAGGCTGTGTAGACCACAATCTTTCCTTCCATTTTAATGATCTTTTTAGGTTTATAGGGTTTTGACTGCCGTCTGCTCTTAGCTAAAAAGAACAAATAAAATGAATGTAAGGTATCTATATGCAAATAATAACAATGATTTATATATAAAACCAAAGAAAATGAACAATTTGTTTACCTTTTTGATACACTTCATTAAGTCTCATAAAGGCCAGGGCTTACCATCATGTAGATTATAATTAGGAATGGGCTAGCCTCATATGTCAATTAATATTTAGGTTATCATTGACAGTTCCTCTAGAACAGTGAAATTCCCAAAAGGAAACCCAGTTTGCAATAAACTTCTAGGAGTCTCAATCTCTAGATTACTTTTATATTATCCACACAACTACAACAACACACATACCGCCCTAACCCCCTCCCCAACATACACTTATATCACCTTCTTTTTAATCTCTCTTTATAATTAATACGCAGTTATAGTAGATCATGGAAACAAAGTTTCTTATTCATCTAATAGATATTAACTAGCTGTACCAAGTCAATGTGATTGTAAAGAAAGATGATACTCATATGAAAATGAACAAATAAATAGAAATATGGGTGATTTAAAAAGCTACCATTTTCAAAAATTCTAGCATCAAAATAAGTGAAAGATGGAAAACATCAACTAGCTGTTCATTTGGGTAATCAATCTCTTTCATGCTTTCAGAATAAAATTATATTGTTATGCTATAGTTTAAAATACCACCACAGCTTTCATATGACTTGATTCTGATACACAGTCTTGTAACTAGTTTAAATGAATGTTCTCTAAATGTTCAGTTCCTAGGGGATGGTAATATATTCTGTGGCTTTTTAAAGGGCTAATCTCAGGGTAACTTTAATTTTCACTTAATTTTCCATTATATATTGACTTTCAAAAAACTAATCCCTGTAAGATGCTACACCAAGGAATATGATGTTATTTATTTAAGAGAGAAAAATTATGCTTTGAAGAAGGATCTAAACAGAAAAAATATTAGATCAAATTATATATTTTTTTCATTGCAGAGCAAATGATTTCCTCATAGAGAAAGAATGCCACAAACAATAATCCATAGCTAACATTTATAAACAAAGTTACATAATGTTTATCTTCCTGTTAAAATACATATTCCTTGCAAAGTTTTGGGTTTAAGTAATCTACTAGAATAATTAGATGGAAAAAAATCACCAACCACCTATTCTCAGATGAACAGTCATGTACCCAGAAGATGAAAATTCACTCACAAGGACTGCAGAGTGAAATAGACAACCACCTTTCCTTAGCGCATGCTTCACTGCATGTCCCTTATACACACAGGCTGCTGAGGCCAGTGCTATTGCGATGACGTCACACTAACATTCAGTAAGTGCCAGCTCTCAGGTGACTTACTTGACTCGCCATCTTCTCCTTTACTTGCAGATCCTGTAAAGAACACACTTCCATCCTCCGCAACTAAAAGGGCATGCGAACCATCATGTCCAACAGAGAAGTGCACTATCTTGGGAGATTTAGTAATTGGTAGCTCAACCCATTTTCCTGCTGAAGGACCACCTTGTTTAATTCCAAGACTCTGGTACTTGCCAGTATAATATATCTTATATATTAAAAAAAGAAAAGAAAAACAAATATTAGAATTTTTTGGAATGGTGCACCAGGTTTCACAAGAAACTAAAAGTTTCCATATTTCATTGAAAGGCAAAAATAACAAAAATATTCAAATTTCATCACCTGCAGGAGACAGAAACTGACCAACTCAAGTTTACTTTTTATATGAACAGTTATAATTTTTACAATTTTCATATTTATATTTACATGATTGTAATCATAGGAGGAAATTCATAAAATTTGTTATTAACTTCCAAATTTATAAAAAGCTACATGTAAATATATGCTTGATAATTTCTATTTTCAGAATTCCCTTAGTTATCATATGTTCTCTTCACATTTATTAGACAAAAAAGAAACTTCAATCTATACAGGCTAACCTATCAAATAAAATTAATTAAACATGCTTCTCTGTTATCTAAATTATATATTGTATTTGTTTTGGACATTAGAACATTTAGAAATTTGTGGTATCTCATATCAGAATAAACACAAAATACAAATTTAAACTAATTCAAAAATTAAATGAACCCATAATTAAATACTTGCAAAAATATAACTTTTAAAAAAGTTTACAAATTTTTAGGGCCTTAAATGATACTATTCTTACATAATGTTATTTTCAACATGAATAAGATTTACCATGTAAAAAAACTACAACATTTAAATGTATAGATTGTCTGAATTATATAACAATTTGTACTGTCTCTTCTAGCAGAAAAAGTTAATTTTTGAAACAAAATAAGTAATTTACCTTTCCATTTGCTGTTTTCATTAGTGCAAACTCTCGTCCTGCACCAAGTATTGCTGATTCCTCATCAAATCCTGTGCCTTCAAGAAAACAATACTATTAAGTAGGACTGCATTTTTAACATAAGTAATTCTAAATACAACATGCACTCTATCAAATAATATCAGTTAATTCAATTAGAACTGTCTGGACATGGTGGCACACTTAAGTTCAGGCTGGAGGACACTAGCTTGGGAACATGATGGGCTACCTAGAAACACTGTCAGAAAATGAAATGAAACAAAACAAAACAGAGTAAATATCAGTTCCTAGAGATACCACAACAGGCCCACAACCTCAAAAAAAAAAAGATAAAAGTTCTAATCTTGATGTATTTTAAATTACTACCAAACAACACTTTATAACAAAATATTCATAAGTCAATGTCAACAGTAGTCATTGAATTAAGGTGTAAAAATACATTTTTATTAAGCATAACTGTTAATGAACATCATAAAATGTATATATTTTATATCATTTGCTCTTCATAACTATATTACCCATTGTTTAAATTAACAAATATAAAGCTTAGGAGTTAGTTCATCTAAAACCTAAAGCTCTCTGTGATTGAATTAAAATATGAAGATATCTGGATACAAACTTTCAGATTCTCTGTCCTGTGCTTTTTTATAGAAGAAAATTTCCTAACTTTAAAAATATGTGTATATATATACGTACATTTTCAAACTATAAATTAAAATTTTTTTATACAGTATATTTTATGATGTTTGGCCAGTCATGCAAGCAACCAATGATTCTGTAAACTTTTAAAATGGGAAGTTTTAGCTCAATTTGGCAGTTTTCCCATGGAAGGGATGATACACAAAAATCCTATACAATTAAAATATGTGAGATAAAAAAACTACTGGCAAGATTAGTAAACTCTCAAAGATAAAAATGTCAAAAGTCAGATCTTATATAGATTCCCCTAAGTTACAGAACTGCACTAATAAATCTTCAGTGGAATTAAATTAAAGACACCAAGCATTTTCCATTCATATCCTTAATGAATATGTTTATTTTGCCCTATTCAAACTGATAGTTGGAAAGTATTATTAGCCACTTTTCTAAACACTTTCTATTACCTTGTCTGTTTACAGGCTGTATTTCCTAGTTACTTCTATATAGTAATTAAAAATTTTGCTTTATAGTAATAGACACAGTAGCTACTAAATTATGAGCTGCATTGCTGAAAACAAAGAGATTTTAAAAGTAAAAAGAAAGACTTGTTTTGTCATCTTACTTATTATATGCAAATCCTTTTCCAAATCAAACAGTGATATTCCACAAGCATGTAAGCATTTCCTGGCCAGTTTAAGCTGTAATTCTTGTTGCAGTACAGGTTCAGTGCTTGTGGCAAATATTCTGACAACAAAGCCATCCTTAAAAGAAAAAATTCGGGATTTTTATATTGCATAAATCAGTCTTCAGGTACTCAATAAAAGCCAAGTAATTTAAGAAAAAGTGGTTTCATTTACAAGAACTACTGATGATTGCAAGCACTTACATCTCTTGAAGCAGCTATCTGGTTTATATACTCTCCATCAGTAAATAAAATATTTTGACCTTCAGTGTGGCAATCTATACAAAGTAAAGAAAAAGTAATTACATTAAACAATAAATAAGCAACTCACGAAATGATTTTACTCCTCTGTTGAAGTCAGAATGAGAGTTCTTCACACAATAAGAATACACTTACACTCAAAAGGAGACTTTTTAAAAATAAGAATTACAAATTAAGAAAAAATAAACAATACTAAGAGTTCTGGTCACATGTTGTGCTTACATTTATAAAGCTTGCATAATCAAGAATCTGAGAGCCCACCTAATTTCAAAATGAATTAGTATCAGATACAGTCTGAAAGTTGAACATGCACCATGATAAACAAACAATGTTGGTTATGATCATTTCAATATAATCACATGCAATTTAGGCAACACTATCATCAGACATACACTTCAGTCATTAGTGTCACAGAGAAATACAGATAGATCTAAAGCTTCTGTATTTGAAGTCTATGGTGTCCAACTGCAGATATCCCTTGCTTTACAAAATAAATGTCAAAACTACTTATATATTTCCCATGTAGAAAGTCAATGTCTATTCCATCATATTTAGTATTTATAATGTTCTAGACTTTCTAACCATTTATCCTTCTCAGATCCAACAACTCAATTCTTTTTTTCTCAAACCAGCCAAATATCTCAGCTACCACCCATATTTGCCAGCATTGAACATATCTCTGTAGAAGAGTGCACTGTATACTTTGATCAAAGTAATGCACAAGTTAGTTGTAACAAGGGATACCAGTATCACAGAAGGACCCTGGAACATGTGTTAGTGACTGCTGCTAAATAACACAAACTACAAGCAAAAATCAACATCTGTATAAATTGTATCCTATGAGAAAACAAGTATTCAGCAGGCAATTCTAAAAGCACACACATTTTCTACAGTAACCATGGAGAACTAGGATGAACCTCTCCATTAATCACAATACAAAAAACAAGAAAATTCATTTCTAGTTCAACCTGAATCAACAAAACATAAAACTCTGGGATTTTTTTTTCTTTTTTTTTTTTTGGAATACAGCAAAGGAGCCCACCCAAATATGCTTGATCTTTGCCCAAGAGCTTCATACTAGCATACTTCCTTATTATAAATATGCAAAACACAGGCAGACCCTTACCAAATAGAGAATTCAGTGATCACAAACTGGAAATAGAAACTGGGAGACAAGGCCCACTGGTAGCCCAAGAGACTTGGTAATCAAAGAGAGGAGAAATCGAAAGAAAGAGTTCCTAGTCCACTGTACAGAATACAAAGAGGCGCAAGAAAGATGCTTCTCAAGCTCTAAGCAGTAAGATTTTAAACTAAAAAGCAAAGAAGAAAAACTCATTATAATTTCAGATAAATGCAGGGGTGAGGGAGTGAAGTGGCGTAAGAAGAGGGGCAAAAAAGCCTCATATTCTGAGCAACCTGTCACCAGACGTGGACAGTAAATGACATAAGAACACAACCTGAAAGTAAATAGAATAGAAAGAGTAAAATGACATTTGACAAGGGTGTTCATCCATACTGCAGTGAAATAAGACTAATTAGACCATGAAACTGAATGAATTACCAATTTATGTTCATTTTAAACATGGCATTCATGAATACCTATAAATCTGACAGTTTACGACTATTCTTCTTGATGGAAAGGCTAGAGAGAAGAGTTGTCCCTTCCCAGGGAAAAAGCAAACGGTTGTGTTGAAGAAAATGTGGTCCATGCCAAAGTATTGACAAATGACAAACACGCTTCTTCAGGCTTGAGTCAATGCCGAGTCTTCTTGTCACGTCATATCAAGTTTTTCTCTTTATCCTTTCTTTATCTATTGTGGAATATTTTAAGATAGCATCTTCAGAAATATATCAAGCAACATCTGCAAGCTTGGAAGACACACAATATGGGACTATCCTCCCAAAGTTTGATTTGTTCTTCACTGTGGGCACAGCATATATTTATGAAATACAGAAAGCCACACTTGTATGGTTAAAATTTGCATTTATGTTCAATGATGCAGAACTTAAACTGAAGAAAATCATTAACAAATCATTTTTAAATATGGTGAATAAAAAACACCTTTAGGTAGATATTTTTTAATTTTCTTTTCAGTTACAGCATTTATGAATGAGGTGGAAAGAAATTACTCTTTTGTATCCATCTATGTGAAGAATAGGTTTTGTCAATAAAGAAATTTTCTTCTAAGACATCATCCAAAAATGAATGGTACAGAGGCAGAGAGAAAGATGATCTTCCCATTGTAATTTTTGTACCAAAAGAAAAAGAAAACCGAAAAAGAAAACTGGAAGACTCCCATTTCAATATATATTAATCAGTAAAACATAATTTATAAAATTAAAATGATGCTGCAAAAGCCTAAAGACCTGGAAACATATTCAGTAATAAGTTAAAGGGAAAGTTCAACAAAAAGCATTATGTAGAATATGATCATTTTTATAACTATGTACATATGCTTATAGGAGTTCTCTGGAAGTACAGATGTTATTATTAAAAAATATTTTTAGATCATCCAGGCATGGTAGCACATGCCTTTAACCCCAGCACTCAGGAGGCAGAGACAGGTGGATCTCAATGAATTCAAGGCCAGCCTGGTCCACACAGCATGCTTCAGGCCAGGCCAGTCAGAGCTGCATAGTGAGACCTTGTCTCCAAAAAAAAAGAAAGAAAGAAAGAAAGAAAGAAAGAAAGAAAGAAAGAAAGAAAGAAAGAAAGAAAGAAAGAAAGAAAGAAAGAAAGAAAGAAAGAAAGAAAGGAAGGAGGGAGGGAGGGAGGGAGGGAGGGAGGGAGGGAGGGAGGGAGGGAGGGAGGGAGGGAGGGAGGGAGGGAGGGAGGGAGGGAGGGAGGGAGAAGGAAGGAAGGAAAGAAGACTTTTTTAAATCAGAAGGTGGAAGAGGAGAACAACACAGGGAAACTGGAACTGGGGTGGAAATAGAGTGAAAGTATATGACATACATGTATAAACATGTCCTAATGAGACCCATTGTTTTGTATAACAAACATATGTTGATACTTAACATTTCTAAAGCTGTTAATATTAAACAAAGATACAGCTCAAGTCTTGTTTTTTGGTTTGTTTGTTTTTTAAAGTAGATTCTGAAAAGAGTTGTTACAAGATGATTTTGTTAGGCCACCCATTTTCCAAAACTGTTCTGTTCTGACATATGCATTTACCTAGTATTACAGAAAATCTGGAACTAATTACTCAGAATTCAGGCAGCCTGTTGCACCATGGCAGAATGAAGTATGCCCAAAGTCTTGGTATCAGAGTTTTAGTGAAAAGTATGCAGAATAGAATGTTAACAATTTCCTGAACATCTTAAGCACTATCACTGGGAAGTCCTCTAAGACAGAGAAAAACCCTAGTGCAATGGTAAGGTGATAAATAACCAGAATTTCTCTTGTACTGGGCAAGTTGAGAGTTAACGTTGGGGTTCTAGTCAAAGCAACAAAATAATATTACCTGTTAACTGAGCAAATAAAAAGTCTTAATGGGTAAGGGCAAGTGTTAAAGCCGGTACATGAGTGTAAATTCAGAAATAAATATTGAACTCATTGTACTTTTTTCTGATGTCTAGTATCTGCGTATGTATTCATTTATTGTAGGTTATAAAATGGTTTACATGTCACAATATTTAAAAATTCATTTTTAATCAAGGGTTATTCTTTGCTAATTACCATTAAATGTTTAAACATACTAATACACATGTTTCCTAAAACTACTTATGAAGAAAAATATGACTAGTTAAAACATACCTGGTAATACTACAGTACCATCTTGTTCCAGTGTTTCAGGGCTTATTCTTATGGCTGTCATACTATGGTTATTCACATCTCGATATAATAAATAACCCTGATAATAAAAAAATTTTATGATATATACGTAAATTTTTAAGATGCTTTCATTCCTAAGAGAAAAAGCAGCTGTTATGTTCCTGTATTATATTTTGTTGATGTACAATAAATCAATAATACTATATAAGTTATATAAAAGATTAAATTTAAGAACAGGCATCTACTTTAGATGGAGGGCAATTGAGGAAGAACTTAAGGTCAACCTCTGGCCTGCACATGCACATGCCACATGCATACACTCCCATATACCACATATACAGGCATGTGCACACGCACACCCACACAAAATAAACTCCAACTCTCAGAACTAATATATTGTCCATGACATCATTTCCTAGATAAAACATAAGTATAAACTGATGAGATATTTTTAAGCACACTGGGTTTTAAAAGACAATTACTTTAATATTTAAATTTTCAAAATACCTCAATAATAAACTTAGCAGGATAATTCTTTATATATGTGGTGACTTGAATGAGAATGGCCCCCAGAAGCTCATGTTTGGATGCCTGGTCTCTAGTTGTGGAACTGTTTGGTAAGGATTAGTAGATGTGTCCTTGTTGCAGGTGGTGTGTCACTGGGGGTAGGCTTTGAGTTTTTAAAAGCCCACATCAATGCCCTTGAGTGTGTGCTCTTGTGCTCGCTCTCTCTCTCTCTCTCTCTCTCTCTCTCTCTCTCTCTCTCTCTCTCTTCTCTCTCTCTTCTCTCTCTCTCTTCTCTCTCTCTCACTGTCTCTCCCTCCCTCTCTCTAGCTTCCTTCATTCCCTTCTCCCTCCTTTCTCCTCATCTTGTTCTCACTCTCACTGTTTCTGCCTCCAACTTGAGGATCATATGTGAATCCTTAGCTATTGCTCCAGCACCATTTCTGCCAGCCACCACACTGTCCACCATGATTGCCAAGTACTAGCCCTCTGAAACTGTAAGGAAACCCCTAATTAAATGTTTTCCTTTATAAGTTTCCTTGGCCATAGTGTCTATTCACAGCAACTGAACAGAAACTAAGACAATATAACAACTTCTTTAGTTTTCAAAGTACTTTCAAATTCCTGTTACCATTTCATGCTGACAACAGATCCTATTAGCTCAAGAAGCCATGATGTATAGGGAAATTTTTACTATTTATCCTTCCCAAAGGGAACCTGTGCTCTGTCTTACAGACAGGGAAACAACAGAATATGTATTTCTGACTCTTTCTTTCCATCTTTCATTTACTTTTCTTGACGAGAGGAGAGTGACTGTATCTGATGCTGAAATAGTAAGAGCACACTGTGTTGATTGCAGATGAGATCACAGCATTCAGAAAGCACCACAGATAGGGCTTACTGTTTTCATTGTTCTATGAGTTTTTGTATGCATGTCTAGGTCTGTCCCCTGGGGCAGGCCAAAAGTGTTTCCTAGAAGGAACAGGATCTACACATAGAATGGAAGAGTTTATGGAGTCCTAATTTGGTCTCGGTCACTTATTCATTTTCAATTCAGATTTGCTAATGAAAAAGGTGGTCTTTGATTCTTATCCCCAGATTTGCTTAAAGGAGCACTCCAAAGAAGGTAATTTCAATCTCCCTTTAAAGGTAAATAACAGAGCTAAGTAAACTGACTTGCCATAAGTCACTCAGCTACTAAGGCAGAGTCAGACTTGCAGTTGTACCACCTATGATTCTGAGTCCACATTCTTCACCCTGCTCTGTACTGTTACCTAGCCATATTACTAAAAATACACCATTCCTGTATAAATTCATTCAATGAGCATGAGCCATATGGTTTAAAAGGCAAGATAATTTCATTTATTAAGAACATTCTCCTACCTGGGCATACCCTAACCAGGACTTTTTTTCTTTTCTGTTTCTGATACGGGATGTAGAATTATATATATGGCCCTGTAAAATAAGAAAAATTTGTTTATGAACAGAATAATACTTCATAACCAATAAAAGTAATAAAATTATGAGTAATATTTAATGTATATACTTCAATTATAATTTTCAGGTAAGAATTAAAATTAGACAGTACTAAAGGGATTAGAAACAGGACATAACTCAATTACTGAGATACAGTTATTAATGTTATAATGAAAAACTGTATGGAATCATATTACCCTAACTGTTCCACTGTATCCAGAGCCTATTTTATATAATCCATCCTTGCATAACAGATAAAGAAAAAATCCATCATTCTGAAGCAAACATTGGTCATCTTCATCAACAGCTATTTCTTTTAATGGCCATTTGTGCATCAGAGCTGCTTTCTTAATGCCATTGCTGAACCAGTCCTGGATTTGAATCTTTCCAACCAAAACTGCCTGTACACTCCTCTGTAGTGAATTTAGTATCATTGGCACCTATTCAAAAGAGAAGAAATAAAAAGACACTTTAAATTGTTTACAAACACAAAACAGGCAAAACAGACATATTATTTATGGTAAAGTAAGTCATAAAGACTGGCTGATGTTAGGCAGGCTTGCAAAGGTACAAACTGAAAGTTCATCTATAAGAAGTAAACCTCAAGCAAACTGGACTTCCTTAAGGATTCTGTTACTCACTTGTATAAAATCTTAGCTAGTACACCTTATTTTCCGTCTTTATGATCTATCATTACTTTGTGAAATGCAGACCATGGTAAAATATTCTGTTTTATTATATACTACCTTATTATTATAGAGATTCACAGTTCTTATTTTCTCTTTCTCTGCTGTATTCTGTATAATTTCCTTCTCTTTTATCTTTAGCTCACTATTTGTATATTCAACCATACTACCATTATTTAAACTGCCTTCAATTTTCAATTTTAGTTATTTGATATTTTACCTCCTTGAGCTCAATTTTATTTTTTTCCTAGTGTGACTACTTCTTATATTGTACTCATTAATCATAGTTTAAATATTTGGAGCTTTTGCCAAAATGTATTTGTTATTTTTATGATACTGAACTAGACACACACATGGCTTCAATCAAATGATGTGCATTATTTGTACATCAACCACAGAGATCAAAAGACTATATAATTTAAAAAGGCAGAGAATTTCTACTGACAGAATGAAGAAAAGCGCAACTTGGCATCTTCTAAATTTCTTCACATCTAAAAATATGAAATACCTGAATAGTTTGGCAAGCATGACTACCATTGTTGGTTAGTATAGCAGAGATGGCCTGGAGTGTCCTTCCTGTCTCTCCCCAAGAAGCCACCAGACTGAAGAGGCAAGCACAGGAGAGTGCTGTGAGGGACTGCCCTGCGCTGTCATTCATCCCAGTGCTCCGCACAGTAATCTCCAAAAGGAGCTGGAAGAGAGACTCTGTGGACAAAACACGGTTCAGGTACAGTCATCTGAGTTGAAGAGCATTAAATACGCATACTTATTACATCTTGTTTCACTATATATAAAATTTATAGCACTTAGGACTATTACTTTGCACTAGTTTTTGTTTAGTTAACCCCCTTCAAAATTAAAGCATTTATATAACAAGGGATCAAAAAACATTTAGTTCTACCCTTTACTTTCATACTTGAAGTAATAAAATTTGTCTAAGGTCATATAAAATAATCTTGCCTATACAAGGAACTCACCCTTAAAGTTATAGCTTATCCTTTAACAACCTTGTCCTTCAAGTCAAGACTACTAACTGTACCTTCAGGGTAGAAAGAGTATGCACTTCTATTTGGACCACATGGGCATATTTATAAAGCAATAAGAAAAACGCTGTAATTGTAATATAAACCTTTATAATTAACATAATAACATCTCACAGTAATAGAGGGGCACATAATTCATTTCTCTTAAAGAATCTCCAAGGTCACAGGACAAATATCTTCCTCCTTTAACAGGTCATGCAGCTGAGACCCAGACAGATGGAAAGAGCTTCCCTTATTCTCAGCTCCTTAGTGACAAAGGTAACAAGAGAACACACCAAGTCACCTCAGCACCAGCTGAGACAGAATCAAATGCTGCCTGGGCATTTCTGCAGCAGAAAGGGAAAGGGGAACTGAGACTCTTAGAAGGGGAAATAAAGAGAGTGAAAAGATGAGTCAGACTGAAAGAAAACCCTGGAAGGACAGAGGAGCAGGAAGGAAGAAAGCAAGAGAGAGAATCAATACTTTGCAATTCTCTGAAAACTGGAAGATTTTGTGATTCATTCAGGAATTCAAAGAACTATCAATTCTTCACCTTCCTAATCCCAAATGAAGCTGTGTATTTTCTTCCCAATTAATTCTTCAATTTTCTTTATTTTACCACTATCATGCCAATCGATGGTATTTACTACCAGTGATTAACTGAGCTACCACAAAAAAAAAATGGTTCATAAATTAACTTTTACCATTCCTTTTCATCCACTTAGAGCCATAGAATTTTCAAACCAAAAGTCTAGTTTTCTGCTTAAAATACACTCACTCTTTTGTTGATTCTGTCCTCTCTCCTTCGTCCCCTTTGTGATTTATTTGCCGTTCCTTCTTTCTTGTCTTTCTTACCTCTCACTTCTTGTCTTTCCCTTTCACTGTTATCATTTCCTCGTTGCCTTCTCGAACTGCCCCGCACACCCTCCCTCCACTCACCATGTTTCAGCTCTTCAATCTTTCATAGTTATATTCCAGTCTTAAGAATCTCTCTCCAGTTATTTTTTCCCATCTCAGAGCCTTACTGGACACTGTTCTCTCTGCCTTGGATACTTACAATCTGGTTCGTTCCTCCTCATTCATTCTTCAAATTACTGATGTCATAGCTTTAGAGTAGTGACCCTCAGAGTTCTACTCTCTCCATGCTATCTGCCCACATTTGTAATTATATACATGTCCAATCACTTGGTGCCAATATCAGCAACAAAAGTAACAGTATAATTCTTTCTTTCTTTTTTTTTTTTTAAATATTTTCTTAATACCAAGCTGTGGTAGTTTGAACAAGAATGGCCTCCATAGGCTTATATATATTAATGCCTGGCCCCCTTTTGTTGGAACTGCTTAGGAATGACTAGGAGGTGTGGCCTTGTTAGAGGAGGTGTGTCACTGGGGACAGGCTTTGAGGTTTCCTGCTACCATGCTCTGGGTCATGATGTTCATGGACTAACCCAAATAAACACTTTCCTTAGTCAGCTAAGGAAACACTTTCCTTAGTCAGAAAGTAACTAAGGCACAAGCACAGAAGATCCTATTACATTTAAACGAATACTTCAGCATATATATTTTAATATTAAATTAAATAGAAAAACAAATATAAAAAATTCTCTTTATCCCATCCGTAAGTAAGGAGGTTTTGGCAATTGATAGACGCTGAAGAGGAGAATTAGTTTTCTCCAGGGATGCATCCTCTGATAGGGAGCCTCGGCTCCACTACATGGCCTACACCCATGCGCACACTGGCAACACTAGGTGGACTACGTGGGCTTTAAAAAACAAAGCACATGATCTGTAACTCTCTTTCTTTGTTGCATCTTTGTGTGGTTTGGGCATCAGGGTAACTGTAGCCTCATAAAAAGAATTTGGCAATGTTCCTTCTGTTTCTATGGTGTGGAACAATTTGAAGAGTATTGGCATTAGCTCTTCTTTGAAGATCTGGTAGAATTCTGCGCTGAAACCATCTGGTCCTGGGCTTTTTTTGGTTGGGAGATATTAATGACCATTTCTATTTCCTTATGGGTTATTGGTCTATTTAAATAGTTTATCTGGTCTTGATTTAACTTTGGTATGGGATACCTATCCAGAAAATCATCCATTTCTTTCAGATTTTCCAATTTTGTGGAGTACAGGTTTTTGAAGTATGACCTGATGATTCTCTGGATTTCCTTGTTGTCTGTTGTTATGTCTCCTTTTTCATCTCTGATTTTGCTAATTTGGATGTTCCCTCTCTACTTTTTGGTTAATTCAAATAAGGGCTTGTTTTTTCTCAAAGAACCAACTCTTTGTTTCATTGATTCTTTGTATTGTTCTCTTTTGTTTCTATTTTATTGATTTCAGCCCTCAATTTGATTAATTCCTGGCGTCTGTTTCTCCTGGGTGAGTTTGCTTCTTCTTGTTCTGGAGATTTCAGTTGTGTTGTTAAGTCACTAGCATGAGATTTCTCCAACTTCTTTATGTGGGCATTTAGAGCTATGAATTTTCCTCTTAGCACTGCTTTCATAGTGACCCATAAGTCTCGGAGTTGTATATTCATATTCATTGAATTCTAAGAAATCTTTAATTTCTTTCTTTATTTCTTCCTTGACCCATTGGTGATTCAATTGGGCATTATTCAGTTTCCATGAGATTGTAGGCTTTCTGTAATTTTTATTGTTGTTCAAGAGTAACTTTAAGCCATGTGGTCTGATAAGACACAGGAGGTTATTTCAAGTTTTTTGTATCTGTTGAGATTTACTTTGTGACCAAGCATGTGGTCGATTTTGCTGAAAAGAAGGTATATTCTTATGTGTTAGGGTGGAATATTCTGTAGATATCTATTAAGTCTATTTGAGTCATAATGTCTGTTAGTTCCCTTATTTCTCTGTTTAGTCTGTCTGGCAGACCTGTCCATTGGTGAGAGTGGGGTGTTGAAGTCTCACACTACTAGTGTATGGGGTTTGATGTGCAATTTAAGCTCTAGTAATGTTTCTTTTACAAATGTTGGTGCCCTTGTATTTGGGGCATAAATAATCAGAATTGAGACTTCATCTTGTCTGGATATGGAAGACGGTTGTTTGGTTCGAACTGTTTGGGGGGCACCCAGGTAGGGGGATCAGGATCTGTCCCTGGTCTATGGGCAGACTTCTGGAACCCGGTGCCTGTGGTGTGACACCCTGCACAGCCTTGGTGCAGTGGGAAGGGGCTTGGACCTGCCTAGGCCCAGTGTGCTGGGCTCTGCTGACTCCCCATGGGAGACCTTGATTTGGGAGATGTGGGGATGCGGTGTGACTTGGGAAAGAGGGCTGGGGGGTGGGGGAGGGAGAAGGAGGGATCTGTGGATAGTATGTGGAGTGAGTAGAAAATTTCTTAATAAAGAAAAATGAAAGAAAAGAAAAAAAAGCACATGAAGTTGAAAGGAAAAAGTGGTGGTAGCAGCATGGAGCACAAGGTGTGGGGGTGGATTTATCAAATCACATTAAATACACAATATTACAGGAATAATGACACTACTGAACCACGAACCACCAAACTGATTCTTGACCTGTGCTAACTTTTGTTTGGTAGCAGCAGTTAAGTGCCTGTAGCTTGGGAGAGAGGTATATACTGCCTTTAATTTTTTCAGGACATCTTCTCTTCTCCAATAAATAAAACAAAGTTAAACACAAAAAACTAAATCATTATATGTAATCAAAGAAAGAAATATCTGACATATAATTAACTTTTCAAAATGTGGATCTAATAAAATCCAAATAGTTAGGTAAGGCATAGTTATACATATCTATTAATCCTAATGGTTAGGAAGCCAGGGAAGAAGGAATGAAGTTCAAGGTCAATCTGGGCTACACAGCAAGGCTTAGTCTCAAACAAACAAACAAAAAAAACAAAAAAACAGCCAAAAGAAAAGTGCAGTGAAGCCAGATACAGAGAACATGGAATCAAAATCTAATTCAGTCAACATTGTTGTCCCTGGGTCACCAGTAACAGTATCGCATAGAAATTTATTCAAAGTATCAATGTTTGGTCCCAGCTTAAACCTACTGAATGACAAACCCCACACCTGGGTCACAGATGTCTTAGATACAAGTTAATGTTTGAGAATCATATCTCTATGGCTTTGGGGTATTTTCCTATATTGTGGAAATAATCTAGAAAATTTCAGACTGACAGGATATCCATGGTTTAGCATCAGAGAAAAACAATAAGCCAAGTAAAAGTTATATGTCGCCTACATTTCTATCATAATTTGCACTAAGTTCCTATCTTTCTTAGACGGTTATATGCTGAGCATAGGTTCTTGACATGAAAATCAAGCAATGCTAAAACTTAAATATACTTAGAGAAAAGGAAACGTCTTTTTATAATGAAACTTGCTGCTAAGTCAAAAGCTTGATGAATACAAAAGAAATGTCCTCTCTTTAGAAATCAATTTTACTATTTGGGGTCTGTGACATTTATTGCCCACCCCCCTATATTTTAAATCCTCTAGAGTAACAAGTAAGTAGGAAAGATGCGTATTTGCTATTTGGACACAGGGATTTAAGTTAAGAGGATTTTTAGGGTTTGGGTGTTATTCTGGGATTTCAAGAATTCATGTTTTGTTTCTCTCCTATTACAATAACTAAGAAACAACTCTGCATAAACCAGAACTCTTTAGACTATAACTCTACTGAAACACAGCAAAATAACAGCCAAGTTAAATTCTTGCTTTTTCCATATCCAGTCAAATGCAGGCTTCATTTCTTGTTCTTATGCATGTTTCCTAAGAGATGTGGTTTAGTTTAAGTGTTTCACTCTAGGCATAAGCTCTTACCTAGGACCTCTGGTGGCTCTGATTGGAGGCCTTCTGGCTGTTGGCCTTGAAGCACATTCAGCAAGGCTTGGAGGCTCCTCAGACACAGGGATGGATGGGAAAATCGAGTCTCCTTGATCAGTTCGAAGACTTCACAAAGCCCGACCTCAATGATCTGTTTAATATGAAAATAAAAGTTCTAATATGTAAGTGAATAACACTTTCTATAATCTAGTTTGTGCAAGTTATCTCAACACCAAATAAAAAGTTATGATGTTTAAATAGGAAAACAAAAAACAGCATTTTTTTTTTCTAATTTAACATGATTTTGAAAACCATGTTATAGGCTAAGAACTAGTGACATTATTTCAAGATTGGTTTGGATACAGTGAAGTTATAACAAGACATGGTGAAAACACCTTGTAAACCTGAACTAAGGAGCAGATGGCATTCATGCAGAAGAAATAGGCTCTGTTAATTTAAAGTGCATTTGGTTGTATGCAAGTAACTGTGCTACAGCACTTATAGCCAAAAATAAAACAACATAGCACAAACAGCAAAGACAACTTTTTTGTTTGTTTGTTTTGTTTTGTTTTGTTTTTTGAGACAGGGTTTCTCTGTATAGTTTTGATGACTGTCCTGGATCTCACTGTGTAGACCAGGCTGGCCTTGAACTCACAGAGATCCGCTTGGCTCTGCCTCCCAAGTGCTGGGATTAAAAGTGTGCGCCACCACCACCTGGCTGCAAAGACAACTTTTAAGACTGATTTCATCTTAGTCCTTCCCATGATGGTATAATTGTTAATGTTATTACTTATAGGTAGTGTCTCCTTCATTTGGGCACAATGATCATGAAAGGAGCTGGAAGGCTACTTAGCAAAAATATCACTGGTATTTTAGTTTATTTATAATAGTACTCACTGGACCAAGAAATCCTTGACACTCCTTAGCAAAAGGAGTAAATCTTTAGTTAAAGATTGTAAGAGAAAAGTTACAATGAGCTGCTATGCTAACTTTGGAAGACTAATAAAACACTAGACAATAAAATCCAATTTCTTAGCCAACATCATTATTTTGAGAACCAGACATAGCTTCATGATGAGGTAAATTATGCACAGAAGTGACATTAAGAATTAAAATAAGACAAAGAAATACAAACACTTCAAACAGTAATTCTATGACAAAAACAGTGAGATTAATATTCTTTCTGTTGAAACTTTTACATTAATGTATATATTATGTAAATGCACCCTTGTGCAACTCACTAGAGGATTTATGAAGATATACTAGACCCTGTCTTCTGAGAGTTTGTAATCTAAGAGGGTAAGTGAGATATGCACATAACTCTTACCCAATACAAATTTCTGTTACAGAATTTATTACATTTAGTATAACTGACTATATTTATTTTCATTTCCTAACTAAACTGTATCCATCTATGGAAAAGGAACATCTCCTGTGCTCAGCTTAGCATTAAGCAAATGTGGAGATACAATTATTATTCATCTAACCAGCTAATTATCCCTGTTCTAAAAATTACTGTAATTCAGAGACAGTTGATTTTTTCAGACAAGGATGTGGTGATATATTGTGTACCCTAATAAAATTTACCTGAAGATTAGAGAACAGAATAAGCCACTATATTAAACATAGAGGACAGACAGTGGTGGCATATATCTTTAATCCTAGCACTTGGGAGGCAGAGATCCAGAGTTCAAAACCGCCCTGGACTACATGAGATTGACTCAGTCTAGGAGAGAAAACAGAGCCAGGCAGTGGTAGCACACACACCTTTAATCCCAGCACTGGGAAGCACACACGCCTTTAATCCCAGTGCTTGGGAAGCACATCAGTACTTCAATGGCTAGGTGGAAAAAGGTATATAAGGCATGAGGAGACTGGAATTAAAGGCTTCTCAGCAGAAGCGTCCCTTTCAGCTAGAGGCTCCTTTGGCTGAAACCCTTTCAGCTGGAGCTCTTTCAGGCTGAGGAGTTGGTGAGGCAGGAGGTGGTGGCTGGGGCTTGCTCTGCTTCTTTGATCCTTCAGCTTTCACCCCGATACCGGGCTCTGAGATTTGTATTAAAACCATTTAGAATTTGTGTTACACAAGGACAAAATTAACTGCAGACAACTCCTGTGGTTCTTTGTCATTTGTAAGGTTTCTCAAGTGCATAAATATAACTAAGAAATCAAAATAAGTAAAAGGATTGTCTTATAGAAGTTATCTAAAATTCTGGTCTTGACTATAGTTAAGTTTACCCAAGTTTATGCACACAGTTTCAATTCATTAAATACTCCGATAAATTTTTTTCACCTGTTTAAGTTTATTTTGCTGGAATGGACTAGAAAATGAAAAAAGAATTTCCATCTGCCTATATAATTAGAGAAAATCAAAATGTGAATCTCTTTTCTCAGGCAATGGAAGGCTATAATATCCTTTTATTTAAGCCTGCTTACTCTATTAGCAATTATTATTATGCATTTTCATAATTTCAATAATTCAAGGATTCTTCAGAGTTGACATTTTTGAATGGAGCTCATTATATGATGTTTCCTCATTGTAATACAGAAGTTTCAAAGCCATGTAATTTTCTAGTGGGAGTCATGTTTCTCATCTCAAAATGCTTGAAGCTAGTTTTGCTGCATATTTTATTTAAAAATATATTTACATTGACTAATTTATTTAGTTCTTAAATAAGTAAATTCTTTTTGAATTTGTAGGCAGCAGTGCATTTGGTTGTGAGAATAAAGAGTTGGAATATTTTCCCTTCCCTCAAGAAAGTGTTCTTTAGTACAGACACCAAAACAAATCAATAAATAATTTGTCTTAGGTTTTGAAAATTATAGGGTGTGCTAGATACATTAGAAAACACAGAATACATGGGGAAAGGACATAGCACTGAAGTAAGGTTAGAGATGGCAGCAGGAGTTAGATCATGAAGGGCTTCATGTGTCAGCTAACTGATTCAGTTGTTGTCTTCTATGTAAAAAATACTGAAGATTTGAAGTAACGACTATGATCAGACCGTAAGTTTCTTAGATGTGTTACTCAGCCAAATTAACTGAAGGGGGATAAAGGAAGACAGAGTATCCAGGTAGGTAGTTATTGTACTTTTAAGCAGTGTTAATGAAGGTTGGAAATACTTAGTGACAATACCTTTACTACAAGAATTGTTAAAGAAGCAGAATTGATAAGGATTGGTATATTGGCAAGTATTGCGTAGCTGTGAAAAAAATACAGGAAACAACTTGAAGGAATTTATTTTGTCCAGTGGCTTCAGAAGGTTCAGTCCATGATTGGTTGGCTCCATGTACTTGAATAGACTCTGGCAGGTAGAGGACAGATGTGTTCACTCGATGAAGAGGGAGCAACCTCCAGTGACCTCCTTCATCAGAACTCTACCTCCTACAATATGCAGAACCTTCCCGAATAGTACTACAAAGCTCAGGTGATATTGCAAATTCAAACTGTAACATTTAGTGATTAGCTGACTACCAAAGGCTAGAATAGATGGAAGAATGAGCATATTCTCAAAGTTTCTGGGTGGCAACATCATCCATTTATGGGGAAAAGGAAGACTGGAGGGAGATTATTGTCTGGCTAGAATAATCATAAAATTTAGTGCTCAATCTCTCTCTCCAACCTAACTTTAAAGCAGATAGGAGACATCCGGTGCATGGCTAAAAATTTAAGAAAAGATACCAACTAGAAATGTAGATTTGAGAAGTAAGTCTACATAGACAAAAGCCAAAAACAATTAATGGGAAATGAGGAGTGTTAAATCAAGAACACTGTTTGAAAAAACAAATTAGAAAAAGTTGAAAGAGCACTTTCCCTCTGGGTGTGAACAGAAGAGAAGAAGACTGTCCATAGCCAGCACTGGCTCATTATGTGACAGAGAATAGGAGTGTAGACATCCATACTCTGAAAAGCAAATTCTTCTTTTTCTCCCTCTGATGCCTCCTCTTCCCTCTCTTCTTCCCTTTTAAGTTTAATGTTTTGTCATTTGTAAATACTACTATTTGCTCTATAGAAGCCATCTGAAAAGGGAGGCAGTATACTTTGCTTTCTAATGACACAAATATGCATCTCATTTCAGTCTGAGTTTTTAAAAGTGTGGAAGTATTACAATTGATTTTAAGACTGCTTAATAATACAAAACCTTCCATAACCAGATGAAAGAAAAAGTAATAGGAAGAAAGAAATCTCAGATGAGAAGAAAAAGGAAAGCCTCAAGCCTCACAACAGGAGAAGAACACAACATTTACGTGAAAAGGGAGAAAGAAAACCTGCCTTCAAATTCTCCTCAGCTCATGTCACACAGGCCTCAGCCCTTGCTCTGTGTCAGTTCTGAGGTGATGCTAAGGGCTACTGAAGCCTGTCACCTGAAATGCTCATGACATCACCCATAAGGCACTGTGATTACCACATATGGGCACCTTACTCCTTCTTCCTCTGTCTTCATCTCTCTTTCATTATAGGATCACATCAAGTTTCTAGAAGCTTCATTTCCTTGCAATATGAAATATTTATTACTAAGTTATAGGATACATTGGGAAGTACCTAAAAATCAAATATACCTATACACTCTATTGTTTGACCCTAACCTGACATTTGTAACTATAGTTCTCATTTACTGAGGACTTGATATGTGCTGGGTACTATTCTCTTAAGGACACATCATTAACTCACACTTAATCCTGACTGCAACCCTACAAAGTATATAATACTCTCAATTTATAGATGATAAAGTAGAGGCACCCATTTACCTAGTATTAAATAGCTAGCAATTTTAATGGTGTTTCAGTTTAATCAATGTGGCTTCATAACTCTTGTTTTTAACCATTATTCCCTGTTTTGAGAAAGCAAGCATATGGTGGAAAATACTGTATTCATTATTTTGGGGTTTGTTTCTTTTAAGATTTCTTTTAGATCCTGCTAATTATGCTAGAAAAATGTTTAAAATGCCTGATTCTTTCTCCACTACTCACTTATTCTACTGTTTTTGAAATAGTTTAATAATCATTTTTGCCTAATTATGTGGTATTTTCTAATCTAGATTTTGGTATATTATTCAACATCTGAATTTTCCTATGAACGATTTCTCTGAACTTCTGATTTCCCTTCCAATATTGAATTTAATCACCATGATTACCACAATGTAGTATAACCTTCCCCCAACAGTGTATTATTATTACAAAAAGTATACAACACAAATTCTCTAGTGGTTATCCTACTATTTTTAATCTTCCATAATTAAGCATAAGAAATCACAATTAAGAGACCATGATCTACACCTTCAGGAGGGAAGAGATGTGCATGTTCATTTTAGGTTATAAGAAGATGCTGGGAGAGAAGCTACAGGTAAAGACTTCAGGGGAAAGGAAAAAAGAAAGGAAAGACATACAGACACTCTAAGAAGGCTATCAGAAAGCAATGAAGGTCACAAAGCCTTCACTTATGGAACAGAATGCAAGTCATCTGCTGATTCGTGATGGACCCACCAACACAGTCCAGGACAATGCATACGCAGGAAGAGCCACCACAAACCATGCAAGCCTGGGAGCCTGAGTTTCATCTGTCCTGAGAATTCAAGTAAGGTATTCCATGTATAACTATATAAAAGATATTCTATGAATAGATGTGGGGATGTAACTAAGTTTTGAAGACAGTTTTAAAGCACCAATTTATGAATCATTTTTGATAAAAGAATTTTAAGTTAATTTATAAGAAAATAATACACATGAATCACACATAGAGGTATCATTTTTAAATGTTTGTATTTTTCTCATTTTTGTTAGGAATAATGTAATAACTCTAGGGCTGATGATGTAAGTCATGAACAGCAATGGTGTTGGATTACAAGAATCTGGATTTGATCCTCATTGCTATAAAAAAAAAGAAAAAAAACAGAAAGAGAGGAAGAGAAAGATGGAAGAAAAGACAGACTATATTTCCTATACTGAATATACATACATATATATATATACACACATATAAATGTGTGATAAAATTAGTCATAAAGTAAGCCAATACTTAGAACAAAGTACTTTAAGAATAGTTTATTCAGCTATAATATGAAATAGTCTATATGCTTCTGGTAACAGGAAGTGACATCAGAACAGTATGGACTGAAGTGTTTCTCATCTGATTGTTCCCCTAGGCCAAGTGAGCAGAATAGCAAGAGTACAGTTATAAGATTAAACAGATAAGAAAAAAAAAAGCTTTCAACTTAGCTGCTGCTAAGGAACTTTCCAGTTCTATTTCAAGAAAAATTTAAGTATATGCCTGTTTCCAGGGCTTGCTCTCAACGGGGTACACTATAGCTCCTGGCTTCTAACAGACTGTACTTCCTGTTATGGCATCTAAATGGAAGGTTACCAGCTCAGAGCTCCTCCTCCACCTGCCACTGTTCCATGCTTCCACACAAGCATATCCATGCCACTGCTTTCGTACACGAACCGCTCTTAACAAGCTACAACCGACTGACCGCCCTGAGTGCTTCCCATGTCCATCCCACTGTGTTGCCAATTACTGATTTTGTGAGCTAGTTTAAAAGTCCCATAGAGTTTTCCTGGTCTACCTCAAACCTATTTTTATCCTTAAGCCATGTTATTTTTAGTGCACAATTTGAGAAAAAGCAAGGTATCTCAGGAATACATGTGTATGTATAGTAACCAGAACACTTGTAGGTAATGGATCTAAACAGAATTCAGTGGCTTACCTTTGGCAGCTTGATAGGGGGTTCTTTGGATTCTTCTTCCTCATCACTGTCTGATTCTCCACTCTGTACAGAGTTCTTAGATGCAGCTGCCAATGATGTTTCCTTTTTCTGCCATTCCAAAACGCAATGCCTTACATTACAGTAAATATTGAAGGCAGAGGGATTGCTATGAAGTTTGATATCTGGTATAATTACTGTATTCTCCAAGTTTTCAGACTGAAACATAAAAGAGAACATTTCTGTTTCACACTCTTTTCAGTTATTTCATTGTAAAAAAAATAGTATAGACAGATTAAACTTATCTCACATAAGTAAAAAAAAAAACAATTTATCTTAGATAAATAAAAGTATATTTAAAGTACCAAAATACTTAGTGTGAAAATTCTTCTTCTATAAAGAATTGGGAAAGGGCAAGAGACAATATCTCTTTAAATAAGAAATATGTTAAAGTTAAATCAGCATGTAACTTGGGAACATCGTTTTCAAAATATTAAAAATAGTAAGCATAAAGCAAGCATAAATATATTAACAATATATTAAAAGTAATACATGACTAGTATTTAATCCAGAAACAATGTTGATACAACACTAGGAAAGCAATCAGTATAACTCCCCGAAAAGAACAAATGTAATAAAGTAGTAAACATAGTTGCTATAAATGAAAAAGGTAAAAGCATTTGCCCAAAGCCCACTACCAATATACAATTAAAAAAGAAAAAGTCACAGCAAATCAGTAATGGAAAGAAATTTTCTCAACTAGACAAAGGGTAACTATGGCATATTCTTATCAGATATGGCAATAGAATGACTTGCTCCCAAGATTGTAAACAAGGCAAATGCTCTCAGGAATTCAACTCAGTGTTATTCCTTTCCTAATGCAATAACCTGATAAAAATGGCTAAGAGAAAAGCATCTTCTAGCAATATATTTATTTCCTGAGCCATGTAGACAATTTTTTAAAAAGCTACTAGAAATAATATACAAGCGTAGCAAAATAACAGTACACAAAGTATAAAATAAGCATCATCCATATGTGAAAAATGAACAAAAATGCCGTTTAGGGGCTGGAGAGTGCATTGGCTCGGTGGTTAAAAGCACTTGCTACTCTTGTGGGTTTGATTCCCAGCACCCACATACATACCTGCAGACAAACACTAAAATAATACTAAAATACTAAAATAAATAAATCTAAAAAACATTAATGCCACTTTAAAAAGAATAGAATTGAAGTCTCTGACAGGGAAAAACATCTGCAAAATATGTATTCACGAAAGACTAGTAAGTATCAGAACATACACAGTAGTCTCAAATCTCAACAGTAAAACAAACAAAAGAGAGTTCCATTAGTAAATAGTGAACAGAGATGAACAGATATAACACTGATGAAGACACAGAGGAGGTTTATAAATAAGCACAGCATCAGCATCATTAGGGCTTACAAGATGTAAATGAAAATGAGATATAGTACACAGCCACCAGAATCCCTAAAATACCAACAGTGCCAACCCTGAAAAATGGAGAAAGATACAGTTAATTACAATGCCAGTAGGTAAGTAATAATGATATGGCCACTCTGGAAAAATTACATTTCTTACAAAACTAAACATGTCCCTACAATATAATCCAGTAATTTCATTTGTCAGCAATACAACAAAAACCTATGCTCACACAAAAACCAGCAAGTAAAATTTCATAGATTTATTCAAAATTAGCACCAAATTAAAAATAACCCAGATATCTTTTTACTGTGTACATTGCTAAACTGTAGTACAGCCATACTGGGATATGACTAATCAGCAATAGAAAAGAAATGAACTATTAATATGTGTGACAAGTTAGATGAACTCAAAGAAATTACATCAAGTTTTTTTAAAAGCCAATCCTGTAAGTTTAAATATAGCACATTTAAGGAATATACTTGAAATAGCAAGACTTTGGGGATGAAGAACAGATCTGTAGCTATGTGAAGCTAAGATGACGGTGACATGTAGAGAATAAGGGATAGTAAAAGGGACTCCTAAGATGAAACCGTTCTGTATCCTATGATAACAATCACAGAAGTAACCAAATTACACAGAACTAGATGCATACTAATAAGCATATATAAAACCAGGGAGATGACTTAGTAAACAGAGCCTTACATGTCAACATGAGGAACTCCATTCTACCCACAGGAACCCACAAAAAAAGAGCTGATGAGTATGATGAGTATGGTGACCTTTGTCCCAGAAAGGTGGTGACGGTAGTGTCACAGGAGCTTGCTGGCCAGCCAGTTTGGCTGAATCAGGAGACTTCAGGTTCATTGAAAGATGCTTTCCAACAGAATAAGATGGAGACAACTAGCTAGAGGATGACATCTAATAGTCCTATGAACATGTACACAGACACACAGACACACAGACACACACACACACACACACACACACACACACACACACACACACACACCTGGTGACATCAGAATAAGATGGTAGAGTGCACTAACATGAAATTACTGTTTACAAACTAGTTATACAGAATGTTAAAAATAGGGAAAAATGAATGAAGGGCTTAAAGGATATCTGTGAAATAAATATAAGAAGTGTTTTCACACTACAATGATCTCAACACAAATTAATTTTTAAAGTTATAGCATCTAAAACAGCATCAAAAACAAAATAATTACAAATAAATGTAATAAAATGTATATGACCTTTATGTACTAAAAACAAAAAAATGTTATTGAGTGAAATTAAATAAGACTTAAAGCCAGGCAGCAGTGGTGCACACCTTTAATCCCAGCACTCAGGCTGATCTCTCAGTTCGAAGCCAGTGTGGTCCTCCGAGCAAGATTTAGGACAGACGGGACTTCACAGAGAAACAAAACAAAACAAAAACAAAAAACAACCAAACAAAAGGTTTAAATAAATGGATCAACATTTATATCATGTTCATGGATTGAGGAATTATACACCATTAAAATGACAAATCTCATAAAGCCAGACTAAATGTAGCATCAATAAAATGATTAAGGGTTCTAATAAAAGAATCAACAAGGATCACCACAATACTTACATGAAATATAAGGGACAGAAGACAGCTGTTTTTGCATATTTCTACCACTCTAATCAACTTAGGGATAGAAAAGGTTGACTTTGATTTGCTGTTTTGAAGTTCTGTTCTATGATCATCTGCTCCCCTTGCTTTGGAGGCCATTGGCAAGGCTGTGTACCATGGCAGCACAGGGCAGCATCACCCATTATTGGGAAGCCAAAAAGATAAAGATAATAGAGTGAGGGCCCCACAATCCACTTGAAGGGGCACATCTCTAGGGATTTAAGGACCTCTTGGTAGTATGCACTTCTCAAAAGTTCTACCACTGAAGAGTCTCACCCTGGGGATCAACTCTCTAAAATGTGGGTTTTGGAGGTGGGGGTTATTTAATATCTGAACTATCTATCTGTAGCAACAGCTACAGAAATTTTAGAAAAAGACAAAATCTTAGAAAACATACTGCCCAATTCTAAGACTCAGAAAATAACGCTAGAGTATGGTATTAACATAAAGACACACAGATCAACTTTATACCCAAAATAAATATAATTAACTGGCTCTTTTATAAGATACTTCAGTGGAAAAGTAAATAAGTGAAACCATTTTAACAAATGGAGCCAGATCAATCAGATAATAATGAGAAAAACTTGAAGGTTAACATTTCAAAATTAACTTGAAACAATATTATTTTAAGATGTGTTACATGTGTTTATGCTATGGAACATTTGTTTAATGATGCAAAGATGTATTGGATTCTTTTTATGTTGCATATGTTTAACTCTGTGAAGCTGTGTTACTTTGCCTGTCTAAAACACCTGATGGTTTAATAGAGCGGAACAGCCAAAAGCTAGGCAGAACAAAGAATAGGCAGGGCTGGTGGGCTGAGAGAATATACAGAAGGAGAAATCTGGGAGAAAAAAGAAGAAAGAGCAAGAGAAGAAGGAGAGGAGGATGCTAGGGGCCAGCCACCCAGTCACACAGCCAGCCACAGAGTAAGAGTGAAAGTAAGATATAAAGAAGAAAAGGAAAAAGCTCAGAGGCAAAAGATAGATGGGATACTTTAAAGTTAAGAAAAGCTGGCAAGAAACAAGCCAGATAATGCCAGGCATTTATAATTAAGAATAATCCTCCATGTGTGATTAATTAGGGAGCTGGGTGGAGGGCCCCAAAAAAACAGAGTCTAAGAGTAAGAAAATGAACACCACCACCTAAGAGTATCAGACAAAATTCTAAATCTTTGGACAAAATCTAAAAAATATGATTTCTGCAACTTTAGTGTAGACCAACACTTCTTAGGGCACAACATATATGAATCATACAAGAAAATACTAATTAATTAGATGAATAAAAACTTGTTCTTCTAAAGCTTCTATAAGAAAAAAACAAGTAGAGTCTCATCTTCAGCTCTGTAAGGAAACAGATAAGCAAACTGAAGACAGCACTCCCTCCTCCCTCTAAATCCAGCCCCAGTCTTGTCCCCAGCACTACAACAGAACACAAGGTGCAGCTTTCCTTCCCCCTTGCCCACATCTCCTGGGGATCCCAGTCTATCACCCTCTAACCTCACTACCCCAACTTAGTCACTTTATCCCAGCCCCCAACTGCAGCAGGCACTGGCTTCTAACCAACAGGTCACAGCTGCCAGCAAACAAGGCTGCCAGGAGACCTTCTCTTTTCTCTCTGTTCCCTCAGATCCAATACCCCAGTCTCATCACCGCTGTACAGCAGGAAACCCATTGCTGAGATCATTTCCTCTTTGAGTTCATCCCCAAGGGATCACAAAGATCTTCTCTCCCAAATCTTCTTTCCCTCAACTCATCCCAGTATCTCAGCCTTCAACACTAGCAAGCATTCCCTGTGAACACACAGCAGAGCAGGCCAGCAACACAGTCAACACACTCTCAGAAATTTCAGAGAAGAAACTAAGGAACAAACACACACTCAACAAAGACAAACCCAGAAATCAGCACCCAGATCTATAATCATCCCAAAACCAAATGCTTGGATGCCAGCATAAAACACAATAACAGATGGGGCAGTATGTCTCTATCAGAGCCCAGCTATCCCACCACAGCAGGCCCTGAATATTCCAACATAGGGCACACAAGAAAAAGACCTTCAAACCAACTATATGACGATGACAGAGGTCCTTAGAGAGGAAATTAACAAATCCAGGAAAACAAAAGCAAAGAGGAAATGAATAAATCCCTCAAAGAAAGCTAAGAAAATACAGTTGAAAGAGATAAATAAAACTATTCAAGACCTAAAAATGGAAATAGAAGCAATAAAGAAAACACTGAGGGTATTCTGGAAATGAAAAATTCAGGAATTCAAACAGGAACGACAAAGGCAAGCTTCACCAACAGAATACAAGAGATGGAAGACAGAATCTCAGGCATTGAAGATACAATAGAAGAAATTAATATAATGGTCAAAGAAAGTATCAAATCTAAAAAATTCCTGACAAAAACACCCAGGAAATCTGGGACACTATGAAAAGACTAAACCTAAGAATAACAGGAATAGAGGAAGGAGAAGAATCCCAGCTCAAAGGCCAAGAAAATATTTTCAACAGTATCATAGAAGAAAAATTTCCTAACCTAAAGAAGGAGATGTCTATAAAGATATAAGAAGCTTACACCACCAAATAGGACCATGAAAGAAAGTCCCCTTGCCACATAATAATCAAAACACTAAACATACAGAACTAATAAAGAATATTAAAAGCTGTAGGGAAAAAAGACCAACTAATATATAAAGGCAAACCTATAGGAATTATACCTGATTTATCAATGGAGACTTTAAAAGCCAGAAGGGCCTAGACAGATGTGCTGCAGACTCTAAGAGACCATAGATGCCAGCACAGACTAATATACCCAGTAAAACTTTCAGTCGCTATATTTGAAAAAAGTAAGATATTTCATGACAAAGTCAAATTTAAGTATAATCTGTCTACAAATCCAGCCATATAGATAGTGCTAGAAAGAAAACTTCAAACTAAAGAGGCTAACTACATCCATGAAAACACAGGAGAAAAAAATAGTCTCACACCAGCAATATCAAAAGAAGGGAAACACACACACACACACACACACACACACACACACACACACACACACCTCTACCACCACTACCATCAGTAACAAAATAACTGGAATCAACAGTCATTGGTCATTGATATCTCTCAATATCAGTGATCTCAATTCCGTAATAAAAAGACACCTACTAACAGAATGGATGGGAAAACAGGACCCATCTTTCTGCTGCATACAAGAACATACCTCAACATCAAGTGTAGATAGTACCTCAGGGTAAAAGGTTGGAAAAAGACATTCCAAGCATAAGAAGCAAGCTGGTGCAGCAATTTTCATATTTTACAAGATAGACTTCAAACCAAAACTAATCAGAAGAGATAGGGAAAGACACTACATACTCATCAACAACAACAACAAGACCCCACCAAGATAGCATTTCAATTCTTAACATCTGCAACTCAACCACAAGGGCATCCTAGTTTGTAAAAGAAACACTACTATAGCTTGAATCACATATTGACTCTCACAAACTGATAATGGGAGACTTCAATACCTCACTCTCACCAATAGACAGGTCACCCAGGCAAAAAACTAAACAGAGAAATTCTGGAGCTAAAAGACATTACAAAAATATGAACCTGACAGATGTTTCCAGAGCATTTCACCCAAACACAAAAGGTTCTCTGCATCTCATCAAACTTCCTCTAAAACTGACCACATACTTGGACACAAAGCAAGTCTCATCAGATACATGAAAATTGAAGTAACACCCTGTATCGTATCAGACCACCACCAATCAAAGTTAGATATCAACAACAGAAACAACAGAAAGCTTACAAATTCATGGAAACTGAACAACTCTCTACTGAATGAAAAATGGGTCAAGACATTTCTAAAGAAAGTAATGAAAGACTTCCTAGAAGTCAATGAAAATACCTTTAATCCCAGCACTCGGGAGGCAGAGCCAGGTGGATCTCTGTGAGTTTGAGACCAGCCTGGGCTACCAAGTGAGTTCCAGGAAAAGGCACAAAGCTACACAGAGAAACCCTGCCTCGAAAAACCAAAAAAAAGAAAGACAGATAGAAAGAAAGAAAGAAAGAAAGAGAGAGAGAGAGAGAGAGGGAGGGAGGGAGGGAGGGAGGGAGGGAGGGAGGGAGGGAGGGAGGGAGGGAGGGAGGAAATGAATATGCAGCATACCCAAACTTAACAGGGAATAATGAAAGCGTTGCTAACAGTAGCAATAAGTGCCTACCTAAAAATTTGGTGAGATCCCATGCTAGCAACTTAATGGCACACCTGAATGTTCTAGAACAAAAAGAAGTAAGCATTCCCAAAAGGGTGGAGGGCAAGAAATAATCAAATTGAGGGCTGAAATCAATAAAATAGAAACAACAGAATACAAAGAATCAATGAAACAGAGTTGGCTCTTTGAGAAGAAAACAAGTCGAGAGATAAATGCTTATCCAAACTAAAAAAAAAGAGTATCCAAATTAACAAAAGCAGAAATCGAAAGGGGGACATAACAACAGACATTGAGGAAATCCTCCAAATCATAAGGACATACTTTAAAAATGTATACACTACTAAATTGGAAAATCTAAAAAATAGATAATTTTCTGAAGTGGTACCACTTACCAAAGTTAAATCAAGGCCAAAAAATAATTTAAACAGACCTATAATCCCTAGTGAAATAGAAGAAGTCATTAAAAGTCTCCCCCCACTCCCCCAAAAGCCACCCAGGGCCAAATGGTTTTAGTGAAGAATTCTACCAGACTTTCAAAGCTGAGTTAATGCCAATACTCCCCCAATTATCCCACAAAATAGAAACAGAAGGAACA
Source organism: Peromyscus maniculatus bairdii (assembly GCF_049852395.1). Classification (NCBI taxonomy): domain Eukaryota; kingdom Metazoa; phylum Chordata; class Mammalia; order Rodentia; family Cricetidae; genus Peromyscus; species Peromyscus maniculatus. The sequence goes on from NC_134860.1 coordinate 100,930,568, forward strand.
TTGCCAACTTCATTTTATGAGGCCACAGTTACCCTGATACCCAAACCACATAAGGACCCAACAAAGAAAGAGAATTAAGGACTGATTTTTCTTTTGAACACTGATGAAAAAAAAAACTCAATAAAATACTTGCAAACCAAATCTAAGAACACATCACAAAGATCATCCACTATGATCAAGTAGGCTTTACCCCAGAGAATCAAGGATAGTTCAATATACAAAAATCAGTAAATGTAATCCACCATATAAACAAACTAAAAGAAAACAAACACATGATCATCTTATTAGATTCAGAAAAGGTCTCTGACAAAATTCAAAACCCTTTCATGATAAAGGGTCCAGAGAGATTAGGGATACAAGTGACATATTCAATATAATAAAGGCAATTTACAGCAAGCCCATAGCCAACATCAAATTAAAAAGAGAGAAACTCAAAGAAATTCCACTAATATCAGGAACAAGGTTGTCAACTCTCTCCATATATATTCAATATAGTACTTAAAATCTTAGCTAGAGAAAAAAGACAACTGTAGGAGATTAACACAATTGAAAAAGAAGTAAAAGTATAGCTATTTGCAAATGATATTATACTACATAAGTAACCCTAAAAGATTTCACCAGGGAACTTCTATAGCTGATAAACACTTTCAGCAAAGTAGCTGGATACAGCCCCCCCTATATATAAATGACATATGGACTGAGAAAGAAATCAAGTAAACAATACCTTTCACAATAGCCTCAAATAATATAAAATATCTTGGGGTAATTCTAACCAAGCAAGTTAAAGACTTGTATGATAAAATCTTCAAGTCTTTGAATAAAGAAATTAAAAAAGATATCAGAAGACAGAAAGATCCTCCATGTTCATGTATCTGTAAGATTAATGTAGTAAAAATGACCATGTACAGATTCAATGCAATCCCCCATCAAGATTCCAAGACAATTCTTTATAGAGTTTAACATGACAATTCTTAACTTCATATGGAAAAACAAAAAACCCAGGATAGTTAGAACAATCCTTAACAATAATAGAACTACTGGAGGTATCACCATCCCTAATTTCAAGTTATACTACAGAACGATAGTAATAAAATCCACAAGGTATTGGCATAAAAACAGACATGTTGATCAATGGCATCAAACTGAAGACCCAGACATAAATCCATATACATATGACACCTGATTTTTGATAAAGAAGCCAGAAATACACACTGGAAAAAAAGACATTGTCAACAAATAGTGCTGGTCAAAATGGATGTCTGCATGTAGAAGAATCCAAATAAATCCATATTTATCATCCTGCACAAAACAACTCCAAATGGATCAATGATCTCAGTATAAAGTCAGATACAGTGAGCCTGACAGAACAGAAAGCGGGAAATGGCCTTGAACACAATGGCACAGGAGACAACTTTCTAAACAGAACCCTGATAATGCAGGTACTAAGACTGACAATTAATAAAGGGGACTTCATGAAACTGAAAAGCTTCTGAATGGCAAAGAGTATCATCAATTGGCTGAAGAAGCAGCCTACAGAATGGGTAAGATTTTTACACATCCCATAGAGGACTAGTATTTAAAATATATACAGAAATCAAAAAACTAGATAAAAATAATAATATCCAATATAAAAATGTGGTACAGAGAATTATCAATAGAGGAATCTCAAATGGCTGAGAAACACTTAAAGAAATGGTCAACATCCTTAGCTATCAGGGAAATTCAAATTTAAACTAGTTTGAGATTCCATCTTACACCTGTCAGAATGACTTAAATCAATAACACAAGTGACAATTCATGCTGACAAGGATGTCGAGCAAAGGGAACACTCTTCCATTGCTGGTAGGAGTGCAAACTTGTACACCTACTATGGAAATCAATATGTCGATTCCTCAGAAAGTTGGGAATCAATCTACCTCAAGACCTAGCTTATAACATTCCTGGGCATATACCCAAAGGACACTCCATCCTACAAGAACACTTGTTCAACTATGTTCATTATGTCTACTCATAATAGCCAGAAAATGGAAACAACCTATATGTCCCTCAACAGAAGAATGAACAAAGAAATTGTGGTACATTTACATGATGGAGTTTATACAGCTATTTTAAAAAAAATGAAACAATGAAATCTGTAGGCAAATGGATGAAACTAGAAAAAATGATCCTGAGTGAGCTAACCTGTAATGAGTCTTTCTCTGTCTTGCCAGCCAGCTCCCAAATAATTCTAAGGAGACTTACTATTAATTATGAAAACTCGCCCTTAGCTTAGGTTTGTCCCATTAGCTCTTATAACTTAAATCAATCAATAATTTTATTAATCTATGTTCTATTACATGGCCTTTACCTCCCTCCCATTCTGTGTATCCATCTCATTTGCTGTCACCATGGTGTCTCCATCTTGTACCTAGATTCATATCCTATTCCTCTCTTTCTGCCTGGAAGTCCCGCCTATACCTTCTGCCTAACTATTGGCTGTTCAGCTCTTTATTAAACCAATCACAGCAATATATCTTTACACAATGTACAAATATCCCACAACAGTAACCAGATGCAGAAAGATAAATGTTATGTATTTCCTTACAAGTGGGTATTAGCCATTAAGTAAATGATAACAAAGCTACAATTCATATACCTAGAGAGAGGTTAGGAAAGAGGAGGGGGTCTAGTAAGGAAGGCATTGATCTTCCTGGGAGAGGGAAATAGAACAGATGTTATGGATGGACTGGGAGTGGGTGGAAATGTGAGTTGCAGGGAGATCAGGTAGGGTGGGGAAATAAAAAGTGAGTCACAGAAGAGGATAAAATTTTTGGAATACTGATATGTAGAATATACAAAGAATACTGACAACTCAATCATAAGAAAATAGTTATAAAAGGAGTAAGCAAGATCTGAGAAGACATTTTACAGTTAAAAAAAATGAATAGTCAAAGACACATAAAGAAATGTTCATGTTTCTTCTTCAAGAAAACAACAAATGGTAGATGACTTTGGTGCAGCGGGAAGGCCCAGAGGACCCAGGGCCCAGGATTAAGAGGCCACAGTGGCTTCTGCAGAGGATTCAGCAGTGGTCTTAGCGGCCACAATCATGTCTGAGTCCATGGGGCTCGTGGAGATAAAGCCAAAGACAAAGAGTGGATCCCTATCACCAAGCTGGGCCACCTAGTTAAGGACATGAACATCAATCCCTGGGAGAGATCTGTTCTCCCTGACCATTAAGAAATCTGGGACTATTGATTTTTTTCCTGAACACATCCCTAAAGGATGAGGTTCTAAAGATCATGCCAGTGCAGAAGCAGACACGGGCTGTCCAGTTGTCCGGATTCAAGACTTTGTCACTATTGGGGATTACAATGGTCATGATGGTATTGGTGTTAAGTGCCACTGATATCCAGAGGCCATCATCTTGGCCAAGCTTTCCATTGTCCCTGTGCAGAGAGGCTATAAACAAGATTTGCAAGCCCTACACTTTTCCATACAAAGTGACAGGCCATTGTGTCTCCTCTGTGTTGATGCATCTCATCCCTGCCCCCAGAGGCACTGGCAGTCTCTGCTCCTGTGCCCAAGAAGCTACTGATGATGGCCGGTATTGATGATTGTTACACATCAGCCAGGGGCTGCACTGCCACCCTGGGCAGCTTTGCCACAGCCACCTTTGATGCCATCTCTAAAGACCTATCACTAGCTACCTGACCCCCAACCTCCGGAAAGAGACTGTGTTCACTAGGTCTCCTTATCAGGAATTCACTGACCATCTTGTGAAAACGCACACCAGAGTCTCTGTTCAGAGGACCCAGGCTCCAGCTGTGGCCACCATGTAAGGGTTTTTATATAAGAAAAGTAAAGTGAATTAAGTCTATTAAAAAAAAAAGAAAGATAAAGAAATCTTCACATCATTAGTTATCAAGACACACAAGCTAAAATCATAGTGAGAAACCCTATGTACTAACTATAGGGACAAAAAACTAAGAAGCTAATACCAGGTGCTGAATATATGTGATGCAACTGGGCTTGTCATATACTGACAGACAATGGGATTACAAATAAACAAACTCTTTTGCAAAGTTTTCCAGGTTCTTAAAAAAATTTGCCATGCCATCTCTGAGAAAATAGATACCATTCAGAATATGACTATTTGCTCCTATATTTTTCCAAGGGAGAAATCTCTGACTCTTAGGTAAAGCTTAGAGTTGTGGAAGTCTAGAATTTTCTTCATGGTAGTGAATGATGATTTTGTTATAAGCACCTGGAGCAACAGATGGACCATGACTCCTGGTTTGTCGTATTGCTTTATATAAACATCAAGGCTGATGATATACTCTGGAGTTTCAGTTGTGGTGAATAGGTATATAGAAGGATTTTCAAGTTTCAGTCCTTAATACTTACCTGAATTGATAATCCACAGAAAACATACCCTGTGTAGTCAGATGAACAAGAACTAGGAAGCTATTGAGACACCAGCAATTCTATCTTTTAATTTATTTTAATCCTGAAGTCTTTGGGGTTTTTTTTGTTTGTTTGTTTGTTTGACTCTTCTAAGTGTTTCTACAAAATCACCAATGGGATTTTGAAATAGAAGCACTATATCACTGCTAGGTATTAACACAAGAAAAATGATAGCCAAGATTAGCACATCAATATTTACTGAAGCTTTATTAACAAGGTCCCCAAACTGAGAACACCAAAATGATCATCACTGGGTGAACAGAACAACAAATTGTGATATACCAGGGCAAGAAGATATTGATAAGCAACATGATGGGATAAACTACTGATATATAGAAAACAAGGTGAATACAATATCACTATGTTGAGAGATAGGAGTTAAGCTACAGAAGAGGACACACTGAACTACCACATTTATTTTACATTCTAGAAAACAAGGAAACATCTATAGTGACATAGGCATGCAGCAGGGAATAAGAAAAGTCTTTGGAGAGAATGGAAAGGTTCTGAACCTTGACTACAGTATGAGTTTATGTATATGGTATCTTTCAAACCATAGTGTGGGATTTAAATCCTACCTCAAACTCTGCTTTTAAAAAGACTCCTGACATTAGGTATTAGGAAGCTGAGGAAATTTCCTGCATGATAGATTTGATTTACACAGGAAAAAAGTCAATTTAGATACCAATATCAGAAGCCTGAAGAAAATGGCAAATATTTAAATAGCTACAGTGGAAAACTAGAAAATTATTGGACAAAAAAAGAGTGAAGTCTATCTATGCAAGGTCCATTTGAAATGATCACTGATGTCTATTATTATCAGTTTGCTCTTCTTTAACTCCCTTCAAAAGATATTTCATTTTCAAGGAAGAACAAAACAGATTTATAGAGGGCAGCATTTTGCTAGGAAAAAAGTATAATAAATGTACAAGAGAGGTCTGCTGTGGATATTGCTCTGTATAAATAAAATGCTGATTGGCCAGTAGCCAGGAAGGAAGTATAGGCGGGACAAGCAAAGAGGAGAATTCTGGGAAGTGGAAGGCTGAGGCAGAGAGATACTGCCAGCTGCCACCATAAATACCAACATGTAAGATACTGGTAAGCCACGAGCCATGTGGCAAGGTATAGATTAATAGAAATGGGTTAATTTAAGATATAAGAACTAGATAGCAAGAAGCCTGAGCCACATGGCCATACCGTTTGTAAGCAATATAAGCCTCTGTGTGTTTACTCGGTTGGGTCTGAGCGGCTGCCGGACTAGTGGGTGAGAGAGATTTGTCCTGACTGTGGGCCAGGCAGGACTGGAGAAAACTTCAGCTACAGGGGTCTGATAGGGAAAGAAATGCCCTCCAAGAAAACTACATTCCAATCTAAGAACCCATGAGAATACTACACCTTCACATGCGAAAAGGGACTCTGTGGATGTGACTGAATTAAGAACCTTGTTAGGAAAACTGTGATAAATTATCTAGATGGCCAATGTATTCACAAAGGTGTTTCGTACATTAAAGAGAGATACAGGGCAATCCAAGAAGGAGATTCAACAGAAGTGTGCCATAAGGATACAGCCAGAAGAATGCAACTACCTCTGGCTTCGATACATCCCAGAGGCCATGGGATAAGGAATGAAGCGGTCTATAGAAATTGGAAGATAGTCATTATGTGCTCTTCTAGAGCCTCTAGGAGGAAGACAGCTTCACTAACATCTTGATTTTAATCCAGTGAGATCTGTTTTGAATTACACAACTGTAAAATAACTTGTATGGTTTTTTTTTGTAAGATTTATTTATGTGTATGAGTGTTTTGATGCATGTATGTACCTACACCACATGACTGCATGGTGCCTGGTGAGATCAGAAGAGGGCATTAGACCTCTTGGAACTGGAGTTATGGATGGTTGTTAGCTACCACATGAGTACTGGCACCCAAACCCAGGTACTCTTAAACTCATAGAGATCCACCTGCTTCTGTCTCTCAAGCAAGTGGGTCCTGGGAGTAACAGACATAAAATTTTCAAAGAATAAATTCAAAATTTACTTTTAAAAAGAGGCTTAGACAAAATTACTTTAGCACATAGAACATAATTATTTGCCAATGACACTCCTATTTTGTCTTTTCAATTTTGTTCCAATTACTATGTCAACACATTGCTAGCAACTTTACCTTGCTTCTTGTCTTTACTTTTGATTTGCTCTTCTGTTTTCGTTTCAATTTCTTCTTATTTAAAATTTTCTTATTCCTAAAAACAAAAGTGCAAATATTATGAATATTTACATCAAGACATACAAAACCAGTGAAAACATGCATTTTTAATAGACACTTGCATATTTCTTACAGCTTCTATAAAGCAATATACATATGGATACTAGTATTAAAGTAGCTTTTAAGAAGACAACATTTAAAGCTGGGCAGTGGTGGTGCACGCATTTAATCCCAGCAGAAGCAGGTGGATCTCTGAGTTCGAGGCCAGCCTGGTCTACAGAGTGGGAGTTCCAGAACAGCCAGGGATACACAGAGAAATCCTGCCTTGAAAAATTGAAAAAAAAAAAAAAAAGATAGGAAATACGTATTAAATAAGTAATTACAAAAAGGATTGTATAAAGCCTTTTATAAAAGTAAAACATTTGAGGCATTAAATGAAGTTTTAAAAAGAAAAACTTTTCTTCAGGGCCAACCAGATGCTCATGGTGAGTGAGCAGGGATGGCTGCCACTAAATCTGGCAACCTGAGTTCAATCCATAAAACCCACATGGTGCCAGGCTAGCTGTCTCTGAAATTCACATGTATGCTGTAGCATGCTTGCACATATATGCATACATGTACATGAATACACACAGAGTAAATATTTTAAAAGGACAAACTTATTTCACCAGTGGCTATGTTAATAAATAACAAAAAAAAAACTTGTTTTTTATGCTAATGAAAGCTGCTATGCAGAAAGGTTCAAGTAACTTTTTATTAAATCACTACTAATATAAAGAAAATCTTGAGGGGCTGGAGAGATGGCTCAGTGGTTAAGAGCATTGGCTGCTGTTCCAGAGGACTAGGGTTCAATTCCCAGCAGCCATATGACAGCTCACAACCATAGGTAACTCCAGTCCCAGGGACACCCTCATCCAATCTCTGCAGGCACTGTATATACATGGTAGACAAACATATATGTAGGAAAAACACCGAGACACATAAAATAAAAATCAAGGTTTAAAAGAAAAAAAATCTGAGCTCATATCTTTAGTAGCTATTTCAAAGTGTCTCTGCCCTAGGCCTAATCTTTGCATTAGGTAAAGAACCTTCTGAGTAACTTAGAGAAAGATGTCTGTAGCTAGTTTTCCTGACTGGCCCACAGTCAGGACAAATCTCTCTCACCCGCCAGTTCCACACCTGCTCAGATCCAACCAAATAAACACAGAGACTTATATTGCTTACAAACTGTATGGCCATGCCAGGCTTCTTACTAACTGTTCTTATATCTTAAATTAATCCATTTCTATAAATCTATACCTTGCCATGTGGCCCATGGCTTACCGGCATTTTCACATGCAGCTTGTCATGGTGGTGGCTGGCAGTGTCTCTGACTCAGCCTTCCACTTCCCAGAATTCTTCTCCTCCTTGTCCCGCCTATACTTCCTCCTGCCTGATTACTGGCCAATCAGTGTTTTATTTACTAACCAATCAGAGCAACACATTTGCCATACAGAACATCCCACAGCAGATGTCCTTTCTCCTTGCCCTCGCCCAAAGCAGAAAATAATAAAGGAGGAGGAATAAGAGGCTGGGCAAATAATTCAATTTCACACAACTCCATATTCTGAATACTTCCTATGCTGAGAAATACATTCCTAGGTAGCAAACATGAAAGAAAAAAGACAGTTTTTGCTCTGGAGGAGAGCAGAGACTTAAATGGAAAGCACACTTTAACTTTCTAGTAAGAGATTGCTACTACTCTAATAAAAACAAAAGGGGGCCTGCATGGTGGTTCTCTGCCTATAATCCCAGAATTCATACTTCTCATAAGGATATAGCAGGAGAATCAGAATGTGAGAACATCCTGTGCTACAGAGAGATACTGTCCCAAAACAAAACAAAAATAGAAAAGGTGAACTGGTAGGATGGCTCAGTGGCCTGAGTTTCAATCCTTTGATATCATATGATAAAGGGAGAGAACCAACTTCCACACATTGTTCTCTGACTACACAGACTCATACATAGACAGTAATTTCTGAAACAGCCCTAAACTCAGTTCAGTCATATATTAAATATTTATATGAAAGAGTATTCCTAGCACTAGTGATTATAAAATTTCAATAACTCTGTAATGGCTGAAGGTTCTTGTCCGAGAATATTCAGTATCCAAAGAGTTAATTCTTTGTGTAAAAATAAACAAACATATCCATCCAGTAGTACACAAATTTGTTTTCATCTTTAGTAACAAGCTGCATGTATACCAAAAGTTGTATTAAAATAAATTTTCTAATAATTTGTTATCAACTAAATGTTTAATTTATATACCTATATTCTTAGGTCATGTAGTAATTTGAGGAAAAATGAGTAGAAAAATTAAAGACAACACTGGCCTAAGGTACATTTTATAAAATATTATTAGAATGGTTTGTATCAAATATAAAAATATATATGTATGTAATACAGAGAAACTATTCAAAACATAATTATGCTTATTGATATAATTGCTTTTAAATTATCTTCCTGTCCTATGTGTAAAGATGTGCTATTAGCTTCTCTTTCCCTAAAATAAGATACTATCCAGGATCAAATCATTGTCTTTGTACAGAGACTAAACCATCCTAAGAAAGTTCTAGAATTAGACAACCAAGGATAGAACACCTCAAGATAAACTGAGAGCACTGGTATTCTCTTTTATGCACATATGAAGCATTCAAACACAAATGAGAAGTGAGCGTCATTCAGTCAGATGAGTACTATTAAAGCAAACAAAACACTAGCGGTTCTTTAGATGCACACATGGTCCAGAATGACACCTTTTGTTGATGGTGGTGATAAGATACAAGGTCTCATTACAAAGCCCAGGCTAATCTCAGAATCACTGTGTTCTTTAAATTGGCCTCAAACTTTCTATTCGTCTGCTTCAGCCTCCTAAGTACATAAGGTAATTCTTTCATCAAATAAAAAGTATAGACTAACAAGAGAAAGAGAACTTTAAATTCTCAAATGTTGGCACCCCCGTAAAAACGAGCCTCTAAATAAGTTATGGGTCAAGCATCTAGTCACAACTAAAAAATATTTCCTGTTAAATGAGAACTAAATACGATATCAATACTTATGGAAAGAATGTATCTAAAATAGCACTTAGATACATCGTTTTTTACATATACCTAAATGTGTATATTGAATCAAAAAGTCTGAAAGTAAATTATCTTGGCTTACGATTTGAGAAGTTAGAAAGAAAGCATGAATTAAATAGAATGGAGAATGGAGAAAATAAACTTAAGAGCAAATGAAATAGAGATCACAGATTCAACAAAGAAAACCACAACAATAAAAATTGGTCTTCTGAAAAGATTAATAAATCTATAGCAAGATTTGTCAGAAAAAAGTTTAAAAGTATAAATTATGAACATGAGAAATAGGAGACATTACTACAAATGCTGCTATAAATTTGACAATCTAAGCAAAATAGACAAGTTGCTTGAAAAATAACTTCTAATTACTAAAGAAAAATGCAGTATTTAAGCATTCTTATATCTGTAGAAAGAATGAAGCAATTGAAAATCTAATCAAAAGCTTAATACATAGAAAACAGATTCATGGCTTTGATGGTAAATGCTTCCAAAGAACCCTACGATATTTTTGAAACAGCAGCAATCTTAGGCTAATTTCTGCAGAGACTATAAAAAGAAGAAATACTTTCTAACTCAAGCTAATTCTTCCATATCAAAGTCTGAAAAGGGTATTTCAAAATATGAAAATTTCTATGAAATATTTTTCTATGAAAAAGAGGTAAAATAACCATCAAATAAGAATTTATAAGTGAGTTTCTAATGTCATTGAATACCATCCACTTTTTAAAACAATCAATGTATAAAACACCATGTATAAGCTAAAGATTTCTATAGAAAACATATTTTTACATTTATTTTATCTATCTATCTGTCTGTCTGTCTATTTATTCATTTATTCATTCATTCTTCTTTCATACATTACATCCCAACCACATTTTACCCTCCTTTCATTCCTCCCAGCTCCCCTTACCCCCCAAATCCACTCCTTCTCTGTTTCCCTTCCGAAAAGAGCAGGCTTCCCAGGGATATCAACCAAACACAGAACAACAAGATATAATAAGACTAGGCATAAACCCTCAAATCAAGACTGGGCAAGGCAACCAGTAGGAGTAAAAGAGTACCAAGAGCAGACAAAAGAGTGAAAGACACCCTCACCACCCCCACTGTTAGAACACCAAACTACACAACCATAGCATATATGCAGAGAACCTAATTCAAACCCATAAAGGCAGAAACCACATTTAATCTCTGTAATTAATATAATGCTACTCATCGGTGTGTCTGGAAGCATCATTGATTAGGGAAGACTAGCAGTCTGATTGCTAATCAGAAAACTTGTACTTATTTAACCCACCATGCTGTTAGTAATAAGAAAAAGATCTTTAACAGTTCAAGTTGATTTAGGATATATATATATATATATATATATATATATATATATATATACACACACACATATATATATATCCATCCTATTTATGCTTACAACCACTCCATTGCAAATCTTTAAATGAACAGAAGATAGGGAGAGAACTGTAAAGCTATTCTGGCAGTGGGCAGAGGAGAAAAGAAGGAAGAGGGGGAGGGAGGGAGGGAGGGAGGGAGGGAGGGAGGGAGGGAGGGAGGGAGGGAACTGAGTGAACACATGGGTAAGAGTAAAAAATTAGAAGAGAAACCTCTGAAAGTGTGGCTCTCTAGGTCATACCTCCTACAGAATTACACTCTACACACAACAAAGATAAGATGGAACATACATCATGATGCAACTGTAATCTATTCACACTAAACTTCAGAGAAACAATCCAAGGGTAATAAGAGCTAACAAATGAAGAGAGAATCTTACATGTTAGTAGTAATGGAAGAATTAGATACAAGAAAGACAAGCAAATAAATCTCTAAAAGCACTATACAAAGTGAATAAAACAGAGACCTCCAAAACAAGGCAACCCTCAAAGAAGCAAAGAAAGCAGTGAAAAGAAAAGTATTTAGTAAGTGCTAAATAAACTTAATTCATTATTGTTCTTATACTGAAGAATCTATCTTGATTTGTATTCCCTCAAAGCCACAAGATTCTTCAAGAATCCACAGTCAATGGTTATTTTGAGATGTTCTCTCTGGGAAAGGAAGTGACTAGAGAAAGGAATTAAACAATAAAAAGGTACATGAGCTCCCTAGTTTTTGTAAGGTGGTCACAAACTGCCTTCAACCAGAAGAGGAAACCTCAATTGAGAAACCATTTCTATCAGATTAGCCTGTGGGCATGACTGTGGGGTATTTTCTTGATTAATGATTGATGTGGGAAGGCCCAGTTCAGTGTGGGCAGTACCATCCCTGGGCTAAAGGGCCTGGGTTATATAAGAAACCAATCTAGTAAGCCAGGAAGAACAAGCCAGTAAGCAGTTTCCCCAATGGTCCCTGCCTCTGTTCCTGCCAGGACTTCTCTCAGTGATAGAATGTGATCAGGAACTGTAAGACAAATAAAGCCTTTCCTCCTCAAGTTGCTTTTGGCCAGTGTTTTATTACAGCAATGGAAAGCAAGCAAAGACAGTGCATTAGGAAGCTTATTCCTATGATGGGTAATTCTACTAGTGAACATGGCTCCCAGTTACTCTAACTGCAGGTGAGGAAAATGAATTGTTTGCTTATCTGTTTCCTACTCATTACTGATTGAAAACATAAGTCCTGCACAGACTTTCAAGACACAAAGTCATGGGTGTTTGCAGGAGACAGCTGGAGAAGAGTAACAGAGATAAAGCTAGACCAGCAAGAGTACCCACTACAGGTCTCTGATATAAATGATCATTTCTTTTTCTCCCTTTCGAAACTACTCTACCCCTTTCCCTCTAAACATTAACTCCTACTATGTCTCTACCCTTACCATTCCACTAAAATGTAGCTTTCCAGCCTTCTGAATAAGGAGTAGATGATAGTTCCTTGTTATATTACTTGTTTTTTTTAAATTTGTATGTGTGCATGTATGGTGTATGTGCACTTATGTTTATGTTTGTGTGTTTGTGTACGTGCACACATGTGGCAGCTACAGGGCAAAGTTAGGTATCTTCCTTGATTGCTCTCTACCTTGCTTTTGACACAAGGTTTCTCACTGAATCCAGATCTCACCAATTGGCTGGAATGTCTGGCTAGGAACACTAAGTATCCATCTGTCTCTGCCTCAGCAGCTTCAGGGTTACAAAGAAATACCATGCCTGCTTTTTTTAGTGTTGAGGATCCAAACTCAGGTCCTCATGGCTGCTTGACAGGCATTGTAGCAAATAAGCCCTCTTCCCAACCCCTAGTATGATCTCTCAAAGCCACCTTTGTTGTGGGAGAATCTTTCTGTATGCTGTGAATGTGTGTTGCTCTCATTGGTTGATAAAAGCTGGTTTGGCCTATGGCTGGGTAGGAAAGATGGAGATATAGGGAGAAGGAAGGGCAGAGTCAGGAGACATAAGCCAGCCACCTAAGGAGCAAGATGTCAAAGGACGGGTAAGCCATGGGCCACATGGTGATGCATAGATTAAAGAAATGGGTTGATTTAAAAGTAAGAGCTAGTTAGTAATAAGCCTGAGCTATCCGCCAAGCATTTATAATTAATATAAGCCTCTGAGTGATAATTTGGAAACAGCTACAAGATGGGGCAAGATAGAGAGAAACTTCCATTTACCACCTTTATGATCCTGTCACAAACATCTGCTCAAGTAACTACAGAAAAGGGGGCAATTTGTGTTGGCTTATTCATGATATCATGCTATAATATCAGCAGTCTAGACACATCTGCTAGATACTATAATTATGTAATAAACATTCTAGGAAACCTAGTATAAATATATTACATTAAGTAAAGGCAAATACAATTTAAATACAGAGAAAGAAGTTCTTAGTAAAGAAGGAAAATATAAATCTAATTGAACTTCATGAAATTTAAAATTAGATAATTCAATAAGAAAATGGAGATAACACAAAATCTGTAAACTTGAAAATGGGTCAATATTTTTACCCAATTTGAGCTAGCAAGATAACCCAGCAAGTCAATGTGCTTGCCGCGCAAGCCTGAGAACCTAAGTTCAATGCCCAGAACCCAAATAAAAGCCAGATATGATGGCTCTAACATGTTAATTTCAGCATTCTCGCAGTGACATGGGGGGAAAAAGTTGCAAAGCAGCATTGGCAGTAGAAACAATGAGACCCTGCCTCAAAAGAATGGTGGAAGGAGAGAAGCAACTCTCCAACAGCTGTCCTCTGATCTTTACACATAGCAAGTGTCTTCCTCTACCCATCTCCCACCTTACTTTTTAGAAAAGTTCTCCTACTGAACCAAGAGCTCACCATTTTTGGCTAGACTGGCTGGCCAGTAAGCCTCTGTAATCTATCTAAAACCACTCTTGAATCAGCCAAAGGCTGAGGGTAAAAAGTCTTGCTAAGCCTGGGTTTTATGTCGGTAACAGGGACCTGAATGTAGGCCCTTAGGCTTGCAAAGCAAGCATTTCACATACTAAACCATCTTCTCAGTCCTTGGAAACTATTTTTTATATAACTAAAGTAAACTTATTCAAAAGTATTACTAGAGAGAGAAACATGATAATAAAATAAAAACAATGCATTGAACCAGGATTTTAAAAAAAATGTGTGTGTGTGTGTGTGTGTGTGTGTGTGTGTGTGTGTGTGTGTGTCCGTCCGTGTGTACATGAGTACAATGCAGGAGGAGAGTACAGGTACCTGCAAAGGCCAGAGGCATTGAATCCCCCATGGGTCTGGATGATTCAAGCTATCTAATGTGGGTGCTGGGAATCAAACTGGGTCCTCCACAAGAGCAATACACACTCTGTACTGAGCCATCTCTCTAGCACCAACACATCAGAATTTTTAACAGTTATAAATGTGTATGTATTCAACAGAAAAGACTAAATTATGTAAGACAACCACTGACAAAATTAAAGGGACAAAACTATTTTAATACTCATCTATAGTTACTGTTGAGACTAAAAAAAAAGAATACAGATATATAAAATGTCCAACAACTCTCCACTCAAATTTAAATAATTGACTATGGTAGTTAATACAGACTGTCGACTTAATTACATTGAAAGATACAACTAAAAGATCGGGATAAAACACCTCTGGGATATGTCTATGAGGGTATTTCCAGAGACAATTAGATCATAGGGGCTCTGACCTAACTAATGGTTTAATCCACTGACAGATTCAAATTTTGAATAGATTATTAGGTGGAACTATGGAAGAAAGCCTAGTTAGACAGGAAGAAGAAGGTCACTGTGGGTGACTACGTACGTGTCCCTCCTCTCTGTTTGACAGAACTTTGAGCAGCTTGAGTCATTTAAATCAATCCTCGCTTAATCTCCAGGAGGCCAGAGATCAAAACAGCCACTGGATCTTGTTATTTCTCTACCTTACTCAAGGAAAATTCACTACCACCACATTCAGATTTGGTTCCACACCCCTTATCCATCAGTCTCCCGCTGCTTTGGAAATATCTACCCCTCCCCTTTTCTATTTTGCTTATATGTCCTGTTCCCTCCTCTCCCAGCTTTAGCTTGATGGATGCCTCCACATCACCTGCTCCATGCTCTGTGCCTGCTGGCATCCCATGCTCTCCTTCAAAATGTCCCATTCTCCTGTTCTGTCCCTATCTGCACCCCCACCTCCTGTGGCTGCCACAACCCAAACCTTCTCGCTCAGGTTTGCGCTTTTGAAAGTTTATTTCATATACGTGAATGGAAATGTGTGACGTGGCCATGTGACTGTGTTTCTGACTGATTTTGAATGCTTAAGAATATGTGTTTCATATCTATTCCATTTGTCTTACAAAAAAAAAAAAAAACAACAAAAAAACCACATGGTCAGGTGCCATCTTGACTAAGGTCAAAGACAGGTCATATGGCCTTATCACTACCTTTACTAAGGGCAGCAGAAAGTCACTTCCTGTCTGTGGCCCAAACATGGTCAGGGGTAGTACATGCTTCTAGTGTGAGTGGGTGGGGTGGCTCGAGACCTATCCTCTCCCTCCCTCCAGGGCTCTCGGACATCAGCAGTGCCACATGTTGGTGATAAGGCCTGAAAGGACTCCAGGAAGGCTTGCAATGAGCCAGCTTTCCGTTCCCTCTGAATGGAGCAACACACTCCTGTGGCTCCCATTGGGCCCACCCACCTCCCATGCTGGTAGGTGGGGCTTCTCCCATGCCAAGATAGGGTAGCAATACTAAAATGTTTGAGAGGTTGTGGAAAAGTTTTGTTTGCCTTGTTGGAAAGTTAGCTATTTCTTTAAAAAAAAAAAAGTGCACTTTATTTTTGATATTACACTAAGACATCTGAGAGATGTTAAATCTATTCTTATTTATAAAGCTATGGCCAACCTGCCAGCTCATTTTATAGATAAAAAAATCAAGACTTACTTTTTCTAAAGCTACTAGGTCTCTGATTAAAAAAAATATTCTAAGATATAAAAGTCCATGCACACTTTGAGGGTCTGAAAAATTGATTTAAGATATAAATACCAATTACAAAAATATAAATAAATTATTTAAATGCTTCATATTACTTTCCCCTTCTATGATGTTGTTATAGTAAGATTTCAAAAGTTCAGATTTTAATATTAATAGAATTCTGATACTGCTTGGATTACAAGCTCAAGATTTTAAATTTTCTTTGGTTGTCTTCTAAATATAAACTTAAACTTCTCATCAGGCCAAAGACATCTTTGTCCAATCTGTACTATACTCTCTCTGAACAAAATTTGATTAAAATTGTTTAAAATGTTTAAAAATACCTTTTACCCAAATCTGTAATTTTGCCAGGACTTAAAGGTATGAGCCTAGATATCCATTACCTGCTTTTTTGTGATTTGGATTTCAATATTGATTGATAATACTAATATATCCAAAACTTTTATGTCCTTTTATAAAATAAAAATACAGTTTGAGTTTTCCCCACCTGGCCTAAAAGTTCCAAATAAATTCATAAATTTTAACTTCTGTTCCTAGTTTGAACTTATCTCCACAGGTTTCTATTTGGCTGGCAGACACATCTAAGCATAGTTACTAACTGCAACCTGCTGACTTCAACCTGTGAGCCATGGATTTACTAAAAGCTGATATGGACCAGCTCCATGTTTCCAGCTGAGTCAAATCATATGCTTCTGATAAATGTCCCAATGCCCAAATTCCCTCTTACTTTTGACTAGCCTTTCAATATTGTTGGGTTCTGACCACCTACACCTCATTTCAGCTTGAAACAACTACAGAAGACAGTACATCATCCCTGCCCCCGGAACAGGCTAAGTTAAAGGAAAACTCCCTGGCATAGGTGACAAAATGTCTATCTATAATGCCCACTAATATACTAGGAAACTAGGCCCAGACCTGTCCATTGACAAATTAACTAAAATGGTTCTGCAATAAGACCCTTGACCTTTATGAAGAACCAAAGAGGTATTAAATGGCCTTAAGAAATTATTTTTATATAAGTAATTCAGGATTATAATCTGGTTATACTCAAAGATCAGAACTACAAGACCTTAAAAATAACAGTACAAGAATGTATATCTAGCCTCCTTGTCTTTGCTAACTTTATTAAGCTGTAACTAATTGGGAAACTTGTATATCCAGATTTAACTTATATATGCTCTCAAAGTTAAGCCTAAACATTTGTTTAATTTAGATATACCTAACAGATTTTGTTCCCCCGGTCCTCAAATACCTTTAGAGATCTGAGAATATGGCATTAAATATAAAAGCTTTTTATGATAGAGAGACATGTCAGCTCCTGGCAGCATCCTGTATCTTCTCCAAGAAGACAGATGGCTATAAAGGAACTTACACCTGGAGAATTGATTGGGGTGTGACAGTTGCCTTGCACTGCTACTGAGATCCTGTCAGACTGTGAATAACTGGAGAAATGAGGATCAATTGTTCTGCCTGCCAAGACAGTAAGTCGATCTCCCCAAATTTCTACTCCACAAAAAATCTGTCAGATCTCCAGGGTTTGGCAGCTAGCTAAAAGCAGTACTACTTCTGGAGCTTATGTCCCCCAAAGACTATGAAGAGACTTGGGATTGCTGCCTAGGTAGCTGGAAAACTGTCTCACTTCTGCTTACTTACTTATCCTTCTCAGATCTCATGGTGTTTGATTACCAGATATTAACAGACTTGCCAGTTTTACAGCTCTCCCCAGATCCCCAAGGCTGTAGCACCTTGGTAGCTCATTAGTAAGTTTCCTGTCAAAAGTATAGGCAGGTGTGCCTCGTGCACAGACTCCATGGTACAGGATAAAACTAGTTTCAGATGTAACTTCTGGAGGCTCAGTTTTAGCATTGATAAATGCAATTTTGATAAACTGATAGAGCACTGACTACAGACACAATTTCTGTGGACTTTACTGGTCCCAGCTTTTAGAGACAGGCTAGCATGGACAGGGTACCCTCCTCCTTCTTTATTCACTCAACCACTACTGTGCTATGTTCTGTATGCTGTGAATGTGTTGCTCTGATTGGTTGATAAATAAAAAAGACAGTTGTGTGCCTGGACAATCACCCAAAGTTCCTTTGCAGCACTGGGGCATCCATCTTTAGCCTACAGGTCTAGTCTCTCAGTCATTTTTCTCTGTGTCCTGTAGAATGTCTGGCAGTTTCTTCTGTGAGGCAGGAACCTGAAGGACTGTCTCATCTTGCAAAGTTCAGTGGTCACCTTCCAATGGGTCCTGCATGTCCAGTCAATACAACAGTTTGTCAAGCAATCCAGGCAAGAACAGTTCCTTGCTCAAATGGCTATTTTTGCTAAGAAGATAATCTCCATATGGAGTGTCTTCGATGCCCATCTTTCTCTTTAAAGTAAATCGGTGCTGCCAGGAGCAGACATGTCTCACTGTCCAGAAAGTCTAAGTTTTTAAAATATTTTAAATACCATATTCTGTAGGTCTTTGAAGTGTTTGACGATTACCTACCTAACTGAATTATATCTATGTATACCTGGAAAACTTAGCATGTCTATAAGTTTGAGTATCATGGATGACTATTAATGTGTATTTCTTAATTATCCATTACAATTTAAATAAGTTACATAAACATAATACCTTAAACAAGAGTAGAAATATACATATAGTATAACAAAATTAGCTTTAAATTTGTATCAATAAACTAAAATCCATAGCAATGTAAAACATTTTAAACAAGTTGTTGCTCTTTAAAAGTAGGTTCATTAATCCACCCTTTTATCCTATCATATCTATACTGTCCCCCTTTTAAATTTTCCTTGGTAATGATAAAAGATAAATTAGATATAAAACTTTAGACTCACAAATATAGGATAGGGTAGAATATTTTCTTTAATTTTGCCAAATACAAATAGACTAGATATTGCAACTGTAATTCTTGCTTGATAACTGTTTGTTATATGTAGTTTTACTATGTTAAAGTTAAACCAGTCCTTTTAGATTAGACAGAAAAGGAGAGGTGCTGTGGGATGTTCTGTATGCTGTGAATGTGTTGTTCTGATTGGTTGATAAGTAAAAAGCTGATTGGCCAGTAGCCAGGCAAGAAGTATAGGTGAGATAAACCGACAAAGAGAATTCTGGGAAGAGAAAGGCTGAGTGAGGAGACGCCAGCCCTCCATCCAGGGAGCAGCATGTAACGGCACATAAGTAAAGCCATGGAAAACATGGCGACATATAGATTAACAGAAATGGGCCAAGTTTAAGTGTAAGAGCTAGTCAGTAGTTAGCCTGAGCTAATGGCCAAGCAGTTTTAATTAATATAAGCCTCTGTGTGTTGACTTGGGTCTAAGCAGCTGTGGACCAGGCAGGACACAAGACAACATTTAGCTACAAACCACTTCCATTCAGCAAATTTCCTTTGGTTATAGATTTAAAGATATGTTTCACTGGGCTGAAACTAGGCCCTAAAAATGTTCATGCCTTTAAACCTAAAGCCATATCTTTTGCTATGATACTAAGATGTATGTCTGTTCCAGTTATTTTACAGACACAGGTTCCTGCACAGCTCTACCCCTCCTACCAGACTCCTGCCAAGGCCAGACCCTCAAAGACCTTCCAGATATACCACCAGCTGTTGCACCAAGTGAGGACATCAACCAAGCGAATACTGGCACATTAACTTCACCCACATGCCCACTTATAAAAACTCCATTATCTTCTAATTTGTCGACACTTTTACAGAATAGATGGGGGTACTTCCCACTTCCAAAGAAACAGCAGATGTGATAGCTGTTTCTCCTGATTTGGCATGCCACTTCCCCAAGCTCCTGGAACATCACTGCTGGTACCACCTCTCTAGGCTCAAGTGGGCACCTACCCAGCAACTGGAACCTGGTTTTCCAAGATGTCCCAATGAAGGACATATATGCTCTTGTGTCTCACTCATTCATCCTTGCCTCTTCTGTAAAATCAGGGGGCACTTCTTTGTTCCATTCTTTCTGGCAGTTATCATTCTTCCCATGGCTAGCCCTGCTCATGAAGCTAATGATAACAATCTTTTTTTTTCTAGTAACCTACCTTCTCTGCTCCCTCAAGGGGTCGCCAGGATGAGAGCTAACTGAACGCTTCGTCACTCACACCTCCCACTGTGCATGACTCCCAACTTCCTCTTCCCCACTTCACCCCAAAATCAGCAGCAGGCAGTCTCGAGAATTCGGCACCCTCATCCTCCCACCCCCCACCCCCCCGCACCTCCCTGCATACTTGCTATCCATAACTCAACTTTTTATAATAATCAAAAAGGGAGGAATGTTAGGCAATGTTAGCATTCAGACCCACCCTTTGGGGACCCACCCAGCATCCTGACCTCCCCCTGCTTTCTCTCTATTTCCATGAGGTGTGCACCTCCTCCCTCCTTCTCCTTCTCCTTCTCCTTCTCCTTCTCCTTCTCCTTCTCCTTCTCCTTCTCTCTCTCTCTCTCTCTCTCTCTCTCTCTCTCTCTCTCTCTCTCTCTCTCTCCCCCCCCCCTCTTTTCTTCCCTCCCTTCCCTTCCCCCTTTCTCCCAATAAAACTTTCCATGTGGATGGCATGCCTGCATGGTGTGAGTAACTTTCTGCTGTACCTCTTGGCCGAGGCCCACATGGCATATCTCCTCAGCTCAAACCCACCAAGGCCTCTTGCAAGTCATTCCACAACAGGTTACCCAATCCCAGTGGTCAGCCCTAGACACACATACTCCTGAGTAGCATTAAACAGACTTAGTAGATTCCATGTGTATCATCTGAAGATAAATTACAGGCTAAAAAATAATCTATGAAATGGTCATATCAATAGATGCAGGAAAGGCATTTGACAAATTCAATCTCCAACTTGTAACAAAAGTTCTCAGTAAATCAAGAGCAACTTCAACATGCAAAAAGAATACTCACAGAAAATCCTACAGATAGCACCATACTTAGTGACAGACTACAAGCTTTCTCAATAAGATCAGAAACAATGCAAAACATGGTCTTTAACCACTCTTTATCAGTGTCATTATGAAAACTCTAGTTAATGCAATAAAACAAGAAAAAGACAGGCTAAGAGAATGGATACAAAAGCAGGACCCATCTTTCTGTTGCATACAAGAAACACACCTCAAATTCAAAGATAGATACTATCTAAGAGTAAAAGGCTGGGAAAAGTCTTTCCAATCAAATGGTCTTAAGAAGCAAGCTGGTGTAGCTGTCCTAATATCCAGCAAAATAGACTTCAAACTAAAATCAATCAAAAGAGATCAAGAAGGACATTACATACTCATCACAGGAAAGATCCACCAAGATGAAGTTTGAATTCTGAACATTTATGCCCCAAACACAAAGGCACCCACATATGGAAAAGAAACATTACTAAAGCTTAAATCACATATAAAACCCCACACATTAATAGTGGGAGACTTCAACACCCCACTCTCACCAATGGACAGATCTGCCAAATTGAAACTTAACAGAGAAATAAAGGACTTAACTGATGTATGACTCAAATGGACTTAATCGATATCTACAGAACATTCCATCCTAACAAAAAAGAATATACCTTCTTCTCAGCACCCCATGGAACCCTCTCTAAAATCAACCAGATATTTGGCCACAAAGCAAATCTCAACAGATACAAAAAAAAATTGTAATAACCTCCTGTGTTCTATCAGACCACCATGGTTTAAAGTTAGACTTCAAAAACAAAAATTACAGAAAGCCTACAATCTCATGGAAACTTAATAATGTTCAACTGAATCACCAATGGGTCAAGGAAGAAATAAAGAAATTAAAGACTTCCTAGAGATCAATGAAAATGAATATACCACATACCCAAACTTATGGGATACTATGAAAGCAGTGCTAAGAGGAAAATTCATAGCACTAAATGCCCACATAAAGGAGGTAGAGAAATCTCACACTAGTAACTTAACAGCACAACTGAAAGCTCTAGAACAAGAAGAAGCAAAGTCACCCAGGAGGAATAGACGCCAGGAAATAATAAAATTGAGAGCTGAAATCAATAAACTAGAAACAAAGAGAACAATACAAAGAATCAATGAAACAGAGTTGGTTCTGAGAAAATCAACAAGATTGACAAGCCCTTAGTCAAACTAACCAAAAAGCCGAGAGAGAGAGCATCCAAATTAGAAAAACCAGAAATGAAAAAGGAGACATAACAACTAACATTGAGGAAATCCAGAGAATCATCAGGTCATACTTCAAAAACCTGTACTCCATAAAACTGGAAAATCTAAAAGAGATGGATAATTTTCTGGATAGGTACCACATACTGAAATCAGGACCAGATAAACTATTTAAATAGACCAATAACCCCTAAGGAAATAGAAACAGTCATTAAAAGTCTCCCAACCAAAAAAAGCCCAGGACATAGAATTCTACCAGACCTTCAAAGAAGAGATAATAACAATACTCTTCAAATTGTTCCACAGAATAGAAACAGAAGGAATGTTACCAAACTCCTTCTATGAGGCTACAATTACCGATTCCCAAGACAAACAAAGATGCAACAAAGAAAGAGAACTATAGACCAATCTCCCTCATGAACATTGATGCAAAAATACTCAATAAAATACTGGCAAACAGACTCCAAGAACACATCAAAACAATTATCCACCATGATCAAGTTCAACATATGAAAGTCTGTCAATGTAATACACCATATAAACAAACTGAAAGAAAAAAACTACATGATCATCTCACTAGATGCTGAAAAAGTCTTTGACAAAATCCAACACCCCTTCATGATAAAGGTCTTGGAGAGATCAGGAATACAGGGAACACACCTAAACATAATAAAGGCAATTTACAGCAAGTCAACAGCCAACATCAAAGTAAATAGAGAGAAACTCAAAGGGATTCCGCTAAAATCAGGAACAAGACAAGGCTGTCCGCTCTCTCCATACTTATTCAATATAGTACTTGAAGTTCTAGCCAGAGCAATAAGACAACATAAGGAGATCAAGGGGATACAAATTGGAAAGGAAGAAGTCAAGCTTTCACTATTTGCAAAAGACATGATAGTATACATAAGTGACCCAAAAAATTTGACCAAAGAACTCATAAAGCTTATAAACACCTTCAGTAATGTAGCAGGATACAAGATTAACTCAAAAAAATCAGCAGCCTTCCTATATACAATGGACAAACAGGCTGAGAAGGAAATCAGAGATACATCACCCTTTACAATAGCCACAAAAGATATAAAATACTTTGAGGTAACTCTAACTAAGCAAGCGAAGGACCTGTATGACAAGAACTTTAAGTCCCTGGAAAAAGAAATTGAAGATGTCAGAAAATGGAAAGATCTCCCATGCTCATGGATAGGTAGGATTAACATAGTAAAAATGGCAATCTTACCAAAAGCAATCTACAGATTCAATGCAATCCCCATCAAAATACCAACACAATTCTTCACAGACCTGGAAAGAACAATATTCAACTTCATATGGAAAAACAAAAAACCCAGGATAGCCAAAAGAATCCTGTACAATAAAACAACCTCTGGAGGCATCACAATCCCTGACTTCAAGCTCTACTATAGAGCTACAGTAATAAAAACAGCTTGATACTGGCATAAAAACCGACATGTGGACCAATGGAACCGAACTAAAGACCCTGACATTAATCCTTACACCTATGAACATATGATTTTCGACAAAGAAGCCAAAACTGTATCATAGAAAAAAGAAAGCATCTTCAACAAATGGTGCTGGCATAACTGGATATCAACATGTTAAAGACTGCAAATAGATCCATATCTGTCACCGCGCACAAAACTTAAGTCCAAGTGAATCAAAGACCTCAACATAAATCCAGTTACTCTGAACCTGATAGAAGAGAAAGTAGGAAGTAGTCTTGAATGCATTGGCACCGGAGATCACTTCCTAAATATAACACCAGTAGCACAGTCACTGAGAGAGACAATTAATAAATGGGACCTCTTAAAACTGAGAAGCTTTTGCAGGGCAAAGGACACAGTCAACAAGACAAAACGACAGCCTACATAATGGGAAAAGATCTTCACCAACCCCACATCTGACAGAGGGCTGATATACAGAATATATAAAGAGTTCAAGAATTTAGACATCAAAATAACCAACAGTCCAATTTAAAAAAGGGGGGGGGGGCTATAGAGCTAAACAGAGAATTCTCAACAGAAGAAGCTCAAATGGCCAAAAGACATTTAAGGAATTGCTCAACATCCCTAATCATCAGGGAAATGCAAATCAAAACGACTCTGAGATACACGCCTGTCAGAATGGCTAAGATCAAAAACACTGAAGACACCTTATGCTGAAGAGGATGTGGAACTAGGGGAACTCTCCTCCACTGCTGGTGGGAATGCAAGCTTGTACAACTACTTTGGAAATCAATATGGCACTTTCTTAGAAAATTGGGAATCAATCTCCCTCAAGACCCAGCTATACCACTCTTGGGCATATACCTAAGTAATGCTCAAACATACTATAAGGACACATGCTCAACTATGTTCATAGCAGCATTATTTGTAATATCCAGAACCTGGAAACAACCTTCAACTGAAGAATGGATAAATAAAATGTACATATACACAATGGAGTACTACTCAGCAGAGAAAAACAATGACATCATGAGATTTGCAGGCAAATGGATGGAACTAGGAAAAAATCATCCTGAGTGAGGTAACCCAGACTCGGAAAGACAAACATGGTATGTGCTCACTCATAAGTGGATACTTGATGTAAAGCAAAGACTGCAACTCACAACTCCAGGGAGGCTACCTAGTAAAGAGGACCCTAAAAAGACACAGGGATCACCCAACGACAGAGAAATGGATGAGATCTACATTAGCAACCTGAGGGGGCAGGGGAATGGAGGGCAAGGGTCGGGGGAAAGAAAGCTTAGGGGAGTGGGAGGTCCCAGCTGGATCAGGAACAGAGAGGGAGAACAAGGAATAAAAGACCATGATAAATGAAGACCCCATGGGAATAGGAAAAAGCAGAGTGCTAGAGAGGTCCCCAGAAATCCACAAAGATACCTCCACAATAGACTACTGGCAATGGTCAAGAGAAAGCCTGAGCTGACCTACTCTGGTGATCTGATGGCCAAACAACCTAACAGTCATGATAGAACTCTCATCCAGTGACTGATGGAAGCAGATACAGAGATCCAAGGCCAAGCCCCAGGTGGAGCTCCAGGAGTCCAATCAGTGAGAGAGAGGAGGGCTTATATGAGCAAGAGATATTGAGACCATGATTGGAAAAAGCACAGGGACAAACAGCCAAACTAGTGGAAACACATGAACTATGAACCAATCCCCGAGGAGCCCCCATGGAACTGGATCAGGCCCTCTGGATAAGTGAGACAGTTGATTAGCTTGAGGCCCCCAGGCAGTGGGACCAGGGCCTGTCCTTAGTGCATGAGCTGGCTTTCTGGAACCTAGGGCCTATGGTGAGACATTTTGCTCAGCCTTGGTGTAGGGAAGAGGGGACTGGACCTGCCTCAACTGAATCTACCAGGCTGAGCTGAATCCCCAAGGGAGACCTTGCCTTGGAGGAGGTGGGAATGGGGGGAGAATTGGGGGGGAAGGCTGGGGGGTGGGAGGAGGAAGGACAGGGGAATCCATGGCTGATATGTAAAATTAAATTTATAAAATAAAAAAAGAAAAGTAAAAGATATGCAGATTAGGAAAGAAGAAATGAATGGTTTTCATTTGCAGATGATATGGCTGCCTATGTTGGAAATACAAAAGTACAAAACCAAAACCAAACAAACAAACAAAAAACCCTGCTGTACCTAGTAAGAAATTATAGCATGGTTACATGATACGTTAGCAGTAGACGAATCAATTATTTTCCTATATACCAGGAGCAAAGTGGAATATAAAAATATTATACTCTCAACAATAAAATATGAAGGTATAAATCTAATGAAATACATACAAGATCTAAATGAGGATAACTGCAAAATTCTGATGAAAGAAACAATAAATATTCCATAAGTAGACAGGAAGACTCAATATTATTATCAATATGTTACTCTTCCTAATCTATTAATCCATTGATATAATACAGTATCAATAAATATCCTAGTAGATTAGTTACGGGATTCTGACAAATGTTCAAAAGTTTATGAGAGAGACAAGACCCATAATAGCTAAGCAATGTAAAAAGAAAACAGTAAATATCTCACTTCAAGATTTGCTATAAAGCTACAGTGATCAAGACTGTGTAGTGCTTTAAAGATAGACCACCAACAGAGCAAAGAGCAGGGGAACTAACCATAGACTCTCATAAATAGTTAAATGGCATTTAGCAAAGGAGCAAAGCAAAGCAATAAAACAAAGAATGATGTAACAACTAGACACCCAGTAAAGGGGAATCTAAATACAGTTCTTGCAACCTTCACAAAAATTAATTTGAAATGGAAAATACAGCTTGAATGCAAGACACAAAACAATACAATGTTTAGAAGATGTAAAGAAAAAACCTACATGGCCCTGAGTATGGCAACAGTTTTTTGAATAAAATGCTAAAGCATGAACCAGGAAGAAAAATTGATAGAACTTTATTAAAATAAAAAATGCCTCCTTTCCAAAAAATAAATAAAATGAGAAGGAAATGATACAAACTATGGGGAAAGTATTTACGAAAAACAATCTGTTATCCAAGCTATTCAAGAGCTCTCAAATCAAAAACTATCTTGGTGGGGGGGGGGGGAATAAGGAAACACCCTTGACACTTCCCAAAGCAGATGCAGAAATAACAAATAAGCACCTGAGAAGGTGCTCTACAACAGGTGTTTTCAGAGTAAAACAGATTAAAACGACAATGAGATCCATCAATCAGAATGTCCAAATCCCAGAACACTGACAACACTAAATGTCAGTGAGGACACGGAGCAACACAAATTCCCATACACTACTGAAAGCTTCATTTCATACATATAAAATGGTACAGCTACTTGGGGAGAGAATTTGGCAGTTTCCTACAAAACTAAACATATCCCGACCATATGATCCAAATATTAGCAGATTCTGGAATGTATTTACCCAAAGTAGCTGAAAACTTATTTCCACACAAAAACCTGCACATGGATGTTTATAGGAGTTTAATTCATAATTGTCAAAACTTAGGAGTGGCCAAGATTCCTTCCCAGACAATAAACTATGACACCTCCAGATGATAGATACTATTAAGTATGAAAAGAAACAAGCTATCAGGCCATTAAAGAGAGGAAGCATACCATTAAGTGCCTCTGATGGAGTCTATCAAATATTTAAAAACACCAAGCCTATGCAATTTTTAATAAAGGATAATTATTACCTAATTCATTACCTCATATCATATGAGGATAACAGTATTACTAAAGTCTGATTGGATCATTATGTGACAACCATCTGTGCTCTGTTGTGTTGACACTAATACTTTCCAGATAGGCCCATAAGCCCCACCCAAAGAAAGACTTCTTTGGAGCTCTGAGCCCCACCAACTATAGCTTCAAGTATAACTGAAGTCTTCTGTGTTTTCTTTCTAAAATGTTTCTAAGAACCAGTATCTCTAACTCCTACTGCTCAGGCTACAGAGACAGGAAACACAAACTCCCCAGCTGTATTACTGAAAATGTTGCACAGAACCACTCCCAACGGTTCTTTTTGGGAATACCAAAGGAAGCCCTCATCCTTGCAGAGTATGGTGTTCAAGGCATGGTACTGTCATCAGTGTTGCCAGCAAAAGACTTCTGAGGCCCTATCAGATCAGCAGCTTCTAGCTCATGTGGTGTATGGTGAGACAAATCGATCTCATGGGTCCTCCTTTGGTATCAAGTGGATTTGTAGTCTAAAACAATCCCTGTGCAAAAGGCAGCTATTGGACACTTAACAATTCTCAAGCATGGAGTCAGACTGAACAGGCCACCCTATATTTCTGACAAGTAATACTTGATTTATATTACAACCACCAAAAGCCTAACTTTGCAAAAATATGATGCCATCAAAAGAATGTACTATTAGCTAAAGTCAAAACCATTAACTACTTCAAGCTAGTGATTTGAAACAGACACTGTTTTATTTCCTTTGAAAAATTCAAATACGACATGGCAGTTCTATGTATCTGTTATGGTGCTTTAGATTTAGAGTATCTCAGTTCAGTTAAGGAACAAGTGTGTGTGTGTGTGTGTGTGTGTGTGTGTGTGTGTGTGTGTGTGTGTGTGTGCAGGCACATGTGCATACTCCCTTGTACAGTCCTTTCCTTTTTTTTTTTTTTTCTGTAACAGATCTAGTGCCTTGAAGCATTGAAGCAGGTTTCACTATAACTTGACTCTATTTACTAGTTTGTTACAGCCAAGAGTGAGAAGGTCGTAGATGGTGCAGGAGAGGCAGTACAGACTTCTGCATAGTCTTCAAGCAGGCATTTTCTAGTCATAATTCAGCCACTTCTACAGTCCTAGAGAATTCAGGGAAATTTAAAGGTTCAAAAGTTTACAGATACATCAATTCAGAGCTCCTATTCTAAGAGCCAGGATTCCATTTCAACCCAGTCGGAACACTGATAGTGATATGGCAAATGAGGGTTCTACCCGTCCTAGAACCTTAAAAGCCAGCCCATTCTTATGCCCACTGCGGATGTTCCTCCACATGTTGCTAAAAAAGAAAAAGAAAATTCCTTTTACCTTTCATGCCCAATTATCTTCAGCCTTTCTTTATCATTCTCATCTATCAATGTCCTGCTGCAACAACCAGCTTCATAATACTACCCTTATAATAAATACTTTCCTGAGCCTCTCAAGAGCCCAAGATACAGTACCCACCAGGACACTTCCATTCATAGAAACCACATCCCAGGAGGTAATTTTAATAGTTACACAACTGTGGATGCTGAGGGGCAGCAGCAGCAAGTGCTCAACTGACACGATTAGAATGTGGCCTTCCTTGCAGCCAGCACATAACCAATCACGTTCCTCAGACTGCTCCTGGTAGCAAGTGAAACGACTGCAAAGGAGGTATACACACCAGAACTTACTGTGGAGTGCTCTGTGAATAAACAGCTAAGGGGAAGTGAAAAAAGGAGCACTGAACAGAAGCCAAACTGCAATTCAGCCACAGAAAGGCCTCAACCACCACCTTGGAGAAGCTCAGCTTGAAAAGGTCCTTTAAAATTGTCTTGCCTCAAGACAAATTCACAGACATAAACAGCTATGTGAAGAAAAGTACTACCTATTCACTAACACAGATATACACATACACTAATTCAACCAACACTGTTTCCTAATCCACTTCTGTAATGTCTCTTCTTAGCTCAAAACCATCAGGATTTTTCCAATACTTGTGATTAAAATTGAATTTTTCTTGTTCTTCCAGATACTGTCCTTTTGGCTAATGTCTCCCATCCTAGAATGAATCCCTACTCCTCTCCCTCCTGAAACCTACATTCTAGCATTAATAAAAATGTCAACACTTTTATTATACCTACATACAAACTGCCTTCCTCACCTCTACTCAGGAAGTTGAGCAGGCCCAGAGTGTCATCCCTTTGTCATAATAGTTGTTTCCTTGGTGATTTCATTTAACATTTTCCTTAAGTATCTGCCTTTGTAACTTTCACCTCCACTCAAAACACTCACAACTAGGAACAATACACTCAAAACTAGGAACTTCAACACTAAGTCTTAATAAGACAAATGGTTAGTTCTAAGTAATAACCCTCAACATTTGCAGGGTTGACTACTTCACCCAAATTCCATGCACAGATGGGATGGACCATTTCTATTCTGCTCTGTTTTATTTTGAGATGAAGTACCATGTACCAGAGGCTAGCCTTGAACTTGTTATGTATCTGAGGCTGGTGTTGAATTCCTGACCCCCCTGCCTCTACCACCCAAGTACTAGGATTATTGGAGAGTACTAGCATGCCAGTAAAATGGCATGTATAACAAAAAGAAAAAAGTTGCAAGGGAACTAATCAGTTTATCTGAAAAAGAGCCCAACTCCTCATTTTGGTCATAGCATTTGCTAATACTTGCAGCGGGGTGCTTTTGTGCCACTTGGAAACCCAGTATTCTCACTCTCCTTTATATCTCAGCTCATCACTCCCCTCTTGGCATCACTTCCCTTTGTACCACAGTCAACCAAAAGCTTTCAATTTCTGTTTTCCTTGGACCTCCAGTCACATTTCAACCTTGATTCAGTCAACTATGAGTTCTTCTCATTTACCGTCTAACTAGGAAGGTTTATCATAGGATGACTGGAATTTTAAATATGATTTTTAATAATAACAACAGCAACTAACATTTAGGCACACAGCCTTTAGATTACCCTGAAAAGTGACAAGAAACAGACACCTGTAATCTCAGCAATCAGAAGGCTGAACCAGGAGAATCACTTTTATTTTGGGACTATGTAAGTGATGTTAGACTTACATGAGATCTCAAAAACTATTTAAAAAAAAAAAAATCCAGGCTGGGCCTGGTGACACAGGACTGTAACTCTAGCCAACAGGAGTCAAAGAAGCAAGATTACAAGTTCAAGGCCTGGCAGAACCTATAGAGCTGAACATGTCTCAAACACA
This sequence comes from Peromyscus maniculatus bairdii, assembly GCF_049852395.1. NCBI lineage: Eukaryota > Metazoa > Chordata > Mammalia > Rodentia > Cricetidae > Peromyscus > Peromyscus maniculatus. The sequence continues at coordinate 100,961,297 of NC_134860.1, forward strand.
CACAAACAGTCCAACTTAACACATAAAAAGAGGTCAAATTAGAATTTGAACTAAGGCAGTCTGCAATCTGTAACATTCTACCACAGACGTGTGGCACTTCCCAAATGTAAAGTTATATTACCTTTCAGAGGACTGATGAAACATTTTTTTCCTGCCTTACCTGGCCAGCCCATTTCTCCAAGCAAATATAATTTCAATCAGTCTCATTCATTCAAAAGCATACATATTCAGTCACTGAATACATAAAGTTATTATTCCTACATTCAACAATCATTGATCCCAAAACCAATAGTAGTCAGGCAAGACTATATTGCTTCTCTCCTCAAACCTTCATACCTCACTTTCAGCAAAGAAAACAAACCACTAATATTTAATAATATATAATGTGCCAAGTACTTAGAAATATTTGTTCATCTAATCTACAAAACAGCCCATATTATTATCTTCGCTATACCTATAAGAAAACTAAGGCATGAAGGTTATGTAGCATTCAAGGTTATACAACTAGCAAATGACAGAGGACAGTCAGGACTTAAAAACCAGTCTAGTTTCAAGAGTCCAAATGCTTAGCCACTTTGTTCAAATGCCTTCAAAATCCTAGATACTATCTTCCTTAGGCTTGAATCTTATACTGAAAACAATCTATAGTACTGAATTTGTCCAACATTCCCTGAAAATTCACTTACGTTTCTGTTCCCTGAAGCACAAGTTTGTTCTTCTCTTAAGGTCTTTCTAATTTCCTCGTATGCACTTCTAAATCTCCTTCCTCAAGACACGTCAACTTCAATACCAACTCCCAAGGAGAACTTTGCTGACCCTATCACCTAGAGTAGCTCAACTATAAATGCTCAATCACATGAAATTGGCTGCATCTGCTTCATCATTACTTATCACAAGAAATAACCAGTTGTGACCACCACACCAAGTGCAAGTTCCAAAACATTAAGGATCTTGTCTTGTACTTACTGCTCTGCCTTTAGTATCTACAATAGTTTATACCATGGATACTTATTTACAGAATAAATGCCAAAAAAAAAATGATGCTACCTATTCAGATCACCATAAAGCATAGATATGGCACCATCTTCAACAAATTATCAGCCTGTATATTTAGAAATATTTCATTTTCTATAGTAAAGGAAGATCAACCCTTAACTTTTTCAATGGCCAATCTGTCATCAAAAACCTGCCTTCACTGACTTCTATCACTCATTCCCTCCTTCAATTCTTTAATATCCTCATCTCTTCTTAAGTTCCCATAGTTGAATATCCCACTTGCCCTGCAATATTTGAATAACCTTCCTGCATATCCCCCCAGGTTGTTCAAACACTTTCAATCCGCCACCCCGTCCTGCACCCCCATTATGCTTATCCCAGTTATGACCACTTAGCTCAAAAGCTATCAATGACTGGGAAACTGTTCTCACTTTTTTCAGTATCCAGCACTTCTGAAAACTTTTTCTTTACTTTACTAGGACCGGATGTGCTACTGCTTGGTGCGCTTCTTAGTTTCTAATCTCTTCTCTGTTTCTTTTCCTGTCTCCCTTGTCTTGCACCTTTCACCCTGATGCTCTCTAGAATTCCAGCCCTATTCTCATCTATCTCCTCTACCTCAGTGCCCTACAAACATAATACTAAACCCCAACTCTTCTTCCCTATCATCCTTAACTTTTAAGTGACTAATTTTAATCCAATTCATAATAAAGAACATTGTAGGTAAAAATGGGTGTGTGTGTGTGTGTGTGTGTGTGTGTGTGTGTGTGTGTACAATAATATTTTGAACAAGCATTGGGAGGCATTATCAAAGTAAGGATGGTTACCATACTCAACCAATTCCTCATACTTTATTGACAATTTGCAGAAATTGATCAAACTAAAATTCACCAGTTTAAGTAGATTAACGATTTAATTTTGTCTACTACTGCAATAAAGTTCTAGATACAAAAGGGTCACTTTTAAAAAGCAGTAGAAATTCAAAGCAAGACTATACACCATGGATTACTGAATAAGTTTGGATATAATATAAAAAATAATTTTAAATCTTTAAGAGGAACTTGTGCGGATATAGAACAGTGCAACAATTTAGAGACACACAGCTCACGCTTAGACCTGATTCTCAGGGTAAATTCTCTAATGTGATTTGTGCCGCTTTTCAAAACCATTAGCAGGAAACACACTTGTGATGCTCTTACCTTCGTTCTAAACAGCAATGTGTAGTTACACACATTTAAATCCATGACTCAACTACTGAGGCACCCAATCTTGTCAACAAATAGACAACTGGTTTATCCAGAAAAGGTGTGAATAAAGTTCTATCTTTACAACTCTCTCCAACAGATAAGCCATAATACATACTGATACATAGCTGGACTTGCAGACCAGACCATTCATTATGGGAGAAAAGGACATCCGGCATTGCCTTTCTTGCCAAACTGCCATCATAAGCCACGCTGATTTAGTGAGAGGGAAAGAAAACAAAACAAAACAAAACTTCACCAAATTAATTTTTTAAAATCCCACTAGACTTTCTGAGTGTTCTGTAAGAAGCTACAGGAAGAAACAAAGGTGATTCCCAATTACCACTCTCAAAGCAGGTGAAACGAGTCAGGCATCCTCCTTCAGGGTATATGACAAGTTAAGGCATGGGAAGGAAAACGGGAGCCTTTAGCTAAAAAAGGTACCCGTATTTTAAGAAAAAGAAAATGAAACTGATTTGGCATCTATATCAAGGAAGTTGAAGGTGTAGCCAGTCTAACTGAAAGAGATCTGAGAGCTACTTAAGATAGCAGGTAAACCCTAACCAGTTGTCATATTTTTAAGTTCTTCGGATTTTTCCCATTTTCCCTACAAAACTCCCTGTACTCTCAAACCTGTAAGTATAACAGGAAACAGAACATAAGATGAAGGGAAATGGCCGGATAGGGCATCAGAACAAGGCAGCAGCTGCAACCACATAATCAAACTACATTTCTAAAAAACCCCTATCAACCACTTCTCAGGTCTGCACAAATCTCCATCTATATCCTTTATTCATAAATCTCCTAAAATGAAACCACTAGCTCGGTATCTAAAACATCCTACAAACATCACCATCTCTAACCTACACCACTGCTCCCTGTAGTGGAGGGCGGCCTTTATGGAGGGCAGCTATCGGAAGGAATGTGATGGGGAGAGGTCGTGCAAATAACATTGCAGCTCCAGCACTAGAAATGTCAACACATCCCCTCACCGTGTCTTGCAAATTCTCCTCATGCTTTTAAGGTCTTATCCCTCTCTACCATGCCTCCTTTCTCAACAATACACACACGTGTCATGACAGACCAGCAGCACCATCACCCTCTCTAGCGTTATCCGATACGTACCCATCTTCCCTGCCTTCCCCTCCAAAGACAGACACACAGACACAGACAGACACACACACACACATACACAGACACACACGCACACACACACACACACACACACACACACACACACACACACGCACGCACACACACACCGTGGCTACCACACCCTCTTGCTATCTACCAAAATGCTTCTTTCACCAGCATCCAGCCCGGTGCTAAGTACGTACGTGGACACACACGCACGGGTGCACGCACACACACACGCGCGCGCGCGCACAGACACACACACACACACACACACACACACACACACACACACACACACCGAGAGAGAGAGAGAGAGAGAGAGAGAGAGAGAGAGAGAGAGAGAGAGAGAGAGAGAGAGAGAGAGAGAAGAAAGATGCACACGCATGCGGCGCAGGGAAGGGCGCCTGGGAGACTCACCTGGAGGCCGGGTGTCCAGTGCTGCTGCCGGCCTGGTCCCTGTCACTGAGCGCAGTGGTGTAAATCCTCCGGTAGCGGTCGGCCAAGGCCCGGCCTGACAGCAGCAGCTGATAGTGACCCCGAGAGTCCGTGGCGGGCAGCCCCAGCCCCGCGGCGGCCACCGAGCCATCGGGAACCGGCATGAACAGCGCCCCCGGCGCCGGGGAGGAAGAGATGGTGGCGGCTGCGAAGAATCCGTCCCCGCCGGGCCCGGAGGAGGCGGCGGCGGGGGAGGCAGTCGCCGCGCACATCATCATCCTCGCCGCCGCCGCCGCCGCCGCCTTCGTCCCCGCGGGCCGGGCGGGCAAGCAGGCGCGCGCCCTCAGAGCCTCCGCCAACGACGCCGGCTGGAGCGGCGGCCTCGGGCGCCCGCAGCAGGGACACTACAAAGACAGCGACCTCCTCCGCCGCCGCCGCCTTCTCCTCCTCCTCCCCGCGCCGCCCTCGCCGCTGTTGGGGACGCTCATCTAACCCCGCCACCCGCGGAGTGTGAGGAGGAGGCGGTGCCGCCGCCGCTGCCGCCGCCGCCGCCGCCACCGCCGCTGCCACCGCCGGAGCTGCCCGCAATGGGAGGCGGCCGGCCTCACGGAGCATGCGCGCCGCCTCGCACATGCTCAGTCATCGAGCCGGGCTCCCTAGCCAGCCCCACCCCCTCCGCCTGCCTCCCGGCCTCGGGGTGCCGGGTGGTGCCGAAGCGACACGAAATCCGAGGCTCCGGGTTTTACTGACAGCACGAGGAAGAACCTGGACTGTGCCTGGGAAGCTGTCAGGGACCGCGTTCTTCTTCAGGTAATGTGGTTCGCTCCCGGGGAGAGAACCCGAACCTGACAGATAAAGGTACCTGCCAGTCTAAAGACCAGAGCTGCGGGTCCCCAGGTCCGCGCTGCCACCGTGAAGATGAACCGTGCCGAGTGCTGGCCAGGGCACAACAGTCCTTTTGGCAATTTTATTTGGAATTGGGGAGTGGGGACATTATATTTAAGTCTCTTGAAAATAGCTTTGATAACCAGGCGTCACCGTGGCTAGCTCCTGTAATCTCAACACTTGAGTCTCCGAGGCAGGAGGATTGCCCACAAATTCGAGGTCACCATGGACTACATAGTGAGTTCCATCCAGTTCCCGGCTTGGGCTGTGAAGTAAGAGCTGATCTGAAAAAACAAAATGCAAACGAAGAAAGCTTTGACTAAGAGAGATAATAATCCGTGCATGGGTGCACGGATTATTCCCCTGTGTTAGGTGTATTAGCAAATCAGTTATTCCCAAACTCTTGTCAGCATTTCAGAGATAAACCTTCGTGCATTTATTTGTCCCAAATATTCTTTTAGTGACTCCTTATTTAACTGAAAGCTGAATTTTTATATTGACAGTATTCACATAGCGACTTACCTTTTTCTGCACAGAGTTAAATTACCAAAGATGATTCTTGAATACTTGAAACTAAAGGTAACAATGATCTTACCATAGTTTTCTACAAAAATGTAGCATCTACTTACTGTAGTTTATATCTGTGCCTCTTTAAAAGGATTTACCTTAAAGAAAGTTCCACCTTAGTATATGAAAATACAAACAAGAAGTAAGGAAGTACATTAATTCTAACTCGATGGATAAAGATGCTGAGAAGAATGGGTTTAAACTGGATCTTTAAATGATAGGCCTATCATTTAGAGTAATATTTAAAAAGCTCTCTAGACATGGGGTAATAAAAACACAGGAACAAAGAATGGGGAGTCGATATTTTAATGCCTGTTAAGCAAGTTTTTCATTTATTTTTTTCTTCACCTACATTATAAATACGCTCATAAATTCTTGTTTTATTTTTTTGTGTCTTCCTCAATGACTAGTCTGGGAGTTTGTATGTAGTAAGCATGTAGCCTGTGTTAAGTTAGGTTCCTATCCTGGTGTGTCAGGGTAGAAAATTACAAACTTCGATGTTGAACAGGATGCTTCCTATCCCCCCACTGCTCTGGAGTGAAAGAACAAGACCCTGGGGTAGCGGCAGCAGGCCCCTAAAGGTTGGACATGTGGGAGTTGCAATGTGGCACTGATGTTGCTGGAGCCAGAAGAGGCTATCTAAAAGGATTTGAAGTCAGGAGTTCTTAGGTTTGGATCCTGACTTGACTTCTTAAAACTCGCATGTCTTTGGGTAAGGTTCCTTCTTTAACTAATGGCCAAAACAATGCCTACCACGTAAAGCTGAGGGGACATAAAGCATCAACGATGTCCATTTGTCATGTGACAATATTCCCGGAGTTGCAATACACGTCAGACAAATTCGACTAGACTTTTGCTCAGGGTGGGAATGGTGTCTGAACCAACCCACTGATTGCACATCCAGGGATAGAGATTAAGTGAATGAATGTTGTCTACACAGTGTTAGGTCTCAAACCCGGGACAAATGGCTAACTGGGGTGCCTATATAACATATCAAGGTGGACCTGGCTGCCAGCTTCTCCCAGAATTCCTCAGTCCCTACCTGTTGCAGGGTATGGATGGCATATCCCGCCCCCTACCCTAAACTTCCCCTGCCCAGGGGCTGGACTGCCCTTTGCCCAGTTGCCCTTAACCATATAATCTAGCCATTTTTGGTTACCTGGCCCTTTTTTTCTACCCTGCACCATCTTGGTCTCCCCTCCCCGACTCTCCTCATATGGCCTGGCTCAGGGTCATGTTCACTCTGGACTCTTCCAGATGCCTTTGTCTCTGACTATTGGCTACGTTCTCCCTCAGATCTACAATAAACTTTCTCCTCCACCATAACTAGAAGCAGTCATGTCCTTCCTTTTTTTTTTAATTTCTCTCTCTCTTTCTTTCTTTCTTTCTTTCTTTCTTTCTTTCTTTCTTTCTTTCTTTCTTTCTTTCTTTCTTTCTTTCTTTCTTGCTTTCTTGCTTTCTTGCTTTCTTTCTTTTTCTTTTTCTTTTTTTTTCCATCCACAGAGGCGCTTTTCTCGTGGACTTAGGTGGTGGCATAGCCATGGTTACCCAATTCGAGTTTCTGATGGATACAGATCTTGCTCTGGTCTCGGGGTTCCGCCCACCTCTTCCTGAATTTCCCGTAGGTCCTTACAGTACTTTAAAGTACTCCACTAGCCCCTTCCTGAATCTCGTGGGTACTGACAAAACAGGGCAACTGGATTCCCCCCGCCCCCAAACCCGATGTCATTGGGCTGCACCACTAGGCGTGCGCAGAGCCCCACACATGCTCACTTAGGTAGCGGTTGGCAGCGTTTCCTTCCACGGCAGCGGCAGCGGTAGCGGCAGCCCTACTCTAAATTGATAGCCAATGCAGCGGGGGTTTTCCCTCCTCCTCTTCCTGCCTCTGCACCGCACTGTTTTTTCTTGGTTCCTGCAACTGCCACAGCTACTGCCGTGGCAGCTCTAGCTACCTCGGAAGGCTTCCCTGGGATGGTGGGGAACAGGGCATATACCAGAAAGGCGAGGGTGTTTGGAGTCACCATTTACCTGTCAAGGGGACGAAGAGGAGGGGGTGGGGGTCTCCAAGTCAAGTCACCATGACCACGTTAACCACCCCTGCATATCCTTGCTTGCTTTGCTTCCAACACGCGAAGCCAAGGGGGAATTCTACTAAATCCTAAGTGCCCTCCCTATGCAGCCTGAGCACAGGGGGAAGGGGGTCTTTTGCTCCGCACCGCACTATGCAAAATTAAAGAATAGAGAGGGTTTGAAAAAAAAATTTTTTCCAGCCCGTGTGAGCGCAGCTCGAGTCCTTTGGGCGCTGCCATCTTAGCTTTAGATGCTGCTGAGCTACCGCCCTGAACACTGTGTTCCCCAGGGTGCAAGCAAGGGGGCCACCCTGGGACAGCTAGGTGTTATATGGGGCCGACCCCAGGGCATGACGCACTGGCCTTCAAAGAATAGCAGACACTAAGGCAGATCCTGCCTTCGCCGGTTTTATTGTGGGCGTATTTTTCTTTGTGGTTAATAGGCTCATTTCTCAAAAGACTAGCCTGTCGTCCTGTAATGAGACCATGGCTTCATCTTTCACTTTTAGGCTCACAGGTTTTCACCATTCTTTTCCACTTGACATTGTAAATCTGGGGGACATTTTTTTTTAATTTTTATGTCATTAACATTTTTTCCTTTTCTACATATATATATATATATATATATATATATATATATAAAATTAAATATATATGAAAGCGACCTTTGCTAGTGTAGTAAATTACAAGGCAGGAGCCATGATGTGTATGTAACATAAGAAAACAAACTAAATTTCATTTAAATGATCAATGTATTACTGAACACAGTGGTGCACGCTTGTAGTCCCAGCACTAGGAGGCTGAGTCCAGGCAGGAGGATTTCCGTAAGTCCAGTTAGAGTCTCTGAAATAACAAAAGTATTTTTAACTAAATAGCAATGACAAGTTTCCAACACAGAAAGCATGTATACTATCAAGCACAAAAGAGGTTGAAAATGTGGGGTCACAACGCTGTGTTTTCCTGTACAACAACATGCAAAAGCATTTAAAACAAGCTTAATAGCTGTGAACAAATTGGTGGAGAGAGTGAAGACATGTTTCCTTCTGTGGTAACCACCATATTTAAAGAGTTATAGAATTCTGCATTCTTAGTAGCTATGATGATATTTTAATTTAAAATGTTTCAGATAACATTACTAGCACCAAGCTGAACATACAAATTAATGAAGTAGTTAGAATTCTTCAGTGTTTATTGACTTTTAAGAGATAGTGTCTCACTGTTACCCAAGTGACTGGAGCTACAGGAAGCCACCACATTAGGCTTGAAATTCTTTCAAATGTAAATTGCATGCAGTAGCTCTCAGGTGCCTTGATATATAAGCATGAATAACTAATGCTTTTTCTTTTTACATTAGTTTTTAAATATTCCTATAGTTAACACACTTGGGTTCTAAGAGGACTGAGTTACATTTGGACATTTTCATTCCTCAAAAACTGATTTCAAATATTACTTAAAGTGTATGAGTTTCAAAATATATGTGGATACAAATCACAACTTTTTGGAAAATCATGTTTATGGTATATTTTCACCAGTGTATGCTTTCTTAACCAAGATAGAAAGTCATATGAGCTGTAACTCTACTAAGGGGAGTTTTTCAACTTTGAACAATTCACTATAAAGCCAAGTGTAGTAGCTTCCCCCTGTAGTAATGGCACTTGGAAAGCTGAGGCAGGAGCATAGCTACAAGTTTGAGGACAGTTTAGACTACATGATGAATTTTAGGTCAGCCTGGCCTGTAAAAAGAGATTCTTTCTCAACAACACCAAAAGGAAAAACAAAAAACAAAACAAAACAAAACAAAACAAAAAACTTCAATATCATTATTAAGGTTGGTTTTTATTACTAAGGTTAAAAAGTACTTTCAATTATAAATACTTAAACACTAAGGGACCTCTGAAATTCATGTATAGCACATCAATGCTTTTTCTCAAATAAAACAGGAGTTTAGAAATCCAGAGTGGAAAAATAGTTGCCCTGATCCCAGTGACCCCCTAGAATATTCATTTTTTTATGCTCTGCTCGGGGACCTGAGACTCAACAATGTCGTGCTTCCACCAGATGACCCATAGGAGCCCCATTGGAATATTAAATTATATTTAATTTAATTCATGTCTTAGTTCAAGAGACCAGTGAAAGGAGGAACCTCTATCTTAGCAAAAGTAACTGACCTATCTCTTCAAAGATAAAAGGGGCTGCAGTTACATATAGGAACAGAGAGTATGTTTAACCTACAAGTTTATTTTCTTGGTGCCTGTGACTTAGCTTTAATGTTAAATCAAACACAATCTGGATGGATGAAGGAGGTGATGAAAGGCACAAATCTGTCAGGGCCACCAAGACTTTTAAAAGTTCTGGTTTTTTTAATAGTAGATAAAGGTGTTCGGGTGCAGGTGTGGAAGAAAGGCATTTGGAGTTCTAGCTGTACCAGATTTCCACAGGGGAAACAAAACCTTACACAGAATCTTGGCTGTGTAGTGAGCTCTCTATAAGAAAGACTGGATCTGAGCGATGTTAAGAGTGGACTCAGTAGTACTGCATGCTTTACCTGATCCCTCCTTCAGAACTTAGCCTCTCATCTCCCAGCTACCAGAAGTGTGGGCTGATGAGAGTTCATAGTTGATGGCTGCTGCCTGGCCAATGGTGATATCGAGGAGTAGTATGCTGCAGGTAACTTAACAGTATACTGGTAAGGGTCCAGCTGTCTTGCATTAATTCGAGGACACCTGTGAAGGCCATTCCAAGTACAGAAGCTAGCGCTTGCTTGCTTGCTTGCTTGCTTGCTTGCTTGCTTGCTTGCTTGCTTGCTTGCTTGCTTGCTTGCTTGCTTCCTTCCTTCCTTCCTTCCTTCCTTCCTTCCTTCCTTCCTTCCTTCCTTTCATTCTCCACATTTGGATATACTCTGCTATGAGATTGCTGGATCATCTGAAAATTTATTTTTTAATGGGTCTTCATACCAGCTGTTATTTATATTCCCTAGTTTATTTCCTTACCTGAAAAGAATTTGAAAAAATATCCTCAGAGAATGCAGTCATTTCCCTACTTCCACGTATACCTCTGCCCCTGATTTTGGCTCACTTCAATCTTTTCTGTATACTCTGGGGATTTTTTTTTTTTTTTGAAGGCATACTGTGTGTGACGAAATGTTACTTGAGTAGTTGGGGGTGTGACTCAGAGCCAGAACACCTCCTTAGTATGCATGAGATACCAAGTTTAAAGTCCGGCACTGAAAAGAAGAAACTTACCTTAAAAGTCTGCTTAAAATCCTTATTAGAGTGATTAAATCTAGTTGCCACAACAGGCAAACACAAGCAGTTCCTCCCAGGTCTACTTTGTCCCTTCACTGACCTTCCTCGTGCCCCCAGAGGCTGGCTGCTATGAACTGCAGCAGCTGCACTCCTTGGAGGCCCTGTGCTAGGTAGGGTTAGCTAATGAGGATGCTTTCTCTGGAGACTGAAGAGTGGAGAAGAGGCCTGTCAAGGTATTCTTCCCAGATCCCCTGCTTTGTCAGCACCTCTGGCAATGGCTGAGTCAGTTTCTCAATAGGATGCCTGCCTGGCAGCTCCTCCTGGGCTCCACTGTCAGAACTCTGCTTCCTTGTTGTCCATTTAGTTCTAGAAGTGGTGACAGTTTCTTGTCCCCATGGTCCTTCCCTTACTCTGTTGACACTTCCGAGAGAAGTTCTTTCATTAAAATCTATTAATTTGAATTATCTGGAGCAACTTGTTTCCTGACAGAATTTAGCCGATATACCTCACATCTCAGTGACTTAATGCAACTCTACTCGTCACGTATGTCATAGTCTGGTACAGGTCAGACAGCATTCTTTATTCATGGAATGTTAGCATCTGGAATATGTAGTCTCCAACATGAAGGAGCAGAGCAGAGAGTTGAAAGTTTACATAAGATGCTAACAGCCAAGTTTAAAAATGCTTTACATCCCTTCACCCTCAATTCAGTGGCTAGAAACTGTCACAATGACCCCTAATAACAAGAAGGCAAGAAAGTGACAGCTAATACTCAGGCATTTCTGTTTTGTTTATACATTTATTGTCTTTTCTTTGATTTTAATTCTACACATTGATTTATATTTTATTGCCTAAAAATATGTCCTCTGAACCCAAATCGACTCAAGCCTCTGAGCAGCAACGTGAAGAATATAAACAAATGAATAAACAAATACTTCATCAGTTTTTTCTGATTATTAAGATATATAATTCTTATGGGATATATAATATTTATTTTTCTTCCAATGTAATACTTATTTTTTAGTTTGAAAAAATTACTAGGAAGATTTATATGGGTACTAATACTTACATTTTGTTTGTATATCTTAATATGAGTAGTTTTGTTGTATCTACTATTTAATATTTGAATTAAACTGAAATCATTCCTGTTTTAGATTTCTGTCATTCCAAAGTGTTTCACCTGATGCTCAGTTATTCTTACAAAAACCCCCAAACTATTAACCCTTTTAATAATACCATCTTAGTATACAAATATGTTTTTCTCATGGCTTACTTCAGTGTTTTATGTTCTACACAACTATAACTGTTCATAATCTGTTTCTGTGTGATTTATTCAGGAGTTTGTTTTTTAAGTATTTATACTTTCATACCACTATACATAAATGTATCTTCGATAATTAAATATGATCTTAAAGCAAGTATACAAGTCCAGAAACCAAATAAATTCATTTTATGTATTTTATTGTAGGCTCTGAAAAAAAAATTACCCTTCTATTTCTAGTAAATGAAAGCTATCTTCCTGGTGGTGACAGATACAGGCATTTGGTTCTTTAGGAGAGGTGTATCTTCCTGGTCTGGATGGCATATGCTGTCCTCCTGATTTGGTGGACACTAACTCCTTGCACACTAGATAGATTATATTTTCTTGGTCTAATGCACAAATGCTGCCCTACCATTGAGGTTAGATAGATGCCACACTCCTAGTCTGGTAGGGCAGTAGAAAGGCAATGTCTTAAGCTGAAACCACCATTTAGATCAACCTTCAGGTTGAACTACTCGGGAGATAGTAAATGGTTCTCTGCTAGTTACCACTGGTCTAAAGCATGGAGTATATTTTGGAAAAAATGCAAGCCATAATTACTTAGTTACTATTGCTACAGTAGGCTCAGGTGAATGCTAGATATCTAGTGTCTTAACCTACTTCACAGAGGGCACAAGGAGTCCATTTTTATATCAAGTTTTATCTAGATGATTTATAAAACTGATGGCTGCTGTAGGAACTCACAGAGAGAGAGAGAGATTCCCGAATAAGCCAACAGTGTTAGTATGGCCAGCTGTGTCAGCCTCGTTTCTGGTAAGTCAGAAGAAAAGTTGATTTTTGGTGTGGTAGTAGGACTAAATTAACCATTAATATTTAAAACACCGGCAGCATACGATATTGAAGACTATTACAGTTTAGTTTTGGTTGTTGTTTTGTTTTTTAATGTATGCCTCCTTGCCAATCCCTTTTCTCCTCCACAGAAGTTATGAAGTCTTTCCTCAATGGTGTATAAAATTTTAAATTTGTATCAAGAAGAATATAATAAGAAAATGAGATAGTCGTAAATGTAGAAGCCAGCCCATCAATATTACTTATGATATGGGTACATAGTGAATTTCAGTTATTATCTTGAAATTTTTTAAATCTTATTTAAAATCAATATAAGACTTCTAAAAAGTGAACATTGGCAAAAAAAAAAGATATTTATAGAATGCAAGAGAAAAAACATTTTGCAGGGCTGAAGCAATATCTCGGTGGTTAGGAGCACTGGCTGCTCCTCCAGAGGACCCTGGTTGATTTCTAGCACCCACATGGTAGCTCACGACCCACTGTAACTTCAGCCCTGGGGGATCCTATGCCCTCTTCTGGCCTCTGCAGGCACCTCACACATATGATAAACAGACATACATGCAGACAAAACACCCATACGTAAAATAAACATAAATACATTTTTTTAAAAGATTTCACAAAGAAATCTTATTTTTGAAATGGAAGCATTGTTTCTAAGTGCTTGCAAGTTCTTTGAGCATACACTATCTTTCCCTACTAATCTGTATTTTAGTCATTTATCACAGACTAAGGATCACCCCTAAAACTTCTCTTTCCTCAAACATAAAGTCAACCAAAGAGGCTGGGTTCCTGGTCTCAAGGCAGGGGCCCTAAACCCAAACCACCACTCCACCTACCACCATGATTGGCCTAAGGACCATGTGTCCCATGTTTGCATTCTAGCTACCCCCTCCCCCATCTTCAGGTAGGACTCATGTTACCAGCTCTACTGGTCCTCTTTTCCCAAACTCCAGCCTCCTCTCTCCAAGTAAGGACCCTAGATTCACAATGCTAACTCTACCCTGTAACCTACCTGAAGATCATGTGATTGGCAACTGACTTCCTGCCCCACCTCCAATTCCTCCTCTTTAGGTGAAGACCCCAGATATGATTGGCAATTCCAGCCATCCCCACAGCATGCCTTTGGCCCTTTGGCCCCATATCATAAGTAATATTGATGGGCTGACTTCTACATTTACGACTATCTCATTTTCTTATTATATTCTTCTTGATACAAATTTAAAATTTTATACACCATTGAGGAAAGACTTCATAACTTCTGTGGAGGAGAAAAGGGATTGGCAAGGAGGCATACATTAAAAAACAAAACAACAACCAAAACTAAACTGTAATAGTCTTCAATATCGTATGCTGCCGGTGTTTTAAATAAATATTAATGGTTAATTTAGTCCTACTACCACACCAAAAATCAACTTTTCTTCTGACTTACCAGAAACGAGGCTGACACAGCTGGCCATACTAACACTGTTGGCTTATTCGGGAATCTCTCTCTCTCTCTCTGTGAGTTCCTACAGCAGCCATCAGTTTTATAAATCATCTAGATAAAACTTGATATAAAAATGGACTCCTTGTGCCCTCTGAAGTAGGTTAAGACACTAGATATCTAGCATTCACCTGAGCCTACTGTAGCAATAGTCTCTAGGCAGGGACCATGGACTCACACCACCAACTCCACCCATACCTGCTACTCAAACCACTCCTGTCTAGGTATGGACCACACCAACAATTACACACACACACACACACACACACACACACACACACACACACACACACCAGTGCAAACACATAACCTGTCTGAGAATGATGCATTCCTTGTCTGCTTTGTGGTTTCCCCTCACAGACTACTCCAGTCAGTAGTAGTAGTAGATTATTGACCATAATCCAAAAATTTTCTTTGTGTCCCCATAAGAGTACAGCACCCTTTATCAACAGGAAGTAGCCTAGAAAAACTATGCCCATATTCTCAAAAAATGGATTATGGATGTTTGTCTTTGTTTAGGTTGTTGGTTACAAATTGTTATTGGTCATAGTCAATATTTTTCTAAAAGAAGAAAGGGGGATATGATATGGAAATATAGGATATAGTTATGATAGGATAAAGGGTGGATTGTTGAACCTCCTTTTAAAGAGCAACTTGCTTAAAATGTATTACATTGGTATAGTTTATTTATACAAATTTAAAGTTAATTTTGTTATACTGTATGTATATTTCTACTCTCGTTTAAGGTATTATGTTTATGTAACTCATTTAAATTGTAATGGATAATTAAGAAATGCAGGTTAATAATTAGTCATCCATGATAATCAAACTTATAGTCATGTTAATTGAGTTTTTTAAGTATACATAGATAAATTTCAATTAGGTAGGTAATCTTTAAAGACTTCAAAGACATACAGAATATGGCATTTAAAATATTTTAAAAACTTAGACTTTCCTGGACAATGAGACACGTCTGCTCCTGGCAGCACCAATTTACTTCCGAGAGAAAGATGGGCATCGAAGACACTCCATATGGAGTTTATCTTCTTCTTGGCAAAAATAGCCATTTGGGCAAGGAACTGTTCTTGCCTGGACTGCTTGACAAAATGTTGTATTGACTGGACATGCTGGACCCATAGGAAGGTGACCACTGAAGTTTGCAAGGTGAGATGGTCCTTCAGGTTCCTGCTTTGCAGAAGAAATTGCCAGGCATTCTATAGGACACAGGAAGAAGTGACTGAGAGACTCTAGGCCTGTTGGCTGAAGATGGATGCCCCAATGTTGCAAAGGAACTTTGGATGACTGTCCAGGTAGATAGCTATCTCTGTCATTCTAGATTTTTGGAAGTTGCTCTTCCTGTTTACTTAGATAATATTGTATCCTTCTGAGGTCTTTGGTGTAGTTGAAGACTAGATAGTTATAACTTTCTTTGGTTATGATATAAGATAAATCAGATATAAAGCTTTAGACTCACAAATTTAGGATAGATAGAATATTTTCTTTAATTTTGCCAAATATAAATAGACTAGATATTGTAACTATAATTCTTGCTTGATAACTGTTTGTTATATGTAATTTTACTATGTTAAAGTTAAAACTTTCATTTTAATTAAACAGAAAAGGGGAAATGCTGTGGAATAACGCTTTTGTACACTGGTTTAATAAAACACTGATTGGCCTGTAGTATAGGCAGGATAAACAGACAAGGAGAATTCTGGGAAGAGGAAGGCTGAGTCAGGAGATGCCAGCCTACTGTCCAAGGAGCAGCATGTAATGTCACACAGGTAAAGCCATGGAACACGTGGCAACATATAGATTATCAGAAATGGGCTGTGTTTAAGTGTAAGAGCTAGTCAGTAGTAAGCCTGAGCTAATGACTAAGCAGTTTTAATTAATATAAGCCTCTGTGTGTTTACTTGGGTCTGAGCGGCTACAGACCAGGCAGGACACGGAAAAACTTCCAACTACACTTCCCTGCTCTTACACTGATCTCTTTCCTTCCCACAAATAGTTTTCCTTTTGTTTTCATATAACATATGTGTGTGCAGTTAAATATAGAGTTCACACATGAGACTAAGTAAGGTTTTTTTTTCTCCTCTTGCTCTTGCTTTTTTCTCTCTTTGCTCCTGCCTCCCTTGAGGCATCTCTTCCTCTTCACAGTCCCATTTCTGCATTTATCTTTTGCACCACTCTCTACCCCAATATATGTATAGGTGTGTATACACTTATGCATATTCTTCATATGAGAGAAACACAAAGTGTTTACCTCTCTGGCTTATTTCACTTAGCATGATAACGTCCAGTACCATCCATTTTCCTGCATATGACATCTTTTAATTCTTTTTGTTGTTGTTGTTTGTTTGTTTGTTTGTTTTGAGACAGGGCTTCTTTGTGTAGCCCTGGTGTCCTAGAACTCACTCTGAGGACCAGGCTGGCCTCAAACTCAAAGATCTGTCTGCCTCTGCCTCCCAAGTGCTGGGATTACAGGCGTGCAACACCACTACCCAGCATGATAATTATTTAATCCTTTATAGCTGAATCAAAGCCCATTGTGTATGTGGTTTCCTTTTTCTGTTGATCTGTTGATGGTTATCTAGGGTGTCTCCATTTGACTGTCATGCATAGTGCAGCAGTAAATATCGATGTGCAGGTTTCTCTGTGGTACTATTTGCATTACTTCTTTGGGGAGAATATTATCCACATACGTATCAAGTATCTCAGTTCATCTGTGATGTGATAGGAACTTCCCTTGTACCTAAGAATTGAAATTGCCTGGAATTCCTTAGAGGCCACAGAAGTGTCTTTGAGATGGTACCACAGTCTTTGAGTTTACACTCAAAGTCTGAGGTTCAAGAGAACACAAGACAATCAGAAGTTGTCAGCCTGTAGGATGGAGAAGGAAAGGGAAGGGAATGAGTCAGTTTCTTCTAAAAACTACTGATAATTGACTAGAAGAAAAGGCTGCCATTCTGCCATTCTGTTTCCTAGGAGACATCTGTAATAGGAGAAAATTCTTTCTACTTTCTCTCTCACACCCATGTGTCTTTCAAGTGATGTGCAAACCACCTTTTTTTTGCAATACACTGCACCCCCCAAAGTTACAGATAATGTATCAGTCTTGCTATGGTTTGGATATGGTTTGTACTCCAAGGGCTTCTATGTTGAAAGCTTGATCCCCAGTGTAGTGATGTTGAGAGGTTGTAAGATCTTTAAGAAGTAAACCCAGTGGAATGTAACCTTGGAAGGAACAAACTAGTTCTAGGACCTCAGTTTTTGTGAGAAAGTTGTTAGAAACTAACAATCCTAGCTCCTTATTCTCTGGCTTCCTATCTCGCCATATAATCTCTCCTTCCCATATATGCCTCAATCATGATGCCATCTATCCACCATAATATTTCAGGCAGTTGGGAAGGGCCATTGACAGACCTGACATCTGATTGTTGTTTGGACTGACATGCTGTTGGACTTTCACCCTCCAAAACTGTGAGCTAAATAAACCTCTTTATTTCTATATAGAATACCCAGCCTTTAGTGTTTTATTTTGGGAACAGAAAATAGATATATTATAGCAAAACATAAATACCTCTCTTTCAAGCAAAGGTTAAGTTAACCAAGGACTGATCTTAAAATATTCAAGTTCCCTAAGCTTTGAAATGGGGTCTACTATGTAGACAAATTCCTGCTCAGGCTGATGTAGAACTCTCTGGGTAGCCCAGGCTGGCCTTGAATTTGGAAAAACCCTTCTTTCTACTTCCCAAGTTCTGTGATTACAGATATTAACTACCACACCATGTTCAAAGTTTCTGCCTTGATATGCAACTCACTTTATGTACAGATATCCACTAGTCCACTGCTTGTGGGAACCAGCACACACTTAATACTCTGGCTCTTGTCTTATTGGTAGAATAAACTACTTCCTAGGTCAATAGTTGTATGTATCCTACCAGCATCCTTGAGACTATGGCAGGCTAACTTGTTGCAATTAAGGTAAAGTTATATATCCCCCATAGTTCTCAATAATCTGCTTGGGAGGTAGATGCAATGCTCTTCCTTTGTGCTTATCTGAGCATAGAACAGGGAACCAGAATATGGATAGAAAGAAGAACTTGAGTGATGAGTTTGCAGACCACCATTGGACTGGAAACACAGTTGTCTTTGGCCAAAATAATATAACAACAATGAGATTTTGAGCATGTATTTCAAAACTAAGAGTATGATTTAGAGTGAATATACTCATTTTTTATGGCGGTTCTTACCTTATATGTCTTCAACTAGAATAGCTTTGGCATTTTTGATCTCTGAGCCAGTGGGTCCACTGAAAAGCATATAGCTTTCAAATGGTAATGAGAGTGGACAAGATGGTGCAAGCCCAGAGGAATCATTTCCAAGTTTGTTTTTTATTTTCATTTGTTTGTTGTTTATTTTTATTCATTTTACATACCAACCACAGATCCCACTCTCATCCCTCCTCCAGCTCCTACCCAGCCTCCCCGTCTCCCAACCCACTCCCTATCCCCTCCTCCAAAAGGGTAAGGCCTCCCATGGGGAGAAGGCAAAGCCTGGTACATTCAATTGAGGCAGAACCAAGCCCCTCCCCTCTGCATCAAGGGTGAGCAAGGCTTCCCACCATAGGTAATGGGTTCCAGAAAGCCAGCTCATACACCAGGGATAGATCCTGATTCCACTGCCAGGGCCCCCTCAAATAGATCAAGCTATACAACTGTCTCCTGTATGCAGAGTACCTAGTTTGGTCCCATGCAGCTTCCACAGCTGTCAGTCTAAAGTTTCTGAGTTCCTACGAGCTTGGTTCAATTGTCTCTGTAGATTTCCCAATCATGGTCTTGATCCCCCTTGCTCATATAATCCCTCTCCCCTCCCTTCAACTTGTCCCCCAGAGCTCAGCCTGATCTCAGCATCTGCTTCCATCAGTTACTAAATGAAGGCTCTATAATGACAATTAGGGCATTCACCAATCTGATTACTGAGGTAAACCAGTTCAGGCACCCTCTCCACTATTGCTAGTAGTCTAATCTGGTGTCATCCTTGTGGATTCCTGGGAATTTCCCTAGCACTAGGTTTCTCCCTTACCCCATAATGTCTCCCTCTATCAAGATATCTCTTTCATTGTTCTCCCACTCGATCCCTCCCTCAACTGGACGGTCCTGTTCCCTCATGTTCTTATCCACAAATCCCCTCCTCTCCTCTCTATTGCCCACCCCATTGTCCCCAGTTTACTCATGGAGATCTCTGTTTCCCATTCCCAAGGCAATCCATGCATCCCTCTTAGAGTCCTCCTTGTTTCCTAGCTTCTCTGGAGCTGTGGGTTGTAGTCTGGTTATCCATTGCTTTACATCTACTATCCAATTACGAGTGAGTACATACCATGTTTGTCTTTCGAGTCTGGGTTACTATGGTATGTTTGTAAATAATCTACCAACCAAAATAATCTTCCAACCTAAAATTGTGTTAATTAAGTAAATAAATATATTTGAGGGGGGGGGGGAATTCCATGGTAAGTCCCAACTGGAAGAATAAGGAAATAAGTATAATGTTTTTAGTGAAATTATGCCAAGTTATAGTAAAGGGTATGGATACAGGGAGGACAAAGTACTAGGGCATGGGATGCAGTAGGACAATCAACTATTCCAATTGTGCTTCTAATAGGACTGATTTTCTCTGGGTCTAGTGAGTAGGATGGGGTGCTACTTAGGACGGCTTCCTGCCAAAAAAGAGTTCTGCATTAGCTGAGGGCTGTGGGTGTGCCCCAGATGGTCGGAACATGTGAGCAGGGAGAGAACAAGAGAATCAACTGGAGCTGGGTTGCCTAGGTTAGGGGACTATGTAGTTAGGAAGCCCTTCACAGTTGCCAAAGAACTCATATGGACCCGTGAGTGAAAGCCAGTGTTTGAAATACATGTGACACATGGTGACCAGAGCAGAGACCAGACTAGTACAGAGAGGACCGCCACCTGGACGCAGTTTCCCTTAATAGCACTTCTCATGAAACCTGTACCTTGAAGGGAAAGGAAGGAAAGGAGAGTAAACACACTGCATTGCTCTTCAAGTTTTAGACTGTTCACCAGCCCAAGCTAAACTGAGGGGAGGAGGAAGAGAAAGGAAAGAAAAAGTGGGGGGACCTGGACTCTGGAAGCCACTGAACATGCTGCCTCCAAAATCTGGCTAATTGAAGGAAACCAGCCATCCCATATTATGCTTCTGAGATGCAATCCCTGGTGAGCCTGGGACATAGTAAAATATACAGAATGTTTCCTTCTTTTTGTTCAGTAAGGAATATGATACTCATTCAGACCCAGAAGAGATACAAGTAAGTGTGAAAAATAAATGAATCTAAGGATCGACACTGCTATTTTATAAGTATCAGTACCATCATTACATCATTTTTGTCAGTAAAAGCTGACTAAACCATGGTATTTAAAATTTTTTTAGTCCTTTTATTATAAAACACTTGTGTACTCATTTATAGAAAAGCTTGGACATGTATTACACAAATCTCATCTGCAGTCCCACAACCCAGAAATAACATCTGTTAATATTCTGGTCCACTTTTATTTACTATTTCTTCTTTTGCATGCATATGTTTATAAAGATACTTCAAGATTATACTGTCTACTAGCATTTGCATTTTTTAACTCAAAAAGTAATTTTGTAGTAATTTTCATATAATTATTTGAAAATTTTATTTTAATGAATTAATAAGTAACATATTAAATATATTTTATTCAACAATTCCCCCTTTTTTCTTCACTTGTTTTCATCTTCCACCCTTCTAAAAAATGTGATGATGTAAATTATTCTCCATAAAGTCTTGACATGATTTCCAATTTTATTTATGTTGAGCTATATTCCTAGAAGTGGGAACACTCAGTAGACAAATCTTCTTTTCAAGACTATAACATACTGTATATTGCCCAAGAAAGATGATTTTTATTTTAAATCCCAAGAACAATTATAAAAGCATCTGTGTCATAGTACACTCACTACTATTAAAATAAATTAGCCAAAGTTAAATGAAAAACAGATGGATACTTGATTTTGTCATTTTTTTTTTTTTGTTTTCCACCTAGGTCTGTCTGTCTGTCTGTCTGTCTGTCTGTCTGTCTGTCTGTCTGTCTGTCTGTCTCTCTCTCTCTCTCTCTCTCTCTCTCTCTCTCTGTCTCCCCACACACATACCCCACCACAAACACATATGGTACGTATGTGCATGCACTTACTTGTGAGTTTGTTCCTTGTCTTTTGGAACTGCTCTTTCCTGTTCTAACCACTGACTCCCTCTTCCCCAGATTAAAGGATCTTATGCACATTAGGTAGTGCTTGCTTGGCATGCACTATACTACTGAGTCACATCCGTGTCCCCAAAGACTGGCAGGTTTTTTGTTTGTTTGTTTAGCTAACAAACCATATTCTAAACATCATTTTCATTGTTTGGTTTTTTTTTTTGGGGGGGGGTCTCACAATTAGGGTTTTATTGCTGTGAGTAGATGCCATTACCATGGCAACTCTTACAAAGGAAAACATTAGCTGGGGCTGGCTTACAGTTCAGAAGTTGAGTTCATTATCAGCATGTTGAACTGCAGGCAGACATGGTGTTGGGGAGTTCTACATCTGGATCTGAAGGCAGTAAGAAGAGAGAGTGACTCTGGCTTGTCCTGTGACACACTTCCTCCTACAAGGCCACATAGTGCCACTCCCTATGGCCTATGGGGGCCATTTTCATTCAAACCACCACACTAGGTAAGCATTGTATCACTGAGCTACACCCCAGCCCCACACCCTAAATTTTTTAAAATCCTTATTCTTTGGCAATACTCGTACATGTGAATTTTAATAATATTCACATAGTCCCCATTATCCTCTCTTATCTCCTCTCCTTCCCTTGTAGCCAGAAGCTTCTCTGGACCTGCCCAGCCCCACAATCCCGCAGCCACTTATAAAATATTTACACAGAGACGTATATTAGTTACAAACTGTATGGCCTATGGCTCCTGCTTATATTAGTTAGCTCTTTCAACTTAATTCAACCCATTCTTATTAATCTATGTCTTGCCACGTGGCTTCATGTACTTACCAGTACATCTACCTTCTTGAGTGGCTGGATTACATCTTCCCTGACTCCACCTTTCTTTCTCTCTCTCTCTCTCTCTCTCTCTCTCTCTCTCTCTCTCTCTCTCTCTCTCTCTCTCTCTCTCTCTCTCTCGGATTTCCCTCCTGGCTGTAAGCTTTCTTGCCATAGACCAAAACAGCTTTATTTATTAGCCAATGGGGGCAACACATATTCACAGCATACAGAAAGACATCACATAGCATTCCCTCTAGACCCTTTTCCCAACAAATCCTTCTCCTGCTGCCATGGGTGTTTATTTGTTTGTCTTTGAGACCCACAGAGTTTAATTAGAGCTGCTTTTTTTGTACATAGGTATGAAACATGGGTTTCTTACTAGAGCTTACACCACTGAAGAAAAGTGTCTCCTTCTCTCTCAGCAGCTCTTACCTGCTAATAGCTTCTCAGCTAAGGGTAGAGCCTTATGGGCCCGTCCCCTATGTATGCTGAAATGTTGATGGGCTCCATCTTGTGCAGGTTACCACAACTGCTGTGAGTTCAGGAATGCTATGGTATGTCATGTCCAGAAAATAGCACTTCTCTATAGCCTTCAGGTCCTTTCCCACACACAGTCTTCTGCAATATTCCTTGAGCCTTGGAATGTGGTAGAAGGCTAATTTAGATGTGCCATTTAGTACTGAACATTCAGTAGTTTCTTAGAACTTTGACCAGTTGGTTACCTCTGCACTAATCCCTGCCCACAGCAAAAAGAAGCTTTTCTGACCAATATGGATAGCACCAAAGGTCTATGGTGCTAAACATAAATATTTAGAAAACTGTTTCATATGTCCATTTAGCAAAACAACCAGGGACCTATTACCTTCCTAGTTATGGGCTTTTGATAAGATTTACAGTAACAAGCATGGATTTCCTCCTGTGGAACAGGCATCAATCCTATCAAAAAGTGGTCAGCTACTTTCATGAATAGCATGCCACTGTTGTACCAATGGGCACATCTTGTCTGGAAAGTCAGTATTGTAGCACCCAGAGTCTGCCACTGGCCAAGACCTCTGATAACAGTTCTCACCCAGCAGCTTACATAGCACGATAGTGTTATGAAAGATAGCCAGAAGGGAGGCAGCTTCCAGCTCAATTCCAACTTGATTTCTTCATGTCCCATAACCAAAATATGTGGTACCTTCTTCTTACCATGTATTTCTGGTGGCAATCAAGAGCAGTGGCAATAGCCTGTATTGATGGGGTGCCTCTAGGGCCTCTCTGACCAACTCATAAGGAAGTATCTAATTCTGGTCATTAAGATTTTCATTTAATAATATATGGTTTTTGAAAACAGCATTATCCACTCATGCAGGGTACCTCCATGCAAATGCTTTTGTTTAAATTATAATTTTAAATTAATTTATGAAGCAATGCATTTCAATATGGCTTTTTCATAAACCTTTTTTTAAATTTTAGATAATACTCCCTCCACTCTCTTCTTCTTCCACATCCCATATCATCTTACAATCTTTCCACCCCAATACTCCCCCTTCCACTTTCAAATCACATGTATTCTACTGTCGCCTACACTACTCAAGGCCTCTTCCCCTCTTCCTCTCATGGGCTCTTTAATGTCAGGTTTTAAAAGCTCATTCTATTAAGTACTGTTTTTCAGACCCATTCACATTCATATTTAACTTATCTAATCTTGCATTTAAGATCTCAGAGATCTCATGTCTTATGAAGTTTTGCTCAACTTCTGAATTTGTTTAGGCTATTGAGTTAGTTCTCTAGTCTAGAAAATGAAAGGCTTTATGTGGTAGCTAGAGACACTTTAGTTCAAACTCATTTTTAACCCTTACTAATTATGCAATCTGTACCCATACTTCCCTGAGCCCTAATGAACTCAGCCATAAAACAGAAAGGATTACTCTAGTCCAAAAGGGCTTGGGGTGTGCATGTGTGCATGTGTGTGCACGTGTGCATGTGTGCGTGTGTGTGTGTCTGTGTGCGTGTGTGTGTGAAAACTAAATGAGAGTGAGGAAATCTAGTGCATATTAGACATACACTGTTTTGTTACTCTATAATCAAAACATAAGACATCAAGTAGAGTCATAGCAGAAATATGATCCATATGAAAACATAATTATTTGACGGGTTTAACAGTTTCTTCTAATAGCTTGCTAGCTTTTCTTTTTACGGTGATTGTTATGTTTTCTACCAATAGAGACTAAAATCATCTTGAGCTAATATACAAAACCCCTTATTCTGTAAACCACTTCCTCTTCTTATTTCCTCTTTAACCATACTCTCTACAGTGACTCAACACGCTCTTTCTCTTTTCTCCCTGCTTCTCCCTCTCTTCCTCCCTTTTCTGTCCCTCCCCCTCTCTCTTTCCCCTTCCTCTTTTCTTTTTCCCTTCCTTGTTTTTATTCTCAATCATTTGTTGTGCTGCTCAGTTCATTCCTTTACTAACCAGAAAATTCTTGTTCATCCTCGACTCCATGCTACCATAGTAGTTACAGCTAGAATCTCAGTGTACTTTAGTAGTATGCTTGCTGTCCACTTAACTGCTTCTTAGGACAGAAAGGTAAGTTTGACTTCTGTGTTACAAACAATTTTCACCACGGCAGTGGATGAACTGGATGGAGTATCAGAGTGAGTCTTTCAGGTGATACCAGCTACAAGACACAGTCTCCATTTTTTTATGAAAAATCAATTTGTTTTTTATGTAAAAAGAAATATGTTCAAAACACTGCTTTTTAATACTGATGCCTACTGAAACTGGTGTGTATCCACAGAAAATTTAAGATTTGTGTTTGGGATTTGCACATCTGACATGACATTACAGTGGGCTAAATATCTCTGAGGGAATCTTCCTTTACAGGATGTTCTTGGTAGGATATATTCCAGAGGCTTTATTGACTTTACAAATCAAAAGAATTCCCTATGAATAATCTCTGATATTCTAAAACAGAGCTGCACAGTTTTGAATAGCGCAGTGTGCATGTCCTGGTTAGGTTTCTATTGCCGTGATAAACTCCATGACCAAAAGCACCTTGGGGAGAAAAGGGTTTATTTCAATTTGCAGACTTACTCACAGACCAGTATGATGGAGGCATTTTCTCAACTGAGGTTCCGAAATGAGCTTAGCTTGTGTCAAATTGACAAAAAAAATTAACTAGTATATTGTACATGCTCAAAAGTTTCTGTAATAAATTTTTAAAATATCAAGACAAGGAGAAGGTGTAGTATAAAGAACATAAATGTAAATATAGTAATGTTATTGTTCTTATTGGATTTTATTGGTATTGGTTATATTCTTTTCATAACAAAAATCTTTATTGTATCATTTAGACTTACTTGTATTTAAATGAAAATATTAAATTCATTTTTAAGATAAAAACTTGATTAGTATGTGTATATGTATCTGTAGGAATGGTGCATGTGTGAGTTTAGAGCCTGCAGAGGCCAGAGGTATCAGATTCCCTGGATTGCAGGTTGTTGTGAACTTCCTGTCCCATTTGGGTGCTGGGAACTGAATTTAGTTCTTTGTAAGAGCAATATGTGCTCTTAACCACTGATTTTTCTCTCCAGTCTCTTAAACTCTTATTTTTACAACTTACTATTTTAAATTTTCAAATGTAACTTTGAATGACACAATGACATTCCTGTTCTATCCACTAAGTTTAACAATTATTAACCCCTTGCCAAATTAAAAACATATTTCTATGTACATGCATTTATTCATTTTTGCTGAAACAATTGAAAGTCATTTGAAATTTGACTGCTAAACACTTATTATTTCACTTGTAAGAACAAGAAGGTTCTCCTTTATCATAAGGGAATTAGTACTCCCAATAAAGTTAATGGTTTCATAGTACTTTAATACCCAGTCCATTGTGAAATTCACACATAAAAATAAATAAGTACCGCTTGACTCACGTGACACATGGATGAACTCTGAAAACATCATGCTGAGTGAAAGAAGTTAAATATAAAAAGCCATATGGTGTGGTTCTATTTATATGAACTTTCTAGAATAGAAAAGTGTGTAAAGATAGAGATCTTAGTGATTGCCAGAGGTTGAGAGAACAGTGATGTGTAGTAACTACTAAATATCTGGTACAGGTTTGCTTTTGGAGTAAATGAATTGCTCTGGGACTATATCATTGTGAGGGTTGCATATCGTTATAAGCATAAAGCAAAATCCCTACATTTTCCAACTTCTGTTTAAGGGTGTGATGCTCAGTGAGTAATCTGTGTGACTTGCTGAAGTCTCAGGGCAACTGTTGTAAAAAGAGAAGGAAATCGAATGGAAAGTGCTAGAAAATGAGAGGGCTCAAGGGGAAGGAAGTCTTTCTTATGAGTATAATATCAGAGTGGCAGGAAAATAGGACAGAGGGAGGTATCGAGATTTATGTATGAAAGGAGCCAATGGGAAGGGACACTGAAACTCTCAGCAAAGCTGGCGTGCAATAAAGCATGTGCAGAGAAAGCACTGATGAATGTCTTCATCTGTTTGGCCTAGACACCATTAAGCCACTGACTTTCCTCAGAGAAGGTCCCACTTCCAACCTCAGAGGTGCTTTTCTTCCAGAAAAAAAACTATGTCTGTTTTTGCCACTACTCACTTACCTGTGGTCTAATTCCTTGTGGTGAGACACAAGAACATGCAAATGTCAACAGGCACCTTCTGGATCCCAATCCTTGCCTACAATGGTGGTATCACCTTGACACTAGGCCATTCAAGTGTTATGGCTAGATGGAGCATCCATGCTTTTAGACTTACTGTGTGTGCAACAGAATCTTCAGGTACTTCAGTTCCTTACGTGGAGGGATGAGGAAGACCGGCAAAGCCCCAGTTCCAGCAGGAGGGGTTTGTATAGTTCATATGTTCCCTGATTCCCAGTGTCCCGCTGATACTGAATACAAGGCAACACTCGTCACCATAACCATGGAAGCGTCAGCTGACCTCTCAGCCAGAAGCTTTGACTGAATGGGAAAGTGGGCAGCACTGATTGTGAGTCCACTAGGCTGCCCACCTGACAAAGAAAAGAACAGGCATTTTGTCTGGTTGTTGGAGTGGTCCAAAGTCTGGTAAGTTTTGTTAGTCACGAGTATGGCATTTCCAAGAAATATCTTCCTTATGGCTTGAGATTTTGCTATGTAAAATACAGATGGGCAGCCAGTTTGTCCTTGGAGACATCATGGCTCCCTGTACATGACCGGATTTTGTTTTTACTATTAGGATAACATAAGGACAAGGGGAAGAGCTACATTCCATGCACTGTTGACAAAGAATAAGAGAGTTTTAGGTTAGTAACAGGCTATGGATCCAATATATGAAGATCAATGGACTCTTGTCCCTGAGGGTCTATTTCTGTTTTACAACCAAGACTGAAGCCCAGTCACAGGAACAAAGTGATGTTGTTGAACATGTCGATCAAAAACACAGTCTTCACCTCAAAGAGAATAAGAGATGGTTTATTCTGGAGCCAAATAGTGAGCATTGCCTAGGAACACATACTAGGTTATCCCAGATATCTCCAAGCAAGGTAACACTCTGATGAAAATTTTATAGTAACAGAACAAAAAAAGGCATAAATCAAAACACTTTTCAAATATATTAGTGACTATATTAGCTATGCAGGTTGCCCCAAAGTGAGGAAATTGCTGCTATAGGCCTCAGATGAGATCAGGTGACATTCTTAACCTTTGGGTTGACAAAGGCTAGAGGTCTGTCTACGCATTCCAAAGGATTTATCCTAGTTAGGATATGAGGTCACACAAAGGAGGAGACAATGAATGGCTATTGAAGGGACAAAGTAGCCCGACATGGTTTGGTTCTGGATTGCAACATACTGTCTCTCCACAGTCATTGAAGTTCTAATCAGCTAATCACCTTTATACAATGTTTGGTATAGGTACAGCCTCTTTTCAGACACTTCAGTTAACGAGAAGAAGTTTTAGAGCACACAGGTTTCCAAAGTTTGATCAGCTGGGAAATGTCCATCTCAGCCTTACGTTCCGCTTGAGGGAATTCTCACAAGTATTAAATGCGTGCACATCTTACATATGGACTTCTGTTTGCTTCTCTGCGCACATTTTAACCAATGATGAGATATTTACTATTCTTGAAAGACAAAATTGCTGACTACTACCGAATGGCAAAGCAAATAACAATTCCAATTGTGGGGACAGTGCATCTGACAATACAGAAGACAAGGGTCATTGAGAAGTGTTCATTATAGGAAAAGACACTTTGCAATTTTGTTGCATGTCATTGTATATTTTTAATTGGTTTAATTTCTATTTTTAAATATAAAAACTTTCTCATTTTTCATTGAGAAAGAAGCCCAATTAGCAGAAAAATGAACATCAATTTACATAACATTAGCTCTCTTAGCATTAGAAAAGCTTAGCCTTTGGTTTTTCTCTAAGTTTCTGTGGGACATATGTGTGTTTTAATCTTAAATTTTGGTAATCCCTCCATTACTTTTTTTAAATCTAAATTTGAATGCATAACATGCCATCATGTTCCTAGCCAACATGGCTGAAGAGGCCTCCTCAATTTCTAGTTTAACCCTGTGACGTTGTCTTCTGCTTTTGGGTATTTATTAGTCACAGAAATAGGTCTTTTCAACATTACTCAAATTAGCCCATCTTATTAAGTATTTGTGTTTGACTTGCTCTTTCCCTTTTCCAGGTATTCCATGCCTCTTCTTAGTCTGATCACTTTTTACTTATTTTGTGAACACAGACCTGTCTTCACTACACAGAATTAATTACTTCTTGCTGTGTTCTTACACGCTCTACACGTGGAAACATAGGGTCCCACAGTCCTCTTTCACTCTGGACACTCCAATATACACTCTGAGGAGCACTGACTCCTACAGAGCTGTCCCAGGGGTCTCCTGATCGTATATGTCAAGCAGGAAGGCCGATGAGTGGGAGAGGCATTTGAGTAGGCAGAACTCCTGACCTCCTCCACAGTCCAGGTGTCTTTCCTTCCCTCCCTTCCTTTGGTTGTGTGTGGTATATGTGGGGTGTGCATAGGTTTGTATGGCTATTTTCACATATTCATAAGGATGCACTTGCATATATGTGTACAGGTGTGAGTACATGTGTATGTGCACTTATGTGGAAGCCAGAGGACAATTTCCAGTGTTTTCCTCAATCTATTTCCACATTATTTTTGAGACAGGTTGTCTCTTACCCTGGAGCTCATTGATCATCTAGACTGGCTGGCCAATAGGCTCCAGAGGTTCTTCAGTTTCTTCCCCAACCATGCTGGAATTGCTGGGCACACAACACTGCACTTGGCTTTTTGTGAGGGTGCTAGAGATCTGAACTCAAGTTAGTCAAGTCCAAAGGAAACTCTACCCCCACCCCCAAATTCTGGTACCTGTTTCCCTCTACCAAAGGAGCCACTTCTTTATAGCTTTCAGAAGGGACAAATGGCTATCTGTGGTGACTACTAGTATACCAAAGCTCATACTGGCCTCCAGGCTTCCTCAGTATCACAAGTACCTGTGTCTCTTCTCACTCTACCCACTGCCCTAAAGTTCTCCAGGTCATGTACTTCCCTCCATCAAGGTTCTCATTCCCTTATAACCCTACAATTTCAGCCATGTGCTCTCTTGCTCCTTCTCTTTTGGTCTGCTTTGCCCACACTGTCTTCCTCTCTTGCTCTCCCCTTCTCTGTCTTCTCATGGACCAGCCCAGTCTGCTAGCCATGTTCAGTCTACTACTTTCTCTCCCCACTCTGGACTCTTCCAGATGCCTCTGGCTGTACTCTGCCTCATGTCTACAATAAAATCCTTCTACTCAACCATACCTTAGAGTGGTCATATCCTCAGTTTATACAGAGTTGTCATACTTACACAGTAAGCAATGGGAGGACTGAGCCATTGTCCTAGTTCTGACCTTTTTAGATAACAATGGTATACATACCACACTGCCCTCAAAATGTGACTCCCTGGTTATGTTAATCACTTGGCTCATTGCTGTGATCAAATACCTGATGTGGTGGTTTGAATAAGAGTGGCCCTTGTAGGCTCATATCTTTGAATGCTTAGTTCCCAGGGATGGAACTATTTGAAAAGATTATAGGGATTAGGCGGTATGACTTCTCTGGAAGAAGTATGTCACTGGTGGTGGGCACTGAGGTTTCAAAACCACATGCCTGCCTAGGTGTTCTCTCTCTCTCTCTCTCTCTCTCTCTCTCTCTCTCTCTCTCTCTCTCTCTCTCTGCTTAGAGATAAGGATGTAGGTCTCAGCTACTTCTCCAGGGCCATAGCTGCCTGTTGCTGTTCTGTGCTCTCTGCCATGGTGATAATGGACTAAGCTTCTGAAACTGTAAGCAAGCCTCCAGTTAAATGCTTTCCATTGTAAGAGTTGCTTTGATGATGTTGTCTCTTCACAGGAATAAAACAGTGACTGTGCTGGAGAGTTTTATGTAATCTTGACACAAGCTAAAGTCATATGAGAGGAGAGAGCCTCAATTAAGAAAATACCTTCATAAGATCAGGTTGTAGGCAGGCCTGTAAGGCATTTTCTTAATTAATGATTGATGGGGGAGGGTCCAGTTCATTGTGGGTGAGGTTACTCCTGGGCTGGTGGTCCTGGATTCTATAAGAAAGCAGGCTGAGCAAGCCATGGGGAGCAAGACAGTAAGCGTCACCCCTCCATGCCCTCTACATCAGCTCCTGCCTCCAGGTTCCAGCCTTATCTGAGTTCCTGTCCTGGTTTCCTTCCATGATGAACTACAATGTGGAAGTGTAAGCCAAATAAACACTTTCCTCCCCAACCTGGTTTTTGGTCATGGTGTTTGGTGGCAGCAATAGAAACCCTAACTAAGACAATGATTAAGACAGCTGGCAAAAAGCAACTTAATAAAGGAAGGGCTTATTTTGTCTTACATTTTGAGGGCCAGTCAATCTAGGAAAGGAGAGCCCTACAGAACTATAAAGCAGCTGGTAGCATCGTATCTGTAGTCAGGAAACAAATGATGTGTGCTAGTGCTCAGCTGCTTTCTCCTTTCTGTTCTTTCTACTAGGCTCAAGTCCATGACTGGTGGATTGGTTCCGCCTATATTCAGTGTGGATCTTTGTGTTTCAATTAACCCAATCTAGACAATTCCACATAGACAATTCCCAGAAGTCTATTTCCAAGGTGACTATAAATTCGGAGTATGGTGAAGGATAATTAACACTAAAAGCCTTTTGAAAATACCATGTGGAAAGTACTATTGTAGAAACTTCCTAAAATATATGCATACACAAATATAAAAAGAGTTAAGATGGAGTTATCTTAGAAGGAGGGACAACACCCCAAATAGCAATAAAATTAGCAAATAAAAACCTAAATACCAGGAATAGGTTGCTTCTTTTTTAGTTATTGGCCAGTCTCATAGACTGTTCTCATAGACTCCCAAACATTACAGGTTATTGCCATTGCTCTTAGTTACCTCCAGAATTGATAGTAAGACCCTATTGCTGAAGATACCACATTCTTGAGTCATTAAGTCAAGCAGGTTTTGACCTGGAGGCTACATCCTTACTGCTAGATTTCATAGTGCTGGAAGGTGCTATGCATGCTGCTGGAGGAGAAGAGTAGTTATCAGTCTACAAAGCTGCAAACCTCGAGAGCTACAATAATGGCTTCCCTGGCAAGATAAACCTAATGGTGTAATAGTGGCATGGATGTTATGGGCACAACCAACCACTTTATGCTTTGATTTAAGGCCCTTTACACAAGATGGAACATAGACCTTGCACCATTATCAGAGTCAAGAACTTGGAGCTAGATAGATCATAGGACACAGGGGAGAACCTACTATTTTTATTCTGCTAAATAGACATAGTATTAAAACAAATCCTAATAACTTACTGCTATACCCATAGTTTACTGCATCTTTTAACCTTCATTACAGAAGCTTCTTATTGTAACAGATAGTAGTTTACACATAAACACAGAACTGGTCAATATGGAGAGAATAAGAGAGCTGTGGTGCTTTGAATAAGAATATCCTTTATAGACTCAAATGTTTGAATACTCAGTCCCCTGTTGGTGGAACTGTTTGGGAAGGTTTAGAAGGTGTGGTCTTGTTGGAGGAGGTGTGTCACTGGATGTGGACTTTGAGATTTCAAAAGCTCATGCCCAGATCCAGTGTACTGACTGGTTTTGTGTGGTAACTTGACACAAGCTAGAGTCATCAGAGAGGAAGGAGCCTCAATTGAGGAAATGCCTCCAAGAGATCCAGCTGTAAGGCATTTTCTCAATGATCAATGGAAGAAGCCTAGCTCATGATGGGTGGTGCCATCATGAGAAGAGACCAGCATCACTGAGGTGAAATCTGGGAAGTGTTTCCTGAGAGCACAGAGAAACTGTTCCAGAGGTGGCCAAGGTTGTACCTTGTGCTGGCAGCCAGATTTAGAAATGTGTAAGAGTCACCCATGTGGTACTAGTTTTGAAGGCATGAAGGGATCATGGAGAGCAGCTGAGGCTTGCTACTCTGAGAGGCTAGAAGAGACTGTTGGTGAAGGTGCAGCCTCAGTGTACCCAGAACTTGAAGGGACATGCAAAGAAGTTGAGACTTGACACTGAGAGGAGAGCCTATGACAGGCTATTGATGAAAGAGGCTATTGCCCAGTTGCAGCAGAAGACCCCAGTGTTTTTGGAGATGCCAGTACCATAGGAAGACCACCAAGAATAGCAGCAACAGTGGAGTAGAGCCAGCCTAGCTGGAGCCAAGAAGACAAGTTGTGTGTGCTGCATAGTGTAGAGGCAGAGAATGGACCCAAGCCCTTTGGGGAAGTCCAGAAGTGGATTCCAGACATTGGATGGCATTTTGTTTTGCTTTGGTTTGATTATGACTGCTCTGATTTTTTCCTCTTGAAGTAAGAAAGTATTTTACTGGAGCCCACATTTGAGAGACTTTGAATTTTAAAAGACTTTGGATTTTTAAAGAGATTGGCTATTTTATAGGGACTTAAAATTGAATGTGTTTGAATTTGTAAAGACTATGGAACTTCTAAAAGTTATTTAAGATCTTGGGAATGAATAAGAAAGGAAGGGTTGTGGCTTAATAGTGATGTGTTTGTGTGTCAAGTTGACAAGGGGTCAGATGTACTGGCTGGTTTTGTATGGCAACTTGGCACAAGCTAGAGTCATCAGAGCAGAAGGAGCCTCTGTTGAGGAAATGCCTGGATGAGATCCAGCTGGAAGGCATTTTCTCACATAGTGATCGATGGGGGAGTGACCAGCTCATGGTTGGTGGTGCCTCCCCTGGGCTGGTGGTCCTGGGTTCTATAAGAAAGCAGGCTGAGTAAACCATGAGAAGCAAGCCAGTAAGCAGTTTCCTTCATGGCCGCCACATCAGTTCCTGCCCCCAGATTCCAGCCCTGCTTTGAGTTCCTGTTCTGACTTCCTCCATGATCTGGAAGTGTAAGCCAAATAAACCCTTTCCTCCCCATTTTGCTCTTTGATCATGGTTTTGCTGCTGCAAGAGAAACCCAAACTAAGACACCCAGTCTCTTTCCTGTCTGCCACATGCTTGTTGTTTCAATGCAAGCTCTCAGCTACTCTTCCAGCACCACACCTACCTGCCTGCTGCTTTGCTCCCTGTCATGGACTCACCCACTAAAACTGTGAATTCCAACAAATTCTTTCTTCTATAAATTGCCTTGGTCATGGTGCTTTGTCATAGCAATTTAAAAGCAACTAAGACAAGAGTTCTCATCTCTAAATGGGCCATCTGTATGACAGCCCTCTCTCTAAGGCTCAGGGATCTTCATGGAAGAGGAGGCAGAAAGATTATAAGAGCAAGATGAAATGGGAGACTATAAGAAAACAATGTTTTCTGAACACAGCAGGTGGTTGCACATATGAATTCACAGTAATTGTGAGAACATGCACAAAAGCTGCACAAGCTCAGGAAAGACAAAATTCCAGCACAGAGGGGAAGAGGTGGGCATGAAGTCCCATCCCTAGCTGAAGAGATATTGGCATATGAGACTTACTAGGAGAGGAAGAGTCAGTTTTCTTTAAGCATGTGACCCCTCATAGGTCCGCTATGCTCCATGGGCTCTATACCCATGGGTTTTGGGCAACACAAATAGAACTCAATGAATTAGACACACACACACACACACACACACACACACACAGAGAGACAGACAGACAGACAGACAGACAGACAGACAGAGATAGAGACAGAAACAGAGACAGAGACAGAGAGACAGACATGAAAGTAATTGCATGGTAAGGAGGTTGGGATAGATATAAGAGGAATTGGGGGAGGGTGTAAAGTAGGCCTCAGTTCCTGCCTCTTGAAATGAGGGAAACTGCACATAGCCTGAGACACACATGTAATAACCAAATAAGGACAAAGCCTGGGACTTGTCCAGACTTGGCCTAAGAATGGAAAGCTATAGCCTTAGCCGACCCCTGCTAGCCCTAACCAATTAAAAATGTACTAATATGATTGCCACTTGTGTAAGCCAGTCCTAGGTAGAATGATCACACTGCTTTTAGAATTTCTTTAGTTGTGTATATAAAAGAGCCTGTAAGCTTTTCTTGGGTGTCACCATCTTTGCCTTTGTGTTGGACCCCAGCATGCTGGTACCTTTATTCTTAACATAGTAAACACTCTTAATGATTGCATCGTGTCTGGTGGTCTTCTATGGTACTTCTCATGGACCCTAATATCTCAAATTGTTGACTCTTCATCAAACCTAAACAAAATACACAGATTTCTCTGATTCCTTAGTTGTTGACTCTTGAAGGCTCTAATGTCACCTAAAATTTATATTAAGTAAATTCGTATGCTTTTCACTCACTAACCTGTCTTCCATTGTAGGGCTGTCGTCCATTTATCCCCAAACCTAGTGATGGGTGAAAAAGTATTTCTTTTTCCCCACAAGAAAATAAACAGGGTTTCCATGGAAAATTCTATGACATATTAGGGTTTTGTTGTTGTTGTTGTTGTTTAATTGTTTGCATTTGTTTGTTTGTTTTTGGTTTGTTTGTTGTAGAAAAACATTTTGTGTAGAGAAAGAAAGAGAATGAACTCTGGAGTCAGAATTATGGTACTTGGCATTAAAGTGCCATCCTTCATTAGTGGGGTAACCATAGTGACTCACTGAATGCTTTTTATCTTAGATTCCTATTTGTAGTGTTGACTGAAAAGTACTTTGACCATAGGCTCATTGTGAAAGCTAAATAGGATTCTGCATGCAATGTATCTAGCCTGCTAGTAAATATCACCTCTTTGCCTCTTAGCATGTTACATGCGAATTCATTGTGTTTTATTTCCTCCACATCCTCTTAAAGTACACAGGCAAAACGAGAGACAGCGCAGAACCTTATTTCACAAGTGAATGAATAGTTTTGATTTTGTTCCAAATTGATTGGGAAGTTTATGGGCTTACTTAATTTAAGTGAGTCTCAAACCAGACAGATGCCAGAGTTAAGAGGGCAGTTTTTATGAGATTGCAGCAATATCACCTTTTCTCACCTTGACAGGTTATTTGCATCCCAGATGGTCATATTTTTCTAGATATTTGAGGTGAAAACTATAGTTTCTTTACACATGTATCCATTTTATAGAGCTATTGATTCCAGTCAGGGAATTTTGCTCCATGGAGTATTTGCTTCATGGATGTATTTTCCTCAGTTTTATTATTCTGATGTTAAAAAAAATAAGGCACTGAGCATCTACCTACAGGTGATTCTGATCATACACTCAGAATTAACCAGGCTCAATAATGATTTAGATCCCATAAGTATGCCTAGGAAATAAAAAATTATAATTTTAATTATTGCTTTGGGAAAAAACCATAAAATATGAGTGCTAGCTGAATACTACCTTTTTAATTCAACAAAGGATGGGATATTTAATAGTACCTGGGTTTTATTTTTCATGGCTGGATTTAGAGTTTCCATATGTTTAAATGTGTAGCTGTTGTGTTAGAAGGTATATAACTTCATTAACATGAAAATATCTCACTGGACAATGCATTTGATCCTGAATGAAGTGAATCATATATATATATAATCATACATACATAATTAAATTTTTATGTTGGAATAAAGAAGTAAATAAATACCATAAAGTTTCATGAAAGCAAATGTATGAACCAATATAAATTGTAAAATAACCTTTTTAAATCTTTTGGGAGCCCTGTAGAAGGTCTGGTTTCATTGGAATATTCATTAACATACCATTCATGTATAAGTGGAGTCTTTTATTTCTTTTTATTTATTTTTGTGTCTTTTACATCATGCATCTCCATCCCATTTATTTTTCTGTCCCTTTGTATCCACCCTCTGCCCTTGAAACCTCTCCTTTCCTAAAATAAAATAAAATAAAATAAAATAAAATAAAATTTAAGAGATAAAAGAAAAAAAACGGAGAGAAGAAAAAAATCAATCTTGTCATGGAAGCTGTAGTGTGACACAGTGAGTCACACAGTAAACACTTTTATCCATGTATCTTTACTTGAAAGTGTTCATTGCAGAGTCATTGGTCTAGTTTGAAGCCTCTGATTACTGCTACACTATCAATTCTGGCCCCTCACTGGGACTCCTCTTGGTTACTCTGCTGTTGCCCTGTGTTGTGGAAATCCTGCAGTTTGGGGTCTGCAGGACTGGTTCCTTCACGTGCTCAGCAGATCACAGTTGGGATGGATATCGGGGTGGGCTAACTCATAACCCTGATTCTGGTCCTAGGTAGTTGCAGGGATGATCAGACCACGGGCTCTCCCTTGTCCTTACCACCAGAGTGAGCTCTCTTGCATTGCCCTGGCTAATTCACCCCTTACATCAATGAGCAAGGGGCAGGGACAGTTCTCCAACTTTCATGTCCTCAGGGTCAGATCTCCCACACCTAACATCTTCAGGGTCAGCTCTACTGTGTTGCCCAGGCATGGCATAGGGGCCACTTTCCTGAGTGCTGCAGCTGATGAGGGACACAACCAGTTCTTCCACTCTTATGACCTCAGGGCCAGCTGCCTTAGGTGTTGATTGATGGGGGTGGGGGTGGGGAGGCATCTCTCCCCCACCCATGCTGCCACATGACAGATGGGTAATAGGGACAGCTCTCCCATGCTCACAAACTCAGGGCTGACTCACCCACACTTCTGCCAAAGGGGTTGGCTCTATTGTGTTGTCCAAGTGAGGTGCAGGGCCTGTTCTCCCATGTGTTGCAGCTGGCAGGGAACAGGGGTAGTTCTTCTGCTCTGCATAAATGGAGTCTTAAAGAACTAAAGGGAAATTGTATGCTGAGGAAGGACTGAAATCACCTTAAACAGAGAAGCTATCCTCTGCCAATTGATTTATGCGATTACCTTACAATGTTGAAAACAGATGTTAGGAAGGTTGATTGTTGCTCATTGTGGAAATGTACCTGTAAAAAACAAACGAAAAGAGTAAGGAACATCTTCCTTAACTCCTCCTTCACTCCTGGAGTACATTAACCAGCAAAACAGACTGCTCAGATTTCTAGGTTGCTACTAGAATGCTTCTATGGATGCTCTCTCTCCCAAAGAACATTTTTCCTAAGCTATTTCCTTTCCTAGCATTATCTGTAAACATTAAAAAACTGTACCTTACACCAAAGACCTTCTAAAAGCTGCTAGAGAGGGTACACTTGGTCTTGCTGATACCAGGTCCTTACTGTGTTCTATAACCTAAATAATCTCATATTTATTTCCTGTATGTTTATCTTATCTTCCAACTAATATAAAAACCCATTTAGTATTTTATGGATGGTACATTAATTATTTTTCTTATCTCTGTGATGATACATCTGAGAGAAATAAAGGGAGGAGTGGTTTATTTCATTCAATAGCTTTGGAGGGTACAACCATTATTACAGTAGGCATGCAGACTAAGGCCTTTTCCTTTCCTTGAGTGAGAACATACACTGTGATCCACCTTGGTGGATCAGCAAACAGGAAGTTCAGGCCAGAAGGTGGGCAGGGCTAAACCCTGAAAGGGCCACTCTCAGTGACTCACCTTCACCATTAATGCCTCTCACTCTGAAGGATCTGTGATTTCCCTAAATAGTCCCATCAGTTAGAGACCAAGTGTTCTTACATGGGAGCTGGCGTTTAACATGCAAACCGTAACAGATGAGGAAATGGAAGAAAAGAGATTTGGTGGATTGGTTCATATAATGGTTTTAAATGACAGAGATTTAATTGAGTCTGATTTCATGGTCCACATTGCTATTTCCACTAGACCGATTACATACCTTTACTATGAACTCTCTGTTAAACCTGAGAATTGTGAGGAGAAAAGATCACATCCATGATTGTTCAGCTAGAGCAAGCTGTATTTTGGGGTGCACCCAGGACTAGCCAGCTGGCGCTCTCACCCTAAATTGGTATTTGAGAGAACAGTCCCTGCCAGCTTCTTGCAGTCTTTTTTATAGGTGAGATAAGGTGTTCGAAGAGGCAAGAGAGGCAGCCTGGTACATATTATTAGAAAAATACAATGAAAGGGAAGGAACAAGGTAAAGCTATACATCATGTGAAAGGGGTCCCAAGTTGAGTGTAGGTTGAAAAGCATGTTTTCCAGTTTACAACAGATCTAAGAAATGGGAACTTAATTACAAATAGAAAGAAACCTTAACTTGCAAGGACTTAACACAGGACAAACAGGAACTTATTCTTTAACTATTGCAAAGGTTTAACACAGGATCAATAGGAACTTACTCTTTAACTACAAACAGAAACTTTAACCTGTGCAGGACAAATAGAAACTTATTCTTAACTGTCTTAACTGCAAACAGAACCCTTAACCTGCAAGGTACATCTTTCCTTAACTTACAAGGTATATTATTCCTGTTTTGGTTTCACACCTATATTATTAGTTGAATTTAGTAAAACTTTTTATAAGTAAAGACTATGTTATATTCTTTTATAATCACTGCCTACTATAATGCCTTGCATATGGTAGACATGCAGTAAGTTTTTAAAAAAATGAATGGAGGAGAAGATATTACACAGCTTTTAGCCAATTTTCCTGTTTGGGGGAAATATTTATAACAAGCCTTTTAGTTTCATACATATGTCCTCATTAAATTCTTTTATGCTTCTTTTTCCTTTTAATCACTTGAGCATTGAATTTTCTCCTACCAATATTCCATTTTGAGCAAAAAGATTCATCACATATCAGATAAACTGATATATCAGGCAACTTGAAAATGGTAAGGAAATAAAGTATAGATAATGATAATTTCTATTTAGTAGGATTGGAACTAAGGGTACTAAGAGAATATAGTTTTT
Organism: Peromyscus maniculatus bairdii; assembly: GCF_049852395.1. Classification (NCBI taxonomy): domain Eukaryota; kingdom Metazoa; phylum Chordata; class Mammalia; order Rodentia; family Cricetidae; genus Peromyscus; species Peromyscus maniculatus. The sequence continues at coordinate 101,000,821 of NC_134860.1, forward strand.
CTTACTTCCCATTGTTTGGATATATTGTAGGTGCTATTAATTCTGTCTCTCCACTAGTAAGGTGACGAGATTCTACTTTGTATATTTTAACATAGAGATAGCAAATCCACTGAGTTTAGTAATTACAGATTACTATTAAATTATTAAATATACACTTGAAGAGTGGATTAAAAAAAGCCAAATGCCGCGCGGTGGTGGCGCACGCCTTTAATCCCAGCACTTGGGAGGCAGAGCCAGGTGGATCTCTGTGAGTTCGAGGCCAGCCTGGTCTCCAAAGCAAGTTCCAGGAAAGGCGCAAAGCTACACAGAGAAACCCTGTCTTTAAAAAAAAAAAAAAAAAAAAAAGAAAAAAGAAAAGAAAGAAATGCCAAATGAATGATAACAACTCATGTATCTGGAATTTTTTGATTCTCTTTCTGTCTTTAGCCACAAACTAAATATGCTGATATAATTTATAGAATATTGAACAGAACTTCCTACCATGTGCTGGCATAGTGTTCACTTGCAGTAGGACATTCTGTGGTAGGCAACATACAGTCCACAGCTGCTTTATCCATATGGCAAAGATTTAGCTTCTGTCTTGGGGGTTCTGATACAAAAAAACAATGGCACCAGAAGTCATGCTGCTGTCGTGAAAATGTCACGATGATGCAAAGAGGGTCTTAGTGTCAGGTCCAAAGGAAACTCCAGATCTCGAGACTCCAAAAGGCAGTCCTGGACTGTAGGAGGATTTCTGGTGGTTAGATAAAAGCCAGCATTCTTTAGGAACTTGTGAAGCTGGTTTACCACTACCAAAAGAAGTCATTTCCCTTATCCCAGGCAGAAGTGGTGCCTGTTAGCTTTCCAAAGCACATGCAGGCCTCCAGGATCCCTTAGTATCACAAGTCCGTGTTCTACATTTCAAAGTCCGTGCTATAGGAGAGGTATGTTCTCTCCTTTTTTATCTCCCTCTCCCTCTGCATTCCTCTCTTTATGTTCTGCTCCTGCTTTTCTCCTAGCCAGGTCCAGTCTACTGGCCATGTTTAGTCTATTTCTTTCTCCCTTTTCTTCAGACTCTTTCAGATGCCTATGGCTGTTTTCTCTCTCATATCCACAATAAAAACCTTCCTCTTAACCGTACCTTGGAGCATCATGTGTTATAGAATCAGTTTATACTTTCCTCCAATTTTTATTTTGAAAAGTTTTGAATCAATAGAAAGATCAAAAAGACAGTAAAATATCATTTTCTTAGATAAATGAACCAACATTTTACCGTGTATGTTTTAGTTTGTAACTAATACATTTTTTTCAGTTTAGAGACAATAACTAACAAAAAGTTCACATTTTTATTATTTTAGTCACAATAGATGTATATGCTCCGTGAAAGCAGAAACTAGACCCAGCCTGTTTATTGCTGTATCTCCAGCACCTACCCTGTTTGAGTAGAATAGAAGCCCAATGTATATCAGTGACTAATGGGCTGAGTTGTTCTTTGGACAGTTCCTCCCAGGAAAGTTTGAAAGAAATTAATTATACTTGATATTAAAGAAAAAAATCAGAACACTAATGTATTAGGGAGAATGAATGTAAGTCCTCTTATTTATAGCAATAATTAATAAAGTCATCAGGTAATTTATTATTAAATATTCTTTTTTGAACAAAGAAAAATTGGTTGGAGTACCCAATGCAGTGCCAAAATAATCCAACTTCGGAAATAAGTTTTGATAATAACATCTTGAAGAGTTAGTTTACTCATCCAAGGATGACCCATGAGTAGAAATGTCTCCCTTGCCTCTATTTGCCAGATTAAATTTTAGTGCTGGGACTCGGAGGAGGAAAGTGCACTAAGCAAATGATGGGGGAAAGTGTAAAACTACTGTGTTGCTGGAGGGCTTCTCTCCAGGCTCCACCAAGCCCCGCAGTCCCACAATCCACATATAAAATAATCACTCAGACGCTTATATTATTTATAAACTGTATGGCCGTGGCAGGCTTTTGCTAACTGTTCTTTTATCTTAAATTAACCCATTTCTATAAATCTATACCTTGCCATGTGGCTGGTGGCTTACCAGCGTCTTTACATGTTGCTTGTCCTGGCAGTGGCTGCAGTGTCTCTCCCCCTTCTTCCTGTTTCCCCAATTCTCCTCTCTCCTTGTCCCACCTATACTTCCTGTCTGATCACTGGCCATCAGTGTTTTATTTATACAGAATGATATCCACAGCACTACTGCTACATAGGAGTCCTTTGACACAAAGGAGCTTTACTCAAAAGTAAAAGTTATTAAGTTTTGAAACTGCACTTACAAAGGTATTACACCTGTAGACCTTACATGCTATGAAATCATCCATTATAAAACAGAACATTTCTAGAATTTTAAAATACATTTCTGACTAAAATAGCTACTATAAATGTAAAGTGTAAAAATGCTGGTTCCAGGTGCCTATATAATAAACTCCAAGTAGCATGTAATTCACAAAATGAATTTTGTTGTTCCTGTCCCATATCTGTGCTGGAACTCTAGTGTCCTTCACTTAAAACATGTGATTTCAAAAATTCTACATCATGGAACTAGTTTGGAAAATGCTTTGTATCATGTCTTTAATCACCTTATTGGACATTAGCCCAATTAGAGGCTCTGAAAATTCGTGTGTGTGTGTGTGTGTGTGTGTGTGTGTGTGTGTGTGTGTGTGTGTTACTGGGAACTGAATCCAGGGCCCAGTATCCTACCACTGACATACATCCCCACCCTTCTAGAAGCTCTACAATATGTTTGCCATGAGAAAACAACTTATTATATAGTTTACCTAACTTCCTTGATTAAAGCATTTTGGGGGTGGTAGTGTATTAACTGTGTCCCCAGATTATAGTATACAAAGTGTTGTCTTGGAATACCTTGGTTTTTGTTCATACTATTTCTGCCCCAAATAATTTCTTTAGAAAAATCTTACTCCCCAAGCAACCTAAGCTCAGTTTGGTAGTATAATTATGTAACACCTACACCTGGGAAGCAGAAGATTACTGAGTTTGAGCCACAAAACAACTGATATCTCATCTCAAAAAAAGTCTAAGACACTTAAAAAAAGAAGACACATTGAGGATTTAGTTCTATACAGGATAATCTTAATGTATATAAAAGCCGGCATTTCTCAGGAGTTTGTCAAATGGGTTTCTGTCACCAAAAGAAAGCATTTCCCTTTTCTGTGGCAGAAGAGACATACAGTTCTCTGCTGACATATACCTGTGGTTGCATATCAAAGTCCATGCTAGCCTCCAGGCTCCCTCAGTCCCTATCCACAAGTACTTGCTCTATATCTCAAAGCCCCCATGCTAGCCCCCTGGCCCTTCTCAATTCCCCAACTCCTCCTGCACAATGCTAGCCCTCGGGCTCTTCCAGATCCCCCAATTCCTCTTTATAATGTCAAGGTTTTCCCCTCTGTCTTGCTATTCACACTTCTCTTGCAGATAGCCCTGGCCTTGTCCACTCTGCTTCTTTTTCTCTCTGGTCTGAACTCTCACAGATGCCTCTGCATATTTTCTCTCTTTTATCTACAATAAAACCTTCCCTTTAATCATGGAGCAGCCATTTCAGTGGTTACTTTACTGCTCTCCTTGCATATAATATATATTCTGCATTTCTTATTTTTGAATAAAAATTCTTAAAACCTTATGTCATTTATATTTTAGTTCTTTGGATAAATATTTGCAGAGTAAAGAAATATGCACAATAAGAAAGGGTAATATGGGATGAACGTGGGATATACAGATATAAAATTATACAAAGAACATGCTAATTCAAATAAATTTGAAACTGAAAAGCTCATGTAAAAAGGAGAGAGATGTGAAACTAATTTACATAAAGGATAATATTTAAAGAAGATTGTTCCATGAAGTGGACAATGCTTGGCATGTTCAAAAGTCTCACTCATAAGTTTTGCAGAATTTATCCAAATAAATGACAATTACTGAAAGAACAGCCAGCATTTACATCAATAAATAAAATGAGAATCATCCCTAGTATAAACAGATAGGACATCTATTAACTTTGTTGTTCTGAGATGTTGATACATTCTGCTATTTGTTCATGTAACTCACTTTTAAACTTACTGTTAGAATATTTCCATAGGTTTCTGCACACCCTGTGAACAAAGGCACTGAAAACCCTTTTTCCTGAACCACTTTTTCAACAATTTTGATATTAAACAGAAGACAGTGTTTCCCTCTGGCTATGACGCTCCGGAGCAGGTCTATTTGTTGTCTATACAATGAAAGCAATGCTTCTCTCTGGAGCAAGGTTTTGGCAAGTTCTTTTTTGCAGCCCAGTCTTTTCTAATAAACATCTAAGCTGCTCTAAACTTAGGACTTCTCAACTTAAACCCATTGTACAAGCAGCATCAAAGGAAGCTGCTTCATGTAACCTCTGTAGGATTCCAGGAACAGTGAAAATGACATGTGCACACAGCTCAGGATGTGACATGAGTAATAAGTTCTTTTTCTCTGACCCAGAAATTGCATGCCATTTTCCAGTATCCAAAACACTATAGCAAGCTCAGTAGTCAGCTTGCAAACCTACGTAAAGTATCCAAGTTTTTCGAGTTTTCTTTTGAGTGTTCTCAGGCTTGTCTGGATTGAGGACCTTTAATGTGGGTCACTGCTGGGTGACCTTTGTGAGGCCAAGTGGAAACTGAAGAAAAAGACAGTACTAGCCTGAGGCAAATAAGAGATATTATCAGGGCTGAGAGCTGATCTGATATGATCAGCTACCCACGCTAAGTTCAAAGCAACCAGCCATGAATAAATGGACCGACATCAATAGCCAGAGCAGTTCATACCCCAGAAACAGATTGCTAGAAAATAACCCTTAACTTCTTTCCTTCTAATAGGTGTCTTCTCATACAGACCAACTTTCTCCTTCTTTTAAGATTGGCCTTTAGGTAATTGCTGGGCATTTTAATTAAGGTGCCAAGTCGTTGGGTTCTTCTTGCCCCAGGGTGGGCTACCAGCCTTTTCAAAAATCAAGGTTTAAAGAAAAGTGAAGCTCTTCGCTTGATGGGGAGGATTAGCTGAGCCCAAACACTCCCCTTTTTTTTTTTTTTTTTTTTTTTTTTTTTTTTTTTTTTTTTTTTTTTTTTTTTAGTGTGTTGGTTCTTGGTGTCTGGCTATTTAGAGTACAGAATAGGTTTTCTCTCTTGGGACCAGTGACCCTTGGGTGTGAGGATGGGGGTAAAAAGATACAGTACTCTGGGCCTTAAGAATTCATAACGAGGAAAACACAAGTTGACAGTGGCTTATATAGCAGAAATTTCCAAAAGAAAGTCAGTATATTTTCTTGATGTAAACAGTTGTAGGACCCTCAGGAGTTTCAAAGTGTTGGCTGTGTGCTTCCTAAAGAGAATATGGCTAAAGAGCAGCACTCCATCCAAGCTGGCAGGCCAAACCACTGGTGCCTCCTCCTTTCTACACAAAACAGACTTAGAAAAAGGACGGTCACAACGTGGTCAAATGAAGTTTTGTAGAGAAAACTCACTGGTTATTTCTGACTATTCACTGCATGGATTCATAATGTTCTTCTAAACCAGCAATTCTATGCAGCATTATTGCCAGGGTTCTCAAAGCAATAAATACCTTTAATGAGAACATTCAGGAACCGTTCATCTTAGAAATGTATAATGTGATGTGTTGCCCTTTAGTTTGCTTATTCTTATCTGCTATGGAGACTGTAGTTCTAAACGTTAAATTTGGATTGAAAAAGGCAAATTAGAGTGAGTATAAAGCAAAATTAAAGAACTCCCACAAAGCACAGGCCCTTGGAAAGGGGTATAACTGGTTGTCCATCATAAACACCGTTCAGAAAGAGGCATGGAGATTGAAGCCTAGAGCTACAGGGAAATTCAAGAGGAGCAGGCAGAATGAGATAGAGTTATGAATTTGGAGATACATTACATTTCAAGGACAACTTTTTAATGGGGTGTACTACCTGACTTGAGGCACAAAAAAGCAAGAAAAAGTTTAGTTCGGTGGTAATGAGACAAGGAAAATCAAATAATGCTTGAAATGTTATTCAGTCATTGTGGCACCCTAGAGTAGGTAGGAAAACTAATGAAAAGCAAAGCATCCAACAGTGGCTCACCAGCCTATTTGAACAAAGTAGGTGTGGGCAGCGACTAATGATCCTAAATTATAATCTAGTGTGCTATGAGATTGAGTAAGACTGTGTCTGCCTGGTAATGACTGTGGTGTTAACAGCAATTAGAGCCAAGAATGACAATATTTATGTTGCCCTTTTTGGCTGGAGGATACAAGTGCCCTGGCTTGTAGGGTTCTACCAGACACTGGCATTTAAAAGCTCATGTGTCAAACCGAGGAAGAATAATCAAGGATGGGGCTAAAAACTACAGTTAGTAAATCTGAGATGTTCAAATGCATTATACAACTGAAGTGCCAGAAAGCACCAGAACTTCTTAGATGGAGACAGGAAGGAGTAAGTCCCTCCCTCCCTCCCTCCCTCCCTCCCTCCCTCCCTCCCTCCCTCCCTCCCTCCCTCCCTCCCATTCTTCTCCCTTCCATATTATTTAGAGGCTATATTAGCGAGTCTTCTCTGCTCTAATAATTTAACCCTATTGGTAAAATAAATAAGCTGACTATTATCAAGACTGGTAAGAGCCATGACAGAGGTAAACATGGGGCTCCATAAAATATGTAAGGCAGTGATAAGAGTGAAGATTGTGAAAAGTGGAGATGATTACTGATCTGTAGTAAAAGGGATGAAATGGGAGAAGACATGTACTAGATTATAGTATAAACTCAGGTTTGTTCAAATCTTGTGAGTTGAGAGAGCATTCACAAACCTTTTAGCTAGAGAGCCATAGAAGCATCTTTTAAAAGCAACACATGTGCACACACACACACACACACACACACACACACACACACACACACATCTCTATCAGTATCTTAAATAAATATATATTTCTCTGCTTTGGATAGACCAGCTCCAATCATGAGGCAGCTATTATTATGTAGCTTGCCTTTAAAGTCATCTTTGTGCCTTGGCCTCCTGAGCACTGGGATTACAGGTGTGTGCTACCACACCTACTAGGGGTGGTTCCCTTAGTCATCTTTGGGCTCTTCCCTAGGCAAGCTTAGCTTCATTAGAATTCCTGTGTTGTTGCTTGGAAGCAAAGTTCAAGCTTCTCAGGTGAAGGAAGAAGAAATTCCTCTGTCTTTCATATAGGCCCATATTTTGAGATCCTAACCCTTATCCCCAAGAGCCCAGTGGAATGGATCACAAACCCACATACCCTGGTAAACCCGTGGTAATTCTTCACCTTAAGTCCTTACCTTAGTAGGATAGACATACAAGCTTATTCCTGCTCAGGCCAAAAGCAGACTCTAGGACAGGCTTACAACAAGCTATCTGCTTCTCTCTTTGAAGACATATTTTTTAGTTTCTATACTCCTTTGGATGATTTATATTTGAAATCTTTATTTCTGTTTTAAAGATGTTCCAAAAATGAAATATGATTCTTAATACCTTACAGATCGTATCTATAATGACCAACTGTTGCTAGGAATATTGGAGTTTCTGTGAATTCCTTAAAAGGTAATTTTAGAGAAGGTACTATAATGCTGTATTAGCCAAATGACTTGTATGGTTCTGGTGCTGAAATGCCTTGCAACCCTCAGGTTTTTTGAGACATGAAATTCAGATGTCTTGTAAAAATAATGAGGGACCAGAATGATATCCCACATTAAATATTATCTGAGTTACTCTTTGTCTAGTTTTTGGTGGAAACAGGTGTTTTATTTTCCTTCTGAAATACTTTTTTCATAAGAATGGTTACTACAGTACTAGAATTTAATAAAAACTGACAGGTATGAGGAAAGTGGTAAAATATCAGTTAAGGCTATTTTAAGTAACATTGCTCAATGCATGAATAGCACTTGGACTCTTTCTCTGAATTTAAGGGCTGTGGCTGTGTCAAATATTTGACTCCGTAATTCAGCATATTTTAAACACTGAAATAGGTAGTATTTTGAAAGATAACTACCTTAAATATTTTAGCTTTGATCCAGATAAAAGGATTAATAATTTCCAATGGCAGTTTGCAAAATATGGGAAGTTTTTTACCTAGAAATGAGCAAGCCAAAACCAGGGATCTGAAAGAAACCACAGCGCACATGTTGTGTTGGTGAAGAGGAGAATGGGGAAACAGATGAGGGTGGAGGGAGATCTGGAAGACGTTCACAAGCTTTCAGCAAAGGGTGGTGCCTGATACACACACATTGCAAAAGAGGCATGGCTATTCTGTCCAGTTGGCAATTCCCAGTTAATTGGATTGTCTATTCCAGCTTCTCTTCAGACATCCTTCTTGCTTGACAAGCTGTTGTAAACTTCTGCTAAGTACGTGCCTTCCCTTCGAAGCTTTTTTTTTTGAAGAAGAACATCCAGGTTTATTAAAAGAATACTCAGCCATTGCTCCAGCCCTGTTTAGCAGCCTTTAAAATCATTTTATGACACTGTTCACTAATTAGCAAAGTCGTAAGGGGGAGGGAATACTCATAATTTCTTCTGTAAATGAAAGTTATTTACGAGTCAGTTTTGGTAGTACAGTCCCTGTAATTCTAGCTCTAGCACTTAGGACACAGCAGCAGGAGGATTACTACAAGTTTGAGGCCACCTGGTCTGCATAGCAAATTCTGGGCCAGCCAGTGGTATATAGTGGACCTTATCTCAAAAATCCTAAATAAATTAGTAAATAAAATATTTACTTATACTAACCTAGTTTGTGTGTGTGTGTGTGTGTGTGTGTGTGTGTGTGTGTGTGTGTGTGTGTGTATGTATGTCAGGGTTTCTCTGTGTGGCCATGACTGTCCTGGAAATCACAATGTAGACCAGGCTAGCTTCAAACTCAGGAGATCTGCCTGCTTCTGCCTCCTGAGTGCTGGGATCAAAGGTGTGTGCCACCACAACCTAGCTTCAAAAGCTCTTAAAATGGCTAGTGTTTTCTCCCCGCCCCTCTTTTAAATGTCTGTTTTGTTTTCTGAGTTTCCTGTTCTGATTAGAGGGAAGCTGGTTTTATTGTCTATCAAAGCCACCTGCTCCCAGGGAAACCTAGGTACCCAGTGGGATAAGATTTCCTTTCTCCTCCATCCTTAAGGAAATTGATTCATTAACCCCAATGGAGAACATCTGGCACTTCGTATCTCAAGAACATTGGGTTCAATACTCTGTAAGTAGGATATTCTAAATGAATTAATATTTTCAATAGAGCAATTTCTATTTTATTTAGCAAAGCCATATAAATGGACCACTATCATGCTAACTATTACAAAAGAAAGCAAGGAAATTTCAAGGCTCTTGAATATTTGATGTGGTTGAGAATGTCTATCATATTGATAATATGTTAATCAGCAGTTTTCAGTTTAGTCTTTTATAGCTAGTACTCACAGATAATTCAATTTATGTGGGGAATAAATTTGAATATTTTTTTACTAACATACATATACTCTTTCAGATACATTAATTGATGAGTCCCAAAACCAAGTATTGAATGCATTGTTTTCCCAATACTGTCCATCTCCTGAGTAAGGCTTATTATAGTGGATGGCAGCAATGAATTACTTGCTCCATGATCTAAGGCTTGCAACTTTCAAGTTTTATTAAAACCTTGTAAAGATATTGCCCATATAATTTTATTCTTAGCCAACTCTGTTTTGAGGCCAGAGTGGTAATGCTGGAGCTGAACAGATATTTCTAGCTGTCTGGGTGTGGTGAGATAGAAACCTGCAGATCGACTGGTTTTGTCTGTTGGCCCAGAGGCTTGTGCCTGCCTGTCTCTGCAAGGGTGAGTCTGAACCACCTCGTGTGTGGGTGTTTCTTTCTGCTCGAGAGTGGTTCTGAGAAGCATAATCTGACTTTAGGATAAAAAACACGTAAGAGAAAAAGCTAACAAAAGCCTCTTGGAGATCAGGGTGTGTGTACAATTGCAAATGCATGTTCAGAAAGAGTGAAAACTCACTCTGGTTTGTAAAGTACACATAATGTGGAGATCCATTCAATACTGTAGAACCTGAGACTGGTTCTTGAGGAGATTTTCTGTTTTTAAAATAGTAGAAAATACTGAAAACTGAAACTGTAGGCTCATTTATTGAGATGGACACTTAGATCACTGAATCCTAGCCCTTCATTTGCCTAGTCTTTACACTCCAGGCTCCACATTTCACCCTAAGTGTGTTTTTCCTTTTTCTCTCTCTGTTTTTTTTCTTTTCAAAATTTCCTTGCTAAAATTAATTCTTTGACAATTTCATGCATGTGTATAATACATTCTGATCACGCTTAGCCCTTTGCCTCTCTTATCCTCCTCCCATTCCATTAACTCCCCTCCTCCCTACTCCTACAAGCCCCCATCCCACTTTTATGTCTTGTTTGTGTTTTGTGACCCACTGAGTTTAGCCAGGACCACTGGAGTGGGCATGGGTATGGAACTGTGAATAAGTCACTAGAGGCTACATCACTGAAGACTTTCTGTCCTTCAAGAACCATCAGCAGCTACTTTCTCCCCTGGGCCCTTCCCCATAGTTGACAGAATTTCTCTAGACTTGACCTTGTGCAGGCACTATGCAGGCAACTGCAGCTTTTTATGAGTTTGTGAGGGTTTCATAGACAGCATTTCTAGGACCTCTTCCCTGTCGTTCTTCCCTTAGATTCTTTCTGTCCATTCTTCCACAGTGTTCCTTGAGCCTAGGAAAGGGTCTGATGGGGGTCTTGTTTAAAGCTGAACAGTCAGCAGTTGAGTCTAGAAAGGGGTCCTATGGGCGTCTTGTTAAATGCTGAAGTCGGTCAACAGTCACTTTTTTCGGCACCTTCTGCCATGTGTCTCTGCTTTAACTATTATTTGCAGCTAAGAGAAGCTTCTTTGATCAAGACTGAATAGCAGCTCTTGACCATGACTATAAATGTAAATATTTAGGAGGAAGTTTGACAGTATATTTATTTAGCAAAATAACAATAACAGTGTGGTAGTTTGAATGAGAATGGCCTCTATAGGCTCATATATTTCAATTCTTGGTGCCCAGTTGGTGGACTGATTAGGAAATATTAGGAGATGTGGCCTTGTTGGAGGAGGTGTGTCACTGGGGGGGGGGTGGTCTTTGAGGCTTTAAAAGCCCATATCAGGCCTAGTCTCACCTCTCTATCTGTCTTGGGATCAGATACTGTTCCAGCACCATGCCTGCCTGCCCCAGCATTCCTGGCCATAATGATCATTTAACTAACCCTCTGGAACTGTAAACAAGCCCACAATTAAAGGCTTCCTTTAATAAGATACCTTGGTTATGGTGTTTCTTCACAGCAATAGAACAGTATCGAAGACAAATAGGTTCATCCATAGTGACTAACCTTTCAGCCATGGGTATTTGATCCGGTCCCCACTAGCTGGTGTGAACTCCTTCCTACAGAGACTGCTACAGCTCCAATCAAAAAGCCAGCTGACTACGGGCAGACTTACTTACATCTCACATGTTTTGAAATGCCATATTTTCTGTCATAATGTGGCCCAGATTGTTATGGGCAGAGATTCTTTGATCAATGAGTTATTTAGATATGTACTTCTTCTATCCAAACATTTGGACCTTTTCTAGTTACTTCTATTATTGAGTTCTTGCCTAATTTCTCAAGATTAAGGGCCTTAATGTGTTGAAATTTATTGAGGCTTGATTTATGATCTAATATTTCATCAATTTTGGCTAGTGGCTTTTTTGTGTGCATGAAAAAATATGCTATAGTATTATATATAACACTCAAATGAGAGTAATCAATCATGCTAAAATCTAAAAATTATGGATTTTCTTTTGTTTTTTCTTTACTGAAAAAATGTGTTCAGATCTTTACATTTAAATGAGATGACCTATTTAATTGAATTTTTCCTTTTTCCTTCACTTAGAGAAAAAAATTTTTAAAACATAAAATTAAGAAATTAAGCACCTTAAATTTTTTGGTTATATGTTTTATTAATATGATGTTTTTAACCTTTCTGTGCCCTATGTTTGTGATAGGTTTTTTGTAAGCAATGCTGACTTTTAGTTTTCAATTCTAATGATTTTCATAACTGGAGAATTTTACAATTTTCTAAAATGTTTATATTAAAATCTATCATATTTTTTTCTGACTCATCCTTCTGCCTTTAAATTGCCTTCCATGTCTTGCCCTTTAAAAATCCACAGGTTATTTTTATGAGTTTATGTTATCTTCAATTAGCAGCTGATTACTTGATATTTTCTAGTAATTGTCATTAGCAATACAACAGGTTCTTAAAATTTAGTTTTATGTGCATAGTATGAAAGCGAGTGAATTTGACACAATTCTTGCTTCACAGAAAAAAAAGAGGAAAGGCATTATTTATTTAATGCATATGAATGTTTTATCTGCATGTATGTATATACATGTACATACAATAGCCATGGAGGCCAGAAGAAGGCTTCTGATTCCCTGAAACTGGAATTACAAACAGTTCTGAGCCACCATGTGGGGTTCTGTGAATAGAATCCAGGCCTGCTAGAAGAGCATCTTAGCCTCTGAGCCACCTCTCCAGCCCCAATAAGAGACATTTTTGACTTAGCAGCATCTGAAAGCTCTGTACTTTTGCTACTTCTTGAACAATATGAAGACACCATGACATTGTGGGCCCAGGTATTACATTTCTGCCCTTTTCCCTTTCTTCCTACATGTATAAATAAGTATATTTATAAAACATGCATATTTTAGCACCCCTTTCTTAAGCATATTATTTTCTATGGTCATGGCTATTTCTATCGCCTCTTGTTTTTAATTCTGTCCTATATTTTTATATTTCTGGTTGAGATTAGTTTCCTTCAGCCAAAGGACTGCTTTAAATATTCCCCTGTTTGCTGGTGTACTGATAGCAAACTCGCCCATCATTTCTAAAAATCTCTTTATTTCTTCACTTTTTAAAAACAACTTTAGAATTGTAGAAAAATCAACTTCATTTTATTTTTCCCCTTTTCATTATTTAAAGAAAAAATTAAATTGAAATGTACAACATAAAGATGTAGTGGTCTTTTAAAAAAAAAGAGCACACAGAGTTGAAAGGGGAAAGAGATGCTACGAGATAGTGTAGGAATTGGACAGGAGGACGTGGGGGTGAATTTAATCAAAACACATTATATGCATTTACAAAATTCTCAAACATAAAAATTTAACCATGTGAATAATTTTAAAATGTCCATTGTAGTAGGCTTAAGAACATTTTCATTCTCATGGAAGCAATCTCTACACCCTTTCATCTCACACCATTTTCCTTCAACACTGATGGTTAATTTTTTTCTGAGTTTAGGAATATAACTTGATGATTGCTTCCTCTTACAACATATAATGAAAAGTCATATGCTATTGTTATTGTTTCTTAGAGAAAATAGTTCTGGTTTCTTTGCCAAAACAAAACAAACAAACAAACAAAAAACACATCTACTATTTGATTATCTGTCCTTCCATAACTCTTCTTCTCTTTTCTAAAGGATTTGGAGGGATTTTTGCTACACAGGGGAAGTGCACAGTCAATGGGTGAGTTCAAGGCCTTTTGAAGGGTCTTATAACTGAACCTGAGATCATTTGTCTTATGGGCAAATTTTTTGAGAGGAAGGAGTATCCAGAATAGTCTCTTTTGATCTTCTGTGGGTTTTTCTAGATATACTGCTGTGGGATAATGCTTTTGTAAACTGATTTAATAAAATGCTGATTGGCCAGTAGCCAGGCAGTAAGTATAGGTGGGTTAAGTGGATGAGGAGAATTGTGGGAAGAGGAAGGCTGAGTCAGGAGATGCCAGCCTGCTGTCCAGGGAACAGCAGGTAATGTCACACAGGTAAAGCCACAGAAATTGTGGTGACATATAGATGAACAGAAATGAGTTAGTTTAAGTGTAAGAGCTATTCAGTAGTAAGTCTGAGCTAATGACCAAGCAGTTTTAATTAATATAAGCCTCTGTGTGTTTACTTGGGTCTGAGCAGCTGCAGACCAGGCAGGGCACAGGGAAACTTTCAGCTACAGTATGCCATCACATCAATGTGTAATAGGAGCAGAAATTTTGCAAGGTTAAGTTTATGGAGATGATATTATAAAGATGATAATATAATAAAACACCAGACTACTAGTTAGTGATTATCTTTATTGGTCTCAACCAGTCTGGAATTTCTTGTGGCCTTACCACTGCAGTAATCTCATGACACTATGCAGTCACATAAGCAATTCAGTAGTGTTACATTTGAGTGAGGGGTTCTCATCTTTTCTTTTCTTCCCAGAACTCTCTTTGTGGACCTTGAACTCACTGAAATCTGCCTGCCTCTGCCTCCCAAGTGCTGGGATTAAAGGCAAACACCACCACTGCCCAACTACTTTGAAAAAATTAAGCATACACCGAAGAAAAGAATATTATGATGCCTTTGGTATAGTCAGTAATATGAAGAGTAGCAGACAACATTCCATTTCACTCGTAACTAATACACATCAATAATTATTGCATACAATTTATTATATAAGCATATTACCACTATCATACCTTACAAACTAACAGTAATTCATTGATATCACATTAACACCCAGTCCATAATTACTATAGTTAATATTCTATCACTATAGCAAAATATCTCAAACACTTAACTTTTAAAGAGGAAAGAATTATATTGGCTCACAGTTTGAATGTTCCAAACTGCTCTGAGCCTCTGGTGTGTTGGATGCCAATGGCCTAGAGTAAAATGCTCACTTTATTACCAGGAAGAAATAAAGGCTAGGGTCATAATCCCCTTTGAGATCATACATACAATGATATGAACCTCTGGAAAGGTCCTTTCTTATAGTAGGTTCCACTACCACTCCACAGCACCATCCAAGGCTTTGAACTTTTAATACATAGACCTTTGGGGACATTCAAGATCCAAGTTATAGCAATAATCAAATTGATTCCTGTTTCAAGAACATTTTATACAGATAGCTTGTTTTTAAACAGAATTTAGTTTTCATACTACATTTGTTAAATTTAATTACCTCTTTTAATCTCCATGCCATTAATTAGTTTTAATTTCAATTATTCAAAGAAGTGGTGCCAGGCATAGTGGCTTGTACCTGTAATCCCAAGACCTGGAAGCTGAGGTTAGTTGGTGAATATGATTTAGAGGATATCCTTGACTATACAGTGTGCTTCACACCACCTTGGCCAGAGTGAGACCCTGCCTCAAAAGTAAATGAATAAATAACAAATTAAATAATTCAACTTCAGATCCTTGTAGCTACTTATATCATTTAGTATTGTTACACACTGAAACTTATGGAGAGATTATAATCCTATTTGTAAGCATCTTTCTACCTTCTACCAGGTACCATTACTATATTTGTCAATAATCCAGTGATTGAGTGTTTATTAAAATGAGTGTGTAGTAAGATTTTTACACAAATGTCATTTTGAAAGATATCAACAGAGTATAAGAACCTAGAAAGAAAAAATGCCACATTTTAAAGTGAAGACTTAAAATTGAACTAATTTTAAAGTTCTCATATCTTGTTTGAGCTAGAAATTGTATTAAGTCATCCTCATAGTTAAAATGTATGTAAATGTACCTTATGTGAAATTCTGCATATTGTGGTTTTTAGTCTGCTACATTTATGCCACCCCCATGTCCTGGCTTCAAGACAGTGACAATTAAAAATCATTTGTGTGAAAGTCAATACACACACACATGTGTATATATATATATATATATATATATATATATATATATATATATGCATATCTAAAGTTCTTCAGCTTTAGAAGTTAAGATGTTTAAGAATTTTCAAAGAAAGACAAGCTGAAAATTACAACCTCACATAGAATTCTCCAGGACATGCCGGGTGGTGGTGGTGCACGCCTTTAATCCCAGCACTTGGGAAGCAGAGGCAGGCGATCTCTGTGAGTTCGAGACCAAAAAAAAAGAATTCTCCAGGACAAAGCATAAGTATTCAATGCATCATAGATAAAGTTGAGCATGATGTGGTCAGCACTGGGAGGTGATACCAAGATAGAACAGCATTGTTCTTCCTGATTCAATGGTATCTAGTTAGTACTGGTAGAAGGGAAATAGAAAACAGGACCAGGAGCTTAATATGATAGGAAAAGATCCTAATGGACTGATTGATCACATAATGGAAATTCTCAAGAGTCATGATGTCAATGCAATTCAAGTATATAATTAGGGGACAGATAACACTGGAGGAGAAAGAAATGCATTTATAATTCTCTAAAGAACCTTGCACGTGTCAGTCCCTGCTGAGAGGATTTCATGTAGGAATATATAAAAATTAGTATACACAGGTACATTCTTAGTGAAGGAATGCCTAGAAAGAGAATGGAATTATGAAAGCTATGTTTTATTTCCATTTCTCTTACTGATGCTAGAATGTGCATTCTACAAATTACCAAAGGAATCTAATATTTTTATTTTTCTCCTTGGTTACTTCAATATCATTAAAATGCTTCATTATATTATAATGATATTACAATTATTCATAAAACAGTATGGTATTATCCTCAGTCATTCACTAGCCTTTGGGAATGTTAGAAAAGTAGACACATTGGTATCTGTTTATACTAAAAATGTGCTAACTGTAAGCTAAGTCAATCTGTATCAATGTGACTGGTTTCTGATGGCTGAAATACATTTTCACAGCATCGCTGGGCTTCTTGTCATTGCTCTTGACTTAAGAAGAGTGAAAGGAGAAAAACAAACTATATTAGCACTGTCACCTAAATTGTTTGTCCAATCAATACTGCTTTGCAAAATAATAGGATGTCTCACTTTATTAAGCTCAGAATATAATTTTGATTTTTCATTTCTCAGAGGGTTGACATATGAAGCAATGGGTTTTATCCTGGTGTCTTTATATATGTGTTGTTATACTTTGCTCAAGTTTGTTCACCTTCCTGTTAAATTTGCTACTATATTTAATTTTCATGTATTTTGTGGAAAAGTTGAAGCTGCAGAGTAAGCCTCATGATCTTCCCCAGTCTTTAGTTAAGTATGGGCATAAGAATCAGGGATGTAACGTATAGTTATTTCTAGTTTGTGTTAGCATAAACAAGTTCCTTGCTTTTGGTAGAGTACAAATTTAGGATTGAGTATTTAGCTTTCATAGGTCAGAATTATGTATTTGCAAGAATTAGAATTTTAGAATCCAGCTTCATTTTCCCAAATGCACATTTTGGTCGGTGTTGAACAGACACAGAGAAAGCATTTAGGATTTAAATCAAGTTTCTCACACAGGGTTAAGTGCAGAAACATAATAGTATGTTAAAGAAGCAAGGGTTATTGTAAAAGATCAAAAGTAGTTAGAGAGAAGGACCTCCCAAAGCACACTCATTATTTTGCACTGTACTTATTTGATGTTTTGTCTATTTAAATGGACTGGTCATAATTTAGGGCACATCTAGGTGAGTGATGAGATTTGTTTGAGAAATGAATGCACCAGTAAATCTTCTTGGTCCTGAGATTTGCACAGACAAGCTAGAAATAGGATTTTAAATAGTCTGTCACCAAGAGAATGAGTCAACCTGAAAACCATCTTGCAGATGCAGAAAAAAGTCTATGTGCAAATACAGCCTTCATATTTGGCACAAATAAAAATGAGAAATAGGATGGGCCTTAGCATGGTTTAGGGCATACATTAATTGTGGTCCTTTAAATGTTTATATGACTAAAAAAGACTGCATCCCAAGGTCTTGGTATTGGAATACATTGGTCCTTTAAGAGGTAGGGTCAATTTAGTGGGAGGTCCTTGGGTCACTGGGGGCTTGAGGTGGTTCTTATGTGAGTCCTTTGGTTCTTGTGAAGGGTCTTTATGAAAGAAGCAAACATGACCCCTTTCTCATCCTCTCCTTCCTGGATGAACATATGACTACTGGCTGACATATTCTTCCACCAGGTAGTGTAGCTAAAGGTTTGGCCCAGAGTCTAAACTATTTAAATTTCAAATTCTCAAGCCATAGGCCAAGTATGCCTCTTTTCTCATAAGCACCTTGTATCAAATGGTTCATAATTGTAATAAAGGGCTAACGAATGCAGCTTTAGTGAGGTAAGTTGCCATGTGGTATTGTATTTCCCTCTTAGTTTGCACTGTTCATATTTTGTGCTTGACCTCTTTTGGGTCAGAATTCCCATGATATCCAAAAACCAAAATCATATGGTCTCAAAGTAAATGTCTTCCCAAGGTATAAAGTAGTACTTCTTATGGTGTTCAGAATTATTATTTCTGCAAAGACAGAATTGCAGCAATGTCTGCTAAGTTATATTTTTGGGGGATATGAGTGCTGGTTCAAATCTGGCTACTTCTTGTTGACATGGGATGATGTAGGGAGGAGGAGTTGGGAGTCAGAGGGCTCATGCTCAGTGGGAAGTATGGGTGGAAGAAGCATTTGGTTAACAGCAACTCTGGAGACCTCATGAATCCATTCCTAGAGGAAGCAGAGAAGGCAAGTTGCTAGGAGAAAAAATAGATTATTTCCACCAGCCCTCTGAACAGTGTTAGCCATGGGAAGAGTGAAGACTGACAGAAAGAATGGAACGGAGATGTGCCCTGATTGTGTTGGCAAAGTTCTTCAGACAATTTGTGGAGTGACTTGATATTAGTTTCCACCAACCCAATCTGTTGACGCAGTGACAACACTCTTTCCCCAGGCACAGGCAGCTGGAACAGATTTACACCTTGGTGTCATAGCAAAGGCTATGGTTTTGGGTTAAAAGGCACAAATAATTTTCCTGTCTCTAGAGAGCCTGATATATGTTTTAACCCAATGAAACACACATTTAAATCTATACTTAGAAGAAAACCAAAGGAAACTTAAAATCTTGAGCTTGTGACTGTAGTAAATAGTCAGTGCTCTATCAGTTTATCAGAACTCCATTTATCAATGCTAAAACTCTAAACCTCCGAAATTCCAGTGAAACAATAGTGTAGAAAGGGGACAGAAGTCCAAAACATCTTTACATACCTTAAATCATTTCCTTATACCTTTACAACTTGCATTTATACACCTTAAATCATTTTCTGTGTTCCTTTAGTAGACAGTTATATCTGAAACCTGTTTATCTTTTACTATGAAGCCTGTGGACAAGGCAAACCTGTATGTCTTTTTTAACAAGAAACTTAACTAATGAACTACCAAAGTGGTTGTAGCCTTGGGGGGGGGGAGGGGGCTGTTGTTAAACTGGCGAAGCTATCAGTAACCTAGTCAGACACCATCAGATCTGAGAAGGATAAATCTCACTGAGTAAGCAGAAGTACAGGCCAGGCATTTTCCTAATCTATTAAAAATGACAGGGACTTACTGGCTACCTAGAGAGCGACTCCAGGTTCCTCCATGGTGGCTGGGGATAGAGGTCCCAGAGCAGCATCAGTCTTTGGCTGCCAGGTCCAGAAGATCCGACAGACTTTCCTGTGGAGTAGGAACTTAGGGGGACTTGCCTGCCTTGTCTAGGCGAAGCAGAATAAACTCCCCAGTGTCCTGCTTGTCCACAGTCAGGACAGGGTCTTGGCAGCAGTTACAGTGAAAGGTAGTTTTTTCTGCAATATGGCTTTGCCACATTTAAAGCAAGCTTCAGGTGAAAGTTCTTCTGGGCCCATCCAGCTTCTTTGGAGGATACTACCAGGAGCAGGCATGTCTATCATGAAAAGATTTTTTATTAAACATTTTAAATTCTGTATTCTCAGATCTCTAAAGTGTTTGAGGATCATTTTCCATTAAGTATATCTAAAATATATGAATGTTTATTTTTAGTTACTTGTTTTAGGTTTAACTTTGAAAACATACATGAGAAGCTAAATCCGAACATATCAGAGAAATTGATCCTTTATGAGATATTTGACTATTAACTTGTTTATCTTATAAAGTTAGGATTTTATAATTTTATTCCTGCTAAGTTTAGCCTTAAAAAATAACCATTTCTGAGTTGAAGCTCTTTTAATATCAAGATAAGACTTTTTCATAAAAGCAATCCACAAAGAGACTGAGAATTTTTCTGATCCCTTGATAGTATATCATTATAGAACACAACAGTTTTCTATATAACTTAGTTTACTAGACTAACTACAGCTTAGCAATATTAGTAAAAGCAAGGAGGTTAGACATACATTCCTAAGTCGGTCTGTTAGCCTGAATAGACCTTAGGTAAGGAGAGACCCTTTGCCAGACTGGTTAGGGCACCATCTTGCTGCATCATAAAACAGGAATACCTCCATCTCTGCTGTTTAGCATGGTCCTAAATTTTAGCTTTTTATTTATCTATTTATTAAGATCATATATTGACAAATATGTCTTATGAATTTTAAAATGTCCCATAGCCTTATAAATTTAAGCATTAAAAAATTTCTTAAAAGTATCCAATTTATTTAAACTTTCTGTAAAACTCTAAAATATTTTTTGAAGAAGTTTAAGATTTCTCAACTGTGTTTTCTGGTAGTATCCAACTAAAATACCTTTTTATTTCAAGAATGAAGACATAGAGCACAATCATAATTTGTAGAAGGCAAAACCAAGTTTCAACAGTGTAAACAATTCAGTGTCTCTAAAATCAACCAAGTAGATCACTCTTATGTTACAAAAACTGGCTGCAAGCAAAATAAGTCTCTGTATATGAATGCATGGAGTTGCAGCTTTAATACCTCATTAAACCAGCATTGTTTTAAATCTTCTTTCATAAACCTAGTTTTCAGGACAGGACAGGAATTATCATATGAAAATCCATCATAATCCAAAATCTTAGATTATGTTGTTGTTGCCTTGGTAGGCCCATTCCATGTGGTCACCTTTAATCAAGATGGTGGTAAAGTCACATGACCTCCCTCTTCTCCAAACCTAGTCAAAATGACTTTTGCCCACATGGCTGCACTTCTTTTAGTTAAGATGGTGGCAAACCACTTGTTTCCCATAACAGTTACAATTTAGGGTTACAAGTTTTCTATTTTGTTTTGTTTTTATTTAAACTGTTTGGCCTAATGGTTCAGGCTTCTTGCTATCTAGTTCTTGTATCTTAAATTAACCCATTTCTATTAATCTATAAGTTGCCACATGTTCCGTGGCTTTACCTGTTGCCTTTATATGTTGCTCCCTGGATGGCAGGCTGGCGTCTCTCTCCCAGCCTTCTTTTTCCCACAATTCTCTTTTCTGCTTGCCCTGCCTATACTTCCTGCCTGGCTACTGGCCAATCAGCATTTTATTTATCAATCAATCATCCACAGCACTTTCCCTTTTCTTTTTTTTTTCCAAAAGGAAGATTTTAACTTTAACATAGTACAATTACATATAACAAAACAATTATCAAGCAAGAATTATAAAGGCCGGGCGGTGGTAGTGCACGCCTTTAATCCCAGCACTCGGGAGGCAGAGCCAAGCAGATCTCTGTGAGTTCGAGGCCAGCCTGGTCTACCAAGTGAGTTCCAGGAAAGGTGCAAAGCTACACAAAGAAACCCTGTCTCGAAAAACCAAAAAAAAAAAAAAAAAAAAAAAAAAAAAAAAAAAAATTATAGTTATAATATCTAGTCTATTTGTATTTGGCAAAAATAAGGAAGATATCTTATCTATCCTATATTTGTGAGTCTAAGGTTTCATATCTAACTTATCTTTTATCATAACTAAGGAAATTATAACTATCTAGTCTTCAACTACATCAAAGACCTCAGAAGGATATAATATTACTTGAGAAATGGGAGAAGGACGCAAGCAACTTTTGGGAGTCTTGCGAGAGTAGACAGAGACAGCTGGTAGCCTGGACAGTCATCCAAAGTTCCTCTGTAAAGTTGGGGCATCTCTCATCAGCCCACAGGCCTAGATTCTCTCAGTCACTTTTCTCTGTCCTGTAAAATGTCTGGCAGTTTCCTCTGTGAAGCAGGAACCTGAAGGACTATTTTGCCAAGCAAAGTTCAGTGGTCACCTTCCTATAAGTCCTGCATGTCCAGTCGATCAAGCAGTCCAGGCAAAAACAGTTTCTTGCCCAAATGACTATTTTTACCAAGAAGAAGATAAACTCCATATAGAGTGTCTTTGATGCCCATCCTCCTCTCTGAAGTAAATTGGTGCTGCCAGGAGCAGACATGTCTCACTGTCCAAAAAGTCTAAATTTTTAAAAAACATTTTAAAAGCCATATTCTGTAGGTCTTTGAAGTATTTGAAGATTACCTAACTAATTGAATTATATCTATGTATACATAGAAAACTTAACATGACTATAAGTTTGACTATCATAGAAGACTAGTTATTAATCTGTATTTTTAATTATCCATTACAATCTAAATGAGTTACATAAACATAATACCTCAAATGAGAGTAGAAATATATATATAGTATAACAAAATTAACTTCAAATTTGTATCAATAAACTAAAATCTACAGCAATATAAAACATTTCTATACAAGTTGTCGCTCTTTAAAAGTAGGTTCAACAATCTACCCTTTTAACCTATCATATCTATAACCTATATATCTATATCATATCCCCCTTTCTTCTTTTAGAAAGAGATTGACTATGACCAATAACAATTTGTAACCAAGAACCTAAACAAAGACAAACATCCATAATCAATTTTTTTGGGAATGTGGGCATAGTTTTTTAGGCTACTTCCTGCTGTATAAGGGTGCTGTATTCTTATGGGGACATAAAGAAAATTTTAGGATTATAGCTGTATTGTCTGAGCCATTTGCCTTGAAACTGGTCTGCATGTTGGATCATCTGGGCCTTGATGTCATCAGAGAACTTTCAGGGGGTCTTTGCTGGTCAAACCTGATGTATCTTAATCTGGAACAAATCCATAGCCTCTTGCTTTCTGTGGAAACAAAAGCAGAGCCCCCTTTCCAAAGCAGCATATCCAAATTTTGAAGTCAAGATACCTTTAAAATATGCATATTGGTTTAACTCAGCAGTCTTTACAATCAAATGACTTTCTGCAGTTAAGAATCCCAAGGACAACACAATCCAGATTCTCTGTGAGATATCCATCTTTACATGGCTTATGTTTTATATTACTTTTATTTTCTCTTTAAAGACTTTATTTTTTAAAAACTATGTATTTCTTTATATAACTGCATATATTACTTTTTTTCTCTCTTTCAAGCCTATTGTATATTTTTATACATATTGTAAACTGTTGAAGAGTTTTATCCCATATGAATCTGTCTCATTGTGAATCTTGAAACTGCAGCATTCTTTGCCCACCTCAGCTTCCCAACACGGCAGAACTATGTTTACAGCCAGCTCTGGGAACCATGCTCGCACTGACTCTGGGAAGCAGTGGGTCTATGCTTCCATCAAAGCAGTGTATAATCCAGAAACATTTTTTTTAACTAGCAAATGTTATATCAACCCTACAGTGTACTGCATGGTTTGGAATCTGCCATGCTGCATGCAGGTCAAGCCTGCACATTGCGAACCCGCCATAGAGTAGCTCAAGCCCGCATGTTGCGGCATCTAACCACCTGCATGAGACACGAAGTAAGAATCTGATTTTGGCTCCATTTAGAATTGCTTATTAAGTATTCTTAGGTTTTAGGTGGAAACTCAAGCTGTTGGGCACTATTTGTAGTTGGAGTTTTCTCCTGTCTTTCTCAGACCTGCAGCCACTCAAACCCAAATAAACACACAGATGCTTATATTATTTAAACTGTTTGGCCTAATGGCTCAGGTTTCTTGCTATCTAGTTCTTATATCTTAAATTAACCTATTTCGATTGATCTATAAGTTGCCACGTATTCCATGGCTTTACCTGTTGTCTTTACATGTTGCTCCCTGGACGGAAGGTTGGTGTCTCCTAGAGTTACAAGTTTTAAGTTAACTTTTTGTTACAGATTTTTAACCATACCAAATTCCTTTAGATATTTTTTAATGAAGTAGAACAGAATAAAACAGCTTTAATATTATTTATACTCAAATGACATATGAATCCTGGGTTTTGTCACTAAGGTAATAGTGCCCCTGCCCCATGATAGGTTTCTCCATTGACACAGTAAGCCAGATCAAGCTGAATTGAAAAAGTATAACAACAGGTTTATTTGAGCAAAGCAACTCATGGCTGGTTCTGCAGTCCCAGGGGAGGCTGGAGAAGCCTCACCCAGAAACGAAAGTGGGGATACTTTATAAGTTGTAGGCAAGGAGTGATGACATGTCTGCCACAAGCTGGGTTTGTATCTGAGTATGGTCAAAAGCTGACCACTTTAGGTGAGGACTTGGGTGGCTGTCAACTTCAGGGGAGGAAGCTGCAGTATCTACCAAAAAGGTGGAACTGGGCTTTTTGGTGCCTCTCTGTGGTGATTTATTGTGCACCCCAATACAACTTATCTGGGGATCAGTGGACAGAGCCAGCCATTAGACTAGACATAGAGGCCACATAGTGGTGGCAAGCACCTTTAATCTTATCACTTGGGAGGCAGAGATCTGACTGGATCTCTGTGAGTTCAAGACCACATTGGGTACAGAGCCAGATATGGTGGTACATACTTTTAATCCAAGCACATAAAGGTCTGGAGGTCTGTACAGGTAGACAGAAAATGACAGAGCTGGGCAGAAAAAGGAAGTGATGTAGTGAGCAGAGAGAGGAAATGAGATGGCAGAACAGAAAGGCATATAGGCGTGGGTATACAGGAAGTAGATCTCTTTGGTGGAGGGTCTCCAAGTGGTAAGAACATGGCTGTCTTCTTTCTGCTTTTCTGATCTCTTGGCTTTTTACCCCAATATCTGGCTTCAGGTTTTTATTAATAAGACCATTTAGCAATTCGTCTATACTTTTCCTTTGTTTGAAGACTCTCTGAGTGGGTGGCGTTTGGAGAGAGAGACAGAAATGGGGCTTTCCAGATCATGCAGGGACAAGCTGGAGGTTCCAGCCAAACATCATTCATGAAACAATCACATTATAAACATAATAATCAATGCTTGCTGAGTCATATCCATGACATGATAGCACTGTGTCGACATGAAGGTAATACTAAACTATGAGTTTCTCATTGTAGAAAATGTACAATTTTTTTTTTTTGAGATAGGATAAAATGTATTTGAGGCTGAATTTGAACTTTCTAGGTACCTGAGAATGACCTTGATCTACCTTCCCTGATAGGCATGCACCACCACTGGTTTTATGGAGTGCTGGGGCTACATGCTAAGGGTTTCATGCATGTTAGCAAACATTCTACCAAATGAGCTACATCCCCAGCCCTTAAAGACTTTTTAATGTCCAATATACATAGAAAGCCTGACATAGGAAGAGAGAATAACCCATATTAGTAAGATTAAAGTGTTATATTCTATCCTTAAGTCAATGGACGTTTGGACACACCAAAGGGTTAGAATGCTAGGTACCTCACATCTGGTTAATGCCTTTAGAAGTTGGCATTGTTAGTACAGCCTGCTGTTTTACATTGTGTTCTGTACTTTTCTGATAAGTTTTCAGAGTGGACTCCTGTACTAGAATCTCTGTGTAAGATAGTTTATCTTGAATGCTTAGGACCAAATGTTTTGGGATTTAACATTATTTTTTAAATGTTTTGATATACATAATAAGATATTTGGGGAGTTAGTGAATCCTATGCAAAAACCTTACCTTTATTTAATATAAAGCTCCACTGTAGATGTAACCAATCGTCTTATTAAAATAAGAAACACAGAACCAATGTAAAAGAGAAAGCCAAGAGGTTAGAGCTCAGAGCTAAAATCTTACCCTTCCTCCTGCAGTGCTCCTAGCTTCCCTGAAAGGGAGCTACTTCTTGTGTGTCTGTCTTTAAATAGTCTTTCTGTTCTGCCTTCTCATTGGTTGTAAACCCAAACACATGACTGCCTCATCACTGTCTGTAAGTACCGTCCTCCAGGTCTTAAAGGCATATGTCTCCAATGCTGGCTGTAACCCTGAACATACAGAGATCTACCTAGCTCTTCTACCAAGTGCTGGAATTAAAGGCGTGCGCCGCCGCCGCCACCGCCGCCACCACCACCACCACCACCACCACCACCACCACCACCACGCTCTTGCTATGGCTCTAATAGCTCTGACCACTGGGCAACTTTATTTATTAACATACAATGAAAATCACATTTCAGTAAAAATAAAATACCACCATACTCCACTTCAAGCATAAAGCTAATTTTCAAAATAGCAGGGCTGATGAACTCACAAAGACTCTGACAGTATGTACAAGACCCACACAAATTCAAGCCGGACAAAAATCCCCACTGAGGAGGGGAAGTGAAAACAGAGTCCCACCCACTAACCAAGAAACTATTTGCAATAGATAACTACTGGAAGAAGGAAAATCAGTTTTCTTCAATGGAGTGACACTAGGTATATCTCCCACACTCCAGGACAGGCCTCACGTTCAGTAGTTGGCCAGCACAAAACAGACTTAATGATTTTTTTGTGTTGCCTCCCCCCCGCCCCCCGCTGGCTTTTTAAAAATGTTTGGTGTTGTCTTTCTTTGTCACCTAACAAGAAGTTAGGTGAGTAGGGATATGAGGAAGATCTGTCTGGGAAGCCTTGAGGGAAGGGAAAGGATATGATCAAAATATATTTTAGGAAAAATTTAAAAATGTAAAAAAAAAGTGTCAGATATTCATATATGCAGGTATTCACTTTTGGAATCTGTATTCTGTACTATTCATCTTCACATCAAAATCACTCTTTGGACTATTGTGTAAAATACCCGTTTCTACTCTTTATTCAACAGGCCATTTTGAGTCTGATATTCTCCTAAGTATGTAATTTTAATTAAAGATAACTGCCAACTGGCTTTCATAGTAAGCTTTTTTGGGGGGTGGGAGTGGGGGTGGGGAGGATTGTTTTTATCTTAGTTGTGGACCCTGTTGGAATCAAAGCTGCATCTTCCCGCCCACATTCAGATATGGCTGGCTGGCTGTGGGCTGGGCTGTCAGTGGTCAATTTGCATGACTAAATGAGGCCTCTTGGGAAGCCACTCATACTTAGGAAGGGAGTCAGGGCAGAGAGCTTACCCTAACAGATGCTCCAAACAGGAAAGGGGGCATTGATTTTATTCCTAGCACCCTGTTAGCCCTTCACTTCTGTCCCAGGTCTCACAGTGGAGGATAAAGTGTCCACAGATCTTCTCATCTCTTGAAGATATGGGGACACTAAGAATCTCTATTTTGGTCTCTAGGCACAAAGCAAAGAAGGAAGAAACGGTCTCTTTTTTCCGGCCGGCACAGCATGACTTCAGCACATTGAAGCTTCTCCAAAGCTCTTCACCTTTAACACTGTGGGAATTCAGCATCCTGAAGGCTGTTTCCTGCAAAGCCTCTGTGTCTGCTGCTTTGCGGGGAGTAAGAGCAAAATAGATTTGATTCTGCAGACTCCCAAGGAGAACTGGTAAACTCTGAGAGAACCTGGAGAATCTGCAAATTGTAATTTGGGGGGTGAAGGGAGTTCAAACAAAGCACAAATATGGATTGTTACTATCGATGTGCCTTCGTCCTGTTTATTACATGGGTGTTATATTGTGAAATACAGGCAACATAGTCTGATTAGATAGATTAAAATACTGTGTTTTGAATATAGTTTACAGAGATACAAAAACATACAATTAGTTACTCATCAACAGATCTTTAGAAACATTGTATCCCTGTTTTACACAATTCTTTTTCTCCTACTCTTAGATATTTGTGTGTATATGTGTGTGTGTGTGTGTGTGTGTGTGTGTGAGTGTGAGTGTGAGTGTGAGTGTATGCAGATACTTATAAAGGCCAGAGGGCAACACTGGGTGTATTCTTCAATTGCTCTCCACTTTATTGGTTAAAGTAGGGCTTTCCATTGAACCTGAGACTCGCTCATTTGGCCAGACTGACTGGCCAGAGATCTCCAGGGATCCTCATTTCTCTGCTTTGTAGCTGAGATGACAGGCATGCACCCCAATACCTGAAGTTTTTCTTAGTGCTTAAGATCAGAACTGGGGCCTTCATGACGGTGGGACAAGCACTTTGCACACTGTGCCATCTCCCCAGCACCCTGATTATTTTTCAAGTGATGAAAACTTTTCTGTGATTTTGCATGCTAATTCTAAAGCTCTTGAAAGACTATAAACTCTAAAGCATGCAGAGGGATAAAATTTAGAACAAGTTTTGTCTACTTTTCAGCTTTTGTTGTTGTATAATGAATGATCATTTATTGCTATGCTTTACTCATTTATTTTTGACAATTGAAACATGACTACTAACTTGACAAATGTTAACCTAAGGAATTTTAATGCCAGAGTCTCCTAGGGGGAACATGGGGCTTGCACATGCTGTACCCATTCCTTTGTGTGTAGGTGAGATTTAAATTGACATAAATCTTGATGGCAATGCTCCAGGCATGTGATCATCCATTACTTCCCAGTGATTATTCTCTTATAGCCTGTCCTAATTAAGGTGCGTGCATGTGTGTGACTGTGTTGTTGTGTGTGTGCATGAATGTGTGTGTGTCTGTGTCACAAATCCTCAAGCTGGTAAGGAGTCCACAAACTTCAGATGCTGGGGTCACCTATATAATGACCTTTCATATTCTTTGAGAACACAAATGTCCTTCAAATGGATAAAGCACCATTTCAAAATAACAATAAAGACAAATGTATAGAAGTCTTCTGAGAATCTTCAGGCATGAGACGTTACTGTTAGGTCACAAAGTAGACATTACTGTTAGGTCACAAATTGGACATTGCTGTTAGGTCACAAAGTAGATATTACTGTTAGGTCACAAATGGACCCCAAAATGTCAGGGCTGCTGACAATGTCCTAAGATGATGACCTGGACCGACCCAGGCCAGATTCTTACCAGATAAACAGAAACCTAAGCTCAGCATTCCTCAGAAATCTCATTGGGTGGGTGTATTAGTCACGGTTCTCTAGAGGACTGAATGAACACACACACACACACACACACACACACACACACACACACACACACACACACACACACACACATGTAAAGGTGATTAGAATGAATTACAGGCTGTAATCCAGCTAGTTCAATAATGCCTGTCTACCACGGAAGGTCCAAGGATCCAGTAGTGGTTCAGTCCACGAGGCTGGATGTCTCAGCTGGTCTTCAGTATATCCCAAAGAAATAGGCTCTAATGCCAGTGAAGGAATGAAATTTCTTTCAAGTGAAAGTGAGTGAGAGCAAGCAGGCAAAGAGAGCAAGCTTCTTTCTTCCATGTCCTTTATCTAGGCACCCATGCAGAAGGTATAGCCCAGATTAAAGGTTTATCTTCCCATCCATAGTAAAAGTGGGTCTTCCTACTTCTAATGATTTAATTAAGATAAAAATCCCTCACTTAGGTTTTTGCAATTCCTAAAATATAGTAATTTATGCAGTCAAGTTGACAACGAAGAGCAGCCATCACACTGGGTTTCTGTTTGTCAGGAAGGCCACTCCTGCCCTTCTTCTCTTCCAAAGGTCACCTTGGACAAGGGCGTCTAGTTCCAAATTAACCAGAGCAGCCTGCGTGAGCTCAGAAACTCTACCCTGCAAATCCTCTTGCTGTCCCACAGAGCTGCGACTCTCTACTCTCTTGAAGCATCCCTGCAGTTTGCTCCTCACTGGACTGTTTTTCTACCCACAGAGTGGTCTAGGTCGGCCGTTTCACTGTGTCTTGCTTATAACTACTTACCGTTCTAGCAACTATCATTCTTGAAAGCAGGCTTATTTTTGTTTCACAATCTTTCTAATTGTTTTCATGTTTAAACTTATATATGTATATTCCTGTAGGGACTGGAAGAGGGTGTCAGTTTATCTGGAGCTCGATGTAAAGGCACTTGCCAGTCAGTCACTGGACTATGTGCCGGCAACCTAACTCTGGTCCTCTGGATGAGCAGCAAACATTCTTAACCACTGACCTCAAGCCTCTGTCTTCCCGTTTTATGCTATTTGTTTTATCATCTTTATCGCATCTCCCCTTTTGACAATAAGTGAACCATAAGAAAGAAATAAGAGAGATCCAAAAGGGAATTGAGGTCATTTGAAGTTTCTGAAAGACATGTAGATGTAACCAACTGTCTTATTAAATAAGAAAAACAGAACCAATGCAAAGAAGAAAGCCAAGAGACCAGAGCTAAGAGCCTTACCCGTCTGCTGCAGCTAGCCTCTTGAGCCAAGAGACCTCTCCGAAAAGAGACCCACTTCCTGTCTGTTTGTCTTTATATAGACTTTCTGTTCTGCCTTCTCATTGGTTGTAAAACCAACCACATAACCTCCTCATCACTGTCTTTATGTACAGCCCTCCAGGTCTTCTATGGTATAGAGATTAAAGGCGTGTGTATCCAATGCTGGCTGTATCCTTGACCACACAGAGATCTACCTAGCTCTGCCTACCAAGAGCTGGGATTAAAGGCGTGTGCCACAAACGCCCAGCTCTGCTATGGCTTGCTATTAGGTCTGACCCCCAGGCAACTTTATTTATTAACATACAAATAAAATCACATTTCAGTACAAATAAGATATCACCATAGAAATGTTTAAGGATATGCTGATGATTTGGCAACTAATAAACTTTTTTTTTTTTTAACTAATAATGTTAGTTAAAACCACATTTCGGAAAAATCACCATGTTGAAAGTAAATTTTTAAAAATGAATGCTTCCATTTTGTTGTAGATTATACTAAAATGTTAGTTTTCTTTTTATCTTTGTTCTTTAAGAAAAAAATCAGGAATTGTGATAGGATCAGAGAATGGCTCAGCAGGTAAAAGTGTAAATAAATAAATAAGTAAATAAATAAAATTGAGCCCCCTCTTCATTCTACTGCAGATTAAACTAAAGTGTTAGATTTTGTTTGCTTTTGGAAAACAAGGTTATCAAGAATTGTGGTGGGGTCACGGAAGGGCTACACGGGTAGAAACGTTTGCTGTGTGAGCCTGGAAGACTGAGTTCGATCCCTGAAGTTTACATGAAAAGTCCAGTGTGGTGGAATCATGTGTAATAGCAGGACTCCTATGGAGGGGTGAGAGGAGAGCGAAGAGCGTCACTTAGAAGCTCATGGGCAGCAAGACGAGATCTCATTGCACTGCAGAAACAGGGGGATTGCTTCACCAAGGTGGAAGGTGGGGATGGGATGCCTGGAAGTTGTCCTCTGACCCGTACATACACATGGGCACGTGCACATGCACGCACGTGTACTCATTCCCCTCCCCCATTAAAAACAAAAAAGCATTGCGACGGACTTAGGATTTACTCCATTTGCAATCTAGCCCAGGCCAGCTTCAGTATCCGCTGCCAGTCCTCTCACCTGCCCACATATTGATCTTCTAAACCAAGTCCCTTCTGTAGCAGCGTTCTTATGTTCTACTAGCTCACTTTAAAACTTCCTTTTCTTCTTACTTAAGGATTACATGGTATTCATACAACTTATTTATTTCTTAATGCCATCTGGTTCACCTAAATAAATCTGATCCACTTTGTTCAAATTTAGATTGTTAGAAATAAGACAAATAGAACAGTCTGAGGGGCCTCTTTTTGTCTAATGTTTTCAGTACTATGTGTGGCTATGAGTACATAGCTCGTTGGACTTTGCTATTTCTCCCATTTTTTTTGAGAATTTTACAAACTGAACTATTTCTGTAAAATCTGTTATCTCTCCCCATATTGAGAATTTGCTATCTCTCCATATTTTTTTTTGAGGATTTTACAAATAGAACTATTCCTGGAAAATCTGTCACAAATTCTTGGGAGATTATTTTAGACTTCAGTCTGGTATATAAGCTGTACTAAATTCCCTAAGGGTGGCTAATTTATATTCAGACACAATACATACTTATCAAGCTTTTATGATACGTCATATACTGGGATAACTAAATGACTTCATGTATGCACCTTGTTTTATTCTTAAATCAGTGAAACAGGTATTAATTCTATTTTACAGATGCAGGAGCTGAGCTCAGCCTTAGTATTTATATACTGAGAAGAGAATGTAGTTGTTATGTGGTCCTTCTTCCTCATGATCAATAGACATTTCAGACACTTCCACAGCATTTCTTAGGAGTGTATTAACATAGGAAATAAGATTACCCTATGGGTTTCAAGAAATAATTTTGCTTTATATGAAAATTGATTATTTATGTCTGTAATAACAGTACTGAACCAGATTGTGGGCCACACAGCAACAAAGACATTCAAGAATGTTTCTGGTGAAAACAATCAAATTGTATTTTAAATGCACACCCTAAGCCAATTTCAAGAAATGTTACTACAATCTCACCATTAATGATACAGTACATGGAGCTGGAGAGATGGCTCAGTAGTTAAAAACACTTGCTGATCTTGGAAATTAGAAGTAAGTTCAAGACACCAGTGGAAATGAAGCAGCTTTTAATGTACAGCTCTCCAGAAAGGAATGCCAGCATAGAGAAACAATAGCCAACACGCTGATTTGGTGTGAGATGGTGGTTTTAAAACCTCTCCAAACCGGAGACGTTTCTGTTCTCTTCTTCTATAGGCTGGGACTCGCACCTCCCAAACTCCCATCTCATTGGTCGAGGACACAAAGCTTCATCCAGTGAACAATTTGGGGCGTAAGATGATCCCCGCTTTTCTGACCCTGGGCTTAGTGACATAACAAATTGCTTGTAACTCACAAACTCAGTCAGCACCAGCAGCTAGCTTTGGGAGACAGTGGCCCAGTGCCCCCGCTTGCTTTAACTCCAGTGAGCCCTAAGAGCAGCTCATATTGAACATGGACCATAGCAATTTGCTCCTTACTCTACTCTTGCGGAGGACCCATTTTGGTTTTCCAGCACCCACATAAAAGCTCATAACTATCTATAAACTCCTGTTCCAGGCTATCTGATATCCTCTTCTGGCCTTCATAGGGACCAGATACACATGTGCACAAACATACATGTAGGTGGAACACTCATGCACACACATAAAAATGAATAAGTCTGAAAAAATGTGGTACCTAATGCATTGATAAACATTTTAACTGTTTTTTAGCTTAGAATATATAAAATGTAAGCATTCATAGGTGATTCTCTCTCTCTCTCTCTCTCTCTCTCTCTCTCTCTCTCTCTCTCTCTCTCTCTCTCATTTTGTTTTGTTTTTTCGAGACAGGGTTTCTCTGTGTAGCTCTGTGCCTTTCCTGGAACTCGCTTTGGAGACCAGGCTGGCCTCGAACTCACAGAGATCCGCCTGCCTCTGCCTCCCGAGTGCTAGGATTAAAGGCGCGTGCACCACCACTGCCCGGCTTGATTTTTCTCTTGATAAAATTCCTTGTCTCTCAAGAAACGTTAAATGACCATAATCCAACCAATAAAGATTAAGCTAAGCATGATTTTAGTGAGTTGCTAAAGAGAAAATAAGACAGTGGTTAATTTCCTAATCAGAGTTATTCACACCATTTGTTTTCCTTATGCCACCATCACCTACCTTATTAGGCATGAAATGTATTCTCTTTTTATATAAGTAATAAAAATCTACATCTGTACAATAGGAGTCTAGACATAGATCTCCAAGTTTCTGTTTAATATTAGGTCATTGAGAAATTATCATGTCAACAGGTATACTTTAATATCAAATGCAATAGAAATCTGGTGTATGCATTTATTATTAACTAGTTTTATTTCAAATTTCACATGTTAGGTATAATGCTAAGTACATTATATGTATTTTATATTATGATTTGGGCTCACATACTCACTAAGTCTCCATGTCAGACATATTTAACCCCTTTGGATTTGGAATTGCATAAGAAAAGATGCAAATATATACATACACAAAATTTTGCATATAAATTTAGGGGATCCATGGGTCTTATGAGGTCCACTATTGGATTGTCACTTCAAGCATCCATGTTCTGAGTAACCTAGGTTGTGCTTATAGAACACAATTACAGTAACATTTTTGCTTCCAAACTCTAGCTTGCTTATTTTAATCAGTATTTTCAGCATAAAACTTAAAGGATAAAATTTCAGTGACTTCATTAAGTCAATTATATTACAAGAGTGTATTTTTAACATGAAAAAATAGATATGAAAGACAATATATGCCTAAAGTAGCAACTAAGGAATAATTTATAATTCGACTAGAACTGGACATACTATATAATACATTAAATAGATCTGATAAAATAAAATATCTCAAATTTGTTTGCATTGAAGAAGCACATTAATCCCTAACATCACATTATGTCATACTGATTTCAAAGAAGCAAGATTCTAAACAGGACAGATATTTTAGGATACATGTACTGCATAGAAAATGTCTGGAAAGAGCTCAGTTATGGACTGATGGATCTCAGAAGAAAACTTAAAGGGGAAAATCCCTTGGGAACCCCAGTAGTGGAGGCCATTATGCAGCTGATGTCATGAAGTCTGGAGCTGGAGGTACTTCTGGGTTTCAGGAGGCTCCAGGGAACCAGAGTTTGTGAGGCTTCTCTCCAGTACTTCCCTTTAACGTGACTCAGTAACACCACTTCATTTGGTTTACACATTCAGCAGCAGGGTTTTGCTATTTACCTTGGTCTGGCCTGAATCTGAACCCACATAACCTGGGTTGGTCTGGGACTTGTGATTCTCCCACTCCAGCTTCTTGCAGGCTGTGACAGTAAGTGCCACCAAGTTCAGAGCTCTCCAGACTCTGTCCCACTTTTCACTGGCATGCTCGAAGAGTGTGGCACACTGCAGTTGTTCAGGCTCATAGTCTGCTGGTCACAAACTACAGGGCTATCTTTCTAGTTTAAATTATTAGAGTAGAGCTAGTTGAAATTATTAGAGTAGTCGCTTGGCTAATTTTATTGATCCATGTTTGTTTCTGGACATCCTGGTGATGAGTTCCATTAGGCTGATGTACCTACAGCTGGGGTAATAGGCTGGGGTCATTAGTTTCATATAACAGAAAGCAGCCTGGAGGCTCATTTCATTTAGAAATGACATGTGCAAATAGGCTGCACAAAGTCAGTCCAATGAAGAAATATTATGTACCAAAAAATTATTAGTTATTTTTATAATAGTTATAAACTTATAAATAATGTTTAAAATGATATGCTATTTGTGCTTTTTATTTCTGATTTGTCTATAATTACATGTGATAAAAAGTGATTGGGTATAGCCACCGTCTCCTCAAAGAGTTAGCAATTCAACTAATTGTAGGAATGTGAAATATAATTAATAATACAAGTCAGTGTAGGGGGTCAATGAGCATGCAGAGAATTCAGATGGCTGTGGGTCCCTGTGTTTGTTCCCATCTGCTGCAGGAGGAAGTTTCTCCGATGATGGCTGAGCAAGGCACTGATTTATGAGTGTAGCAGAATGTTTTTAGGAGTTATTTTAATTGCTACTTTCCTTTAGCAGATTAGTAGTATTTGATTTTCCACCAGGTCCTTGGCCTATCTAATTTCAGGTTCTTGTCCACCCAAGCACCGATAGGTATAGGTTCTTTTTCATGGAGTGGGCCTTAAATCAAATCAGATATTAGTTGATTACTTCCATAAGCCTGTGCCACTATTGAACCAGTGTTTCTTGGTGGGATTGTAGATTGAAGGTTTGTAGTTGGGTTCATGTTTACCTTTCTCCTTTGGCAGAGTGCAGAGTACCTTCCAATACCATGAACACTAATCAGTAGGGGTGAAGGCTCTAGGTAGGCACCAGCTTGACTTCTCCATGTTCAATGAGTTGTGTAGGTGACATCTTCAGCACTGGGGCTTTACGGTCAGTTTGTGGAGAGTCACCAATAGCTTTGACAATAGCCTGGGTTGTTTGGAGGTTCCCATGGGACCTCTTTGGCCAACAACTCAATTAGATGTAACCTAGTACTATAAGCTTCATTTGGTGACAAGAGAATGTCCAGTTCAGGCTCTGTCTCTACTGTTATTTGGCGATTTCATTTATATATATATATATGGACATGTTAGGTATCCATACTAACCTTCACATGACCTTTAGTTTTAGCTGTCTCTCCTGTATTCCTTTCCTCACCTCCTTTTCTCTCCCCCTCTCTGATCCTTCTATTTCAGTTCCCTACCTCACCCTCATCCATCCATAACTATCTAGTCTGTTTCCTCTTTCTAGGGCGAGCTGTCTTTCAAACTCTAGTCCCTTACTTTCTACCTAACTTCTGTGGTTATATGGACTTTAGCTTACTTACCAATGACTTAACAACTAAAATACACATATAAGCAAATGAAATTTCAAGGCCCTTATACTCTGCCTAAATATTATCAACTTCTTTTTTGAACCCAGTATGAACAAATGGACAGTTCAGAACCATGAGTCTGATGTGACTCTTATTTTAAGGAAGACCACCTGAGTAACTCATAACCAGATCACCTGATGTGGGCTTTGTCCCCCATCCCAGGGGCATGTTTCATATGTTATTTCCTGCTTAGCTCTAAAGGACATATTAGAAACATGCATAAGGACACATATAGTTTAATAACTGCTTATTGATTTTTTTACTTATTCTTTCAGAGATAAGCTCTGTATATAATAAATGCAAATAAATATATCACATTTTATACAAGTTTCAATATTTTGTGCATACTGTTCTGCCCTACCCCCTTTTTTCTTGACAGTCATTTTGTATGTAATATAAGAACTATAATTATCCAGAGGAATGTGAGAAGACCAATTCTCAGCTTATGCAAACTCCTCAAGCTTTTTTTTTTCTGTGTAGTGATTTTAAAATTTCTAATGAACAAGTCTTAGGTGTACTTTACAATAAGTATGCCATCTTCAAATGAGTACTGAATGTTTATAAAAATATTTAGTCTTAACTGCTTGTATGATATTATTCTAGATAATATTTGATGTTTAATAAAGTTTTCCTACTATGATTACTGAGTACATACTGTTTATAATTTGTTTGCTGGACACATAGTATAAGACACTGTACTACATACTGTAAGAAATGCAGCCAAGAACATGTTATATAAGACAATGAGGAAAGCATGGTTCTGTGGAGAGAGTGTGATAAGCATATGTAGATGTGAGCACAGAACATAGGAACTTGTACAATCATTAAAGGGCAAGAAGGCAGTTTTAATAACAGTGACATCGCCTTGGCTCCTGGCTAAAACAAAGAATAATTATATGCTCCAGACACAAAGTATGCCCGGCTTAATTGCCTTTGTCAGTTTGAAGGAGCAGATACTCAGGTGTGCAGACAGATGCTGGTACTCCTTTGGGAACACTTGATCTGTGTGTGTGTCTACTTATGGGGGTGGTCATGCCCACTGATTTCTGCTGACACAAGCTTCATTATGAACTGCATGCCAGACCCCTTCTACACTCTATTCAGTTATGTATGACCTCTGCTTGAAAGAACTTCAGCAGCTATGATGACAGCCTAGTGGATGGCAAAATCCACATCTTCATGTCAAGCTAATTTGGGAAACATTTCATCATTTAGCTTCCCAGTGTGAAGGACATTAATAATTCAGTGATTCGTATACATTTCCATTCATTTCTCCCACAAAGTTGTTTGCACTGCATACAGATGGTGCAGGGTGAAGGGGCTCAGAAGACCTGAGTTTTGGGCTATGGTTGTAGTCCTGAGGTGTCTCTTTCACACCCTCTCTCTCTATATTCTCTTTCTAGAATTTCTGTGGTTTCAGCAGCAGAGAACATTTGGTAGAAGAAGTGCTAGGTTTATTAACGGCTATGCTTCCCAGTGTTATACCCCTATGCTCACTCTCTCTGGGTTGTTGAATAATCTTTATTTTTAAAGCTTTGTTCCTATACTTGGGTGTTAGAATATGACTTAATATAAAAATATTTCTCTGGGTTGCCACACATATTTTTTTTTAAATGCATATTTTCTAAAGGAAGATTTCAGAGATTAGGTCCCTTGGGAGCTACCCATCTGTGAAAAAATATTTCTATTGAATTAGAGCTCTGACAGTTGCGAAATGATTGCTATTGCAAGCCATTTACTTTGTCTCTTTGGACAAAATAAATTGTTTCCTAATTGGAGTTACATCATGACATGCTCTGAAAAATGTGGTAGCCGTAGTTTCCTCTTGGCTTACAGAAGGTTGTGTGCTTTTACAAAAAGCTTATTTCTATCAACCACATTATGAGATGATCTTTAAGAAGGAGTACTTTCCTACTGTTTTTGCACATGAATGTATGCTATATGTTTTTCAGTCATTTAAAAGAATTAGCCAAAATTATTTTGTGGGTGCTTTTGAGTTATGCCACTGTAAAGTAAGTAAATCAGAATTTCTTTAACATAATCTCATTTATCATGATGTGTTCTTGTTACAGAAACATGTTGTCGACAGGAAAAATGGCGGAGGGAGAACTCTCCACAGGAAAATAGTAGAGTTGGTTACAGAATATTCATGACGGATAATTTCTGGAGCAGATAGGAAGCGGATTCACATGTAGAAATTTGAAGCAGATGAAATAAAAAGCAGCTTGTAAAGCCATATTCATAGCCTGATTCTATTTTCATGTGAAGAGACAATGACAACAACATGTGCTCTGTAAGCACAGAGTAAAGAGAAGACTAGAAAACTATCTGTCGATGATGGCTGTAGATGGAGCTGACCTCAGGACCTGAAGGGAGTTTCTTCAGCAATCAACACTAAAAAGCCAAGGGGATATAGTTTGAACTCTTTGCCTTTTTCTATTTAACATCTCTCTTACAGACATGCATTACTTCTGTATTTGAAAAACAAATGTGACCTTGAAAAGATTATTCTTGACCTGTGGGCTGGAAACATGAAGGGAGGCAATTTAGGAGATTTTAAGTGCTTGAGAAAGGCCTTGGCAGGTAAACCCACTGTAGAGACAGAAGGATGGAAGGAGACATGGGTGGGAGGCTGGGAGGCAGAACTCAGAAAGAAGCCTGATGACCAATTGAGCTTGGAGTTGATGACTAGTTTGGGCTTGGAGCCTGGAATTCGAGTCCAGAGCTCTTCTGCAGGTTGGTCCTTGATCCGGGCAAGAAGAGGGGTCATTATCCCATCATGTGCTCCACACTGAGACTTTCCTAGGGTAGAATTTCATGTGAGCACTCACAGAGTACCTCTGCTCACGCTGTCTATCTGTGCAGGCAGCAGGTTCAGTCCTGATTCCCCACTTACGTGTTTCCACATGGGACCTGGTAAAAGCAGTACCATCTCTGCTAACAGCCCCTTGGGCTACAACTTGGTGACCTAAAGACGATGGCACCATTACATCAGCCTTCTCTTGGGGACTGGCAAGCAGCTCCCTGGCTGTTTCTACAGAAGCCAGAGCCTTCCTTCACTCGCTTGAAGCATAGCTGTTGCCTGCAGTCTGCAAGGTCCTTCTGAAAAATCTTTGGTTTCTGTTTTCTCTGTGACTTCTACAAACTTGAATCTGAACACACTTGAAGTCGGCTCTAAACCCAGTGTCATCATTGCCCAAAAGCAGTCATTGGGAACGTCATTGCTTCATCTCTGGACTCCTTCCAAGCCCCAGGCTTTACCCTCTAATTTGTATAACCAACTGCTCAACACAGGATAAGCAATGTCACACCGTAGATACTCATTTCATGAGGGACCACTCTTTTTATTTGTTTACTAAGAAACAGATGTTTAAACATCTGCTTAAGTACTGTGATCTTCCCCCGGCAGATTGAATCTTTCCTTCCAGCAACATAACCAGGAAAACCAATATTTACCAAAGTAGAGGCAAATTGTGTTTGGAAAGAGGAATTCTGTAAAAATTGCTTTTTATAACGTCTCTAAGACAGCAAATAAAGTGTCAACAAAAGCTTACACATATTTAATAGGAAATATCTTTGGCTATTTGAATTTTTACAGCTCATAAGAATACTATGACCCTGAAGCCTTTTTATTGTATGGATCTGTGATATAGAAGGCTAAAAATAAAGGTGTTTTTTTTGTGAAAATCAACTGAAAAAGTATATATTTGAGAGATGAACTGGTGTGGTAGAGAAGATACAATCAAAATTCACCCTCATTTTATTATCTAGTTTTTTAAAAATGGACAACTTCCTGCTTTTAAAGTATTTACATGCCCTCTCAACATTTCTGAAGGACTGCATATTGCTGTATGCACACACAAACCTGTAGGCCTGCTGCTTGCTTCTGTAATACAATATAAAAGCATTTGGCTTATACAATTAAGATAATCTGGTTACATCTCAGAGCTGTCTTATTTTGAGACTGAGTGATTTCTGTCTATTGTCACTTGAAAGAAAATATAATTCTGTCTTTTAGCAGAAAATAATTGGTAGATTCTGTGGCCACGTGGCTTATCTGGAGTTGGAATTTTGAAATTGCAACTTCAGACTCATGTCATTTTGGACATAATTGAAACAGCAGTTTGTTTTGTTTTTAGCCGGAACTGATGGAAATGCAGCTAGTTGTTTCTCGATGATATGAATAACTGGTTTTCACTGAATTGTTCAGTTGCTTATGCATCTTACAGAGCAGTTTGGGAAGGAAGAAACTACATCCAGTTCAATACATGTTCTGGTATTGGTTTACTTGTTACCATATCACGCATGTACGTGCAAACACACACACACACACACACACACACACACACAGAGAGAGAGAGAGAGAGAGAGAGAGAGAGAGACAGAGACAGAGACAGAGACAGAGACAGAGACAGAGTCAGAGACAGAGAGAGAAGACTGGAATTAAATGGCAGAGACTTCTTAATCCATTATAAAGAAACACTGCCACCAGGCCCCAGTGCTTAACTGGTTATTTGAAGGGTGATGTCATATGTCTTTCTTGCTCCTTTTGTGTAGATTTCCAGTGGCCATGTTCTTTAACATTCCTAGAGTGATCAGCATCATGTACACTTGATTTCAGAGCTTACTGATTTGTCATTAGATAAATGCAGTCTAGACAGACGTTTCCTGCCCCAAAGCTTGAGCTTAAAGCTATTCAATTATTTTTCAGAAACTACACATAGAAGAACCATTTCAACCAATGTGAATATTTAATATTCCCAAAGGAAGCCTAAAGGAGGAATAGTGATGCATATGAATGTTTGATGTCCATGGGTATGCCTACAACAGCCTTACGCAGTGGCAGGCTTCAATGTGGAGAGCTTCATCCTGAACCCCACTCATGTGCTCTTGCAGCTTCACACTCGGGTGTTACAAAGCAACATAACCCCCACATCTAATGCTCTATGATATTGCAGAACTTGAAAAGTTTGGGCAATGTGGTGTCTGCCTGTCTCTCTGCTTCTTAAGTAGTTGCCAAGGAGCAGAACTCAGGATTGATTCTCTATGATTTTTGGTTTTACCTTTTCTAGACACTCTTGTAACAGGTACACCAGGTCTAAAGGACAGCTATCCATTAGTAAATGGAAATATGCCACGCTTGTCTCCAGGGTTTAGTGATGAGATGCAGAATAACCAGCTGCAGAAGGAAGGCATTTTCTATTTAAACTTCACTGGAGAGTGTGGTTTTTACTGAAATACTGCATTCTTTCTACCATGCTTTACAGAAAATTACTGAGATCCTTCACTTTCTATATTTGATTTTGAAAGAAAAAGGAAAAAAAATCCTCATTGGTGTTCTAAGCAGCTCAGATTTTATCTATGATAAAAATAATTAGTAAATCTTTTAAACTTTGTTTTGTCTCTAAAACCATTGTCTTCCTGGTAGTCAAAGGTCAATGACTTAGATGATGTTTTGGTTTTAAAAGACTCTTTGTTGCACCCCTGAGTAAATTTGGTTTGATTTAAATAATTTTTCTCCTTTTAGAAAAATAAGAGGTCTCCTTTTCTTCAGTCCCCATTAACCATATATGAAATGTAATGGAACTTATTCTCAGCTGGTCCAAGGCAATTAGAGTCACTTTTTCTGACCATAATCAGCAGCACTAGCACATCTTTTGGTTATCATCCATACATGCAGAAGGAGAAATGATGATGTTTTGCTTTATCTGAACAGAGTGGTTCCATCACCCCATTTCCTAAACCCTTCTGCTAGGACAAGCTGGTAATTCTGGGAAGACAAAACTGCCTACAGACATATACACTCATCTGTTCTCTGCAAAAATACTTTATTTTTCTTCATATGTAGCTGGTGGGAGGTGGGGTAATCACCGAAGGTAAGCAGGTCGGGTAGGTCTCAAACCAAGTAAGGGAAATTTCTAGGTTAAACATGTATTGACAAGAAAGGCTGATAGAAAAGGACTTGCCAAAAAAAAAAGTTGTCTCTCTGCTTCCTGTTGGCCCACAATCCTCTGCTGCATCTATATTCCGAATGCTTTCAAAAAAATTCTTTGTTTGCCTTTGGTAGACATGAAAAAGCTTGCTTGTGTGTTCTTTTCATTGTAGATCTAAGATCAAGCCTGCATACAGTTCTTGAATTCCTCTGTGAAGGAGGCCAGGCAGTTGCTACTCTTCTCTTTACTCATACTTCACCAACTTCTCGGAAATAACAACCAGATTTTCAGAGAAGCTGCCACAGGAGCATTACCCAGTCAGGAGCAGGTAGGAAGAGTGACTTTAAGGACAGTAGGTTCTTTTGTTTTCTTTTCAGATCACTTCTCTCTTCTACTGCTTCTTCTTAAGGCTTCAAGGGGGACAGTGTATGAATTCTCACACTGACTTCTTCCTAGCATTTTGTTTTGAATGTGAATGATAAAGTTTGTTTCAAATTTTTCATAATAGGGGATTACTGTGTGAATATTGAGATTATAAATTTAAACAGTTATTGACTGAGTGGAAAGCAATTTATACAATCTCTTAACTTAATTTTTTTTTTCCTCCAGGGGAAGAAACCAAAGTTCCAGGAAGTTAGGTGACTCCTGTGGTTGCATAGCTTGTAGAGGATGAAACAGAATAATTTCTCCCTCTACCCTGTGATGCAGGGTAGTGAATGTGTCTGTTCACTCGGATACACAGATCCCAGAAGCTGTTTAAAAACAGTTCTGGAGACATTTAGTATACGTAGCATATTTTAAGTGCTTCAAATTTATTCAGATGCCTTAGTATGTTTTGAATGTTTTTATGGCATGACAAAAGATTGTATGTGTGAGTGTGTGGGTGTGAGTCAGTGGGTGTGTGAAGCTTTCCATTTTTTTCTTTTTCTTTTTTTTTGCAATCTTAACATTTCCTGAGTCATAAAAATATGGCTTAGCTTTACACTTACGACTTCTAAAGCTCTCTAACCTGTAAGTAGACATGAGTAGAAGACCCAAGGGGTTCGCAGAACACATTGACTTCATGTGGCTGTAAGTCTGGATCTAACAAGCATAAATTCACAATATACCTGGGAAACTCTAACAAAAAACAAACAAAATACTAAATTTATTCAGTTTTAAAATAGAAATTTCAAGCTGGATTGTGGTGGTGCATGCCTTTAATCCCAACACCCAAGAGGCAGAAGCAGGTAGGTCTCTGTGAGTTTGAGGCCAGCCTGGTCTGCAAAGCGAGTTCCAGGACAGCCAAGGCTACACAGAGAAACCCTGTTTCAAAAAACTAAAACCAAACCAAACCAAAGCAAAACAAAATCAAAAGTAAAAAACTGAAATTTCTTCAGTTTTTACTTATTGTAAAGTATTGATTTTATACATGTATAAAATTCCTACCAAGAGTACCTAATTGATCACAGTCTCTGAATAAATTTTTACACTTTATACCCTACCCTTCTTGATGCGTTTCAGTCATTATACACAAATTTCTGGAGTTTAGTGTGCCATCTCTCACCATCTTGGTTAAGTGATGAAGAGACATCAAAATATGCTTGATTGTAGCACCTCTGTGAGCCTTAAGTACTTCTTGGGGCATGGGCCTGGAAGGACTGGCAGAATGCCTTATAAACTGCTCAGATGCCTGTACTGCACCAGCCTAGCAGCAGGGTCCCTCACCACTACCTTCTCTGTACACCATCTCCAGCTTCCTTGGTCTAGTCACTTGCCTCCATTTCAGCATGATTAATCCACAGCCTGCCCATGTTTTTGTGAAGGAGGTTGATGAATGGTCCTTCAAAGATATTAGGATCGATATATAGATGTGTGAAAACATTATCTTAGGGTCACTACATAAATGTGTGATTACATTATCTTAGGTTCACTACCTAAATGTGTAAATACATTATCTTAGGGCCACTACATAGATGTGTGCATACATTATGTTTAGGAAGACTTTGTTGATA
This sequence comes from Peromyscus maniculatus bairdii, assembly GCF_049852395.1. Taxonomy (NCBI): domain Eukaryota; kingdom Metazoa; phylum Chordata; class Mammalia; order Rodentia; family Cricetidae; genus Peromyscus; species Peromyscus maniculatus. The sequence continues at coordinate 101,044,910 of NC_134860.1, forward strand.
TGATTAAGATAGAAACTTGGGGCCCAATGTTATCACAATGGTCTTTGTAAGTGGTAGGCATGAGGAACTGTCAGAAAAAGAGGATTAGTCACAGGACCACAGTTCAAATAGATGCTGCCTGAAACTGGACAGGAAGGTCAGAAACTACGTGTGGTGGTTTGAATGAGAATGGCTCCTATAGGCTCATAGATTTGAATGCTTAGGCCCCAGCCGCTGCAAGTGTTTGGGAAGGATTAGGAGGTGTCACTTTGTTGGGGGAGATGTGTCACTAGGGGTGGGCTCTGAGGTTTCAGACTCCACACCATTCCCAGTCTCTTGCTCTCTACTTCCTGCTTGTAGATCAGATGTAAGCTCCCAGCTGCTGCCATGCTCCCCGTCATGATAGTCATGGACTCTAATCCTCTGAAACTGTAAGCCAGCCCCCAATTAAATGCTCCCTTTTATAAGTTGCCTTGGACATGGTATCTCTTCATAGCAACAGAAAAGTGACTAAGGCACAGAGAAAGGTGGGAAACTTACAGAAACTAAAAAAAGGGAAGCAAACATTCTTCTCTGAAGCCTCCAGGAGAAAGGAAATCTATAGACAAATTAGTTTGCTTATTTCTAATTTCCTGAGCTGTAAGATAACAGTTTGTGTTGGTTATAGCCAATGTATTTGTGGTAATTTATTATGGGAGCAATAAGAATAATGCAATTATATATTAAAGCACTCTCAAGATTATAATGTCATATTGGGTATTATTCTCAGTGGAACATCATGATACTTTTAAGACTTTTCCTTAAAATGTGCTTTAAAATTAGTTTTTCAAAAGCACATTTTCAAAGTTTTTCTTACAGATAAATTTTGTGCTATATCTGTAATTTTCATTAATAAATTTATTTATTCAGCTTGTATTAATTAAGCAGTTAAAGGAATGTATTGTTGAAGACAGACATATTTAGGATATAGAGTTTGATCATAAGGAACTCATACGTCAGCCTGAGGCATTAAGATAGTGTATAAATAACTTCGGCCCAAGGTACTACGCTGTATTATAGTCATACAACCCTGTTTTCTCACAATTCCAGGGGCTAACACTTGAGATCCAGGGGCTGCTAGAGTTGTTTCCTTCCGAGACCTGGAGGTGACATTTTCCCTTGCGTGGTGATGTGGTGTTCAGTTTGTGCTGCATCTCATTCTCCTCTTACTAGTCATATTGGATCAGAGGCCATTCTGCTGAATTTTAAGTTAATTGTCTCTCTAATGACTTTATCTCCATATGAGACACATTTTGAGACCCTGGGAATTTAGATTTCAGCTATATGAATGGCAGGATGGGAGCTGGCAGAGTTCAGCTCACCATACAGTCAAGCTGCTCTCTTAAGAAATCCAGAGCAGAGTGAGATAGTCCAGGTAATTGTTAGCAACAGGATTTACTTAAAGATCAAGTGATGGTCTGCTGGTGGCATGGCTCAGTGGGTGGGGACGCTTGCCACCAAGTCTGATGGCCTGGGTTTAATCCTTTGCACCCCACTTGGTAGAGGAAATAACTGACTTCAGCAAGTTGTTTTCTTTGCTTCGTGTGTGTGTGTGTGTGTGTGTGTGTGTGTGTGTGTGTGTGCTTGTAAAAAAAATAACCAAGTGATGAACAACAATCTTGTTGCAGGAGGTTCCTCACATCATATTGCTAACCTGGAGGAACAATACTGTTTAGAAGATGTGGAAATAGTAAATACAACAAAGGCTCCATTTTTTTTAACAATGTTTTATTGATTCTTTGGGAATTTCACATCATGCACCCCAATTCCACTCACCTCCCAGTCCTCCCTTATTCTCCCTTTACCCCTGTAGTGTACTCTTCCAAAACAAAATTTAAAAAACAAACAAACAAAAAAGTAAAAATATTAATTAAAAAAATCCAACAACAACAACAACAACAAAATAACAAAATGACAACAAAAAAACCCACCTCGCTCCTCTGCTTTTTCCACCTTTCCATTACCTCTTCACTCGTCTTAATGGCATTGTGAGCTGCAGTGCGTCATGCAATAGACTCTTCTGTCCAAGCAGCTTTACTTTTGAATGTTCATTGTGTAATGAGTTGTTGGTCTGGTTCAAGGCCTCTGGTTTCTGTTTCATCATCAACACTGGACCCTCATTGAAACTCCTTTTGGATGTCCTGCTGTTGCCCCAAGTCATGGAGATCCTGTGGCTATGGTTCCGTAGGACCTGTCCCTTCACAAACTCTAGCAGGTCACAGGTGTTGGGGTGGGCCAGTCCAAAGCCCTGGATGTGTGCCTGGGTGGTAGAAAGGCTCCATTTTGGCCCTTTATAAGCTGAGAGAGCAAAGCCTTTGGTAGGATTCCTCCATGCCATTCCCAGGCTGCCAAGGAATCCAGGAGCGAATGTATGAGCCTTCTGATGAATCTGACCTTTAGGAGTAACCAAATTTACTGCAATGAACTTTAGTGTGTTTCCAAGAGCTGCCTCATCCAGGTTTATAGATGTATCTTGACTACCACAATATATATATATATATATATATATATATATATATATATATATATATATATAAATGTTTATTGTTCCCTTAACAGAATGTATTCCAATAGAAAGAGCATGATCTATATTTAACATGTTAGGTAAGCAAAATATGCTAAATTCCTTAGGGTCCTAATTATTCCAAAGGGAAGTTCTAACCAACAGAGTTGAGCTTTGATCCTGTTTGAAAAGCAGAGAATATTCACACAAATCCCTTCATTTCCCTATCAATGGCAAGAAAAACACTCACCTTGCTGGGAACTCATTAGAGCTGGTAATTTTGTTAGCTTAATTTGTCACACCATTGTTGAAGTGCTGTAGATATGCACAGATATCTCCAAGAGGCTGAGATCCCCAATATGGAAAGATAAAGCATACATATAAGATGAATCACCCATTATGTGTGAGATAACATCTCAGAAACCTGATAATGGATTTGAGCTCCTTAGAATTTTTAGGCACAGGAAAAATAATAAAAAGGAGATTCTACCTTTAGGTTATTCCTTTGTTTGCATAAGTGTCTGCTAATCATGTGACATACTGTAGCTGGAGAGTTTTCTCTCTGGTCCTGCCAAACCCAGGCAGTCTGACAGCCCACTTATAAAATAAACAAACAGACGCTTATATTATTTAAACTGTTTGGTCTAATGGCTCAGGCTTCTAGCTATCTAGTACTTACATCTTAAATTAATCCATTTCTATAAATCTATACCTTGCCACGTGGCTTGTGGCTTACCAGCATCTTCACATGCTGCTTGTCATGGCGGCGGCTGGCAGTGTCTCCCTCCGCCTTCCTGTTCTCTCCATTCTCCTCTCTGTTAGTCCCGCCTATAGTGCCTGCCTGGCCACTGGCCAATCAGTGTTTTATTTATTGACCAATCAGAGCAATCTGACATACAGACCATCCCACAGCAACATAAACTTTTTTTTTTTTTTTTTTTTTTTTTTTTTTTTTTGCCTATCCTCTATCATTTCAGACAAATTGTGCTACTATAGAATTTTGGTGGACATAATTTAGTTTTCAAGTCCCAAATAACCCTGTTAGGGGTAGAAAATGAATGTTTTCATGTGAAGAAATAAAATGGGAGACAGGGGGGTGCCCAGCACTGACAGTTTAAATGCTGCTTTTTCTAACTTAGTATTGTTTCAATTGTAGGGTAATTGAACCCAATTGTCTAAAGAGTGTTTATTTGTGAGCAACATGTGAATTTATTTAATGACGGTGCACGGTTTGTAGCAGGAGTGTCTGGATTTTTCTTACAATGTTGATTCACCTCAAACCACACTGTTTTCCAGGTCGGCTCTGCTGGGTTTTAACAAAGATCCCCAAGCTAATCACAGATAGGAATCAATTATACCATACAACTGTTTGTGTTGATGGTGCTATTATCAAGGAATGAGCATGGAAAATTGCTTCATAGCAACACACTTTTCTGTAGTCAAGGAGATGCTGTTGCATACTTTGAGAAGGAGATGTTGAGACGGAGATGTCCCAAGGGTGTAGAGAGGGTGCTTTGAGAGAAGCAACTGACATCCCTTTTAATCAAATCTGCAGCAGTTTCAGTCACAAAAGACTGAAGTTGGAAAAAGCTATTTTTGATAGTAAAGGCGTTCAAACTTGGATAGTGGAGATGTTACAGACACAGATGGATCACTCAGAGTCGCGAGGCACAAATACGTAGGTTCCAGGTAGATAGAGTCAATTCAAGAATTTTACTTCAGAGAGGTACAAAACGTTTCCAAGAGGGGTCTGAAGAAAAGGAGAGCCTGAAGGGCAAAGTTTCTCCTTCTCTTAACCATGTGTACTCTGGGGTAAAGCAAGGCGGTAGGGTTGATAGCAACCCAAGACAGAGAAAGTTTGCCTTGGGCCTTCTCTAATCACTATGGCTTTATAATCATAGTCTTGTTGCCTCCTCTGAGGCAAACCCACCTACAGTTTATTTCCCTTGTTTCCCTTCCAGGGTCCGGGACTCCACTCCTTCCTGGAATGGCAGTGTCTTCCCTTCCTTTGGCCCCTGCAATCCTTTGCTCTTGGCTGTGCTTCCACAGACCTCTCTTCAGAGCACTGTCCTCCAAGCATTCTGGTCTCCAGATTCTCTAAGTAGGTGCCTAGCTTCCAGTGGAGAAGCTCCTGCTCCACCTCTGCTGTGGGATGTTCTGTAGGTCCTGTGGGAGCCCATTCTCAGGTTCTTTGTGGCGTTACCCAGCAGGTCCGTATAGAGGATGATTAGGACCATGGGCCTGAGTGCAGGTGTTTGAGATGGTCTGCACTTGGCTGTGCTGGGGGATGGTCTGTATGCTCTGATTGGTTAATAAATAAAACCTGATCGGCCGTGGCTAGGCAGGAAAGATAGGCGGGACTAACAGAGAGGAGAAATAAAAGGATAGACAGGCAGAAGGAGACACTGCAGCCGCCGCAATGACCAGAGAGGCTGCAGCCGCCGCCATGACCAGCAGCATGTGAAGACACTGATAAGCCACCAGTCACGTGGCGAGGTATAGATTTGTAGAAATGGATTACTTTAAGATAAAAGGAAATGGTTAATTTAAGATAAAAGAACAGTTAGCTAGAAGCCTGCCACGGCCATACAGTTTGAAAGCAAAATAAGTCTCTGTGTTTACTTGGTTGGGTCTGAGCGGCTGTGGGACTGGCGGGTGGCAGAGATTTGTCCTGACTGTGGGAAAGGCAGAAATACTCGAGTGACACACCTCCTTGGTGCTGATGAAACCAATCTCTATTTCTGAAATTCATTGATTTTCTCAAACTTATTGTCATTATTTTTTTGGAACAGTGAGACAAAGCAAACACAGGGCATCTATAGGCTATAAAAGGCCTATATTGATAGAAAGTTTTAGCATTTTGATAGCTGCCATTGCATTTTTTAAAGTGAAAATTTTCCCTTGAATACAATGAAATTGTTCAGAGTTTCTTAATGATCTATGTGGCTGTCGTTATATCAGTTGAGACATACAAACATCACAAGCCATTACCAGAATGGGGTAAGTTTCAAATTTTAAAGCAAATCTGTGCTTTGTTTAAGTCATCTTAATATTTTATAAGTTGCTTATAACACTGTTAGTTCAGCTAAGGAGTAGCTAACTCTAAACCAAAATATAGATTGTTAAATGTGTACATTCACTTCTAAACAACATCATTGAACAGGCTACATTGGTCTTTTGTAGTTTAGAAATTTTCTTGTTGATAAGAATTTTTAAATGAAGAAATACATTTGCTGTTTTTCAAATCTTTGACAGGTGATGCAACCCATCCATATTGTTTCTTCATTATAATGTTTATCTAAAAATTGGGTCCCAATCTAGGTACCAATAAATAAAATATGTGCGCGTGGGGGAGGGGAAGGAGGCAAGTAGTCCTGTTGGTCTTTTTTAAGTGAAATTCAATGCTATAGCATCACATTTCCTGCATGGATGGGATGCATGCTGTGTTGACGTCACCTTAAGCATCTCAATGCTGTGTTGAAGCCAGGATGCAGCTCAGCATCCTGTCTGCTGCTGGCTTTCTGAATCAGATGCTGGCTGCAGGTAATCCGGTCTAGCTTCAGGGGGCTGAATCTGAAATGTGTCCTTGATTTCATGATCCAGAGACTAAAAACTTGAAGAATATAAAATGCATAACACAGTTTGGTTATTTATAGAAAAACACACTGTATTTGTATCTATACTGCCAAAGAAGTAAATAAGATACAGGCTATATAAAATCCAGACAGTTGAAGACTAATTTCACTTTTGTGTCTAAGTGATGCATGCATATTTTAAAGCTTCTGAAATTTATGCCAGAAAAATCTTGTGCCTATTCTCGAACTCTTCTGTGACTAATCAAAATGAAATTGAACTAAGATTGGAGGTACACATTCAGTTATGCAATTGCTTGCTTCCTGGCCTTGCAAACTTAGCTAAATGTAATTTCTTTTTGGTCAGCCAAACTTACAGTGAAAAGCACTATCACGTTTGTGCTTGGCATGGTCAGTTTGGATAGTTTTTGGTCACTCAGTCACATGCTCTTCTGAAATCTCTGGTCGCATTCTTTGTTTTACCTGATTTTCTTAAAGCATCAAGATTCATGCTGCCTAATTTCAACCAGCCTTCATTTTTCCCCCCTACATAATGTATGACTCAGTCTTCATGCTCTTCGGAATTTCATATTTTTCTAGATCAGACTTGCCTGATGCCATTTCCTTCTTTCGATTTGTTTCTTCTGTGACGAAATTACTGAGAGCAAAGGAGTTGATAAAACTCTTAACGTCCTATTTATTTCAGCTTGTTTACTCAGAGAGGGTAGGCAGGTGAAGAGACTAGGAGAAATAAAGAATGGACAGGATGATCTAACCACTTAAGAAAAAGAGATTTAGAACTTCAAACTAAAATCATACACATCCTAATAAACTTTAAAAGCAAAAATTTACATACATATTTATCATAATTCTGAACCAATTTTGTGATCCATAGAAAATGTAAATTGAAATATTCAGTTAATTCTGCCTTCCATTGAAAGTAAATTGTGTCAACCATTTTCTCATTAAAACGTTTTAGAGCTAAACCAACAACAAAATTACATCTCCAGAAATGTGATTAGATTTCCTAAAAGAACATCAGTCTATTTAGAGAGCAGACTTGGCATTTTTAAGCATGTGTCTACATCAGTGCTTTTCTGCTGTGGGCAGAATGATGTAGTCAAAAGAATATGAGATTCTGGAATTAGAGGAACTGGGCATGACTCCCAGACTGCCCTGGCAGCCATGTGACCTTGGGTAGGTCATTTCATCTGTCCAAGGCTTCTTTTCCTTACCTGTCAAATAAAAAAATAAGTGATAACAGCTTTTCAGGTTTGGTGTATAAATCCCATGAATGACACGAGTGGAAGTGTTTTGTTGATTGTGAAGCATCATATAAAGTACGGTTATTCTATTTCAGATGAACTTGGGTTGGAGTATACTGAAACAAAATAGATGACTCTTAACACCCATGGTAACCTGTGCTTTATTTAATTAACAAATTATCAATATGTCTTGAATTTTTTGAAAAATGTTTGACATTATTCAGTCTAGGAAAAAGCCTTTTTTAAAGGCCACCCCCACCCCTGCAGCTGAATCATATGACTCTCACCTCAAATTTTGCCCTGTGTTAGGACCACTCTACCCTCCTTCCTTCAAAGAAGCCTGTTTAATCTTGATTGCTGTAAGAGGTGATATGGGAAGTAAGTCCCTGAGCATGGAAACCACTAACCTATTGGACACAGTGAGCACAGTGCCAAGGTTCTACTTTGTTTGGAGGGGTCCACAAAAGTGTTTTACCTTCTTTAGAATGGACTTCTAGGTCCAAGTAAGCATTTTAATGTATGTTATTAATATAGTCACTTTGGGGCCAATGTCATAAAATATGTTTAATATTTATCATAACCCTGAGTAACCTGTGATGAATTATTCAAGAACTCAGTTACCTGCAACTCCAGGCATACCAAAGCACTCTTCCAACAGCAGTAGCACTGCCAAGAATTGCAGATGTGGATGATTACTTCTGTCTGGGAAACAGGGAAGGCTTCCTGGAGCTGATATTTCAATCAGTCCTTTGCATAAGGAAGGACATTTCTGAAAGAAAAGCCATGGAGCTGTGGAGGAAACAGTGTTATCGCTTAGCCGTGCTAGTAATCAACAATGGCCTCTTTCCTGTGTATACGTGTGTGGGGCGGGGTGTAGGAAATCGTTTACTAATTATATAATAAAATCTTGCCAATTTTTCTCCATTTTGCATTAAAATGTTTTAGAGTTAAGTTCCTAAATTCCAAAAACACCTACAGAAACACTTCATGAGTAAACAATAGATTGTTCTTAAGCTAATGAGATTAGGTGAAGTTAATTGGGATATGATGTTCTGGTCATAAGAAGGCAAATTATTTTATGTATCAGTTATTATCTGACTGCAAAGACTGACTCTAGCTAATTCAGTCAGCCAAGAAAGAAAAAGAACAAAGACTTGAGGCTGTTCTCATTAACAGATTGGTAGTCTTTTTAAGGTCGGCTAAGCTAGACAATCCCATTTGATCTGAAGGTTCAATTTTGCTGGAAAACCCATCGCACTGATCGCATCATCCCTGGTCCGTATTCAGATTATCCAGCTCCAAATATGCAAGCTGAACCATGTTCCGTGTCTTGTCAAAGACACTGTCCCTTTTTCTAAAATCAAATTCTTCCATTATAGCCAAGGTTTGTGTTCTCTTTCTTCTTACTAATTTTTCTTTACTCTCCGATCATCTCTAAGTGCCTGCACGTAGAACTGATGTTAATTCTCTAAAGAATGCCTTGGGCTGGTTATTTATACCTGTGTCTATGCTAATGACTAGTTATATTGGATTCTGTTCTGATGTTTTAAGGCACCCTTCTGGCGTGCTGTTCTGAATAGTTGTTTGCCTGTGTGCACCAGTCGTTAGATATTTTCCCTGGCATTCTGAGGTGAGAATATTTACCCTATTGCATAGCTTGTTGTTCTATTTTGACACTCTGGAACCTTTATAAAGTAGGACCTGGTTGGTGGAAATAGGACACTATGGATGGACCAAAGAAGGACATACCCACTTCTGATTCTTGTATCAGTTTCTGCTTTCTGGCCAGCCATAGTGTGAACAACTGCTCCAACTCACTTTCCTGCCACCAGGGATGGAGTCACTCCACCTTGCCCTCTCCATTATGGTGAACTGAAATCCCTCAGAAGACATGATCCAAAATAAACCTCCCCTTCCTTAATTGTCTCTACCAGGGATTCCTTCACAAGATGCAAAAGCAACTAATACGGCTGTTTTCCCTGCCATGATGCTGTGCCAAGTCACGGGTCCAAGAGCTAGGAAGCCAGCAGACTCTGGATTGAAACCTCCAAAATTATAAGGAAGAGTATCTACCTCTCCCCTTTAAGTGTTTGTTCTTAAGTACTTGATCAGAGCAGCTGGAATAATGTAAATAATGTAATAATGGTAAACAGAGATGATTCACACCGAGTAGCCTCTCACAAGCATTGCTTTTGTTTTTCTCTTTCAGTTTGTTTGTTGCTTGGCTTGGTTTTTTATCATCTGAGGACTCTTGTTCCAAGGTCTGTTCTACTGTACTTACCTGGTTAGCTGCTGTACATGCTGTCAGACTCACTCTAAGATCAGATTCCATAAGGATAGTTTCCACTAATGGTTCCCAAAGGCTTAATTTGTGATTTCTCTTGGGGATCTGTACTAGTCCTGTCAAAATAGTCATATAGAACAACAATTCCTTCCATTGATTTGGATACCAAAATTTGAGCTGTTGTAATCCTATATTTCTGTCCAGGGTTTATTTATGGTTTACTTCAGAAAACATCTTTTATATTTAAACCTCTCAATGCAAAATGCTGGTGCATGCCAGACACTTTAAATGTATTATTTCATCCATTTTTGTATCAAATTTGAAAATAGAGGCTTATGAAGCACTCAGGAAGTGGGGACTGAAAGATCAGGAGTTCAAGGACAGCCTCTACTATATGAGAACCTGTTTTAAAAAACAAAAACAAGACAAAATAATGAACAATAAACAGATTTATGAGTAAGATAGGTTTTCAAGTAAAGAATGTCACTTAAAGAATTTAAATAAACCATTTATTGTTACCCAAATTCTATATTTTCTAAATAGTAAGGTCCTGTAGGTTATAAAAACAAAACAAAACAAAACAAGATAAAATTAAACCCACAAGATATTATTTACTTCTCAATAGCTTTTCGTGGAGAAGAGTGAACACACTGTATAGATACACAGTAATTCCAAGACTGATCCAGTCAGGCACAAGGAAGCTGAGGCTGAGTGGCAGCCAGGTAAATTCTGGACTGTTTCATTCTAGACCCATCATATACATATTTTACTGTGGGTCCACATTCTTCAGATTCTTTGGCTTTTAGTTACATGGTGTTTGTAAAAGGCTCATGAAATAAATACTATTTTTTTGAAATTGTGAAAATAATCCCACAGAGAGTATGAATACACAAATAAGAACTAAATAAAACCCCAAATGGCCCCAAATCACTAAACAAACTTGTCAGAATATTGGCATTTTGGATGTCAAAGAGGGTGCAGAGTAGAATATGTGTGAGTGTGTCTGCTGCCTTACCTGGCTCACTTCATTTAATATTCTTCACATGCTTAAGCTCCATACAGTATTCATATCCAGAGAGGGTGGTAGAGAACCTGCCTTAGTCCATATACTAATACAAAGCTGAGGTTGTATGAGACACAGAGAGACTAACTCTAGAACCCACAGATGGTGAAGTTGGTAGAAAACTCTACAGTTTCCCAGACCTTAGGGTTGCAGCCATGTTTTACGAGTACTTGAATCAAGTTCCTGTCGAGGAGTGCTTCCTGGCAGAGCGGGTTTCTACATGGGGCAGTCTGGGTTGCTGTGACAATGGGATCCTTCCAGAACCCCACTGCTTTTCCATATCCAAATTTTACCAGCTTTGGTTTTGACAACATTCCATTCTTAGGATCAGAGCCCAACACAGGGATAAAAGTCATTGCATTGAGACAATCTTTTGTCCCTAGACTAAAATCTGTGATCAGGCCCTGTGTTTTGTTTCTGGTTGGTGTCTGGCAGAGCTAAGGACTCAACAAATACTCTCAATATTAATGATCTGTATAAGAAACCAAACAGAAGCAATTTTGCTTTTAAACAAGAGCAACAAAGGGCAGATCTTAAAGATGAGATTCTTTTGTCAGCCCACAGTCAACCCACACAGGCCCTTTGATACGTTAGAAAAAGTGCTCCACCAGGTGAATACATTAGATCCAGCTCAGCCTTGGAATCCATTAGAGTAGACTTTTCAAGCATTCTGTCTCATGCCTATAAACTCATATCTCAGGATGAAGGTAGGATGGTTACAATTTTGAGGCCAGCCTGGGCTACATAGTGAGAGTCTGCCCCTCTCCTTTCTTTGCTCCCCCTCCCCAACAAAAAAAACAAAACAAACAAACAAAAAACCAAAACCAAAACCAAAAACAAGACAAAAAAGAAAGAAAAATAAAAAAAATAGATTTCCAAATTCACCTTCTCTTTGGCCTGGCATACTTAAGTTTTACTGCACAAAATGTCTCACTATATATGTCAGTCTGATTTATATCATGGCCCCCCTTTCATGGTGTGTGTGTGTGTTTCTGTTGTGTACCTGTGTAGGGAGGAATAGTGTCCTTTTGTCTTTCCTAAGAAATCTCCATTTCTGTCTAGCTTATCAAGACAGAAAGTGAGAGCATCTATTGATTTATACCTTATTCACTGTCCCTGTCAGTCTACTTTTTAAGGACAGTGCTTTAGATTGATTGGGTATTATTTTCATCCTTATATTATGATTTATATATAATTTATATTGGATGTTTTCAATGTCTGGAAACAAAACTATCAAACCCTAAAACATTATATAAATTTTCTAATGATTTTCATTTTCTGTGTTTATTGAGCCACTAGAAAAATAATTAGTCAAATCTAGTGTCACATAAGGGTGAATTCTATTTCTTTTCCAGTTATGTGCTAGAGTACATATTTACATGTATACACATACAAAAATACAGAAACACACTAGCATAAACTGCCCTCCTGTGTTATTTAGGAATTTAAGGGTAACCTGATTCAAAGCAAAGGATGTAGGAATCCTGTTGCAATTAATGTCTCTATAGATAATACCAATTAACTGAAAATGATCATGCCAGCAATTGTTTTTAAATTTTTAATTAATTTTTTTACAATTATTTATTTCGTGTGTGTGTGTGTGTGTGTGTGTGTGTGTGTGTGTGTGTGTGTGTGTATGTCTGTACTCAAGACAAGACACATGTGGAGGTCAGAGGGCAATATGGAGGAGTCAGTTCCCTCTTTCCACCATATGGGTCCCAGAGATTAGACTCAGGTCTTCAGGCACATTGATAAGTGCCTTTACCTGCTCAGCTATCTCACAGGCCCACCAGTAATTATTTTTTCAAGTATGGCAGTAATAGTTTCTCATGAAGGGCTTCTTAAAGTTTACATGTTAACTCTCTGTCTCAGATTACTTAGACACAGAAATATTCTAAAAATGTAGGAATTAAAGAGATATCTCAAGACAGGCTCTCACTATATAGACCAGGTTAGCCTTGAACTCACAGAGATCCATTTGTCTTTGCTTCTTATCAAAGGCATGTGTTACCATGCCCAGGCCAATTAAAACATGCTTGTATTGACTGTAGTTTTGCTAGTACAGTATGCCTTTTAGGAGTGATACTCACGTTTATTTTTAATAAGTACCACAGGCCATTTAAAGATCATTTTTAGTTATTTTTGGGAGAAGCGTGTTCTCTTTCCACTCGCAAGTCCTCAACTTAGAACCTTGTCTTCTTGTCCCCAGATGCATTTGAAAATGTGGTATCTCAACTGACATCAGTGTCTGGTGTTCCTGTTAATCCTGAAGATTCTCACCCAGGAGACTGAAGCAGAATCCTGGCCCTGCCCTCACTCTAAGGATGAGTCACTCAGTGTGGGCGACGTTTGTAGATGGAAACTGGCTCTGCTCTCTCCTCTGGCAACCAAGGCAAAGCCTTCTTGCTGAGAGAATGCTTGCAATTACCAGCGAAGCCATAGAAAAATGTCTAGAAGAAAATCGAATCCCACTGCCAGGCTTGTGAATGCCTGCTACCACTGTTGACTGTCCTTTGCTTATTAAAAAATTAAATTCGTAGCATCTCCAGAATGACATTGTTTTCAGATACCAAGATACTCGGTTGTGCCATTGTTAGCTGTGCCACTGAGCAGGCGCATACGTTGACTGGCCCTTGGGTGGACTAGGGGAGGACTAGAGAACAAGAGAGGGCTTGGATATTTGGGGAAATAGCACTGAACAGAATGTCAGAGAGCGAGGGCTATAGAGATGTGCCTTAAATTCCAGCTTCGTACTTCAGTTGTGGCACGTTCTCAAAGGCATTCTAGTTCCCTTCATCTCCAACATCCCTGACTTTAAATGGTTGTTGCATGGGAAACACCTAGCCAACAGTGCCTGTGTTGTTCTCAGTGACTGGTAAATGACATCTTTTCCAACTATGAATTTATCCTCATCAGAAAAAAACAAAAGTTCTGAAAGTCCCTTCTCCTCTGTTGATTTAGAAGCCCCATAAATAACTAGGATAAATAAAACCTTGGAGACTTTTGAATTTGGGTGATCTTGCCAAGGGTGTCTACTAAGTTAGCCTTAATGCATACTACGTGTTTCCAATGGGCTTGATTAGATAAATATCAGAAATAAAAATGGTAACGATGACACCGAAATGCGTGTATTATTTTCTGTTTGTTCAGCATAAACTTCATTTACCCTGTGGCTTAAGTAAATAATTTTCCAGTATTTACAGCAAAGGTACACATTAAGTGTGGCTGTTCCTATTTGATGGCTACAGCAGGAATAGAGAGATTAAGGACTATCTTCAAGACTGCACCACTGGCAAACAGAAGTCCTGCAAATCAAGTCTAGTCTTTCCTCTTTTGCACCTGCTGTGTGCTCTGCTGGGCTAAGGATTTTGTCCCTGGAATGAGTATAGTGAACATCAATAGGTAATTTGGTCATCTTAGTAAAAAACCAAATTCTTTACTGCTGATTTCACAACCACTCATGGAATCCCACAAACTCCTCTTTGCTGTGACTCAGAATCCCTTTAGCTGATTGAATTATTTCCATTGATGTGGATTTCAATTCCATCTAATAGCAACAAGATTCAACTTAACAAAGGATGAGCTGTGTTAGGGGATTTTCAGAGAGGGGTTTCTGTCATAACTTTTCAGTTAGATGAATTTGGATAATAGAATTAATAACATCTGTCCAGTTCAGGAGGATCAAAATTTTTATTTTAGGGATAGGCTTTACTTCTTGTGGATCTTGTATGAGATTAAAAATAAAAGATCCCAAAGGAAAAGAGTTCAATTACACAGGCCATAATATCAGGACATATCAAAGATGAAGAAGGCATAAACAATGGGGAAGAAGAGGCAGGCCTCTCACTCAGTAACGAGGTGAGAGTCACCAGAAGGGGAAATGCATAGACTGTATTTGGGAGAACAAAAGAGAAAATGTGCAACCTTATCTGTGAATTCAGGAAGTTCTTTGAAAAATTGAAAATCACTGAATTGAGTCTTAGACAGTGAGTAATATGCTTCCAAACGATGGAGGAGAGGAATGGAGTGTAAAGTGGAGTTCAAGCTCATATAACAAAGGAAAGCATCAGACAACTTGGAAATAGATCAATAGTATCATTCAAGTGGAACACAGAACAGAAAGTAATCAAAATAGTAGAACTATTTAACGAATTCTCCCCAAGTGCCTGCCCTGAGGAGATTTCTACCAGGGTCTAGAACAGAAGCTACAAGCGGTTAAGGATACTAATCTGAGGGATAATCAATGAATCTGAGCACACTGAGTTCTTCAGTCCATTCACTTTATTCTTCTACATCAATTCTATCTACAGTTTCTTTTCTGTTCTCATACTTAGCTCCTCTCAGTCTCTTCTGCTGTTCTCTCATGTCTACCTAGTTCTTTCCATATTCTTCTATTCTTTGTTCCCCTAAGCATATATATCCATCCGTTAACAACTTGTTAGTACAAACTACAAAGTTAACTCTCTGGGACAAGTCACACTTGGCAAAGACTTGGTCAGCTTCATTGTGACTGACAACAGCTGTAAGTGGTAAAGAGTTCTGGCTGTCTCTTAAAGGGATAGCTGCAAAGGTTACAAGGGAAGAAGTTAAACCAAAGAGAGATTTAGGGAAAAGGCAAAGGATACATGTGCTGTTTTACAGGATTAATAATATCCAGGCATGGTTAGCCAGTTACAGCTTTTTTCTGTTAGTCACCTGAATCTCAGGACCTGTACATAATTAGTCTACTGAGCCTAAAATGATGTATTAAAAACTGGTGCAGAAATAAACACAAAGTGTTGATTGTTTTTTGAATCAGAGTGGGGAGGTGCTGGTGGATGAAGCTTAGGGCAACACAAGTGCTATTGATCTCTTGAAGGACTAAGATACACCAAGGCCAGTCACCTGCACTATCACTTCCAGTTCACTATAATTCTTCTCAAGGGTTTTTCATCCAACAGGACCAGGCACCTGCAATTCCACTCTGTGAAAGTTCTACGAGGACACTTTGGCCAATATTTACCTTCTCAGTGGCTAAGGATGGAAAAGAAGACCTCTAAGTGTCTATAGTCCACATGGAACAATAGATCTAGTTTGAAGCATATTTTAGTATGTTTCTATTCATAAAAATTGTACTGTTAAATAAGAAACCATCTTCTAGATTATCCACAATTATGTATGCTCATAAGATTAAGATGTAGTCATGAGATTACATGTACACTAACATGGAGATGCACAGTAATTAGGGAGAATCACAGCTGTTCTTGCACAAGAAGTTTACAACAAGAAACAGCCAATTCATTCAAAAGGCAGTAATCTCATAACGCCTTGCATGATGGTTTCCTCTAACAGAACCCTTAGTTCTGATAGGTTGACCTTCTGAACTCTATTTGCCACTTGCTGTATATTCCCACGGTCTTTTGCTACTTGCGGCTCTCAATACCTATTGTTATGTGGCAGATTTTACTGAGGAGACATGACATAACATGTTTGTTCACCCCAGAAAGGAAACCCAAGACAGACCCAAGCAGCAACTGCACCACTGTTCTACTTGGCCAGTGTGTTCTCGTTAGGGTTACGAACAGGAATATGGGTGAGTGGTTACTGAAAGGGAATGAGGATGACTCAAAAGCAGCTGCATCATCAGAAGGCCTACTGCAGCACTGGCTGCGATTCACAAAAACTGCAACCCTGGAGCCCTCTGGACAGCCTGCAGGCTTCAGTCCAAAAATCTCACTGTTGCAGCTCTGAGTCTCCTCCCTGCCAACTGCTTATTCCTCTTATAAAACTGGAGAGGGACTTTCCAGCGGATCTTCCAAGTTGCTGTTCTAACAGACTTCTGACTTTTTATTTATCTCCTGAGTCCCCCGAGGCGCCTCCTTTCCTCCTGGATGCAATGTTTTGGTTCAGAGGAATTACCATACAACTTATATGTGCCCCTTTCCAATACTAACAAATCATCTGCTCCTTCCAACCAATAGGGCAGAATTCATTATGGCATTGCGTATGTGGAGTTAGTACCAGATTCCGTGGATTCAAGAGTTCATTACCATAGCATGGCTCCCCATTTCTCTTGGGATTCCCTGGCTACCCACACTTCCCTGTTAACTGCAAACATGATGATTCCCCAGACACCCCTCCATAGGTTCAATAATTCCACTGAATCACCCACAGAAACCCAGAAAGTGCTATAATGCAATGATTGGTCTGTTGTAGAGGATAGAACTCAGGACCATGGGAATGGAAGGATCCAAAGCTTCTGAAGACACAGAGGGCGGGAGGGCAGGGTGCAAGGCTACTCTGCAGCAGTGATCCATTGGCCAGCGGGTGTTCTAGGACCTCTGTTGTTTAGATACTTTCATCGAAGGTTCCTATGTAAACATGACTAAGTCATTGGCTATAGGTGACTGAACTCATTCTCCAGCCTCTTTCCAGCCCACTCCTGGGGATGGCAAAGGTTACTGAAATTTTCAGCCTGTTAGTGAAGGGATAGTTTTTCTGGTGACTAGCTCTCATCCCAAATGTATTTCGGTCCAATTCTCCTCTTGTGTCATCATAGCATACAAAAACAAATAACTTAACCAACTAAACAAATAAAAAACATCTATCAATAGCTTGGTCCAAGTGTTTTAGGACCGTTGTGGCCAGGAACAAGCAACAAAGACCAAGCATATATCTATATTTTATTATACCTCACCTACCTAACTTTGTCAAAAGTCATTTTAAGTGTTAGTGAGTTAAGCTTGTGTCCAATATGGCTCCCACTATCACAAAGAATGACTCAGACCTATTAATGTTAAAAGTTATTTATAATGCCATTCATTACTTGCGGTAGCTACACTGCAGTAATCACAGGTAGGTGGGAGATATCATATTTGGTAGTAGAGATGAGAACATTTTTCTCCCAGAAAGTCCCCTTAGGCTATATTGTAAACTGAAATTTCAAAATGAAACAGTCTTTAAAAAAGCAAGACCAAAGGGCTGGGGATGTAGTTCAGTGGTATATTGCCTGGCTACCATGTGTAAGTGATGTCCTGGGGTCAATCCTTTGTAACACACATATATATATACAAAAAGACAATCCAATTATGTGTTTTCTGTAAAAGGTATATTTATTTATTTGTACATTTATGTACCACAGTTCTGGGGATTGAGCCCATGGTTTGTGTGTATGAAGCAAATGCTTTACTACTTATCTTTATCCCCAGCCCAAGAAGTACATTTGAAATGTAGAGACATAAAAAGATACTCTGTGCAAACGATATAAGGAGGGATGCTTTAGGGACTACGTTAATGTCAGCTAAACAAACACTGAAGCAAAAATACATTATTAGAATCAAATGGAAATAGTCTGTCATGTTCAAAAGGTCTGGGGAGCAGAATGTCTTAATAATTATAAATGTTCAAGCCGGGCAGTGGTGGCATGTGCCCTTAATCCCTGCACTCGGGAGGCAGAGGCAGGCGGATCTCTGTGAGTCGAGGCCAGCCTGGGATACAGAGTCAATTCCAGGAAAGGTGCAGAGCTACACACAGAAAAAAAAAACAAACCCAAATTACAAATGTTCATATGCCTAATAATAATACAGCATCCAAATACAGGAAGCAAAGTTAAGACAATTAAAGGTAAAATAAAAAAATTCCTCATATTTGGAGATTTCAATACCCCTGTACTACTAGTTTATATAGTAACCAGACAAAAGAATAATTAAGGACATAAAGAGTCTGAGCAAGACTAGCAGTCATTACAGCCTAGCTTGCATCTGTGGAACACTATGCCCCATAACCACAAAATGCATATAACTGAAGGTAGCCCTTCAATTATTCTAGGCTATTAAACAACATCATAAACCTGAAAAGATTGCAATCATATAGAATTCCTTTTCTAACCACACAGAACTAAATTAGGAATCAATAATCATGATATATCTAGGGAAACTCCAAATTTAGGGAATGAAAGAGCAAACTCCTACATAACCCACTTGATCAAAGAGGTAATGAGTAAGTTAGAAAACATTTCAAATTAAAATTATGACAAAATGACAACATATTTAACTCTATGGGACACAGAAAAATCAGTATTTGTAGAGAATTTAAAATCTTTGTTTTATTTAAAACAAATGTAAAATCAATGTTTTCGTTAGGCAAGAAGACCTCTCGCCAACGATTTAAGGTATGTCTTTAAGAAGGTAGAAATGGGGCTGGGGAGATTGCTCAGTTAGTAGCATGTTACTGGGGACCTGAGATCACATCCCTAAACCCACATGGAAAGTTGGGCACAGCAGTGTGAGTCTCTTAACCAGCACTGGGGAGGCAGAGACAGGAGGGTTCCTAGAGCTGTCCTGCTCCGGGTCTGCTGCATCAGTGAGCTCCAGTCAGGTGAGAGACCCTGTCTCAGGAAACAAGGTGGAGAGCAGCTGAAGAGGACACTTGATATTGACCTCTGGCCCTCATTCACGCATGCATATGTACACACATGTTTACACCAGAACCTAGAAAACAAAGAGGAAACAATGAAAAGGGGGGAAAATAAAGATAAGAGCAGAAATTAATGAAATGGAGAAACCAATGAAGAAATATAATCACGTCAAGGGTCAGGGAGAGTTCAGGGGGTTGGAGATGTCCACTGCGAGGACCACAGGTCTGCGGTGAGAACACCCACAAGCTCATAATGTCTTTGTAAGAACACACAGTCCTTGGAGGCGCTGTACAAATGATGTTGTGAGGTTGCATCATTTTTAACAGTATTTTGAAGTTTCAAGTATTAGTGCTTCTGACTTCTCTCCTTTTCTACTTGCTTCCTTAGAAGAAAAACTCTACTTGGCTTTCCATCGATGTTCACTTTGTTGGTTCTCAACAGTGTATGAAGCCATGTAGATTCCAGGCACCGGGCACGGGCATGGGCCAGGGCCTTCAGTTCTCCAGCTGGTCTTAGTGCAAAACCAAGAAATTGTCTGAAAAAAGACTATTGAAGGCTTTTTTTTTTTTGGTGCTGGGGTTGAACCCAGGACTTTGCACAAGCTGGGCATCCTCTGCACTATCTTGCCAGCTCTCTCTTTTCTTTTAAATTTGGCTGTGAGGTAGACCATCCCTAAATTGCCTAGGCAGCCTGGAACTCATTTTGTAGCATGGCAGGCCCTGACTTTGCATTCCACTTTGCTCTCTCTCCAGAGCAGACAGGATGACAGGCAGGCCTGTGCTACCAGGCTCTGCAATCTGCTCCATGCTGTGAAATGTGAGGATGACTCACACACTGTAGAATGTTGGTCAAACGGTACAAAATCCCAGTTATACAGACTGAATAAATTCTGGAGATTCAATTACAGATGGTGACTAGAGTCAGCAAAGCTATATTTTATACATGAAGGCTTATCATAAAAACTACTTTTCTTAATTAAGATTTTCATAAGTGGATTTCACCCAAACTCCTTTCGACCCACCCCCAATCCCTTGACCCAATAACTTTGATACTTGAAATTTTCTAAAGCAGATCTTATTACCATATACAAAAAAGTAATTATCCAAGGTGATGGAAATCTTAAATAGCTTGACTGTGGCAACCAGTTAATTATAAAAATATATCAAAACATCAAATAGACTGCATTCCTTAAATAAATATAGTTTTTATTTGTCTACTATACTATGGTAAAGCTAAGAATAGGACAAACGTTGTAATTTTGTGTATAGAAAAATGTCAATTTGACCAATGTAGTTTGGGGGCCTCCATTTGAATTTTAAAGGTTTTTTTTGGTTATTATAATTATTATTGTTATTTTTTTTTAATTCAGTAAGAGTTTTAGGTAGGGTACACATGAGCAGCAACACTTCATTCTATATATTTGACCAGAATATTCTTTGCTTCATTGTATTTTTCCTTTGGTTTTTAATGTGAACAGAAGCTAAAATACTTCTTTTGAAGATCTGAAGTCTTTCTTGTAGAACAAACAAAATAATTTTGTTATGCAGCAACATTTGATGCGTATATACACGTTTGGCTATGCCAGAGGTCAGATTATCTCCTGTAAAATCAAACTGCATTCAGTAAGAAAGCATCATCTGCAATGATGCTTGTGCATTATCCCCCATCCCCACCCCTACCACACACACAACACCGTTATGGAAAGGTTATGTCTTGTCAGAGATGGAATGGTTGGGCAGAAATGATATGTTTGAGTCAGGCAGCTCTGGTTTCAGATGGCAGCTGTGGCCCCTAGTGTTTCTGTAATCTCAATCAAGCCCCTTAGTGGGTTTCTGTGTCAGTATTCTTAATACCTACTTCACAAGGCCACAGTGTGATATGGCCCGCAGTGCTTTTGAAGAATTATGTAAGTGAAGCACCTGGCACCTAGGAACCCCTCCTTGACCCTCTCATGCAAGAGGCTTGACAATAAGCAGTCTTCTACATTTTATTTT
Source organism: Peromyscus maniculatus bairdii (assembly GCF_049852395.1). Taxonomy (NCBI): domain Eukaryota; kingdom Metazoa; phylum Chordata; class Mammalia; order Rodentia; family Cricetidae; genus Peromyscus; species Peromyscus maniculatus. The sequence continues at coordinate 101,066,004 of NC_134860.1, forward strand.
TTAAGAATCAGTGTGGCAGAATGGAAAGGAGGAGGTCTTTAAAGTCACACAAGGGCCTGGAGAGATGCCTCAGTGGTTAAGAGCACTTGCTGCCCTTTCAGAGGACCGGTGTTTGATTTCCAGCACCCATATAGTGACTCATAGCTATCTATAAATCCAGTTTCAGATTATCTGATTCCCTCTTCTGGCCTTTGTGGGTACCAGGCACACATGTGGTAGACATACATGCATTCAGGCAAATCACTCATAAACATTAAAAAATAAAAGTATACAAAACTAGGTTCCACTCTTCCTTGTCATCCATTGGCACTTCTTTCAACCAATTATTTAGCCCCTTAGAGTTTCTGTTTCTCCATAGGAAGACTGATCATCCATCATATCCATAGACACATGAAGAAGAAATTAGTAAAAATATGTAAACACCCGGAATACTACTCAGGACTGTGAAAGCTCAATTAAGCTTCAGATATTTCATCTTTGTGCTATTAAGATTTTTATTATTAAGGTTTTATTTACAAGGTCAAATGTGTTCAGTTGATCAAAGCCTGCAGGATTACCATCTGCACTGTTGGAGTTCAGATCACTTTCTGGTTCAAATGCTGGATATTTAATTTTATCTCTGCCTCTGTGCATGTGTGCCAAGGAAGTAAATCTTACTGCTTCAGGTTCTGCAGAGCAGAGAGATGCCACAGAAGCTCAATGGACATGTTTCTTCTTCTAAGCACCAATATTCACATTTTATGATTGATGGTTGTTGTCTTAAGATTTTTTAAATTTCTATCCAGAGAACTCAGATCAATAATTTCTATTACCTGCTTTACAATGCACCAGGATATAAGATCAGTAGGTACAAGCAGTATTTCTTTGATTAAAATTCCTTTTGCTTAATTTTCTTGTTGCTAGTAGCAACCCACAAAAGATAGATCTAAAACGACAACTGCCACAATGACGGCTGTGTATGTTTTGTTCTTTCCTGAGTTGTGGTTCTAAAATAGCTTCCCTGGTACTGATAGCAATAAAAATAATTGTTATTTATTCTGCCTCAGACACATTGACAAACCATCTCCTCAACAGCCTGTCCTACTAATGAACCTTTCCCTGAGGCTTTCAGAGGCAGCCTTAGGCCCCATGTGCTATGGCTCTGCTCATAGCTATAGGGGCGATGATAGTGTTTGTATTATAGAAATTATCTTTTAATTTCTGTAAACTGATGCTTGGGATCAGCATAATATGCCCAGTAGTGGAAGTGTTTACATCTTTTTGAAAACTACTGTCACTTAATAAACAATGTATAGCAGCTCTTTATAAATGTGGTTGTTCTGTTATAAAGACGTGCTGAAAGCATTAAAGGAGATTAAAAATAAACCCTGGGCAGAGCTGTTTGTAGACAGCAGCGAAATTCTATTAGGCAGTTTTCTAAGGGCAGGTGAAGAGCATCTCTGTCAGCAGGAAAATGTTGCTGTGGAGAAGCAGGATGAACCTTTGAGATGGTTGTTGGGTCTCCTAAAACTGAACCAGATGAACTGAAAAAACAACAACAACAACAACAATGACAACAACAAAAAACCAAAAAAAAAAAAAAAAAAACCAAAAAACCCAAAACAAAACAACACACATACAAAAAAACCAGAGACCATGCTGGTTATTATGGTTCATAGGCATGGTAGCTGGGTAGGACTATTGGCTGCTTCTCTCCTTTAGAAGCTTGTATGGTGCCTTCTGATATGAAAGCTAGGAGGAGGCATCCACATCATCAAAACCCAACTGAGGTAGTATGTAGCATAATAGTTTCACTCTATCCAAAAACAATGGTTTGCTCATATGCAGGTCAACCTTGAGAGAGCCTTGTAGTACTTACTTGCTTTCTGCTTGCTACAATGCTCTGTGTTGGACCCCTGCTACTGCGCTCCCAGTTCAGAGGAGTCCAGAAAGAGGGAGTTGACCATACTGACCCCGCTGTTTGACAAGCCTCTTTGTTAATAATGGAATCTGCTAAATTGCATTTCTCAAGGTCCAGAGCAGGACTCCATACCCAGCATGGTGAAGGACACCAGAGCTGAGGAGGACAGGCCCCTGACAGGTAGAGGGGTGGTTGTTGACAGAGTACCTCTTAGTCATCTAGGACTTCACGGGACCCACTCCCAGTGAGGGGGAGCCCTTAGCAGCATGCTGTGACTAGGGAAGCATGCTTTCGGGAAGACCACTGGGATGGACGAGGGAAGACAAGCAAGGAGAAAGCCAAAAGTCATCAAAGGAGGGTCCAAAACATTGTGTCGCTTCATAAAGTTGCCCAAGATTGACACCCAAGACTTTTTTCTAATAATAGGAATTTCTGAAAAAGCGCTGAAGTGGAGTAGAGTCGGTTTTCCTTTTGCCTTCTTTCTCAGTTTCTAGTGTTGCAACCATGTCTGCTTGCTCAAGTTTGCCCTGGGCCGTGAAGATGGGCACTTTCCAGCTGAGTGTTTGCCAGTGAGAGCTGCCAGGGCAAAATCTGGTAAAGATGACTCAACTAGCCACCAGTTCCTGATCTTTTGTCGCCTCCTCACTCACACTGAACTCAGAAGTGACTGAGGGTCCCGATGTCTCAAGGATGATTTATTATTTATTATCGTTGTGGCAGTCTACCTATTATTAAAGCAGGAAGCAATTTGCACATGAAAAATAACAACAACAATAAAACAGAAAACAAGGTCCAGGCCTGACTGCCTGGCAATCATTCTACCGAGTTTGTGTGTTACAGCCCTGCCCATCCCATCTTGTGTTCCCAGGGAAAGTAACAAGGTCCTCTCTCTTCTGGGGCTCACAAGAAGTGATTCTTTAGCTCAATTATTCCAATTCCTGAGGCTCTAGACAACTCAGTTGTATCCCTTTCATTAGCTTGCAGTCCTTTGCACTTCATATCTGTACTCAGGACACACATTGCCAATTGTTTTGCCCAGCCTTTTTCAACTTAGTTCAGCCACTTGAAATAAATTTTATTTTATTTTACTTTGAGACAGGGTTTCTCTGTGTCCTAGAACTTGCTCTGTAGACCAGGCTGGCCTAGAACTCAGAGATCCACCAGCCTCTGCCTCCTGAGTGCTGGGATTAAAGACATAACCCACCACACTAGGCTTTACAAAACTGCTTTTAGACCAGTGAGCTTGCCTTTATAGAAAATGTTGCCTAAAATTTAACCCCACTGCTATAGATGAGAGAAGAGAAACCCTTGTCTTAAATAGTTTACATTTTTGGCGAACACCGGACACCAGGAAATGGGAATTTATAAAATTTAAGGTCATGTCTGTTTAGAATAGAATTAAATGGTGTTTCAGGAATAGAGGGTCCGTGAGGAGTGAGGATTCTGGAAAAACGGACTGCCTTTTTCTTTCTGCTTTGATATCTTGGAACAAAATGAGCCCCGATAAACACAGGCCACCAGGGTGACTGAAAGGGCACAGAGGAGAAAGGAGGAAGATCAGGACGAACTAGGTAGGAGTGTACCTGCAGTAGCTAGAGAAAAACCTCCTATAATGGCCTGATTATGGTGAGTCTGCCAGAGCAATTATAGATCATTAAAAGCTCCCCTTTCCCCTTCTAGTCTACATCGACTTTTCTAAGTATGAATTGTACCGCAGTTCTGATGATCACAGTGCATTGTTAGTATTTGGAGGAAACCTTTGAGAGATTAGTCATCTCATTGCTGTGTAACAAATAATCGCAATGATTCTGACTCTTTCTCCAAATTTTGGTCTAAATTCTTGCTTGGTCTTCCTTTTCCTGAGCACAGAAGAACTGTAATACATGTAAACTTTGATCTAGAGTACATTGTACTTTACACCAGAATGAATTCTTTGTGTCAGTGTTTGGGTAGGTAATATATGTATCTTTGTGGTTCTGAAAAAAAATCACCATGTATTTTGCACTTTTGCTACTCGTTTTACATAACTAGATGTCTTTAGTAATGGCGAATGGATATTATTGTATATTCTATAATATTTATCCTCATGTTTTTGTGCTTTCTTTACAGATTTCCTGGAAAGTAAAGGAATGCATTAACATCTTGTATTTGGAATGAAAGGTATAACTGTAATCACTGGATTGATGTAATACCATGATCCCAGTGAGCTGTATTTCAGACCAGTATGATTTCAACTAAACAGCAACTCATCAACAAACTTTTAATATGCTTGTTTCATGGATTCTGTCCTTGAAGAATCCACAGTTTACCAGGAGAAAGAGGTCATGCAGACAAGAGATAATTAGCAATCTGTGGGAGCAAGACTCCTAGTAGAAAATTAAATAATGTGGATTCAAATCGTATTAGGAGATGACATTCAAACTCTAACATTCAAGCAAAGATATTTCCTTGAGAACTGGCAATAAATATGACTTGCTTAAAGTTCCTATTCAGAGCAGAGGGAATTAAGAATTATGAAATGGACATAAAATTTATATTTAAAAAACTTTAAATTTGTTTACATATTTTTTCTTGATATCACCAAGAAATTTTATGATACTGATGAATAGAAAACAATGTACAAAATGTTAAAGCATGTATTTAAATTTTTGTTTTGGTTTTGGTTTTCAAGAGAGGGTTTCTCAGTGTAGCTCTGGCTGCCCTACAACTCACTCTGTAGACCAGGCTGGCCTGAACTCACAGAAACCCAACTTTGCTTCTCTGAGTGCTGGGATTAAAGGCATGTGCCACCACTGCCTGGCTTAAAATTCTTTAAGGAAATAAAACAACTAAAATATGTGTTTTGATTGTTGAGGTTTTTGTTTACTCAATTCCAATGATTGAGTTTACTTTTAGGGATATGAGGCCATAGGGCATAGGAAAATCAGTAATTCTTGCTCTTGGTTAGGGAAGATGATGGGCAGATCCATAACAGTCAATTATGTTACAAAAAATAGTATATAATTAAATCTAAAAGGCCCAAGTACCCATGGTAAGAAGATAATTATATAAGGACAGAGTCACTGAAAAAGTTCAGGGAGATAGTTTAACAATGATTCTTCCTTCCTTCCTTCCTTCCTTCCTTCCTTCCTTCCTTCCTTCCTTCCTTCCTTCCTTCCTTCCTTCCTTCCTTCCTTTCTCCCTCCCGCCCTCCTTCCCTCCCTCCCTTCCTTCTTTCCTTTTCTCTTTTCTGTTTTATGTATATGAATGTTTTATTTGCATGCATGTATGTGCACCATGTTCATGCTTAGGTCCAGCAGACACCAGAGAGTGCATCAAATCCCCTGGAACTGGAGCTACAGACAGAGTTGTGAGCCCATGTACGAGTGTTAGGAACTAAACCCATGTCTTCTGAAAGAACAACAATTCTCTTAACTGCTGAGCCAATGCTCCAGCCCCTCAAAATGATTCTTAATGATTTCCAGATAGTGCCACTTTACAGAAAATTCTTCCTTAAATGTATGTTATGGTCACAGACTCCTTGAGGGAATGGCCTGGGCAGGCTTAATGTAGACCTGCAGTTAAAATACATGGTTAGATTTGTGCCATGGCCTTGAGGTCATCTCCTTTTGATTTTGTTAACCCATTTTTGGTTGTTTTAGATTATGGTTGTGCAGCTCTTCACAATCCACACACCGGATTAATGTATAGTTGTTATTTTTTCAATTCATGAGGAAATATTTATACTCTGTAATGTGGCCATAGTTGAGTTGGGTGGAGTCATATTAAATATGGTTATAGAAACTGGAGCCAGGGCAAGGGTGAAGGCCTCTGAGAACCACTACTTATGAAAATAATACTCGCAATCACTTTACATTTTTCCCAAACTATACTTTATTCATCAATGTTTAAAATTGTATAAATGTATAAGACACCAAAATAGAGTTCTTTTTGGTCTGTTTTACTTGCTTGGATTTGTTAATTTGGCCATAGTGAGTCTTTCTAGTCAACTCATGTTGAAAATTAACCTTCAATAATTGTTTATGAAGATGTTAAGAAGTTAGATCTGTTGCAATGAGCTGACAGGGCAATGCAACATGTCCCCTGGCTCTGAGTCTTTCTGACCACTGAGTTTATGGACAGAAACAGATGAATAACGGGGCCTTCCTAAAGACACAGGCATCTGGATGACATGGTCATCTTAACATCAAAAGCCATCCTCAACAGAGACATAGACTCAGCTTTCAGAAGTTTGGGTAGAAGATTATTCTGTGAACAAGTCAAGTCAAAGACTATAAATTTTATCCTTAAAACACTTTGGTTACTATTTTGCAACAGGAAACAAATTTTGCTATAAATTTTTGTCATTGGTTATTTAATTGATTTTTTTTTATTTCAAAAAACTATTTCTAAGGCATCGTCCTGCATTTGGTAGATTACAGGTAGCTACAGGAAACACAGAAGTAGGGAGCATGTAGCCCACATTGAACTTGCAGCAGAAGCAGAATAGAAGCCCTGCTTATGGAAAGTGGTTTTGACCTAAGATATTCAGGTAAGTAGTTTTGTCTCCTAGAGCCTTGTTGAATCTCCCACTCATTTAACTGGTCTTGGAGTAACAGGACTTGGCTAACTAAGCATCATCTCAGTGCTTTCCTGTGGCCAATGTACACAGTTAGTAAGTGGTAGGAACCTGGTGCATTTCCGCCTCCGCTGTGCAGGGTGAACTTGATATTTTGTGGCAGCTAAGTTCCACTCAGATCACATAGCTGTACAGACATTGACGTTTCTCTGGAAGTCATATTTAGTCCCTAGTCACCAGGTAACCTCCAGCTTTTTGTTTTGTTTGTTTGTTTAGTTGTTTTTTTGTTTTTTCGAGACAGGGTTTCTCTGTGTAGCCCTGGCTGTTCTGGATCTCACTCTGTAGACCTGGCTGGCTTCGAACTCACAGAGATCGGCCTGCCTCTGCCCACCAAGTGTTGGGATTAAAGGTGTGCGCCACCACTGCCCTGTGACCTGCAGCTCTTACGCATGTGGAACCACAGGTTTCGTGTACAACACTGCCCACGGTTTAAGGAAAACCGGCACAAATGGATGTGAACTTAGACATATTGTTGGAAGCCCTAGCGCAAGAGTTTGGGGGACTTGTCTTTTGTTTCTAGAAAGGGTTGCAGATCTAGCTCAGCGGTAGAGCATGAGCAAGACCCTGGGTTTAATCCGTAGAGCGGCAGAAAAGACAGAAGCAGAAGCACAGTTCTGTGAAGGAGCTGAGCACCGGCTTCAGCTGCACTGGGTTTTACTCACCTCCTTCCCCGGCAGCCGCACTGGGTTTTACTCACCTCCTTCCCCGGCTTCCCTTCTGTGTGGTTTTCCCTCTGTTCCACTCTCACGTGCGCACGTGTGTTCACACTACTTTTTATGTGTTTCTATATCAACAATTAGATTGGGATTTGAGTGCGCATATTTAATTTCTCTCTTTATTGCCTTTGCTGAAGTAAGGATAAGAATGCCCACCTTTCTTAAGGTCTGTGTGAATGCTTGCTGCTTAGTAAGTGGTCATGAAGCAAACGAGACTATATGTTCATCCAGGGACATGACTGTGGTTTCTGTTTGTTTCCATTTAGGTTAAATAACCAAGAAATGTTGCCAAATAACAGAGACTCAGCTGTGAACACAAGAGCACACACTGGAACTGGCTTATGAGATGCAAGCCAGCTGGCTGCTTTAGAAAAAGTCTTAGGAAAAAATAGCCTTCCTCATCTAAGTCACAAATGGAAAACTGAATCTCCCAGCTTAACTGGCTTCTTTTTTATCTTGTTTGTTTGTTTGCTTGTCTAAGGTAGACTTTGCTGAATAATTGTGACGACATTGAGAGAGTAAAACCAAGTGCGACCTTCAGTAAAGCATTGTTGCAAATATAGATGAGTCCATGTAGGAAACAGTGTGTGCAGGGCATGTCTCAGGCCAGGGCAGGTGATAGGAAACAATGGGAGACTTCCTGCCGGCTTGCTGTATGTGTGCTTGTGTTTGTTTGTGTGTAAATACATTCCATGTATACACATGTTTATACATGCATATAATCAGTATTTATTTCCACACCTTTTATGCTCCCAATATCACAGACAGAGCTGCAAGCCTAAGAGCCTCATGTCCTGGATCCCTTCACTTTCTTTGTTCTGGAAATACTTTATGTTCTATCCACCAAATGCACACACAGAAAGAAGATTCCAAAGGTGTAACAGAGGCTCAGTGAGTACAAACATTTAAAAAGTAAGAAAATAATACATTCTCAAATTTACTGATTTTATGTTTGGAAGGGTAAACAGCCTCCCTGCTGCCCCAGGAACCAAGACACTCTTTTTGCTTAGCATTTGCTGCATGGACTGAATCATTTATTAGTCAAACAAGATAAGTGAATTATCTTTATTCCTTCCTATTGCCAAATGTGATATTGTTGGGGAGAGCAAAGAGCATTTTGTAACAGATGCCAGTATTGTCATCTTTGAGTGGCACACATTTAGTAGCAACAGTTGGGTGTCTTTTTCTGAATTTCTTTGCAGGACATAAACCAAAAGCTATTCCTCTGTGGATTCAAGATAAAATCCCATTGAGAGTCAGTGCTGAGCACGCAGATAGAAGCTGCATGTGATAGAGATGATCCAATTTTCATCATCGGAAGCAGGGCTAGACTGTGAAAAGGGGTGAGTATGACTGAACAAAATGATGGTTCACCTCTGAGGAACACTCACTAAGGTGAGCTGTCAAAAAGATCTTCCCTTTGATAGACTCATCCATTTTAATAGCATAGTAGTTCCTGGGATGACAGATTGGAATTTATGGTCTCTAGTTTCTGGGGCCAGAAAATCTGAAATAACTTCTCAGTAAGTTGCCTTGAAAAATTACTGAATTGTACCATGTACTTCCTTTTTGGTAAGATGTAGGATGCTACTAACTGGTTAATCTCCTTCCTCCTTGAAGATGATTTACAGAGCCTGGCTATTTGACATGATGGAAAATCACTGCTATTTGGCCTCATACAAAATGGAGTTTCCCATGGTGAGCTTGAAGATGTCTCCCATATTATACTTCTATGGTATAATTTCTGGGAGTCTTTCGTTTGGACTTCATCTCATAGGGTCATATATGATGGATTCTTAAAAATAAACCTATTTACATAGGGTTTAAATAGAACCTCATCCTATAATCTACCTGGTGTTTGGACTATAGTGATTCTGAAGTATGTATGTGCTCATAAAGTTGATACAAATTTAATTCCCTGCTAAATCAGGAAATGAGCGTTTGTTCTCTGTTCTTGATACTGTCTTGGTAAGTTTGGCAAATGGTTATTATCTTTCAGTAGCAAGAATTGAGTAACTAGCCGGGCGGTGGTGGCGCACGCCTTTAATCCCAGCACTCGGGAGGAAGAGCCAGGCGGATCTCTGTGAGTTCGAGGCCAGCCTGGGCTACCAAGTGAGTTCCAGGAAAGGCACAAAGCTACACAGAAAAACCCTGTCTCGAAAAACCAAAAAAAAAAAAAAAAAAAAAAAAAAAAAAAAAAAAAAAAAAAAAAAAAGAATTGAGTAACTAGATGTTTAATGACAATCTATATATTACATGAATTCTAAAATTGATGACTGGTAGAGAGGATAGTTAAAAGAACAATACACTTTTCAACAAATGACACTTGTGACTCACAAGAAGGTAACTGTAGTACTATTGAACAAGGCAGACGTCTTTCCTGACTTGTCTGGCCTTTTGTTTTTGTTTTATTTAGAGACAAGGTCTACTTCAGACTGTTGAATAGCTGGACTTACAAGTATGTCCACCCCATTCCTGGCTAGATTTCCTTTTGACTGAAAACAGGTGTCTGTTTTACTTTGCTGGAAAAGTTTCCAGAAAGCATTTTATAAGAAATACTTTAAGAAGAGTCTAGAAGATGCATAATTCACAGTAGCCAAAGAGAGGAATCAGCACAAGTGGCCAGCTACTGGGGAACAGATAAAGCCAAAGTGGGAAATTGATAGAAGATAACGCTTCAGGATTGTATTGAAATTCTTTATGTATGAACCTTAAAGGCGTGCAAAGTGAAATGACAGTTACAGAAGACAAATGGTGTATTAGTTAGCCTCTGTGAAGTATCCAGAAGAGTCATGTTCACAGAGATATAAAGTGGGATGTTGGTTTCCAGGGGGAGGAGAAATGGGGAAAGAGAAGTTACTGTCTAGTGGGCGGGCATATAGTTTCTGTTTGAGAGGATGAAAGTGTTCTGGAGATGGATGAAGGCACTGGTTGCATAGCAAAGTGACTGGATTTAAAGCCACAAAAATATATGTTTAAAACTGGTTAAATGGCCGGGCGTGGTGGCGCATGCCTTTAATCCCAGCACTCGGGAGGCAGAGCCAGGCGGATCTTTGTGAGTTCGAGGCCAGCCTGGGCTACCAAGTGAGCTCCAGGAAAGGCGCAAAGCTACACAGAGAAACCCTGTCTCGAAAAAACCAAAAAAAAAAAAAAAGAAAAAAACTGGTTAAATGGCAAGTTATATGTTACATATATATTACCATAATTTAGAAACATGAAAGAACAAAACTTAAACTTATTTTAATTGTATCTTCACGTTTGGCCTGTGGTGATATATTGTGTACCCTAATAAAATTTGCCTGAAGATCAGAGAACAGAACAAGCCACTAGATTAAACATAGAGGCCAGGCAGTGGTGGCACACATCTTAATCCCAGTACTGGGAAGCACACATGCCTTAAATCCCAGGAAGTGATGGCTGGGTGGAGAAGGTATATAAGGCGTGAGGAGACAGGGACTAAAGCCTTTTGGACTGAGGAAGCTCATTCAGCTGGAGGCCTATCGGCTGAGGGTTTTCCAGGCTGAGGAGCTGGTGAGGTAAGGGGGTGGCTGTGGCTTGTTCCTTTGTCTCTCTAATCTTTCAGCATTGACCCCAATATCTGGCTTTGGCTTTTCTCATTTATTAAAAGACTGTTTTAAGATTTGTGTTACATTGGCCCTTTTCTTGATTTCAGATGGAATAAGTTCTGTTTTCCCAAATCCTATATTTCTACTTCTTTAATGTTGACTAAAATATGCCTGGAAGCTTTTTGCTTGTGTAAACTCATGTTTTTAATGGCAGCCATTGACTTTAGGGTACATCATTGTGCCTTTGAATTCAGAAATAACAGAGTTAAACTTTGGATTTATTTTTATAGTTTCAAATGTTAAATGTAAATTAAGAAAGATGGTATTCCATCTTTGAAAATTTCCTTTTGGAAAATTGTAGACATTGCCATTTACATTAAAGATATGAACATTGAATGGCCTTTTGTCTTTTGGATATATTTAGAAATGCACATTATACAGTAACTGGAAGATACTTATAAAATATTTTCTTACTTGCTAAAACCAATTTCTCTTCCTACATACCTTTCATCCCATTAATTTTTAACTGTTTCTCATTCTCCTTTCACTTTTCTATAGTGCCTTAAAAGTCTTATTTTTTCCTATTTATTTTGTGTTATACTAATTTTCAAGATTACCTTTCTGTGTCAAAGTTTCAAGCCAATAATAGCAATGTGGGAATAATTTTACCGTAGCTTCTGCAGTTTACAACAATCTATCAGGCATTTTATAACTCAGGTTCTCATCCAAACACTTGTGTGAAATTTATCTCAGGCATTTACACCTACAACGATGCTGAAAGACAGGCGAGCGGGCAGGACTGGGAGCGTCTAGACACACTTTTGATGGACTCTGAAGTCCTTTCTGTTTCTCCCTTAGTTTGATCCTTTTTATGTTAATCCTTCCTAACTTTCGGTTGAAAATGTCAGGATTGTTTAATTTTAGAGATAAGACAAATGAAGATAAAGTAATTACTGTGGAGAATACTCAATAGCTTGTGATGTTGCACTGAGCTTACAGGTGAGCAGACATGCACATGGAAGCGTGAGGACAGTCACTGGAGGGTAAGTTCTGTGAGTCATGAACAGCAGCAGAGTCGGGCTCCGACAAGGCAGAGTTCTCTTCCCCAATTTGAAGTGGAGAGTTTTGCATGTTCCCCAGTAGTGACCTTCTCAGGGAGAGGAATTCCATGGTGGAGAGTTCATGACTGTAGTCCAGAGGGTCAGCGTTTCCTCTCAAGTCTTGTGACTTTCCTTGCATTCAGTATGGGTGGAGGACAAATGTTTTTTGTTTTCCACATGGTGAGAGTGTCTGTTCTGTCATTACTGCTCATGAAAGCTTAGCCTTGTGGGGCTGGGGGACAAGAACAACATAAGCACCTCAATCTAAAATCTCAAAACCTTTGTTTTCACAACCTCATTGCCGATTGTATTAGACCTGACCTTCTAAGTGGCTGCTTGTGACTTTCACTAGAAACACGTGTGTGTGGTTTCTTGTCTCAATGCAAACCCCAGGATTGTTCTGTATACGTTTTTGCACCATATCCCTCCAAAGTGGGAATGCCTCTGGCTCTAAGAGCTATAATGATGCTACTATAAATCTCAATATTACTACAACTAAGTAACGATAGTATTTCCTGAAATATTGTTACCTGGGGGACATGGAGAAGACTCATCAGTTAGGATTTAGTGCTCTTCCATAGAACTCAATCTCTATTTCCCGCACCCATGTCAGGGGGCTCACAACTCCAACTCTAGGAGATTTTACATCTTTTTCTGGACTCCATGGGTACTTGCACTCACACGCACACACCCACACACAGACACACATATAGAAAAAAATTAAAAACTATAAAAATAAATATTAAAATAAACTCATAATTTGCAGATTGTATACTAAGCCCTGTGCTAGGTGCTCGATAGATAGCAGCCACCAACACATAGTGTTGGTTCTATAAATACAACATGTTGAATGATATGAAAAGAACAGAACAAGGTACAGGAAAACACAAGGAAGGAATTAGGTTAGATTACCAAATCATAACGATTCTTAAATGGGGCCCTCAGAGAGCCTAAGAGATTGCAAGTAAAGAAGAAGCCATTCCATGCAGGGGAAGTAGGTATGGGAAGGTGCAGGGGTGGGGAAAGAGCTCAGCAGATGTAGAGGATGGAAGAAGACTGGTGGTTAGAATGAGAACGGCCGCAGAGGCGCATAGATTTGAATGCCTAGTCCCCAGCTGACAAACTGTTTGGAAGGATTTGGAGGTATGTCCTTGTTGGAGTAGACACCTCTTTGTTGAAGGAGGTGTGTCCCTGGGAGTGGGCTCTGAGGTTTCAAAAGCCCATGCCAGGCCCAGTGTCTCTCCCTCTGTCTGCTGCCTGTGGCTCAGGATATGACTCACAGCTACTTTTCCAGGGCCATGCCTGCCTGCCTGACACCATGGTCTCCGCCATGATGACAATGGACTAACCTCTGAATCGGTAAGCAAGGCCCCGTTTAAAAGTTTTCTTTTCAAGAGTCACCTTGTTCCCAATGTCTCTTCACAGCAATAGAATAGTGACGAAGACAAGAGCCATGTGCTTGGTGCCTGGTAAGGATGAGGAACTGAATTTTTATGTCGGCAGAGGCTAGATATGTTGAGCTGGAGTTGGAAAAGTTAAATTCCATTCTATTTGCTGTGACCGAAATTAAATTTTAAAGTATTAGCTTAGGCTGTGATTATATTCAAATAGTGAAATATAATAGAAGAAAGCTAGTGGAGGTGAAACTATTTTAGATGAGAGATGATGGAAGTAGAGATCACTGTAAAGGAAGCAGAGATGGTTAGGAGGAGAAAGATTGGGAGAAAAGATTGGCAGGACTCAGTGGTACACTGGTCGCAATACTTAAGGAAGAAACTCCTATTTTCTAGGAGAGTGGAAATCCCACTTACAAGATGGAAAAGAATGGAGAAGGAACACACTAGTTTAGGCTGCCCTGGGAGAAAGCAGGGGCCCGATTTTGTACACTCAAGGCTTGAGATGTTTTTAAGACGTACATACAGACATGTCACATAAACACTCTAATAGAGAGATCTAGAACTGACATACAAAAACTAGAGAATATTAATTTGGGAGTTGCCATATAAATAGAAAAAATAGAAACACATGAGAATATTGAAGGAAGAAAAGTTTAAAAGGCCACATGCTAAGGAACTGCAAGATTTAAAATCGACTGTCAGAGGAAAAGTCAGCATTTCAGAGACAAAAGCAGTGGCCATACCAATGGGGGGGAGGGGAGATGTGGTGAGTGTGGTGTCTGTGAGACAAGAAAAAGGAATTCCAATAATGAGTGCTAAAGAATGTGGGCTGCTGCAAAGATGGGCGATTCTGGATGTGCTTCTGGTTCTTGACAGTAGGGAAGTCCCGGCGGCCTTGGAAGGAGCAAGCGGTGTCTATAATTTGATTCTGGTGGGCCAAGCGCTAATGGAGGGGAGCTCACTTTGGCGGCTTTGTTGTGGATGGGTTCAGAGAAGCAGGGAGGTCAATAGGGAAAGATGCAGAAACAGGAGGTAATTTTAGCCATGAGCTCTGAGGCCATGCCTAAATGTTGAAAAGAATGATGTGTACCCAAAGAGATGCTGCAGATTCCTGGAGAGGAGGGATCCTAGCAGCCGAGGCTAATGCTTGTTCTGTAACAGCATGCTACATACATTATGTACTTTAATCCATTTTAATCCTCACACTACCACTGGGAGATAAGTATCACAGATCTAACACCTTGTTACATTTCAGATGGTTTAGGAAGCCCAGCAAGAATGGCCTCCGGCTTAATGTGTCTGTTAGGGATATCGAAATTCAAAAGCAAAGTGCAGATGTTTCTCTACTTCATCCCTTGGCAGCTGAGTTTGTTCTTAGCGGGAGGTCATAGAAATCCTGTTTTCTTGCTCTCTGTCCATCCTTACTCCTACCTCTTTCCAGCCTCCCCCTCAGACCTGACTTTATGTCATAAGGCCCCCTCTATCTTCTGTGGGATCTCCTCATTCTTGGGAAGCACCCCAATGCCAACAAGATCAAGTATTGACTCACAGCACATTTTGATTACGTGGTGATTACGTACTGACTGCTAGGTACGGTACTGTGCAGTAAGACACAAGCAGACAAAGCCTGAGGACTCATCTAACTTATGTCTGATGTGTATGGGTGAATGGGGATGTGTGCATGTCATTCACAATGGAAGCAATGAAGGTTTTAAAAAGAATAATTTCAGATAGTAAGGAATTATGCATAAATATTCAATATTTTACCAAACGTGACTATTTCTGTGAGTGGAAACAAATCAGGGCAATGTGATAGAGAATTATTGAATGCTCACTTTAGAGTGAGAGGCCAGAAAGATCCCAGCATTATGCTGATAAGAACACCCCTCCACTGAGGGTATAGAAACAAAGAGCAGCGTCTCTGTTGACTCAGAGGACAGTCAAACTGGTGCTGGAGATCAGAGCTTTGTCCACCAGTCTCTTCTCATTTCATAGATAAAGAAACAAAGCACAGTCACCAAGCCAGCTCAAGGTAATGTGGCTCCAAAGGACAAGCCCGGCTTCCAGTCAGTCTCATGACCTTAAACAGAAGCACTGAGTCCAGGCCTTGGACAAGCCCTGGCTGTCCGAGTCTTAGCTAATTCAGTTCTCAGGGCCAAATGAGAGAGCAAAGGGAGTCGGGAACCCTTCGGCAAGAACAGACAACATCAAATCAAGACTCCTACCGCCTCACCATCTTGTAATTGTGAAATGTCGTTTTCTTAGACAATTAGGTCTGAAAACTTTGCCAAAAGCCTTTTGGTCTTTCCTTTCTCTCCTAGGAAGGAATGTGCTTAAATTTTCCCAGAAAAATGGGTGTTCCCTGCAGAGAAACTGATTGCTCAATCTTCCTCAGTGGCAGCAAATTCCAGAGAATCAGGAAAAAAAAAAAAACAACCCCAAAAATGAGGGTAAGATTTATTTATTTTCATATCTGAACAAAATCACTGCATAGAAGCACAGGGTTTGGCATGATGGGTGGTCTGTGCTGAGCTGTGGCAGAGGAGAGTGCCTGTGACTGTATGCTGAGGTCTGGGGTATACCTTGAGGCTTTACTGTGGGGCACGGCCTGGAGAAGAATGAGAAAGTGGTCAGTCTGTCTTATGTGTCTAGTGTAGTGGGTTGTTCTTCAAACTTCCTATGCAAAATCAGAAAATCATTTGCTGTCTCAAAGGAAGGCTGGTGTGTGTGTGTGTGTGTGTGTGTGTGTGTGTGTGTGTGTGTGTGTGTGTGTGTGTGTGTGACATGATAAGGAAGCCGCCAGAGAGCAGGACATACAGAGGATAGTAAATAAAATGGAGAAGATAGCGAGAAGGCCTGGAGAGCTGGGTCCAAGATGGCTGTTACTATTTCCTTCCCATTCATGGCCAGAATCTTAGGGCTCTTTGGAGCCTTTTAGAGGAGTCTCAAGGGGTTTCTTTCTCCAATCCCTGCTTCCCATCTCCACTTGCATGTCTTTCTCATGTTCCTTCTCTGCTTCTTCATGCCTTTTCCCTTGTCCTGTCCTTCAGTGAATTGTTGTACTAAAGTTAGTTGTTCCCAGGGTCTCTACCCACTCCCATCTACCTATGAACTAGAGGAAGACCCTCCTTGTTGGGTTCCTGCATATAGCTTATATTTACTCATTTTCTAATTTTAATATTTCCAGTGTCTTTGCCATGTTGATGCTGCTTGGGTTAACAGTAGGGAGAACCCAGCAGATCTCTGCATCCACACTTCCAGGGAGCTTGACCCTCTAGTCCAGCTGAATTCCACCCAGAAAGATTTTTAGAATAATGCCAGTTTCCTCAGTTTGGCAATTTGGCTGGCAGAGGCCAAAATTAGTAACTTTCTCATTTTTCTGGGAAATTTTAGGTATGTTCTTTGCCAGAAGAGAAAGAAAAATCTAAGTGGCTTTTGGCAAGTTTAAGAAAGTTAAACAGAACTTCAAATTTTCAAAATTTAAAAAATTTGCATAGAAAAATCCCAAATAAAGTTCATTGTTCATAGTATAGTGTTAGCCTGGTTAACTAGTTAAGTCTTTCCGGGTAACTTACCTCAAGTAGCAATGTAGGCTTCTAGAAGCTTCTCTGGATCCTTAGAATTGGGTAAGTGCAAGTGGAAAAACAAAGAGAAGAACTATGGATGGGAGGGTGTTGGTGCCAAGCCTGGGAGCAGTCTACATCACTTCTCTTCATACTCCCCTGACGGACGCTCTGCACCAGGCTATATCCAAGGGGAAAAGTGGCAGTGACCTGTCTTTTTAACAATGTGCTCAAGTAAAAAGGAAAAATAGTTTGGTGGAAAATTAACCGGTTGTGGGCACAGATGTCATGAGTCAATCTCTCCTTTTATTCTGATTTTTTTTTTAAGACAGGCTTTCCCTATGTAGCCCTGGCTGTCATGAAACTTGTGTGTGTGTGTGTGTGTGTGTGTGTGTGTGTGTGTGTGAGAGAGAGAGAGAGAGAGAGAGAGAGAGAGAGAGAGAGAGAGAGAGAGAGAGAACCACAGTACATGAGTGGAGGCCAGAGGACAGCTTGTGGGAGTCAGTTTTCTCCTTCCACTGTGTGGGGCCTGGCGGCTGAACTCAGGGCATCACGCTTGGCAGCCAGTGGCTTTACCTGCCGAGTCACCTTGCCCGCTCCCTCATTTTATTTTTTGAATCAAATGAGCCTGCAACCTTAAGAAAAATCTTGGTAGCTTTGAGGAGCATGTATAACGTCTTCAGAACTCTACACCGTTGGGAAACTATGGTGCCTTTGGCACAATGGATTGTAGAAATATGGTCAAATAGCAAGGAAGCGGAGTGAGTCTGCCTGAATGTCCGCCAGCAGATGACTGGATCATGAAGTGTGGCACATACATGCACACAATGGAGTTTCATTCAGCCACGAAGAAAATTGAAATATGCAAAAAGAGGGTGGAAATAGAAAATATTATAAATAAGACAACGTAGGACAAATCCACATGTTCTTTCTCATACGTGGATCCTCGCTTTTAAATTGTATTTGCCCTTATTTATGTGGGAGTGAGTGTGTGTAGAGGCCAGAAACCTGGGAACAGGCCCATGACAATGGAAAAACAGGCTACGAGGGAAGGCGTGTAAAGGGCAATAGAATAAACATGACATCTCAGTGGAGTGGAACTATGGGAAGGAAAAGGTGATGGAGAGGCAGAGGGATGAAGGAGGATTGGGAGGATCCGTAGAAACTATGTGATGAATGCCATAAAGACACCTGTTACCTTGATGCTGAGTAAAAAAATAACATTTTCAGAAAGTATATTGACATTTAAAATATACATAGTTGATAAACTAAAATTATGAATCTGCTCTTTTTTCCCCCACAGTGAAACCATCACCACTATTATGCACTGAAGACAGTTCCGTTACACTGGGACGTTTTTGTGGGATGTTGAGTCCCTCCACGTTTCTCTTACTTTTTATATTTTCAAAAGGAGAAACACTAGCTTCTTCATTTTATCTAGTTAAATAATAATGAAGGAAAATGAACCAATGGAAGGGAGTCGGGAAAGGAGAGTGAGAGGGAAGGGGGTGGAAGAGACACCGGACATAAGCACCCCACACTTATTTTTCATGATTGGTGCTGTTGTATAGTAAGAGACCACATTCCATCTTGAAGTCTCCCTCCCACCTCTGAAACAAGTAAACGGAACTTTATTTCACTGTTTATGTTGACGTCAAGTTTGTTTTTAACTTAATTTGTACGAGCCCTGGGTTGCACCTCTGGTACGGAGAGCTGAGGTAGACTGGAAGCGAAGGGTAACTGGGGACATGTGTGGGGTGAGCCCCTCCCTCTCTTAGCTCTGTAATCCCATTCAGGCAGTCCCTCCCCCTTTAGTGAGCTACAAATGAGCAATATGGTTCTGGGAAGTTTTAGCCTGTGTGAGACACAGCTTTGCTTCAGGAGTGTGCAGTGATTATAAAGCAGTCTAAAAGGTACAATTAGAAATGATGGAAGTGCATTTCTCTTTTCTGGCAAGACCAGGCAAGTTGCAGAGGAAATCTCTATAATCTATTCAACTTCGCATTTTACCCAGGCATCAAAATCTACACCTTGCGGGCACTGGCACCTCAGGATCTGTGCTTTCCCTCTTGTGTCGGAGCTCATCCTGACAGTTGCAAGGCAGTCTGGGCTCTCGCCTGCAGCAGACATAGGTACACAAAATGCCTTTGGTATTCAGGGCATGCAGCCCACAGCGGTCTCTTCAGGCATTGTAGGAGTTGTCTCTTACTGTAAGTAGAAGGACCCCAGTGAACCCATGTGGCCAAATTCTCCCACCCTTCCTGGTTCTACTGTTCCCATTAAAATCACTGTTATGGAAAGAATAGGAACCACAAGTCCAAGGTCACATGGATTCTCAGAGGAGGTTAGAATAAAATGTGATCAAAGGACTCATTATAGAACCTCTTAACATTTGATCATACGATTTGTTTCTCTCTGTACTCATGGGAGAAACATTCAACTAACTAAAAATACAGTATGAGAAAATATGTTCAATAAATTAATTGCAGCTATGTTTTAATCAGATGGTTGGAGAAGTGGTCACAGAGCTAAGTTTCTCTCATTTCTTTTTCCTGCCAACAAAATGGGACAAGTCATTTGACTTTAAGGAACTAGGCCTTGGGTGTTCCTCAAAGCATCCAAGAGACTTCCTTCAGGAATTCAGGATGTCAAGTGTGGAAGGATGGACACTGGCCAGAGAGTTCTGCATCGGGTGTGTGGCTTCTGTTCTCACTCTTCACATGCATGCCTGGAGTCCCCGAGGAGTCTTCAGTTGCTTTTAGCATTTGCAAACTCTATGGTCGCATTCCCATGAGTTCAGCAATAGCAGATGTCCAAAATGCCTCCTGATGCACTACATAGTACGTGGATTTTTCTATCTTAAAATGGCTAGGAGCAAGATTTGAGCATAGAATGAACAGAAGATATAACAGTCTTTATTAGCTTTAGATCAGCTATTTTCCCTAACGTCTGAAATCGATTCTTGATTGTCTTCCCTGCCCCCAGCCCAGTGCATTATTTGTTTTCAGAGCCCCAGAGATCAGTGCTTTCAATGCCTGCCACCGTCTCATCTGCATTTTCACAAGTGTTTTCTGTGGTCATGTGAGTCACTTCTTCCTCACCTCCCACAAATAGCGTGGGTTCAATAGAGCTGTGGGGATTGTGTTTTTAAAGAATCGTTTTGACTTCACAATCTAAAAAGGCATCATTTATATTGAACACACACAGACACACACAGACACACAGACACACACACACACACACACACACACACACACACACACACACACACACACTCACCACCACCATACGAACAACCTACCAATGCATCGGAGGTGGAAGGTTCCGTGAGGTCGGGCGGCAGTGATTTGTGTTTTGTTGTGGTGCGGTTGCCCCGCCGCCCAGGTCTTTTGCTGTTTGGTAGGCAGGTTAAATCACAGAGTGAATTGAGAGTCTGACCTCATTGCATCCTACATGCTGAATCACCATGCTCCAACTGTCAGCAGAAGCTCGGGCTGGAGTCTGCTCTCCTGGAAACAAGACCGCGCGCAGGCTTGTGTGACCTGCTTACTGCTGTTTCTCGTTAATTTTAACATGAAAATGATCAACAAAACGCTATCTTCTCTTTCTCTTCCCTTTTTCTATTTGTCAAGCAAATGCTTTTAAAATCCTGCCAGCGTCTTTCATTTTAAGGCTGTGGTCGGAGGACTAGCCTCACATCCTCAGTGTCGTGACTGGCCTCTAGCGGCTGCGATGAGTTACATCAAGTTGCAAATGCAATTCTCTTTTTGTTTCTCTCCAGAGTAAATCTAGTCTCAAATAAAAACCCAATTGCCGGGCGGTGGTGGCGCACGCCTTTAATCCCAGCACTCGGGAGGCAGAGGCAGGCGAATCTCTGTGAGTTCGAGGCCAGCCTGGGCTACCAAGTGAGTCCCAGGAAAGGCGCAAAGCTACACAGAGAAACCCTGTCTTGAAAAACCAAAAAAAAAAAAAAAACCCAATTGCCTGAGAGTCATCCTAGAAAAATGTGATGCTTCGGTGTTTGCAAAGAACAAGAGATGGGTGATAGATTTTAATCTCTATTTTGATTCATTTTGTCTTGATTTGAAACCCCTAGATCTCGGAAGAGTTAAGGAAATCAACCCTTCTGTGTCAGAAAATTGAAGAATTCTAAGGAAAACTACTTCTGGAATTCTACCCAGATTCTTGATATTCTGTGTGATGGCCCCTGCCGCTCTGGTCATAAGACAGGAGGCTTCTTTGAGAGTACCAGCTTTCAATTATTTAAATAGTTGTTCAGCCAACCATTTTTCATTCAAAATGCAACAAAAGCTAAAATTGCATGTTGAATTGTGTCCAGATGCCGTCTTCTTTTGGGTCTGGCCAGCTGATGCTGTTGTTCATTTCCTGGTGTGTCAGAAACACATTTGTACCCCATGAGTCTAACTGGTAATCTGCAATGAAGTCTACAACACATATATCGGCGAAATTACTTCCCAGATCCAGCAGACAGGGCGTGTTAGGAGTCAATCATTGGGTGTGCATCCCTGCATACAACCACACACACAGTTTGCCCAAACCAAAGCCTTATTCCTCAGAGACTTGGGACATGAGCCTTCCACTGTTCTCTTCAGTATAAACAAGGGCTGTTTTGATGGCTACATTTCCCACCCATAATAATTTTTAAAAATCACCTTTAACAACTTGATAGGAATATCAATTCTAAATGCTCTGGTAAGTATTTTTTTTTTTTTACCAGAGTATCTGGTATCTGCTAAGTATCTGGAAAGGGTGTTTTTGCCTGACTTTTTTTTTTTTTCATACTTTGGTATGCAAAGAATCTCTTCATCTCAGAAAGAACTGAATCAGATGAACATCCAGATTCTTTAAGAACAAATTTCAGTAATCTCCTTCTTCCTTCGCTCCGATTTTTCTTACCTTCTGGACCAGAAAAGAAGCTCAGTCTGAACAGTTGCAAAGCTGTAAGATTGAAAAGCTACATAAAATCTCTTGCTGCTCTGTGAAATTCATTCAAGTTTGCAAGTCCCTGATTGTTCTCTGGAAAAGATTCAGAGATGATTTATGTGTCCTTTGTCTGAAACATGTCTGTGGAAGTGGCTAATTGCTCTTAGCAGATGCAAATAGAAACCACTGCCTCTGTGCAGCTTAAGGATCCTTCTGCCAGCTACCAGTGGCCTTCCTCTTCAGCTTCTCATGGCAGCTTTTACAGAATTCACTCTTCTTAGCAAATCCTCCTCTCACACCGACACTGTCAGCAGATGACCTTAGCTCTCATGACCTAGAGGACACAGACTATTTACGTAACTCCATCCAGTTCTCTAGGCTAACTAAAAGTGCTCACCTTTACAAACACCCCCTTATCTCTTCTCTCCAGGGGAGGGTGAAGTGATGCTTCATATTTCCCAAGTGAATTCCTCCCCCGTGTCGACCTCCATCTTTGTTTCCATCCCTGCTTCCTTCTCAGGTATCTTCAGACTTTCACTGCTCACTGTCTTAATCCCCCCAGGATATAAACATGACATCAGCTTTCCTGAAATACTGCTTTAGACTCTGTGAGAGGAGGTGAAACGGCCCCCTCCTGAACACAGAGGCCACAGTGGGTCTGTAGACAGAAGCTGCCATGAGTTTGGTCCCATGGCCTTGTCACCCTGGTTTCAGCAAATTGGATTATGGATAGGAGCTGCAGCCAAAAGCAGCAGATGTAAAGGCCATAGCCAAAGGCAGCTCAGATGTGAGAGCCAAAACTACAGGAGTTCTGTTGGGTTCCTATTTGCAAGCAATAGAAAATTATTCCATTTAATTTAACCTCAATAGGAAATCCACTGGATAGATGGCTGGCTCACATATTGACAGGAGCCAGCAAGAACTTTAGAAAAGAGAGTTCCCTGGAGCATCTGCCTGGCGTCATGGAGAGGAACAGCAAATGTTCTACCAGGTGAGAAACATTTTCAGCTTGCTGCTTCTCCTGCCGATCCTTTGATGGACTGAGCTGCAGAGGTCTCTGTACTTGTCCATCTTTGGCCAGATGACTTGCTTGTCCATGGGCAGGCTGGGCAGAGAGTGGGGGCATCGGTTCATTCACTGTTGTGTGGTATGTGTGTTCTACCACTACCCTAGTCTATCCTAGGACATTTCTAAAGTGAGAGTTGGTTGCCGGGTTGATCAAACCCACAGATGGTGACCGTAGATGATTCCTCTACTACGGCGAGTTTCTCCCAGGAGGCATGAAAATGAGACAGAGACAGGAGGAGAAAGTGCTAGAAACAGACGCAGACTAACTAGAAACAGGAAAATTATAGCAGAGAGGAGCAAAGATGAGATAGACTCTGAGAGCAGCTCTTAGCTAGGAGAGCTGAGTCATGAAAGGGATGATCACAAGGGGGTGAGGACAGATGGCTATCCGCTCAGAGGGGCCGGAGACAGTGGCAGCGCAGTGATGAGCAGGTTAGATGCAGGAGCTGGATTATTTCTGAATGAGTGTCCAGCGGGACCTAGCTTGAGGGTTTGGATAATAGATACATATTGTCCCCCGGGTGTGTGTGTGTGTGTGTGTGTGTGTGTGTGTGTGTGTGTGTATGTGTGTGTGTATCAGTTTCACTATTCAGCTGTAGTGTAACCATGGGCATGTTGTTATTATTTTAAACACATTATTACATGTCTCAGCTGCTTCAGCTGTTGATTGTGCAATTGATGTTAGAATTAAACTTAGCAGACTTTCTGGGATACTAGATGTTACCTATGGTAGCTGTTATTATTACTATTATCATTTCATACTGCCATGATTTTACAAATGCTAGTTTATAATTTTATCTCCATTGAAACTTCCAACTCATCTTCTAAGATTTAGTTCAGATATAACTAAATCTTTCTCTTGGTACTAAGCATAACTGAGGCTGAAGTTCTGTTCAGCAATTATTGAGTAACTATGACACACAAGTACAGTATGAGGAGATATCAAAAGAATAATTCTGTCCTTCAAAAGACTAAAATGTACAGTGATAGTGACACAAACATCCAGTTTTATTGTCTTCTAATAAATGCTCTAATAGAGCTATAACAGGGTGGCATCTGGTTTTATATTCTTTTCCACCTAAATCATGTCTCTACTACAACAGACATGTTAGTATCATTTAATTATTTGCGTATCTACTTCTCTTGTATCTGTATAACACTCAATACATTGGTTTTATTGTGTGTGTATACATGCGTGTGTTGGTACTCATGCACATGTGTGCATTTATAGTGTCAGAGGACTTAGGTGTTGTTCCTAAGAAGCTGCCTACCTTTCTTTTTTTGAGACGGGTTCTCTCACAGACCTGGAACTTGTCCAGGAAGCTGGCTGGCCAGTGAGCTCCAGGGGCCTCACCTACTGCTCCTGCTGAGATTACAAGCACCATCAGGCTCAGGACTTGTTATGTTTTTAATGTGGGCCTTAGACTAGAACTCATGTCTTCATTCTTACAAGGTAAACACTTTATGGAACTATCTTCCCATCACTTCAGCCCCAAAGAAGACATTTTTATTTGGTTATTACTATTTAAAATAAAAAGCTTTATTCTGAAATCCCACAAAATTTTTCCTTAACCCAAATTAAAGTTCAGTCATCAATTAATGTCATCTCTAATGTCTTGAAATTTAAATGAGGGGAGGGAGATGGGGTTGGGGGATGTTAGGTCAAAGCTGATCGGTTGCTGTGATGTCCCAAAGGAATCTCACTCATGCAAGATAAAGCACCAGGCCTGGAAAGGCTAAAATGTGGCCGAAAACAAAAGAACGGGCTTGGGGAAGCAGGTGGAAACGGAGATGGAAATGGTAGGCTATGAGGGGTGGGCAGAGTCCCAGGAGGAGCCGAGAAGGGAAGGGAGGATGCTCCGAGGCATCTCTGTGTAAGGAGGAGGAGAGCTGGTAAACGGCGAGATAAAAGAGCAGAGGACAGATAGACAACACATGTGGAAGGCAAGACAGATGGATTGTAACTATTGACTTATGTGAAGGTTATGGGAGACAATGGCATGCAAAGTGAATGATCTGGAAAGGTTGAATGCAACTGCCTAATTATAAGAGGGAAGGGGCCTCTGGGAAGATCAAAACGGCCCAGATGAGGCCACCTTCATGGGAAGAAGACACTCAGTGTTCAGCTTCAGTCATGCCAGAGTGAGTGGAATACAGAGGGAAGACCCAGACATAGGAGAGGGCCTGATACAGACTTGGTGTCACCTTCCAAAGTGTTCTGTCTCACAGCTCTTCAGAAAGATGGCTTATGATTTACATAGGCATAACCATGCACCCCTAATTTTAACATCTCTCTTTCTTTTTCTGGTTTTGACCTATTGAAAAAATTTTGTCAATGTCAATTTCCCATGTCACTGTTTCTTACTGTTTATGATTATGTTTGGTGTTGACTAATGACCAACTACAGCTTGAAGAGGTAACACAGCATTATGCAAATGCTGAGTAACTATGTTATTTTTTGCTTAGCTGACTCAGAATGTGCAGCTGTATAATTTGTGGGTTTTTTTTTCTCCTTTGACCAATGACTTTGACCAGTGAATTCCAATGTAAAGAGCCAGCATGGGGGGAGGGGAGGAGGAACACGTGCCAGGGGACTGATAACACAATGATGACAGTCTTTCAGAGCAGAAAAACCTAGCGTCTGAGCTTGTTCATTTCGCAAACGTGAAAAATGAACGTTGAGCAGCCACGTGACTTGCTAGGGTCATCACGTGGGAGGATGATTAGGAGCTGTGCTTCCCCTTCTGCTGCGAGGACCGAATCTTTAATATGTGGCAATGACAGCATCCCCGGGCAAGGGGAGAAGGGACTTCTTGGAAGTTTAAGTCAGGCCTTGTTCACTAGCATTCACATACTATCACCATTTTTGTAAAGCTGGGTTCTCTCTTCAGAGTCAATGAGAACTTTGAGGAAAACAGCAAAATGATTAAATTATACTCGAGGAAGTTAGTAAATCTAGTGGGAATAGCCTTCGTGACTATGGTGGGTTAAAAATAATACACACTTTAAATATATTTATCACTGCATTTTAATTGACTCAAGCTGGTTTTAGTGGCATGGTTCTTTTTTTTTCTTTCCTTTTTTGACTTGTATAGGAAATCTACTATGCTTTTTGCTTCTACCCCGCTCTTTGCAAGCACTACCCTTTGTTTTTCTATGAAGTGACCTAGTTTCCAAAGGTAAAACTTCTGTTTGAGCTACTAATCGTGATGTTCTTTTGGGTGTCATGGATGTTTGGTGCTCTCTCTGAGATGACTTAATATAGAATAAAGCCATCTCAGACTGCAGTGGCAAATTGCATCATAAACAGTGGAGATTTGTCTCTCCCAGCTCGGAGGTAGAGAAGGTCACGCTCATCAGACACAGCACTGCCATATGTGTTGTCTGATAAATAAGTGCCTGTGTCCTAGTTCACTGATGACCACCTTCCTGGTATATACTCACAAGGCAGAGGGACAAGAGATCCACATGGATTTTTGAAGGGCACTGTTAAAAGTTTATCTCTGAGCATACCAAGTGAAGTTTGACTGTGTGGAGATGGACTGCATGGATTGTCTTCATCTTGCTTGATGTGGGAACACAAGCAGGGCTTAACTTGGACTATTTCTTGGAAATGTCTAAATTAAAGAAAAATGAAACTTAGCCAGGCATGGCAGCACATGTCTTTAATCCCAGCACCCAAGAGTCAGAGGCAGGTGCATCTTTGAGTATGGGACCAGCCTGATCTATGCAGCAAGTTCCAGGACAGCCAAAGCCACACAGAGAAACTCTGCCTCCTCCTGCAAAACATAAACAAACACACAAAAAGAAACTTAAGCTTTACCAATCAGAATCCACAGATTAATATGTACAATTATGGAATTTTTAACAAAATAGACTAAATATGACAGCTTAAGCCTCACCAAACATCTCCTTTGTCTCCTATTTGTGCTCAGTCTATGAGAGCCGTCTCTAACATCTCCACCGCCACTTCTGGTTTGACCTGCTGGATTCACAAATCGATGTTCACTAATACAAACTGTTTAAAATTTTTTGTATGCTTTGGTTTCCCTTTTAACAGCCCCCCTCCCACTAATAATGGCTCTGCCTTGAATTCTGAGCCTCTGTGTGCTAGGCAAGCTCCAAGCTGCACCATTGGCTCAAAATTAGGCTCCAAGTTATGAATTTTGGAGGCACCAAACATTCGATCTACAGCAAAAACCACCAGTGACGGCTCTCACAACACATGCTTTAAAGCTGCAGAGGGACATGCTCTGTACTCACACATCCTTGGATTTACTCTTCTAGCATAAAATGTTATCTCTCATTTTGATTTATCATTGAGGATCTTAATTCAGAGTGTGAGTGTGTCCATGTCTCTGTGTGTGTGTCTTTGTCTCTCTGTGTGTGAGTATGTGTGTGTCTGGGTGTCTGTGTATGTGGTGTATGTGTTTACTGCTTTGGAGGAAATGTACTATTAAACATAATTAACAATTTGAAATAATTATAGTTGGAGAAAATAAGCACGAATATATGAAAAGTTAAATAAAATATTGCCAGGAGGAGCCCTAATGAATACACTGTTCTGAGGAATTTTTCATGTAATAATAGCTTTCAATGTTAAAATACCTGGCTCCCATCCCATTGTCCTAAATTTGTGTAAGAGAAGTTTCATGTCTGTTTTTGGTCATGAAAAGCCTCCAGAGTTAACCTAGAGTGGGAAATGGAGAAGGTGATAGAACACGTAGGATAAGAAAACAGGAAGGAGGGCCAGTTGGGGAGGGAAGGGAAGTAGTCAAGTGGGAAAAGGGAGCACGAGTAGGACAGTGCAGGAGGGGACAAAGGAGAACAAAATATAATAATGTCTGGGCATAGATGCCATAATGAAACCCAGGACTTTGTGTGCTATCCTAGATTTTTAATTAAAAAATGAACTGGACAAAAAGATGCCTTAAAAATAAAAGGAAAATTGAAATTGGAAGCGAAGGAAATGGACAAGCTGAAACCCACTTCTGTTTACACCTGGTGCCAGCCATTTCTTACTAAGCCCATAGCAGAGAGGCATACATTTTTTTTTTTTAAGTTGTATTTTCTATCCAAGCCTAAGAACCCATTCTCTGTTTGGGAGATATGTTCCTCAAGATGACATGCTAACTGTTCACCTTTTCACACTCTTGCTTTTAGGGCCTGGAGTTGGGCTGAAGATCAGGTCCACCTGCCCTGCCCATTAGGCATCTAAGAATATAGCTGAACACTCGGGAGTGGTGTAGCAACCATCTCGCAGAAACAATAATGCCCATGTCTCCAGCAGCATCGTCTAACAGTAAGGGTTCCTGAGTGTGCTATGATATCTGATGGTAGCAGCTGCTTCCAGATAGCTTTGCTTAAGAAATCCTAGTGTTTGATTCTGGGAACTGGTTATGACTCTAACGTGCATAAATATGCTTCTCACACCTTTTGAGAATGTATGTGAGATTCCCAGCATCTTTAAAATAAATTCTATTATCTTCTTTAGTTAGCTAAAGTCATTTTTGTTTACATACCTCTAGAGAAAGTAGTGCCAAGAGAGGTTAAAAGCATCGCAGAGAACCAGGGGAAACTAGAGTTTACTGTGTCTTATTAGGAACTAAAGAGGAGTGGGAAATCAAGTTGTTGTCTTTGCACATGAGAACATTTCCATACAAATATGTGTTATGTTGTAAGCATCTTCCCCCACGCTCCTCTCCTCCCATGTCCTATGTCTCCTCCTAACATTAGTTCCTTTTGTTCCCCTGTACAGTTCCCCTTCTATTTTCATTTATCATATATATACACATATGCATCACTGAGACCACAAATGATAGAAAACATGGTATTCGTCATCCCAAGACTAGCTTAATTCATTTAATGTATCTTCAGTTGTGTGTTTTTTCCTGAAAATAACATAACTTTGATCTTTTTTATGCCTAGAAAATTCCATCATGTGCAAGTATCCTGTTTTCTTTATCCATTCTTTTGTTGTTGCGTTCCTAGGCTGATTCTATAGCTTAGCAATTCAGAGTAAGACTGCAATAAATATTGATGTGCAAATATCTCCCTGATGTACTGACCTGGAATCCTTTGGATAAATAGCCTGGAATGGTATAGTTGCATTGTGTAGTAGACTATTTTTAGTTTTGATTCTTGTTTTAACAATTTTCATTGGTTGCTCATTATATGAGATATACTGTGGACTGATTATTAGGAACAAAATAAATAAAAATTCAATACACAGTAGAGTAAAATTTTTAGAGGAAGAAGATAAATTAGTAATACAGAATACGTGTGTGATGTCAGGCAGTGACTGGATCTATGGGGAAAATATATAATAGGGGTGAGATGAGGGGTCATCTGCTCTTCATTTCTCATGGTGCCCACTGGGATTAAAATTAAGGGAATAAGGCTGATATGGGGATTCTAGGCTTGCTGTTATGACCAACATAAAACACGAATTGAAGAAATAAAAAAATAATGCATATTGTCAAATACACAAGCTAGTAAATAAAAACGACTTACAATTTCCTGTAAGAAGCAGGATGATTTAGGGGCTTAAAGTATTCAAACGAGATTACTTGCCTCCTTGATTGGTGCAAGAGGCAGATAGCCACTGGAGAAAGATGTCTTTGTGAGTCTGTAACACAATAAGATGGAAGCTATGTGCACGGCATAGACTTAGCTCATTGTGGGTGCTCAGGAAATGCTGTGCTGCTCCGAGCCCTCGGGCTAACTGACCTGTGATCCTCTGCACTGATAATTTTTGATGTTCCTTTGAAAGTGTTCAGCTGCTCAGCAGGTCTCTGTGGAGTGATGCTAGAGCCAAGTACTGTGAGATGTGTAGATATTATCATCTCTGCACTTCGTTGATGGCTGTACTGTTTGTTTAGGAGTCTCCCTCTCCACTTAGTTTGGCTATCATTAATCAGTGGGGTGGCCTGACAGGTGCCGGAATCTGAGATGGTTTCAGTGAATTAGTTCTGCGAGACATGAATGACTCAAGCGAGGGTTTGTCTTTCTATACCTTTGTTTCAGAACCCAGCCGTTCAATTATGTAGAGCGTGTTAGTTTTTTCCTTTGAGCTGGCTGACTTTGGATTCGACCCTCCTGTCAGATGTATTTCTTTGTTAACAGATTAAGAAAAAAAAGTTTCAGTCCTCTTTCCTAGAAGCCCATCCTGACTTATCCATATTGATTTTCCTTAATGTTTTTAATTTCTTCAGTTCAAACCCATAGCTTTTTTGTTTGTTTTTGAGATTGTGATTTAATTACAACATTCCTCTTTTCCCTTCCTCCCTTCAAATCCTTGAATATACCCCTTCCTGAGCGCCTTCAAATTCATGGCTTCTTTTTTTCTTAATAATTGTTATTACATGAATATATGTATTTGTATATGTGTCTATATCCACAACTATAACCTGTTAAGTCCATATAATGTTATTTGTATGTATGTTTTCATGGATGACTGCTTAACACTGAACAATTAGCACGTTCTTTCCTGGGGAGGACCACCCCTTCTTCTCCCAGCTTTACTCAGTTCACTGTAGTTCTTTGTGTAGGACTGAGGCCTCATGGGCTTCCCCACTCAGTTTGGCATGCTCTTTGATGTCCTCCAGTTCAGCTCACATTTAGACAGTCATGTTGGTAAGACATTATGGGTGTAGCTTCTGATGTTACTAGGAAACTGATTCTAGGGAACTCCCTGATCCTCTGGGTCATATTATCTTTCTGTCCCGTCTTCCACAATGTTCCTTGAACCTTAGATGCAGGAGTGTTTTATAGGTGCATAGTCCTTAAACCCACAGATAAGTGTGGTCTTCTTCCCTTATTGAGGAAACTCTTCTTTGCAACAGAGATCGCTCCAGAAAAGCACAACCAACCAAAATGCAGAGTAGTGGAGTCCACATTTATTTTTTAAACTATGGATAATTCTGTAAACACTGTATTAATGCATGATAAATTCCCACAGACTTGGCAACTTAAAAGAACAAATTATTTCACATCTTTCTTGGGTCAGTAGTTTTGCCATTGCTTAGAGGGGTTCCCTAATCAAACTCAAAGGCTTTGCTTCATGTGATGCTGGGCTGTAGTTTAATCTGGAACTGGGCTGAAGTAGCTGTTGACAGAATTCCTTTTCTGCTGTCATTGAATGCATAGTGACTTGATTCTTCAAGGCCACAGGGACCTCTCCTTTCAGGGACACCCTTTACTACCTTTTGCAAAGGGATCCCTTGATCTAGCCTGACCCTCTTCCCTAGGACAGTTTCCTTATTGATGACCTCCGGGTTAACTGATCAGAGACTTAATTCTGTGACCCCTCTCCATCTTTGCCAGGGAGCATAACACAATCACAGAAACACATTACTACATATTCACTGGCCCATCCAATCTCAGGAAGACAGAGTTTTCTAGAGTTGTAGTGGGCCATGTCAGAAGCCTGCCAACTATATATATGACCACTCCATGGTGTGGTTAGGCTGAAGGCTAGAGGCTCCCTCCCTCTAGTGACTCTCAGGGAAACCATACAGTTTATTATTCCCACTAGATTTATATTGGCCATAAATTCCTTTCCCTACTTCTTGTTGTTATTGTAGTAGTTATGATTATTATTTGTGTGTGTGTGTGTGTGTGTGTGTGTGTGTGTGTGTGTGTGTGTGTGAGAGAGAGAGAGAGAGAGAGAGAGAGAGAGAGAGAGAGAGAGAGAGAGAGAGAGAGCGCACAGGAATATGGAGGTCAGAGGACAACGTTGTGAAGCTGGTTCTCTCCCTTCCACCCTTCTGTGGCCTCCAGAGGCTGAGCTCAGGTAAGCAGCTTTGCACAGCAAGCGTGCTTCCCAGCACAACCATCTCACCAGCTCCTCGCCTGCTATTTAATTAAGCAGAGTGCCCTGGCTAGTTTTATGACATAAACGATAGTCATCTGAAAGGAGGGGACCTAGATTGAGAAAATGCCTCCAGAAGACTGGGCTGTAAGTAGGCAAGCCTCTAGGACATTTTCTTAATTAGTGACTGATGGGGGAGGGCCCAGCTCACTGTGGGTGGTGCCACCCCTGGGCTGGTGGTCCTGGGTTCTAAAAAAATGCAGGGCGAGGAAGCCATGAAGAGCAAGCTAGTAAGCAGCTCCCCTTCATGGCCTCTGCATCAGCTCCTGCCTCCAGGTTCCCACTCGGTTTGTGTTCCTGCCCTGGCTTCCCTCAATGGACTGTGGTTTGGGATCTGTAAGCCAAATAAACCCTTTCCTCTCCAAGGTGCTTTTGGTCATGATATTTCATCACTTCTGTAGAAAGTAACTAGGACATGTAGTTTCAAGGGAATAGTAGCATGGAGGTGTCTTAGTTATGGTTTCTGTTGCTATGAAGAGACACCATGGCCATGGCAACTCTTATAAAGAAAACATTTAATTGAGTGGTGGATTACAGTTTCAGAGGTGCAGTCTGTTATCATGGCGGGAAGCATGGTGGCATGCAGGCAGAAGTGGTGCTGGAAACAGCTGAAAGTCTCACATCTTGCAGGCAACAGGAAGTCAACTGAGACACTGGTTAGTATCCCGAGCATAGGAAACCTCAAAGCCCACCCACAGTGACACACTTCCTCTAACAAGGTCACACCCACTCCAACAAAGCCACACTTCCTAGTAGTGCCAACCTCCTGTGAGATTGTGGGGGCCAGTTACATTCAAACTACCTCAGAAGTCATTACAGAACTGAGAAAAAAAAGTCATGGAATACAGTACAAAAATTATAAAGAAATGTAATAAAAATGATACAAACTGTTTTGACACTGTGAAGCAAATTTTAGAAAAATTCATGTTAAAGTGAGAACAATAATTCCTTAAAATGAAAGGCTACATTTCCAAGTGAAATAAGGAATTGGCTCTTAGGCCCCTTGCCAAACCGTATAAATACACTGAAAGAGTCACTTTCTTTGCTGACAAGAAGCATTGACAGTGACTAAGGGTGCTGTAGACATTCTAACAAGAATTAAGGTCTATGTTTGCCTTGAATTTCACAGCTCATATGTGAAAGGAACCTTAACTGAGCCTTTCCTGAAAATTTACAGCACATTAATGAAAGCAGGATGTGGAGAAATGAAATAAAGCTTTCTAAATTACCAGAAATTAAAAGAAAACATCTATGTGTAAACATGTCACAGTGGGCCCTTCATATGCAACCTGTATTATTCAACCAAATACAGACTAGAAAATCATTGTACTAATCAGGTACAGAATTTTCCCTTGTCAGTGTCCCCTAAACAATACAGTGTAACAAGCATTTGAGGAGCAGTTACATGGTATTAACCATCACAAGTTATCTAGAGATAATTTACAGTACATGAGAGTGTGTGTGTAGGTTATCACAAATATTATAGTATTTTAAAGATGTATTTATGTGTATGTTTGTGTGTCTTCGTGAGTGTAGACCACATATGCGTGGGTCCCCTTGGAGGCCAGAAGATGAGGTTGACATCCTGGAGCTGGAATTACAGGTAGTTGTGAGCAGCCTGATATGGGTGCTGGAAACCAAGGTTCTGTCCTCTAGAACAGCTATGTGGAGTCATCTCTCCAGCCCCAGTGACATTTTACACAACAGACTAGAACATTTATGGTTTTGGAATCTCAGGAAGTGTGTATTTGTTCATGTGTGTGTTAATCCTAGGCAACATATGAGACCTCTCTAAGCATTGTTTCTTTATCTGTGAACAAAGATAAAAATATCTATTTCATATACTGTAAAATATTAGTTCTTATTAAGCCACTTTCTGAATTGTGTGCTTGGCCATACTTTCAGCACCAGAGCTCAGCCAATATCACAATAGACAGAAGATTCTTTAATACTTGTCTTTGACATATTCATGAGGCTGAACTATGGAAGGGGATAATAATGGGATAGTAAAATGATAATGAAGTGTAAGTGGTCCCGAAGAACAGCTGCTGGGTGCTGAAACCTCTGAAATTTCCTTGGCTTAATAGAAGAGATGATGGGATACATTTCAAAGTCTGCGTATATTGGACTCAGGGGTAGCAAAGCTCATTCTCGCTAATCTCAGCCTTCAAAAATAGAAAACGAGTTTACTTTCTAAGGGTCAGTTGGTATGAAAACCACCCACGTTTAGTTACACACAGGGATGGAGTGGAAGATCAGCCGGTGCCCTGTAGTGGGTCCTCAAAGGTTTTAGTTTTGTGGGAACAAAAGTTCTGTTTCCTTAAACAATCTTCCACTGGCTGCTAAATACGTGTTGCTTATTTTTGAAAACACAGTTTAGATGGACTAGGGATTGCATTGTGTGGCAGGTGCGATCATCTGCAAATAATGCCAACTATTTTTACTCTGAAGCTAGCCCTGAGGAAAGAGGATGTGTTTATAGGATGGTCTCACTTTGGACCTGGCTGCTTGCATTTGGATTCCAACTCTACAACCAATGAGTTCTGTGATGTCCATGTGTTAATCCTGAAATTCACCACAAAAAAAAAAAAAAAAAACAACAACACTTCCACCATTTTGGCTGAATTTAATCAAGCTTTTATTAAAATTTTAAATACCGACCAAAATGTAATTTTGTCAAGACCACCATCTGGAAACTTTCTAGCTGTGTGGACTCAAGACATGCGTTGGCAGGACTTATATGGGCAAAACCCATAGGCTACCATACTTTCCCATGAGTTTTTGCTGTTATTTTCCAAGAACTACAACTCCCAGAATCCAAGGAATCTACCTGGTCTTTGGGCAGCTGGGGCTTACAGGTTAACTTCAGTTCTAACACATGGTCTTCTTTAAAAATAAGGAAAAGGCTGTTTTATAGTCATAGACTGTGTAGGGTTGAGTGAACTGGTATATGAAGAGAATATTGCCTCCTATTATGCTTATGAGATGAATACAAAGATTTGGAAGATGTAATCGTACTCTTGGGATGGTGTGTGTGTGTGTGTGTGTGTGTGTGTGTGTGTGTGTGCAGTCAAGGAACATCAGTGAAGGTGTTAATAGTGGGGTATGCTACAGAATATTTTAATGAAGAACCTACCTAGGAACGGTGGTTAATTTTCCCTTTCTCAAGATTTTTCAGAGAATTGTAAATTACTATTTAAACACTGTCAGCCTGTCAACACATCTGGTAGAGAAGGATCCATGTCAACGTTCTTTCTCATCTTAAGGTTCACTAAAGTTTTTTCTTTATCAGTAAGAGAGTTGTTTAGTTTTGAGCTTTGTAGCTTCCCCTTTAGTTCCATTCATTTGACACAACTTTTTAAATTAAGCAATAGGGGTATCAAGAGTGTTTCAATGTCTGTTTTAATATTTGTGAAAAAAAATCTGGTGACGAAAAACAAACAACAACAACAAACCCAAAAAAAACAAACAAAAATTTTTAACCCCCCCCACAAACAAACAAACAAACAAAAAATTAAAACAGCGAAGGAAGTGAAAAAGTTGTATTCTGAGAATGTTATGTCATTATTCAACTTTTATGCTGAATTACATGTTACGTGGTTCAAACTGATTTTGTGAAAATTGATTTCCTGCAAATGCACCCCCATTTAATTCACTTTGTGTATCAAGAGCCAGTGGGAACACTTAGTACTAATGAAGTTGTTGAAATGTATTTTATCTTTGAAATGGTGATGGTTCATTGAATTATTTGGAGTTGGATTAGGCTACTGGGAATGCTAAAATATGCCTGTAACACCAATACTAGGGTGGCTAGGGCAGGAGGATTAAGAGTTCAAAGCTAGCATTGGCTACAGAGTGAATTCGAGGCCAGTTTAAGCTACATACATGGTGACACCCTGTCTTTAAAAATGGATTGGATTTGTTCAATAAGGTTATGTTTAGGAATATATATGCATATACACATAAACATGTGACAACAAGTAATAAAAAGGAGGTCATGAATTTGAAACTGAGCAAGGAGAGAGCAAAGGGAACTATATAATTATCTCAAAAATAAAATAAATAATTTAAAAACATTTTTAAAAATAGTTAAAAAAAAAAGAGTCAATCCTCCAGGCAAGCATGCAAGGACCTTGGATAAAAATCCTTTTACTTTGGTTGTGACTATCAGGAAAACTCAAATGATGGGAGTTTAACCAAAACTGAAGCTTGTTTTTGTCTTCTGGATGTAGGCACACAATGCCTCTAACGGCAGACACTTCTCCCTGTGGTTTGGGAGGCTTCTCTGTTAATTCATAACTACACAGGGTCTTTCTCCAGGCCAACCCATCAGACCCCCACACCAGCTACTTCAAATGACAGAGGGGCACAGAGTATTTTCCCGCCTTTCAAGGGTCTTTCCTGCTGTTTCACCCAATAGTCTGCTCAAATCCCAGTGGCCAGAACATCAACGAAGCTTTGCCTATCTGTAAGAGAAACAGAAATTTGTGCTTTACTTTATGAAGCCATTTGCTCAGGAAGAGGGACAAGAGACACTTGGAGATAAAAGCAATCTTTGCCATCCTGGGCTTGGGTGTCAGTGGAATGCTTAGCTACAATGATATGTCTATACCACAAGGCTCGGGACTATTAGGGAAGAGGGGGCTGGCCTGGAGAAAGACCCTTATGAACTTAGAGCAGTTGTGGTTGCTTGCACAAGACCTGTACAAGAGTCAAGCTTGTTAACATTCTAGAATGAATGGGGAAAGATTCATAGACTTCAAGAAGAGAGAGAGAATTTTCTTTAAGGATGCAGTCCCTGCTAGGACCATCACATTCCAGCAGATGGCCCCACACTAAGGAGTATGTGGGCAGTGTGTGGGTAATTAAACAAAAAGAGGAGGACACAAAGTTGGGCAGGTAGGAAAGTAGGGTAATCTGGGAGGAGTTCCAGGAAGGAGTGGAGGGTGAATATGATCAAAACACATTGTATGAACTTCTCACATAATTAATAAAAATATTTTTAAAAGATGCAATGCAACACACACACTTAAATATTTACCTAAGACTTTTAGAGCCATTCTCTCTCCAAATTTACTGAGTTCTCAGGAAAGGAGCCCATTAATTTCAATCAATAACTTCATGAAAATGAAAGCAAAGAAGAAGGATTGTCAGTGACCTACCTGATTTAACAACCATCTAACTGTTAAAATCCCATAGTGGATGTTATACTGCTCCTTGCATGCTTGCCTGGAGGATTAATTCTTTCTAAATTATTTTTTAAATTCATTTTACATACCAACCACAGTTTCCCTTTCCTCCTCTCCTGCCGGTCCCTCCCTCCACCTCCTGCCTACCCTCTTCCCTCATCCACTCCTCAGAATGGGGCAGGCCTCCCTTGGGAGTCAACAAAGCATGGCATATCAAGTTGAGGCAGGACCAAACTCCTCCTCCCTGCATCAAGGCTGAACAAGGCATCCCACCACAGGTTCCAAAAAGCCAGCTCATGTACCAGGGACAAGTCCTATTCCCACTGCCAGGGGACCCACAAACAGACCAAGCTACACAGCTGTCACCCACGTGCAGAGGTGGTTTCTCCCTAACCCTATAATGGCCCCCTCTATCAATATATTTCTTTCATTGCTCTCCCTCTCCGTCCCTCCCCCAACTCGACCATCCAAACCCTCATGTTCCCATCCCCCATGACCTCCCCTATACTCCCCGACCCCCAGTTTATCCAGGAGGGAGATCTCACCTATTTCTCCTTCCCAGGGTGATCCATGCATCCCCCTTAGGGTCCTCCTTGTTATGTAGCCTCTCTGGAGCTGTGGGTTATCCTTTGTTGTACATCTAATATCCACTTTTAAGTGAGTACATAGCATGTTTGTCTTTCTGGGTCCGGGTTACCTCACTCAGGATGTTTTTTCCCCCTAGTTCTATCCATTTGCCTGCAAATTTCATGTCATTTTTCTTTTTAACCGCTGAGTAATACTCCAATGTGTAAATGTACCACATTTTCTTTACCCATTCTTAAGTTGAGGGGCATCTAGGTTGTTTGCAGTTTCTGGCTATTATGAATAATGCTACTGTGAACATAACTGAGTAAGTGTCCTTGTGGTATGATTGAGCATTTCTTGGGTATATACCCGAGTGGTATTGCTGGGTCTTGAGGTAGATGGATTCCAAATTTTCTGAGAAACAGCCATACTGATTTCCCGAATGACTATACAGTTTGCATTCCCACCCGCAGTGGAGGAGAGTTCCCTTACTCCACATCATCTCCAGCACAAGCTGTCATCAGTGTTTTGATCTTAGCTGTTCTGACAGGTGTAAGATGGTATCTCAGAATCATTTTGATTTGCATTTCCCTGATGACTAAGAATGTTGAGCAATTCCTTAAATGTCTTTTGCCATTTGAGATTTTTCTGTTGAGAATTCTCTCTTTAGATCTGTTAGATCTGTACTCTTTTTTTTTCTTTTTTTTTTTTTTTTAGATTATTTGGTGTTTTGATGTCTAATTTCTTGAGCTCTTTATATATATTGGAGATCAGCCCTCTGTCAGATGTGGGTTTGTGAAGATCTTTTCTGATTTTGTAGGCTGCCATTTTGTCTTATTTACTGTGTTACTTCTCAGTTTCAGGAGGTCCCGTTTTGTTTTTTTGTTTTTTTTTGTTTTTAAACTATTGATCTCAGTGTCTGTGCTACTGGTGTTATATTCAGGAAATAGTCTCCTGTGCCAGTGTATTAAGGCTACATCCCACTTTCTCTTCTATTAGGTTCAGTGTAACTGGATTTATGTTGAGGTCTTTGATCCAATTGGAATTGAGTTTTGCACATGGCAATAGATATGGATCTATTTGCAATCGTCTACATGTTGACATCCAGTTATACCAGCACCATTTTGAGGAGGCTTTTTTTCCATTGTACAATTTTAGCTTCTTTGTCAGAAATCAAATATCCATAGGTGTGTGGATTTAGGTCAGGGTATTCAATTGGTTTCCATTGATCCACATTTCTGTTTTTATGCCAATACCAAGCTATTTTTATTACTATAGCTCTATAGCAGAGGTTGAGGTCAGGGATGGTGATGCCTCCAGAGGTTGCTTTATTGTATAGGATTGTTTTAGCTATCCTGGGTTTTTTGTTTTTCTATATGAAGTTGAGTATTGTTCTTTCCAGGTCTGTGAAGAATTGTGTTGTGATTTTGATAGGGATTTCACTGAATCTGTAGATTGCTTTGGTAAGATTGCCATTTTTACTATGTTAATCCTACCTATCCAAGAGCATGGGAGATCTTTCCATTTTCTGATATCTTCTTCAATTTCTTTCTTTAAAGACTTAAAGTTCTTGCCATACAGGCCTTTCACTTGTTTGGTTAGAGTTACCCCAAGGTATTTTATATTATTTGTGGCTATTGTAAAAGGTGTTGTTTCTCTGATTTCTTTCTCAGCCTGTTTATCATTTGTATATAAGAGGGCTACTGATCTTTCTTATTTAATCTTGTATTCTGCCACATTACTGAAGGTGTTGATCAGCTGTAGGAGTTCTCTGGTAGAATTTTTGGGGTCACTTATGTACACTATCATATCATCTGCAAATAACAGAAGTTTGACTTCTTCCTTTCCAATGTGTATCTCCTTGATCTCCTTTTGTTATCTTATTGCTCTAGCTAGAACTTCAAGTACTATATTGAATAAATATGGGGAGAGTGGAAAGCTTTGTCTTTTTCCTGATTTTAGTGGAATTGCTTGGAGTTTCTCTCCATTGAATTTGATATTGGCTGTCAGCTTGCTGTATATCGCCTTTATTATGTTTAGGCAGGTTCCTTGTATCCCTGATCTCTCCAAGACCTTTATCATGAAAGGGTGTTGGATTTTGTCAAAGGCTTTTTCAGCATCTAATGAGATGATTATGTGGGTTTTGTTTGTTTGTTACAGTTTGTTTACATGGTATAACATCAACAGATGTTCATTATGTTGAATCATCCCTGTATCTCTGGATGAAGCCTACTTGATCATGGTGGATGATTTTTTTTAATGTGTCTTGGATTCGGTTTGCCAGTATTTTATTGAGTATTTTTGTATCGATGTTCATGAAGGAGTTTGGTCTGTAATTCTTTTCCTTTGTTGCATCTTTGTGTGGTTTGGGTATCAGGGTAACTGTAGCCTTATAAAAAGAGGTTAGCAATGTTCCTTCTGTTACTACTGTGTGGAACAATTTGAGGAGTATTGGTGTTAAGCTCTGCTTTGAAATTCTGGTAGAATTCTGTGCTGAAACCATCTGGCCCTGGGCTTTTTGGGGGGGTGGGGTTGGGAGACTTTCAATGACTGCCTCTATTTCCTTAGGGGTTATAGGTCTATTTAAATTGTTTATCTGGTCTTGATGTAATTTTGGTATGTGATACCTATCCAGAAAACTGCTCATTTCTTTTAGATTTTCCAATTTTGTGGAGTACAGGTTTTTGAAGTATAACCTAATGATTATCTGGATTTCATTATTGGCTGTTGTTACATTCCTTGTAATTCTAATTTTGTTAATTTTGATATTCTCTCTCTATCTTTTGGTTAGTTTGGATAGGGGCTTGTCTATCTTATTGATTTTCTCAAAGAACCAACTCTTTGTTTCATGGATTCTTTGTATTGTTTTCTTTGTTTCTATTTTGTAGATTTCAGCCCTCAGTTTGATAATTTCCTGGCTTCTGCTCCTCCTGGGTGAATTTGCTTCTTTTTGCTCTAGAGCTTTCAGTTGTGCTGTTAAGTCGCTAGTGTGAGATTTCTCCAACTTCTTTATGTGGGCATTTAGTGCTATGAATTTTCCTCTTAGCACTGCTTTCATAGTGTCCCATAAGATGGGTATATTGTGCATTCATTTTCATTGAATTTTAGGAAGTCTTTAATTTATTTCTTTATTTATTCTTTCTTGACCCAGTGGTGATTCAGTTGAGCATTGTTCAGTTTCCATGAGTTTGTAGACTTTCTGTAATTTGTGTTGTTTGTTGAATTCTAAATTTAAGCCATGATGATCTGATAAGAAAACATTGGGTTATTTTAATTTTTTTGTATTTATTAAGATTTGCTTTGTGGCTGAGCATGTGGTCAGTTTTAGAGAAGGCTCCATGAGGTGTGTATTCTTTTGTGTTTGGATGAAATGTTCTATAGATATCTATTAAGCCCATTTTGGTCATAACATCTGTTAGCTCTCTTATTTCTCTGTTAAGTTTCTGTCTGGCAGACCTGTCCCATTGGTAAGAGTGGGGTGTTGAAGTCTGCCACTATTAGTATGTGGGGTTTGATGTGTGGTTTAAGCTTTAGTAATGTTTCTTTAACAAATGTGGGTGCCCTTGTATTTGGAGCATAAATATTCAGAGTTCAGACTTCATCTTGATGGATTTTTTCCTGTGATGAATAGGAAATGTTCTTCTCTATCTCTTTTGATTAATTTTTGTTTGAAGTCTATTTTGTTAGATATTAGAATATCTATACAAGCTTATTTCTTAGGTCCATTTGATTGGAATGTCTTTTCCCAACCCTTTACTCTGAGGTAGTGTCTGTCTTTGATTTTGAGGTGTGTTTCTTGTATGCAGGAGAAGGATGGATCCTGTTTTTGTATCCATTCTGTTAGGCTGTGTCTCTTTATAGGTGAATTGAATCCATTGATATTAAGAGATATTAATGACCAGCAGTTGTTAATTCCTGTTACTTTTTGGTTTTGTTGTTGGTAGTGTGTGTGTGTGTGTGTGTGTGTGTGTGTGTGTGTGTGTGTGTGTTTTCTTTTTTTGGGATTTGCTGGTATGAGATTATCTATTGCCTGTGTTTTCCTGGGTGGAGTTAACTTCTTTGGGTTGGAGTTTTCCTTCTACTATTTTCTGTAGGGCTCGATTTGTGGATGTTATTGTTTAAATATGGTTTTGTCATGGAATATCTTGTTTTCTCCATCTATGGTGATTGAAAGCTTTGCTGGGTATAGTAGTCTAAGCTGGCATTCGTGGTCCTTTGGTGTCTGCAAAACATCTGTCTAGGACCTTCTGGCTTTCAGAGTCTCCATTGAGAAGTTGGGTGTAATTCTGATAGGTCTGCCTTTATATGTTACTCACCTTTTTCCTTTGTAATCTTAATATTCTTTCTTTATTCCATATGTTTAGTGTTTTGATTACTATGTGGCGAGGGGCTTTGTTATTTTTTGTGTTCTGTAAGCGTCTTGCCTCTTCATAGGCATGTCCTTCTTTAGGTTCGAAATTTTTTCTTCTATGATTTTGTTGAATATATTTTCTGTGCCTTTGAGCTGGAATTCTCCTTCTTCTATCCCTATTACTCTTAGGTTTGGTCTTTTCATTGTG
Organism: Peromyscus maniculatus bairdii; assembly: GCF_049852395.1. Taxonomy (NCBI): domain Eukaryota; kingdom Metazoa; phylum Chordata; class Mammalia; order Rodentia; family Cricetidae; genus Peromyscus; species Peromyscus maniculatus. The sequence goes on from NC_134860.1 coordinate 101,108,063, forward strand.
TCCCAGATTTCCTGGATGTTTTATGTTAAGAATTTGTTGAATTTAACATTTTCTTTGACCAATGAATCTATTTCCTCTACCATATCTTCAACATCTGAGATTCTCCCTTCCATCTCTTGTATTCGGTTGGTTATGTTTGCATCTTTCGTTCCTCTTCGTTTACTCAGATTTTCCATTTCTAGAATTCCCTCAGTTTCTGTTTCTTTATTGCCTCTATTTCAACTTTCAAATCTTGAACTGTTTCCTTCACCTTTTAAATTGTTTTTTTCTTGGCTTTCTTTAAGGGATTTATTGATTTCTTCCAAATTTTTGTTTTTCCTCAATTTCTTTTTTTTTTGTTGTTGTTGTTTTTGTTTTTTTGAGACAGGGTTTCTCTGTATAGTTTTGGTGCCTATCCTGGTTCTCACTCTGTAGACCAGGCTGGCCTCAAACTCAAAGAGATCCGCCTGCCTCTGCCTCCCAAGTGCTGGGATTAAAGGCGTGTGCCACCACCACACAACTTTCCTCAATTTCTTTAAGGGAATTTCTTATTTCCTCTTTAAGGGCCTCTATCATTTTCATAAAGTTATTTTTAAGGTTGTTTTCTTCTGTTTTATCTGCCTTGGGATGTTCAGGTCTTGCTGATGTAGAACTGCTAGATTCTGGTGGTGCCATGTTGCTCTTTATGTTGTTGAATATATCCTTACACTGCTGTTTACCCATCTGGGTTCAGTACAGGTGTTGATCCTTGTGATGTCTTTGTTGGATGCGTCTTTTGTTCCTTTATTGTCTGTTTCCTTTATTGACTTTGGGCCTGAATGGCCAAGGGTTCTGGTGATTGGCTGGTTGTCAGGTCTAGTGTGGTTGTCTCAGCTGAGGTTTGTGGGGGTTTGGGTGTTTAGATCCAGCATATTGTCCAGTTCTTCTGGCTGCTGTAGGCTTTACTTGTGCCTATTCGTTCTGTTCTTCCAACTGGTGTAGGTTTTGCCTGTGCCTGTTCTAACTGGTGCAGGTGGCGTTTGTGCCTATAGGGTCTGCTGATGTTCCTGGAGAGGGCGGTTCATGGGGAGGCTGCTCTTCTTCTGATTGGTGCAACTGGTGCTTGTGCCTCTAGGGGCTGCTGATGTTGCCAGGCTGGTTGGCCAGGGGGAGGATGATGGGTTCCGTGGGTTTGGGTGGCAGAGTACGTCTTGGAGGTTACAGAGTCCAGTGGTAGCAGTGGTGGTGGAGTGGCCTGCCCACAGGACTCTTACCTGCTGCCTAGCTGCTGGGGCTGAGACAGGGAGGATTAACTCCTTTGTGAGGCAGAAAAATGTAGGGTAGGCTTGATGGATCAGTGTGAGGACAACTACAAGTTAGGAACTTTACTTGATTTTTTTTTTAATGTTGACTGTTCTTAATCAAGTACTTGTTTTGAAATACACTGAATAACATTATCGGAACCAAAATTTTCACCGTCTGTGGGACAAGTACCATAACCTCTTCACCTAATCCAGGGCACCCCACTTTTTACATTCACTTTCTGACTTGGTGCCCTGTCTGTAAGGTCAAGAGGTTCCTTTTCCACCCACTGCTCATTCATTTTGCCATTCTGGGCTTCTGGACCCTGGCTCTTCCTGGATTGCTTGAACCACTGAGAGGTTCTCAGAATGTACATTTCCTTATTCCACCCATTCTAGAAAGCCTCTAATGGTATGGCTGCACCTTAACACCACCAAGTGATTCAGAGTACAAAGGAGAGGTTCTGTGTGACACGTTCTAAGCCTTAGCTGCATGATGTAAACAATAATCAAATAAGTATGTATAATAGTCACTCATTATCTACAGGCTGCATGAAGAAAGAGTTGGCCACTGCTAGGAACTCTGCTTGCAAATTAGATTTGTGGAAGGTAGATGGATGCCTAAAGTAAATTGATTCTCTAAAGGACCATACATGCATGCAGGTAAGGTAAATTATTCTCATGGAAATTAAATCAGAAATAGTGTAATTCTTGGTGATCTGGGCCATGGTCCAGACAAGGTAGAACTGCTTCCCATACCAAGCTAGATCTATATTGTTGGCCTAGAAGTATCTTATAGAGGAGATCTTCACATTTTTCTTTCTAAAATAGAATTCAAAATAAAACTTAGAAATTCTTTCTTTTCAGGAGGATTACTGGAAGGAACTACATGGTCAGAGTTCAGGGTCTCATTCAGACTGACTCCACTGCTGTCAGCTGCTACCTTGGTAAAGTTGTTTCATCTCCTAAACTCTTATTTTTTATCATCTTTAAACTAGGGTCAATTGTGATACTCAACTGGGAAAAACAAAGAGCACAATTCATTTAAATGCTTAGCATATATTCTGATACATTGTGTGCACCAAAACACCACCTTAAACACAGAAAGAAAATTTGAATGTAGCTTCAATTTCACTGCTGTATTCAAAGTTGAGAAGGTGAATAATCACACATCAGATTAAAAATATAGAGTGACCTTCCCTACTACCCAATACGAAGTAAAAAAAAAAAACTTATATCCTATGTGTTGTGATATGCCTTGTTACTTCAGTGTTTTCGTTTCCATTCTGTATGATGAGACGTTGAGGACAGATGCCAGGTTCAATGTGGGAGTCAAAAGGGAGGTGTGCTGGGAAAGTTGCATAATAGTGTTCCACCTAAATGCCATTCTAATCTCTAACACCTCCTTTTAAGTCTGCTGTGATACGTGTAACTCCTGGTACAGCTGGCTGCGCCATACCTGTTCCAGTGTGGTGAAACCTGAAAACTTGGATGTCAAACTTTCATTTGACCAAAAGATAGAAATCTAAACTGATAGGACAAAGAGGCAACAGGTAAAAATTGCAACTCACCAATCAGTGCACAGACTAGTAGATTGGTATCAACCTGTTAGAAATGCAGATGTGTGAGTCTCACCCCATTCTAGCTGAATCAGGAGTTGATTAATGTCAGGACCCTCAGAGATGCACTGAAGTGAGGAATGTTTCACATCATGTGTTTTATTTTCATTTTAGAAATTCTTATATTGGGGTGATGGACCTCATTGCTTCAACCAATTTAATAAAAATGGTATAGTGAGTGAGCAGATGAAGTCCTGAGTGAATGTGTACTGTTGACATTAGTACAGCCATGTCAATCAAGGACACAATGCCTCAGATCCCTGTGGATAGCAAGGCCTTCCTGTGGTTCTACAGATGTTGGCAGTGTATATTGACCACAGTTTCCTCCTCCTAGATCACTGCAATGAGACTGCGCCTCCACAGCTACATATAACAGATGCACCGAGTTTCTGGGGTGCTGGGGAAGCTCACTGAAAGAACACATTGCCCACTCAGCCCCAGCTTTTCTCTTGTGTGTTTGTCCTTTCTTCATTTCCTGTCAGGTCAGTCTCAAAGGCGTGCAGTCACGGCATTGTATGTTTCCTAATTCTAGTTATTGATTGTAATCTTTGCCCATGGCTTAGTGAGAACAAAGACCAGTCCATCACTGTTACCATAGCCAACCCAAGTCTTGCTCCCTCCTGTGATCATAGTACCCTTGAACCAGAAGAGTTAGCTACAGGCTTTGGGCTCAGAGACAGGGAGGCAAAGTTCCAGTTCTTCCAGTTGCCTCTCTGAAAATTAAAATAAATTAATTCAGTCATTTGTAAAACAGGGATAATATTAATAATATTTCCATATTTAATCTTCCAATGGCTCTTCTGACTTATATCACATGTGCTTCTCTGTGTGATCAGTTCATTTTCCAAAGTCCTTTGTGTGGCTAGCTTCAGGCACCCTTTAATGAGTCAGAATATTCAGAATAAATGCAACTCAGATTCTCTGGTTGATTTTATGCAGTTTTTATTGGAGATTTATTTTCAGACTGAGGATGCATTTTTCATTTTCTATTCATCAAGCTTGCTGTGCTCAGCTGTATCCTAGCTCAAGAGACATGGTACTAGCAAGGAAAAGAAAGATGTTCCTCCATGGAACTGACATTGTAGAGACCACTCCACACACTGTAAATATGTAGTATACAACAGACTTTACTTTCTGTTTAGAAAAACATCTATAGGGCATGGGATTGCTGTATTCTATAATTCTTAGTTGAGTAAGACAATGTCAAAACTCAAAGATGAAAAGAAAAGGGCTAGAATAATTTTATTACTACTAATGTTGTAACTCTTACAGACCTTAGGAATTATGGGAACTGCTTCATTTCGAAACTTATAAATAAATAAAACACAGGTGTAACATTTTTCAGTCATTCTGCCACTCAAAGTTATTTTTTCAGAGTCCATTACTGAATGAAAAAATTTAGGAAATTAGGCATCAATAAATTTGAGCCTGAATTTGTAAAACCTCAGATATTAAAATTTCAGAAAAGACTAAGAGCTAAGTTATACTCAGGTACTCTCACTATTCTTATAAATAAATAAAGGACTTATAGGGTCATTTTACATACAAAATTTTTGACTTTACAAAGACATCATAAGCAAGGCAACAACAATCACATTGTTTTTCCTATTTGAAGCTGGTTCTTTAAAAACAACACACCGGGCATGGTGGTGTATATCTTTAATCCTATCACTCAGGAGACAGGTAAGTGGATCGCTGTGAGTTTGAGGCCTGGTTACATAGCAAATTCCAGGACAGCCAGGGATACACAGAGAAACCCTGGCTCAAAAATCAAAACAAACCAACAAAAACACAACACATACATACATTTTATAGATATGTCTTAAACTCAAATATGCCTCACCAAATCTGTCTAATAAGTTGCTGAGATACGGTAGGTTTTTCTCTTTTAGTAAGAATGATCTTAGTTTGAAGATTAGTTGATAATGCCCAAATTCTAGGTTCAAGTTCAGGTGTCACCATTATGGCCTTAAACTGATCCTAAAGTTTTGCAGGTGTAAAACATGTCTCAACATAGCCATTAGCTTAGCAGAAGAACCCTCTCTCGCCCGAAGTTTTGCTTCGTTTTATTTTCCTCAGCTCCCTTGAAGAGAAGAAATAGACAACAGATGAAGTTTTAACCATTAGGAACTCCCAGAAAGCTTATTATTATATACAACAAAACTCTCACATCACATTTCCTTGATGGGTGATGAGAATACACGAAGTCCACACTTCTTTTTCCTCAATTTCTGAGAACATGGGTGCACTGAAGGAAGAAAAAATTCAGAAGGGTTTGTTCTCCTGTCCTTAATTATGGCTACGTGTAATTGGGAAAGCAATTTCCTAAACAGAACTTGAATAAACCTTGAATAACAGGTTTGTGTAACCCAGGCCCTTCTCAAGCCTGACTTGGGGCTTGGCTGTTTTTCTCAGCAGCAGCAGAGTGATGCCTCTTCTGAGACTCATCTGTACGTTTGCTTTTGGAAAGTGAACTTGGTGTTTTGGGGAATCAAATCCAAACCTTTTGAAACCATTTAATCCCCTTTTCACACAACAAAGTAGAATACATTAGAACGAAAACAGTGGTTTTCTTTTCAAAGCACCGCGCAGGCCAGTCTTCAGTATTTTTCCTACTTTGCTTCCCTCTAGTGTCTCAAAGTGAAGTGTGCATGGAAATTTTACACACGGACATGCCCTGCTCAATGAATTTGTTTATCAGAAAGAAGTGGTGCAGAGTCCTCTTGTCCTTTTAAAGATTCAAACCCCCTCTGTCTCCCTAAACTACCAATAGCACCTCTTCCTGGAAATACTTGGTTCTATTTTTTTTTTATTTAAACTGAATAATACTAGAGATCATAAAAGTGTGCAGATTTCAAGCTCAACTTGTATTTTATAGGTGAATAATTTACTATAATGGAGTGTTGACTTCATTATGCTATAATACAACATTTTTAAAGGAAGGGAGAAATCTATCAACATTTAGATTTCATGTGTATTGCACTCTACTCTTAGAGACAGCATCTTGCCTCTTTCTGGTAATGTTTTTACATCTGTTTTTGTTTGTTTGTTTGCTTTTAGTCTTGTAAAAGAAAACATTCAAAGTTTGTCCCACAGCAGGAACTGTTACTGCGTAAGTATTGCTACTTGGTTAATGGTCTAAATGAGACTCACTGTGCTTTGTGGTCACTGTGGGCTGATGCTTTGGAACTGTGATTCAGAACCACTCAAAGTCCCCTTTGTTTGAAGGCAGGGAATACATCACCAAACACATTTCCAAGATTTGATATCTCACCTTTCAGGTTGGGTGGCTCTCCCTAGTGACAGGTGACTAATCAAAGAATCTAGGTGTGATTGATTGCCAGTAAGTGACACTCTGTCTTTTTCTCAAACAAGAAGATGCATTGTATCTTGAATTGTTTGTGCTTACAGCGATACCACAAGACACTATGTATGCCACATCTTTGCCTGCTCTCCATCAGGGAGTAGCCTAGATGACAGCCAAAAAGCGTCATTCTGATTTTAGTCAATTCTCTAATGTTTTTATTTTTAGGGATTAAAGGTTATTTTTCCTTTTTAAGAAACAATACATATTATTTTATTAATTCTTGGGGAATTTCTTACATGTGTGAAATATATTATGAGCATATTCACCCTTCACTATCTATCTGTCTACGTCTTATATCCTTTTGAGGTGTAAGGGAGAATTGTTAGGCTGTAATTAATAGCCCTGGTATTAAGAAGAGAAGAGGTTCTGGCCTGCAGGAACACATACAGGCAGAATACTGTATACATAATAAATAAATAAATAAATAAATAAATAAATAAATAAATAAATAAATCTTTAAAAAAAGAAGAGAAGAGGTAAGGTAGAGATGAAGCAAGCCTGGGTGAGATGCTGGTTTTGGCATTGTTTTAGAGACACTTGGCAGTAATCTTCAAAAGAGGGTGTGTTTATCTTTCTTGGCATGGTTTCTGTTTACTTGTCTCAGAGCCCCACCTTTTACTTGGAGTAGCATTTTCTTCAATATGCTAGGCAACTGTGCTGAAACTTTCCAGAGCACCCAACTCTCCAGTAAGTTAGAAACAAATTAAATTTGGTTGTTTGTTCCATCCAGTAGAAAAATAATATCCAGATGATTGTATTGCAATTCAGTGTTGCTTGATATACTGAGTCAAGCACTAAGAAATTTGAGTGCTTCAAAGTTGTGATAACTCAATATATATAAAACTATAAGCCCCAAGGCTATTGGTTGCTCTGCATAACTTGATGGTAAAGCCCTGTTGCTGAGGACAACACTTACTTGTCCTCAAACATGGAGAAGTCAAGCTGGTGCCCAACTAGAAACTTCATCCCTACTAACCACTTTTCACAGTACTAGAAGGTACTCCATACACTACTGGAGGGAAAGGTACTCATCAATGTCACCCATCTACAAACCCTGTGCTCTACAAGAGTGATCTGCTGCAAGATACACCTGTGCAATAGTGGCACAAGCATAGAAGTAACCAACCACCTTTAGACTGAATTTAAGGCCCACTCCATGAGATGCGACTCATACCTGGTACTGCTAAAGTGGCCAAGAACTTGTGACTAGATAGGTCACGGGCCTAGGGAGAAAATTATTACTGTTATTCTTCGAAAGAAGCATAGCAATAAAATGACTCCTAATGTCACACTGCTCTACCCATAGATCAGTGCATCATTCAACGTGCAGCAGATAGCTTCTTTTTTGCAAGAGATGGAAACTATTATAGAGATCCACAATTGGACACCGTGCAGAGGGTCAGAAACTTTGGAGCACTCAGGTGTAAATGGGATGTCTGCATCAAACCCCTCCCCTCAAGGCTCAGCGATCCATGTGGAAGAGAAGGCAAAAAGATTTCAAGAGCCAGAGGTGGTTACGGGGTAACACTATCTCCAAGACACAACTGGACTGATGCACGTATGAACTCACAGAAACTGTGGTACCATACATAGCACATTGCACAAGTTCACATCAGATAGGGTCCCAGCACTGAGAAGGGAAAGTAGACATAAGGTCCCACCCCTAACCAAGAAGCTCTTTGCAATTGATACCTGCTGGCAAAGGGAAAAATCAGTTTTCTCCAATGAAGTGTGATTGGATATATCAACCATAATCCGGGGCAGGCCTCCATGTCCAGGAGTAGTTAGCTAACACAAAACATTCTCCATGGTTTGTTTGTATTTTTTTCTGGGCTTTTAATTTCATTTTAGCATTTTTTGTTTTATTTGTTTTTTTGTTTTTGGTTTGGTTTGGTTGTCTTTTTGGGAAAGAGAGAGAACATAAAATTGAGTGGATAGGGAGGTGGGGAGAATTTGGGAGGAGTTTGGGAAGAGGAAAATGTGATGAAATGTATTATATGAAAAAATTTTAAATAAAAAGTTTTTAAAAACCATAAATTACCAATGAACATTTTATTTTACTGAAAGTGTTATTCTACCTTTATTAGTCATTACTAGCAACTTTACCTTTCAATAAAAATCATAACTACTGAAGCTATTTGTATTTGAAGATCTACATTTTAAGATAGAAATTTGTGAAGGGCTAATTGCTAGTGTAAAAACATTGTGGCCAGATGGATGGGTGATAGGGATAGATTGACATGAAGATCTCCTCGAGTAAGAACTCTCTGGGACTGAAGGCTTCATGAGGACAGGGATCTTTGATTCGTGCACTCATGCCTCTGTCTACAAAGTGCCTGACATATTGTTAAAATAAAACTGTAAGATTGTTTGTTACTTTTTTTCTTTCTGTGTGTGAATTTTCTTTTTCAGCTAATTTTTTTCACACAAAAATAGAGTGATTTTGCTGCCTTTTGAAGAACAGTTGGGTTCTGCAGGCTAATACATGCTTGAAAGAGGAAACATTCTTCAGAACTCTGACATGCTTGGCTTCCTGTTCCCATTATCTTTCTCATAGCTTTCAGTGAAATTATTTAGGAAACTATTCCCCTATTTAATGACTAAATGAGATCATAAATGTATCTAATATTAAATGTTGTATCCAAATAAAAGGATTCTCCATATGCAGTGTTGAAAAAGCAGGAAAGGCTCACTATGTTCCATTATTATTATTGTTATGAATACTATTACAGTGTGTTGGGAGGATGTTCATGTGCTACAACACACATATCGGGCCAGATGACAGTCTTGTGGAGTAGGTTCTTTCTTTTCCCGGGCTCCAGGGATTGAGCTCAGGTCATCAGGCTTGGGTGGCAAATGCCTTTACCATCTCTCTGGCACTAGATTTTATTGTTGCTAAAATTTTCAGTTGATTAATATCTTTCATATTCTATGACCTATAACCATCAATAAATTTCATCAGCCCCCAAATTAAAGTTGTATTTCATAACCAAATTAAGCTTTTGAGAAATAATTTCTCAAGGGCTTTCCATAACTGAAGGGTGTCTGTGCAGAGTATTCATGGTATTTAACCTGTCAATGGCTATTAATGGCACCCAATTTCATCTCCCTTCATGAGTAATTACAGTGCCATTGGCCCAGAGCCAGCATTAGAGCTTCAAAAATGAGTAGAGATATTTTATTTCATATCCAAAACCTATGTGTTACAGTTACAACATTGTTATGAACACAGATAAATTACAATGAGGTACTGTAACTAAAACAACAGCAAATGCCACAACACTGGGTATGTAGAAATTGATAATTCTCGACCCTATATTAATACTTTTCCCTTCCTGTCTGTGCTTGAATGGGGTTCCTGGGAATTGAGCTTAGAGCCCTGAACAGTGGTAGGCAAGTGCACTGAGCTATACACCATGCCCCCTTTTCTACTTTATATTTTAAGACAGGGTGTTGCTAAGTTATCCAGGCTGGATGTAAATTTGTTCTGTAGCTCAGGCAGGCTGTAAATCTGTGATCCTGCCTGGTGAGAGAGGAGACAAAATCCCCAGTTTCATTTTCCATTTTCTATTGAAGTTAGTTGTGACCAACTGACTAAATTCTAGCTAACAAGAAGGAAGTGAAAAGTTTGGGGTTGGAAGCCTAGTGAAGTCTTTTTAGCAAAGGAAACTTGCTGTCCTGAACGTGGATGTAATGGTTGGTGCTCCAGAAGCAAACTTGGAGGAATAGAATCCCAGAACTCTGGGCCTTTGAGGATGGAGTAGGTGCACAAAGATGGCAGGACACTATGACAGGAGCAGCCAGGACACTGATGACTCACCAGAATCATGATTGACACTCCCTTGACTTGGGTGTAGAAATCTGTTTCTGCCTTAAGTTTTTGATATGTCTACTCTGTTACTTTAGTCTGATGTGATTCCAGATGATGCCAAAGGTGCTTTTTGTTTTTGAAAGAAGGATGCTCGGGAAATTATCAGAGAGGAAAGTCTTGAATGATTGTTTTAAAACAGTGGTTCTTGCTAGGTGGTGCTGGCACACAACTTTACTCCCAGCGCAGAGGCAGAGGCAGAGGCAGATGGATCTCAGTGAGTTTGAGGCTGGCCTGGTACAGAGCGATATCCAGAGAAACCCTGTCTTGAAAACAAAACCAAAAAGAAGCAGTCGTTCTCAATCTTCCTAATGCTGCAACCCTTTAATACAGTTCCTTATGTTGTGGTGACCTCCCACCATAAAATTATTTCATTTCTACTTCATAACTGTAGTTTTGCTACTTTTATGGATTATAATGTAAATATTTTTTTAACAGAGTTTTGCTAGAGGGGTCACGACCCACAGGTTGATAACCACTGTTTAAAGGAGTCCCAGGAGGAACTGTCCTAGTTATAGGAAATAAGGAATCCATGGGATTGTTTATTGCTACCACATGCTTCATTAAATACTGTTTTATTATGATTTTTGGTTTTGAAATAATTTCATACTTAAAAATTGACACCAATAGTATTAAGAACATATCTTTACCCTTCCACTGGATCCAACTATTACCACCATTTTACTCTATTTCTCTGACAGTTTGTTTTCCTCCATCACGCAGTAGCCATTATATGAATATGAAGCTGTGCACATCACAGTCATTTTTCCTATACCACTCGTGCCCTAGACATTTCCTAAGAAAAAAATACTCTCTTTCATAATAAGAATTCGGTCCACAATTAAGTGACGGTAACACGGAGGCACTGGTGTTTCAGAGCTACTGTCCTTCGCAGGTCTCACCTCCTTACTTTGCTGCATTTTTCCCTCCGATGTAGGACATGGCCTGTGCTCAGGTATTTCCATAACCTTCAATAATTATCTTCTATTTCAATGACATTTTGAACATATATCATTGTCCTCTTTTTTACTTGAATATTCCTCTTTGATCTTCTGTTTTCTCTTGGTTGGAGTCAAGTACACATTCTACACCAGCCCCTTCTCTGGTGACATCGTGTCCTTCTCAAGGTATCCCATGTGGAGTCAGACAAAGGCCATTGCTTCTTACTGCTGATCTTAATAAGGTAGTGAAAGTGTTGCTTAGTTTTCACCCTGTGTAATTGCTTTGTTTTTAACTTGAAATTAATTAGCAACATGTGTGGTAAGACCCTTTAAGTCCATGCCAAGTTTCTGGTCTTCATCAAAATCTCTTTTTGGATTTAGCATCTGTTGATGTTTCTTGTCTGATCAAATCTTCCTTTTAATACTATAATAGTGTAAAATGATTTTTCAATCTCTTTCACCCCTGACATTTACTTGCCAGCACTCACTCAGCTATTTACCTTAAGCAAGAGAGTTCCATCCCTCCCCTCCCCTCCCCTCCCCTCCCCTCCCCTCCCCTCCCCTCCCCTCCCCTCCCCTCCCCTCCCCTCCCCTCCCCTCCCCTCCCCTCCCCTCCCCTCCCCTCCCCTCTCCTCCCCTCCCCTCTCCTCCCCTCCCCTCCTCTCCTCTCCCCTCCCCTCCCCACTTCCCTCTAGTTGCAATGCATTCTTTTTTTTTTTTTTTAGCCATATTTGTGTGACCCATCTCCCACAGCAAGGCTCTGGCTTTCAACTATACAAACTCACTAATTCACTGCTTGACCCTATAACATATCTGAATTGTTTCACAATCATGTCACGTGTACCACTACAATAAGTAAATCTATTTTACATATGTAAATTGTAAAAATAACAAATTTATAATAAGTAAATCTATTTTAAAAGGCATTTTGGGAGCTGGAGGGATGACTCAGTGATTAAGAGCACTTGCTACTCTTACCATAAGTTTGGATCTAGGCATCTACGTCAGACCATTGACAAATCTCTGTAACTCCAGCTCCAAGGGATCCAATGGCCTCTTTTAGCCTCCATGGGTACCTACACACATATGTGTGCATATACATACACAGAACCGCACACAATTAAAATACGATAAAAATAAATTACTTGTTTTTAGTTGTATACCCACCTCTCTCATTCCATAAATATCGTTTTAAGAACAAAACAAGTTTCAAAGTTATCAGTGTGCACTCCTGTCTATTCTATTGACCTAAGACTATAAACTTAACTTGAGAATGACTAGAAATGGTTTTCACTCCAAAATCCAGGTTTCTTATATTTGGAACATTAATATTGCTGAGTGTAAATCTTAAGTGACTGATACGTGTGTGTATATGTTTACATGAGAGTGCGGATGCAAGTGTGCATGTCTACATGTATGCATGCATATGTGTAATAGCTATTGGTAAGTAAAAATATTTGTTTAAAATTGACTTACTATTGTTTTTTAACACTCAGCAAAACAGTGAGTTCTATCATATTGCTAAGTGTAAAAAACAGTCTGGGAAGGCTACATGTTGAGTGATTCCAACTTTTGGGAAGAGGTAGAATTACAGGAACAGTAATTATAGGAACGGCAAGATAAATCTGTAGTTTCTAAGGCTTGGGAAAGGGGGCTTAGGGGATGAATAGGCGGAGCAGGATTCTCAGGGCAGTGAAGAATTCTGTATGGCCCTGCATGCCTGAAATGCATCTATAAGAAATGTATATGTAATAATCACCACAAAAGAGTAAAACTCGGGATTAAATCACACAGTACCAGCAATTATAAAATCAAACGATTATTTGGGGGAGAGACATGAGAAGCTAATATCTGTTCATTTAATTTTTTTCTGCCACGATACCAAGAAGCTACATAAAAATTCTCCAAGGGGTTGTGGTGTGTTCCAGGCTCTGTTGTGTTTTAGGTAAACCTGGAGACGGAGATAAAGGTGTGGTGCTCAGACATCCTGGCTGAGTATCTCAGGCTTGTTTTCCAAATGAACATGAAGAGCAGTGGGAGATTCTGTCCCCAGGTCAGACCCAGACTTTTCAGGCTCACTGCCTGTGTCAGCTTGTTCGACTAGACCTGGAACACAAGCCCTCTTTCTTTAGTACCTCCCTCTCCACACTCACATCCACACCCACCACCCACCATTTCACTAGCTCCCTTTTCAACGCACTTTCCATTTTTCATCTCAGCCCCTACTCTCCTTCAGAGTAGTGTCATCTCTTGCCTAAGATGTGGCTCCACCCCCCGAAACATTCTCACCAAGGTTGGATTTCTGTAACCAGGGTAGTCTTTTGTAAAGAAAAATAAAAGGCTTTAGGTGAAGCAAAACATAAACACAGTAAAATGGTCATGCTTTAATTATGTAGCTCAGTTCAAATTTATGTTTTTATACACTATAATCACTATTTAAATCACACAGATGTAGTGAAGCCTCTGATAACCCAGAAACCTCCTGTGTGGTCCTGTTGCAACATCCTGGCTTTGGCCAATGGGAAGGGAAAGTGCCTGATAAACGCAGGAAGCAGTGTCTCAATTTACCTTCTGTGGGAGGGAGGTCAATCACATTAACATACTATGCTAAGAAGGCCTGAGAAATGTCTGCTGTAGCAAGGCAGCCATGGGCTCATTCACAATTCTGTTATCATAGAAGAAAGGGAAAATAAATTGTGATGGAAGCCTAGTCGCTTCTGCTACAATATTATCATCCTCATATTTTTCTAACCCATAAAATTTTATCTCACAATATATTTAGCACTTTACATTTTTTTTCAATAAAGTTAATAATCACCCACTCCACGTCCTATATGCTTTTTCTTAGATGTATTTCTTGGAGTTTCATATTCTAAGCACTATCTTTATTTAATTTTCTGTGTGGTCTATGTTATCGTTCAGACTCACTTCTTGGAATCCTGGCCAATAAGCAGATAATACGCTGGCCTGCCCAGTGTCCTGATGTCATCTTATGTAAAGCCCACTTTAAGAGAAAACTCTTCCTCCTCCCCTCCCTTTTTCTTTACTCCCAGGAGGTGTGCACCCCCTCCTTTCTCCTTCCCTCCGTTCTTTCTTCCCTCCCCCCAAAATAAACTTTCCATGTGGACATGTGTCTGCATGGTGTGAGTGGCTTTCCACCACTCCAGGCCAAAGCGCCCACCCCCACCCCCATGTCTGCATGGCTGGTGTGTCTCCCTCCCTCACCGTGGCACCTTGGCCCAACCAGCTGAGGCCTCCTGTGCACCGTATCGTAACAGTCTATAGAGGGTAATGCAAATTGATTTAGTATGTTTCTTTTATGTATTTATTTATTCTTCTAAACTAACACCATTGCTTGGTATGTTTGTGGGTGGTGCCTACATAATCTGTGTAACACAAAACACACAAAATTAGAGTTGTCAAAAGTAAATTGTAACCAGCGTGTTTTTTATGCTGGTGGGAATGTGCACTCAAGCATGTTTTGGGTAGTAGTTCCTTTGTGCTTGCCTCTCAGCTGTGACGTCTAAGGTGTGATCCCCCTGCCATCTTGTCTGTTCCTCCCTGTCACCATCTGACGGACAGACTCTTCAGAGACAAGTTTCCTCTTCTGTCTTATGCAGGTCCCGTGGTGTGTAGCTGATCTTTACCTATGAGCCCTTCTCTCTTGAGCATCCTCAGGAGATAGGAACGATGATTAGAGGGTGAAGCTGAGAGGCTGGTCTTCAAAGGCTCTGCATTGGAGTGGGCTGGAGAGTGAGAAGAGCTGTAGACCATTGCTCACCACTACCTTTTGCTCCAGCACACAATCAGAAATGATCACAGTGTCCCTGTGCTAATGTCCCCAAGGTTTTCTATAACTGCTTTCTCCTCTATCTTTCTTGTTTTTCAGCTGGTCATGATGGCTTAGAGGAAGTGGCTGATTTATTTCATTTGCCTCTCCCCATGGATGGCCTACTCAGTCTTCCTTGTTACGAACTCAAAATAACAACCATCAAAAAAAAAATTCTTTCAGTGCTCCACCTGTTCCATTCTGGCTTCCAGGAGGGTCATACGTGGTTCACAAATGATTCACAGACCATGAGAGCTGACTCCCGTTGAGAGTCAACAAGGCCCAGGATGGTAGCACAATTTATTTCTGCAGGCTCCATGATTCATCCACCCGGCATGGGACTCCTCTGTGATGTCAGCAGGGCAGCAGATTACACAAATAAGCAGACCACATGTCACGACAGACAGGGAGTACCTTCAGCTTGAATCTAGTAGGGATAAAGCTAAAAGATGAGGTTGGAACCAAGTTCTTCCTCCCAAGCCCTTGCTTTTTCCAGTGACTGCTATGGCCTGCAGAAGGACAGTGGTATTTCTGGTATTCCACAGAGGGAAGCCTGTGAGGAAAGAGGAAAGCAGGGGATATTCATGTAAAGTACCCAGTGTTACATCCATGCCTTACCTGGGTTAGTGTACAATCACTTGCCACTGTAATTTTTTTTTTTTAAATATCTTACAGGTATCAGTAGCAGGGGAAGTCTATAAAGATTTCAACATAAATATGGATTTCGGGGTAAGTACAATTTAATAGTAATTTCCTTTCAAGAAACTCTAGATCATCCTGTGCCTCTGGCTGAGGAACTTGTTCTCTGTGCCACACCTCATGGGGAAGACTCTGCTGACAAATTCCTTCCTCCACACAAATCCCCAAAGAATGCTGTTGAGAGTGTGTTTGCTGGGCCCTGTCAAGTTACTCTGTGGAGGGTGGGTCAGCACAGCACACAGGGCAGGCCGCATACCTTTCTGGGGAGACCCAGGAAACTGCCCTGCAAAGCAAAGGGCA
The DNA here is from genome assembly GCF_049852395.1 of Peromyscus maniculatus bairdii. NCBI lineage: Eukaryota > Metazoa > Chordata > Mammalia > Rodentia > Cricetidae > Peromyscus > Peromyscus maniculatus. The sequence goes on from NC_134860.1 coordinate 101,123,945, forward strand.
AAAGAACTTGGGAACCTCAAGTGTTCACTGGAGTTCGGAATTTGCCTGAAGGTGTCTAGAGTACCAGTTTCTCTCTCTCTCTCTCTCTCTCTCTCTCTCTCTCTCTCTCTCTCTCTCTCTCTCTCTCTCTCTCTCTCTCTCTGTGTGTGTAAGTGGCAGTTGTTGGTCATTATTTTAAAGTAAGTTCTTATGACCCCCTTGACCAGTCACCTGTCTTTACTGATGCTCTTTTACTGTGATATCTTTAAATTCTCCCCTAATAATTTTACACATTTACAGGCATATGGAATGACATCTCAATGTGTCAACCATGTGTGATGATCAGATCAGGGTAATTGGTATAATTTATAACCTCAAATACTTACAATTTCTTTGTGTTGGGATCATTCCAAAATCATCTCTACTGTTTTGAAATATTGGTCTTGGTATTGAAACACTGTTAATTAAATGTGCCGCCCACAGCCACCTCACTGTGCTGTGGAGCACTAGATGCTACTTTTCCCGTCTAACGTTGTCCCTGGGCCTGCTGACTTCCCTGTCTGACTCACCCTCTAACCCCGTCTTTCCCAGTCCCCGGTAACCAGAATTCTGCTCTTGGATTTTGAAGCTGACATTTTAGTTTTCACACTTGATTGAGACCATGGCAATATTTGTCTTTCTGTGCCTGACTTGCTTCACTTAACAGGACTGACCAAATTTTTAACATTTTGTGATGGGTCTCTGCTCTTGACAAGTCACAGTTATGTGAAATGTGATGGTACTCCTTCCTTTTGCTCTTAGGGTTACTCCAGGAGTGCCTATAAAAACTCACCATTTTTTTCAAGGTTCTGCTGAGAGGACAAAGACAAAGGCATGCATTAAGCACCTCTTTGGATTCCACAATCTTGTTTTTATCACTATCAAGTATTATATTTATTATGAATTGCCTCACCCAAGGGACTTTTCACAGTTTTTTAACTATTGGAAATCATGAGAATTGGGGCCAACTGTAACCTCTTAAGATTGTGGTCAGGGGTAGGACACCTGCAATTGACAGTCATTCCCATGGGTCCAGGGAACTGTTTACACTGACTGGTTAAGAGAAAACTCACCAATCGAAGCAGCCTGAGTTGTGTGAAGGAAAGTGCGCAGTTGCAGATGAACCAACCTCGGTTCAGGATCCTGGCACAGGCAGGGCACAGGGAGGGCCTGTTTGGTCATGGCACCAATGCTATTTATTTGGTGACGTTATTTACCGGGTGCAAGAAAACACAAGGTACAAGGGAACCCACTATAAGAGTTTTTATTAGGGGACAGAAAGGGTGGAGGTGGGTAGACCTACCGGTAAGAAAGAGAGAGAGAGGTGCGCGGGTAGGGCCTGCTTTTATAGGTCACCTCACGCATGTGTATATGGGCTCACGTAAGTATGCCACGCATGCGCATAGATTACGTGATCACGCTTTGTGCAGATTACGTGACCATGCTGTGCGCAGATGACGTGGGCTGTAAGGCTCTGGAGTGACTAAGCATTTTGCTTGACTGCTGACACAGCGCATACACAGTCGTGTGACTCCAGAAGTGGCTAGGAATAATAACATAGATTACACCCATTTCTGTAAGTAAATGGGTCAGTAGTGGTGGCCTACATTCACATGCAGAATGTATGAAGAACAATAATTGATTCTGCAATGTAGACACAACAACTTAAAAACTCTCCCGCCTTCCCAGTTCATGGTTTGCCATTCAGACTTGAATGGCTCTTTCTTTTAATGATGGAGTCTAGTTACAGTACTTGTCAAAAGCTCACAAAGAAAACATTAATGGATGAAGAAGCATGCATTGAACGTCTCTTTATTCCTCTGTACGCACCTTCATCTAGTTGATGGTCAGGATTCTGGGAAGACAAGTCGAATGAAAACTTGTTTAATAAGTTTAATAAAATGATTATTAAGTAGACACAATGGAAGACAAAATGGAACTCAAAGGTGAAAACATTAAAGTGTATCAAAACAAGTGGGTGGGTGTCCATGTAATCAATATTGGGGTGCTTCCTATAAGCAACAGACATTTGGCTGTGGGTGGGAGGGAATTCAACCTATTTTTTGTGGGGCCCTGCTCTGGCTCTCAGTAGCTTTGGACACGGTCTGAACCACCAAACTTCACCAAGCATCCCACAGTAGAGAAGAAGCCTGGAGTCCATTGACTTGGCTTAGCAGGGCCCACGGTTGTGGTTACAGGCGTCTTGAGATTCATGCTGTTGCATAACAGACATGTACACTCCCCAGCCTTTCTCCGCAGGCTTGGCCATGGGTGTGTGAAGTCAAGACTCAGTCCCTGTTTCTGTGTTGCAGAATGATAGTTGGGCTGGATAGACAAGTCAGGTGATGTGGCTATGTCAGAGGGGGAGCAAGGGCCAAAGTTAGGCTGGATAGACAAGTCAGGTGATGTGGCTATGTCAGAGGGGGAGGAAGGGCCAAAGACTGGTGAGAATGTGAGGACTGACTTTTCAACACAGAGACTATGGAGGCTTGACTGAAAAGACTTCTCCCAGGCATTGTGGAGCACTGTGTGATAGGAAGCAGAACAATGTGAGCAGCAGTAGAAATGCTGAGAAGCAGCGAGCTCCTCCCTTGGCCATTTGCCTGATGTGAAACTCTAGCTACATTTTTAAGGTCTCTGGATCTCAGGGCTTTGTTTCATTCCTGTGAGTTGAAAATGATGATAGTATTTTGCAGTGTTGATATGAGATGCCATGAATCTGTAATCTTAGCACCGGGGAGGATGAGGCAGGAGGACGGCCAATTTGAGGCCAGCCTGGACTACATAGGGAAACACCGCCAAAGAAAAAGAAGAAAGGAAAATAGGAAGGAAGAAAGGAGGGAGGGAGGAAAGAAGGAAAGGAAGAAGGGTTAGAGGATGTGGGAAGGAGGGAAAAGGGAGGGAGAGAGAAAAGGAGGGAGAGAGTGCTGTGGATATTGCTCTGTATAAGTAAAATGCTGATTGGTCAGTGGCCAGGCAGGAAGTATAGGTGGGACAAGCAAAGAAGAGAATTCTGGGAAGCAGAAGGCTGAGGAGGGGAGACACTGCCAGCCACCGCCATGACAAGCAGCATGTGAAGATGCTGGTAAGCCACGAGCCACGTGGCAAGGTATAGATTTATGGAAATGGATTAATTTAAGATGTAAGAACTAGATAGCTAGAAGCCTGAGTCATTAGGCCAAACAGTTTAAATAATATAAGCATCTGTTTGTTTATTTTATAAGTGGGCTGTCGGACTGCTGGGGCTTGGCGGTACCCGGAGAGAAAACTCCAGCTACCAGAGAGGGAAAGGAGGGAGGGAGGAGGGAAAAGAGGGAGGAGAATTAAGAGAGAAAAGAAAGTTGAGAGGGTGAAATCAGAGAAGGCATGAACGGCTAGAAGCTTGTTGACATAGTACATGGTCCAGATGTGCCCCACAACTTTGAATGGACGGCAATATCACTTCCACACAAGCTAAGCTAGTGAATCTTATTCTAGTCTCCCGGACCACTCAGAAGCTCATTATTACTGTTTATAAAATGAAACATTTGCTCAATCCTATGCTCCTTTTCTGCTTTAACATTCTCCTTGCACAAGAAGGGAGAGAAGCAGGAGACAGTCTTTCAACAGGACTGGTCTGCAGAGACCAGCGGCTGGCTAAGTATCAGCTCCAGCTGTGGCAGGGCGTTCGGCCATACCCACTCTTCCATGTTGCCCACCGCAGCTTCACAGTGCAGTGGCAGAGCTGAGGTGTTTGCATACAGCCAGCATAGCCCCAAACAAAGTATTTCCTATCTAGCCTTTAAGAAAAAGATTTCAGGTCTCTGGCTGAGTTGCCATGAAGGGGCAACACGTTTATTATCTGATGCCGTCACATCTATACTGGAAATCAAGTGTGTCACGTTTTATTTCTAATGTTAGCTTTGAAGGCTTCTTCAGTTGTTGGGAGGAATTTCCTCTGATGGGGAGGAAATATTCTGAAAGATTTTTTTTTTAAAAAAATAACTCATATTTTAAACTGATGATGGTTTTGGAATCTTAAGTTGTTAGGTCATTTATGTAATGCTTGTATATAGATATGTGTAGCTGAGTCATGTTTTAGCCTGCTTTCACCTCCTCTATATTGGGTATTAGTAGTAGAACTGATAAAAGTTAAGTTTTGTTTTTATGAAAGACACAGGAATATAAGCCTATATAACCTTCCCAGATAAAATGATTCTTAAGTAGACACAAGAGAAGACGAAATGGAACTCAAAAGTAAAGACATTAAAGTGTAGCAAAACTTTAAAAAAGCACAGGATACACAAAATAAAAAAGCAATTGGGACAGGGGAGATAGTCAGCAGATAATGACACAGATCACATGGTGGGTAGAATTAGATCTCTGGAGTCCACGTCAAACTCCGGATGTGATGGTTCATAACCACAATCCCAGCACTCCTCTGGTGAGTGGGGAACCACAGACAGGAGGTGGCCTGGAACCTTCCAGGCTGGCTAGTGTGGAGCATAAGCTGCAGCAGTAGAAACCCCTCTGCCTCAGTAAGCTAGAAGGTGAGGACTCACAAAGTTGTCTCTGATTTCCACAGGCATATGGAGGCAAGTGTGTGCCTGCACACACACGTACACACACACACTCACATACACACACACACATACACACACACACTCACATACACACACATACTTACATACATATACACACACACATAACCACTCCCACATACACACATACACACACACATGCACACACACATATACACACACACTCACATATACACACATACTTACATACATACATACACACACACATAACCACCCCTCCACATACACACATAGATACACACACACACACACACACACACGCACATGTACACACATACACACTCTCTCACACACACACACATACACTAACACTAAAACTCTCAAACTATTGAATCCAACTATTTTCAATAGCCTTTAGTTATAACTACTCCAGTAAGAATAGTTATACTCTTGGTTGGGAGAAATGGTGTAAAATTAAAATGATGACATGGTATGCTTATGTAAAAACTTCTCAAAACCAACATTTTCTAGGGACACAATTAGAGAATTTAATTAATCACAGATTTGTTATGGTAAAGGATGACTCACTATTTTACAATAATACGTGGGAGATTTGAAAATTCCAGAACTATGTGGAAGTAGAAAACAAAATCAGGTTCATTCATTTGATTATATAAAGCACAGGGACTGGGGACACTTTGGAGGTGGATTGTGAGGGGATTGTGAACAAAGAAGCAAGCAGGCAGGAGAGGGGTAGGTGTGGGGAATGGAGGGCTCTCACTGAGTGTGTGGGCAGGGAGCCAGGTCACAGTGTTGGGTCACTCAGGTGGCTTGAAAGAATGAGTGTGAAGTAAAGGAAAATTGCCACAGAAATAGCGTGAGAGAAGAGGACTGTGCGAGCCATGTTTCCCTAGTCAGCCCAGTCCTGGGACTTCAGTTTCCTTCCTAGTGGCTCCTGGGCTTTTTCCTCATTTGTCCTAGGTAATACTAATGCATTCGAACGATAAACTGTCTCTGAGACCTGGCTAGGGTGGGCTTGAGAAGGACTCAAGAAAAATAAACTCAGATCCACGTTCAAGTTGCTTACATCCTCATCGCAAAGACAGGTACAGAGAGCACTCTGTGTGTGTGTGTGTGTGTGTGTGTGTGTGTGTGTGTGTGTGTGTGTGTGTGTGAGAGAGAGAGAGAGAGAGAGAGAGAGAGAGAGAGAGAGAGAGAGAGAGAGAGAGAGAGAGAGACTGGTAGATATGTGTCATGAATGTGTTAAGGATGTATAAATAGAAATTATATATATATATATATATATATATATATATATGGAAGTATGTACATGTATGTGCTTATGTAATATATGCAATTTATCATGGTTGAGGTAGTATGTTTCTCCAAGATTCCCAAACTACACTCCTAGTCTCTTACATGGTTTTGAATATAAAGTTTTAGATGTGACCATAATTACTCCATCTACTTTAAGTTAAAAGTCATAATAATGTGTTCTATTTTGTATTGATTTACTCACTCAAATTATTATGTGCATTTTGAACTTTTATTTACTAAATGAGATGTTTAGCCCTTTAACTTGTGAAAATTGATGAAGTTTTAGAGAGCTTGGAAATAGGTGCTGTAAGCTGAATAGTGGACTCCTGAAAGATCTGAATTCCGGATCTGGTAAATGTGCTATTTTGATCAGCAGAAGAGAATTTGCAGATGTGATTAAATTAGTGAGAATGAGACAGGGCAATCATTCTGGACTGTCATGATAGGCCCAACCTTTTTTTTTTTTTCTTCAGGTTTTTGGAGATAAGGTTTCTCTGTATATCCCTGGCTGTCCTGAATCTCATGCTGTATGGCTGGCCTCAAACTCACAGAGATCTACCTGCCTGTGCCTCCCAAGTGCTGGAATTAAAGTCGTCCACCATCACTGCTGGATGATAGGCCCAATCTTATCACAAGATTGTGTATCACAGTGTGTGTGTGTCTCATAAGAAGGAGACAAGAGGACCACTGTCAGTGGTAAGAACTGTGTTAACAGAGCTAGAGGGTGGAATGAGATCTGGAAGAGATGTTGACAAATGGATGGAGATGATCTCCAGAAATGAGAAAAGGCAGAGGCAGGGTCACCACCCCCCCTTGGTGCTTTCAGAATAATCTAATCCTGCTAACATCTGAACCTTAATTTGATATGGCTAAAGCGTAGGGTGCATGAGAAATAGCAGAGGCTGACTCTATGATAGAAGGAAAGGCCTTTAAAAGGCAGAAGACCAGTTTTATGCATTTCCCACTTTCCCTACTTCTATATTGGCTGAAATGTGGCTGGTCCAAGTAAAAAAATGAATATTAAGTCTTCCACAATGTAGGCTCCACCTCCTAAAAGCTCCCAAACCCTCAATATAGGATCACCAGTTGGGACCAAGCATTTAAAACAGAAACCAGTGGGGGACATTTTAGAGAATTCTTCGAACATTTCTAGTCTAAATTGTCCTCTATTGCTAATTAGTGACTTGTGTGATGTCCTTGAACAAGACCCATGGGCCTCTAATGCTGGATGACCTGTAGACTCAAGTGGATCTCTAAGATTCCCAGCACCCACATGGTGATTCACAACCATCTGTAACTCCAGTTCTAGAGGATCTGATGCCTCTTTCTGATTTCTGTGGGCACCAGGCTTATTTGTGGTGCACAGATGAACATGTGGGCAAAATACTCATAAAATAAAATGAATAAATATAATTTAAAAGTAAAAAAATAATAATTAAAAAATGTTTTTGAAAAGTGAAAAATTAAGCCTAAACAGCACTGGTCTCAGACAGGGCAGTAGACAGTGTGTGTGTGTGTGTGTGTGTGTGTGTGTGTGTGTGTGTGTGTCCATGTGTCTGTATACATGTTTACATGCATGTGTGTGGGCACGTGTGCATATGTATGTGGACGCCTAAGGCTGGCGTTGGGTCTCTTTCTCAAGTGTGTTTCACTTTAGTTTTCAAGACAGTGTCTCTCACGGCATGAGAGCTCATCACTTCAGCTAGACTGGCTGGACAAGCTCTCTAGGGACCTGCCTGTCTCCTTTGTCTACCCTCAGTGCTGGAGTTACAGATGTGTGCCTCTGCATCTGGGCTTTTCGTAAGTGCTGGGGATCAGACTTCAGGTCCTCACACTTATATGACACAGACTTTGCCAGTTAAGCCATCTCGCCAGTTTTGACAGTATTGCTTTGTATTCATGCACTGTGAGTTCCAAGATGGTTTGTAACAGTCACCAAGCATTGATGATTGCTAAGAATGAGATTATTTTTATCTGGCAAGGTCCCAGAAGGCCTGCTTGTATAGTAGAATGTGCCCGCATGACCATCAGGCTACCAGGTATCCCAACTGAGACTCCAGGTGGGTCTTACGTGTATAAATCAGTAGTTCTTGACTGTAGAGAGAAACTGGGTGCTGAGAAGAACCTCAGAGAAGGAAGACACTTGGGGCTCACGTATGGCCGCTCTGCTGTTACTATAAGACAGCCTTTACCTATGACGCTCACCTTTACTGTAATGTAATAGTCATATCTTTTTCTGTAATAAACTGTCGGTTCTAAGTATTATCATGTTGGGCTTTGTGGGTCTTCTCTGCAAAGGTGCTATTAGTGTGATTTCAAGAACTGAGGTTTCCAGAGCTTGACTTTGATCCTTACAACCTGAAAGAGTCCTGAGTGAGTCATCAGGGGATGGATTGAAAGTGGGAGTAGGCCAGGTAGCAGTTGATTGAAGTAGTTCTCTCAAGACTGGAAAGTCTGAAGGAGGTAGCAATGGCAGTCAAGAAGAAGGGAGGTTCAACCAAATAGAGATGTAGAATTAACAGTGTGGTTCAGTGACCAGCTAATTGGATGTGGTTAGAATATAAGGAGACTCTGAGGAAGGAGGCAATGATGATGTGGATTTCAACATTGGACAATAAATATGGCTATGATAATTATTATTTGAGCAATATCTATAAAATACTAAGAAATACTTGTTTGAAGAAAGCAGTGAGGATCAGAGCTAATTTTATATTCTTCCAGATAGAGATAGAAAAATCTAACAAGAAAATCAGAATGTAATTTTTAGAAAGATATATTAAATATATACATATGAATATATATGTAAAACTTCTGTTAAGAAAGAATACCCCTTGTTTGGTATCAATGAAACCACTTACTGTTTATGCTCATTATTCATTCATTCAGCAAAATAACACCAAGGGCTACTATGATCAAGAAGCACTACTGTGGTGTATATGGAATCCCCTGACCTCAAGGGGCTTAGCATGTAATTCCATTAGGTATTTGGTATTAGAGAAATTTGTGTAAAGTAGAAGAGCTTGATAGGAGTTAAGGACAACCATAAAGAAAAAATAAATTATGAAATAATGATCACAGTTTAAACATAAGACTGTAGTTATATAAATATTTTGCTACTCTGCATTTTACAGCGGAAGGAAAAGCAGTTAATTCTTCTAGTCCCGATGCAGCTCTTTTCTCCACCCTGAAGTCAGGGTGGTTGAACCATATTTATAGACTAGCACATGACTGTCTACAGAGGTCATGAGACTTGGCCATACACAGATATGCACAGACTCTGAGAGACTAGGACTTCAGGGACTGCCTTGGAAACATATTTGGAATTTCCATGCCCCTGACCATGGTCCATATGTATTAACCAAATAATTAATGTTTACAAAACTTTAACTAAAGAAGTTATAAGTCAAAATTAGTGTCGTGTTGTACCTGAAGTAACTATGTTCTGTCTAAACAAATATTGCAAGGTTACTATGAACCTCATCTAATGTTGATGTAACTGGGGTTTTGCTTTTAGAAATGCTGTACCCCTGAGGTTGGCACCAGGAGACTTTGAGGCATGAGCCTACTCTTGGTCACCGGTCAAAATGAAAGGACTCCTATACTCTTAATTGGTTTAATAATATACTCTTAACTGGCTTAATCAACATGGCTGTCTGTATCTTTCTCATGTGGATTGATTACTGGTAGACACAAGAATAGAAGGGGGAAATTAAAACTTTGAAGTAATGTTTTTCAACTTCTGTAACAAAGAAAGAGAGACTAGCTACAGATCTCCCTTATCCAGTTATATCAGTTCCTCTTTCTGCCATTAACTGGACCAGCTCTGCCCTGGATCCCTCAAACAAGAGCTGTGTCCACTGTAGAGAAGATATCTGTTACTTGTTTTGAGCTTGAAGAAGACACAGAAAGCATCAGGAATTAAGGACTAAGTTTTCCTGGTTCCTGCTGATGTTGCCTCTGCAACACAGGCTTAGAGTCTGTTCAGCAAAAACACCTTGATATGCCCCATCCTGTTGGTAAAGAGATAGTCATTACAAACCACTATATCAAGAAGAACATGGGCTCAAGGGGTAAATGATTTGCTCACAGTGAATACTGAGTCCACAGGAAATTAAACCCAGGCTCCCATGTGTTGGTTTTTTTGTTTTGATTTGTTTTTTGTTTTTCTCTTTGCTCTTTGGGGGCTCACCACCCAGCTCCCAAATAAATACATAGACTTATTCTTACTTATGAATGCCCAGCCTAGCTTGGCTTGTTTCTAGCCAGCTTTTCTTAAATTATCTCATCTACCTTTGCCTCTGGGCTTTTACCTTTCTCTACTCTATATACTTCTCTTTCCTTCTTATTCCATGGCTGGCTGGCCCTTGGAGTGCTTCTCTCCTTCTCCTTCTATTTATTCTCTCTGCTCGGCATCTGCACCTGTCCCTCTCCTGCCTAGCTATTGGCCATTCAGCTCCTTATTAGACCAATCAGATGTTTTAGGCAGGCAACGGAGCTTCACAGAGTTAAACAAATGCAACATAAAAGAATGCAACACGTCTTTATCATTAAACAATATTCCACAGCATGAACACAAATGCAACACATCTTAAACTAACATTCCACAACATGCATGGGTCTGTGCTGTGTTCTCCCACTGGCCTCTGTCATGACGGCACGTGAAGTGCATTAAGCAATACATCAGCTCTGGCAGTGCTGGCAGCAATCCATTAATTATGGCATCTATCTACTCCTAGGCAGGAGAAATTGACTCTGTAATTACCACCCTAATGATGTCTTTTGTGTTAACAGGCATATAACATTTATTTCATTCACCTGGAAGAAAACTGAAGCATCCTCTTTTAAAAAAAAATCTCCAAAGTCCAGGAAAAATAGACTAGAGATCATGATTTGTCTTTATCAGTTTTGGAACATCTTTGAGATGAGGAGGTAACAGTCATTTAATAACAATTATTAAAATAATGTGTGAAGGCTTCTTAGAACAATGCTTAGCACATAGGAAGTACAATATACATGTTTTCTCTTTCCAATGTTATGTAGAATAAGTGCTCACTGGAGCTGGTATTTCCTTAGAATATATAGACAAAGCAACATGGCATTATGATATCTGAAAGACATGGTCCAAGTATACAGTAGAGAGGGCTATGGTGCAAGCTTGTTGAGTCCAGATTGTCTTATAAACTTCATTCCATCTCTCCAGGCAGCTAGCACCAATCATTAGCCACCTGACATAAAACCTTTGCCATTGCTGCTTCTGAGCTCACATTCAGAGCCCTCGGGAACTCACCGTGCAAGGGGCCTGACCAAGCCCAGTTATTCTAAGCATCTCCAAGGCTTTGCAGTTCAGGCTGGAGTGAAACTGAGGTCACGCCTACCTGACTACCACCACACCCAGACACTTTCATGTTTGACCTCCTTACACTCCTTGGAATTCTCAACTTTTAGATAGTCACCCTGAAGAAGGCCTCTTCAGTATGAAGAGGTCTTGGTTTTGCTCAAGTGTTTAGAACGCGTCCTCTTTTGAATCAGAGTTGAAAGACACTGGTTTGGCTTGGTAAGCTGGTTGCCCTGCTGCACAAGGGAGATGACCCACTAGTTACACAAAGAAGTAATTGTTGGTAAACTCAAATATGTCAAATGTATCTTCACAGCTATTTTTATTTTAAACTTAAACATGAAGTAAAATCCCCTTTTTGCTTCTTCTGTATTTTAAGAGGGACGAAAGCATATATTTAAACAGTTTATAATGTAAGTTACTACTTGTCCATACAAGATAGATTAGAACTGTTTATTCCCACAATTTTAGCCAAGCTCTAATGCTGACTATAACTTTATTTTATTTTTAAAAGCTTTCCTTTATTCTTTTTTTTTTTGTTTTTGGTTTTTCGAGACAGGGTTTCTCTGTGTAGCTTTGCGCCTTTCCTGGGACTCACTTGGTAGCCCAGGCTGGCCTCGAACTCACAGAGATCCGCCTGCCTCTGCCTCCCGAGTGCTGGGATTAAAGGCGTGCGCCACCACCGCCCGGCCGCTTTCCTTTATTCTTGATATTCTCACGTGTGTATACAATGAAATATGACCATACCTATCCCCACTGTCTCCTTTAAGTCTCCCACCATGCCTCCTTACAATTTTATGTATTTTCTTTTTCATTTTTGATAACATACTAAGTTCATCTAGTGCTGTTCATATGTGTGTGGGTGTTGGACCATCTGCTGGAGCATGGGGAACCTCCCAGCTGCCCTTTCCTTAATAAACGATTCTCCCTCCCCAGTAAACTGTGAGACCGATAACTCCTCAGTATGGGGTGAGACCTGGAGACCATCTACCCCATCGATGAAGGGGATTTTGAAGGCTTGATCCTGCAGAAGATCGGTCACATTTTGTTTTCCAATTTTTTCATGGGGGTTAGCAATATCCAACCTTACTCTAATCAATGTTTATCACTATGACAAAAATTTAAATTTTATTTTAAAAATAGTTTAGGGGGCCATGGAGATGGTTCAGTTAGCAGAGAACCTGCAGAACAATTGTGAAGACCTGCGTTACCCAGCATGAAAAACGTGGGTGCAGTGGGGGTGTCTATGACCTTAGTCCTGTGGTAGTCGAAGCAGAGACAGGTGGATCCTTCGAGATCTTTGGCAAGGAACCCTGTCGTATAAAATAAGGGGGAGATCAACTGAGAAAGACACCTGAGATCAACTTCTAGCGAATGACATGTGTATATGGATGCATGTACACCTGCATGCACATGTGTGAACCACCCTCACATACATACCTAAACACGTACAAAATCCCATATAAATATTTTATGTACATCACGAGTCACAGCTGTATGTGTCGCTGTGAAAACTATCTTTGCTTTAGATTTTCAAATCCCTCAGCCTAGAATTAAGGAACGATCAGGAAGTGATCTCCTGCAATCAGGAAGTGATCAGCCACAAGTCATCCTGCAGTTGCTTCGCCCTCCACCTGGGTGTCTCTACTTCCTGTTATTCTTGTCATAGGCACAGCCAAGCTGGACCGAGGTTTTTAGGAGCAGTCTTAAGGAGGCTAATTGTTGGTGTGCTGACCAAGTAAGATGACCCAGGAAATGTAGATGATCCAGCCCCCTTTAGCAACGTTCCAGAATGCTCAGCTTCCTCAAATCCTCCTTGCTGTTATGAAAGGTACATTTCAGTGTCTGTGAGAGCAACCAACCCCCATCCAGGATGCTGGTCTGTGTCTTGTGCCCTGCACAGCAGAAGCAGCTTTGATGTAGGAATCTATGCCTCCATCAGCTGTAAGAGAACTTTTAAACATTCTTATCACATTGAAAATTAATTAAAATTGTAGTGTGTGTGTGTGTGTGTGTGTGTGTGTGTGTGTGTGTGTGTGTTTGGATATGCATGTTAGAGTCCGCATGTGGTCAGAGGACAGCCCAGAGGAATCCGTTTGCCCCCGTCATCATGTGGGTCCTGAGGATTGAACTCAGGTCATCAGGCATGGCAGCAGGCACCTTTACCCACTGAGCCATCTTGCTGATTCTCTTTTAAACTTTGCTTTTAAAAAACATATTGTGAAGCCGGGCAGTGGTGGCGCACGCCTTTAATCCCAGCACTCGGGAGGCAGAGCCAGGTGGATCTCTGTGAGTTCGAGGCCAGCCTGGGCTACCAAGTGAGTTCCAGGAAAGGCGCAAAGCTACACAGAGAAACCCTGTCTCAAAAAACCAAAAAAAAAAAAAAAAAAAAAAAAAAAAAAAAAAAAAACATATTGTGAAATAATATAAGGAAGAGGATTCTTACATTCAGGGTATGGTATTCCTCTGATGTCTCTATAAAATGTTCCTCGTGTGGAATTTTTATAATGGATTCCTTCTGCATTTTCTGGTCCCAGTGTTCCTGCAGATATTCCTTTCCCAAGTGAGCAGCGCACTCCTTGGACACATGTCTATGACCTCCCATCCCAAGTGGTATGGGGAAGGAGGGAGGGATTCCTTCTACCATGAGTTTTTTATTTTGATTTTTAAAAGCTTATTCATCAGTGGTGGGCTGAGACACCGGCTTGCTAGTATTGCGTGTTGTGGGTATCTGTTAAAGGCGTGATAGCAAGAACGTTTGGGGGCAGAGCACCAATATTATATGAAGAACTCACCAACAGAGACAGGAGGCCTGTGAATGAGACTGTTTTTGTTGAGCTGGTATTTGTACAAGGCGACACCCTCTTTCACACCGCCTACCTCCTCCCTGCGTGACTCAGTGTTGAGAGAGAAGCCTGTAAGCTGTTCATTAACAGAGTCAAGTGGAGGTGGGAACCGCACCTCGGAAGCTCCAGGTGCCCATTTGTTTCAGCCGGATCCACTTGGGGAATCACTGCGGGCCAGTTAGCCCAGAGTTTTGGCTTTCTGCGCAAGAAAGGTAAGTTGGATTCTACTTGCAAAAATAAACACAGCTGCTTTGCTTTTGGTGCATGACTTTGTCTGCTTTCCCTCCAAACGGTTCAGATCAGGGCTGTCTGCATCATCTTTGACTTGTTTCCAGTTCGATTTTGACAGCCTCTGATGAGTATTCTGTACGCCCATAGCTCGGCACTTCCAGTTCCCATGGCTTTTAACTTGGCTGTGGTACACATCACGGCATCATAGAAATGGAGAGCCCTTGGAATTTCCCGTGGGAGCTGGCAGTTTGCGAATCCTACTTCACATAAAGATAATAAAGCTCTCAATCAGCACTCACTGGTCTGTTTTCTCCAGTGACTATAAAATTGGTTTATAAAAAAGATCTTCCTGTTTTCACAGGTGATGTTGCTAATGAAATTTTAAACTTTATTGATTTACAAATAGTGTCATTTCTTTTTCTCAACTGTGACAAACACTGCAAACCCGCTCAACCTTATTCTCTTCGGGTAGGAAAATCACCTTTGCTTATGTGGAATGGTGTGGAGGAAGGATGGGGTGACATGGAGATGTGTGGTTCTTCACAGGGCTCTGTGTGCCTGTGTGCATGCGTGTATGTTAGGTTCTGAATCAGCTTGAGAATGGATTAAAGAATGCAGAGGAGGCAATTTTCAACCTCTCTGCTCATCTTACGCCTAAAAAACCAGCTGGCTTGTCTGTCTGCCTCCTCCCTTTTTTCCTTTTATCACTTCTGTTTATGATAGAGTAGTGGGAATAAAGCACAGCTTGCTGTAGCCGCCCCTTTCTCGTGCAAACCCGGCTCTGTTTAAGAACTAGAGGTTTCATTGCTTTCCTGACTGACTGAGCCACCCAAGTCTCAGTGGCTGAGACGCGTCAACGCTCCATTCCCAAAGGCTGACTGACGAATTTGATGACTTGGTTTTCCAACATGTGTAGGCAGTAGGATACCCAAGGATCGCATATATAGAGTACAGCTTTGTTTTTCATGAAATTGAAAACTGGCTTTCACTTCTGTAGACGACACAGAGACGCCCTTTCTGATACTGGCCATGCGCTGGTAATTACACTATTGGAAAAGCTGAGCAGTTAAGAGTTTACCAAGACAGTTGGATTCTAAATGTCAAGACACACAGAGAATGCATGAAAACAGGTCAGAATTTTATAGGTCTATGTACACCTTAGCATCTCATTGGTATAAATTTTCAACTGGGAGGGAATTATGGGATCATCTAGTCCAGCCTTTGCATTTTCTTTTAAAAACTCATTTATTACTATTAGTATTAGTATGTGTGTATGCGGGTCTGTACATGTGTGATATGTGTATGAGTATGGAAGTGTGCGTGCCATAGCATGCATTTGGGATCAGAGGACAATTTTCAGGAGCCGTTTCTCTCCTTCCACGGTATTGTGGCAGCATCTCTCTCCTGTTTCTGCTGTGTGGTGTACTGCAGTCTAGCTGGCCCATGAGCTTGGAGGCAATCATCCTGTTGCTGAGTCTTATTTCACTGCTGGGATTACATACATGTGGTACCATGTTGGCCTTTTTACTTGGTTTTCAGGGATCAAATCAGGTCTCTAGGCACTAAGCCACCTCACTGGCTCTACCCTTTGAATTTTCTAGATGAAGACAACAAAGAATAAGTATTAGGCAACCTTCCAGGCCTGGAGCAGCAGAACCAGATTGTGAAGTCAGATCTCTGTCATTTGCCTTATTAGATTTTCTCAATGATTTTTATAAAAAGTAGTAATAAAATGAACTATGCTCTATCTTTATTAAAGGACTATAAGTGATATGTAAATAAGTATGCCCAATGCTCTTGCAGTGTATGTGATGTGATTTTGGCATAGAAATACAGTTCTATTTTGTGGTGCTCAGATTTGGTCTTTTTATTTTTTATACTTGTTGGGTTAAATATTAAGGACCAACAGTCCCTTGGTGTGAGGTTGTCTGACAGACATGTGCAGGCCATAGTCTGGCCCTCACAGTCAGCGTTCTCCTCACCTCCACAGCCTTTCCATAGGCTCTGTTTCCTGGGCTGTCTTCTCTGACTGTCAGAACTCTGATTGCTCTTCTTCAGAGAGTCCCATTCCTGGGAACTTCGTAAACAAAACAGAAGTGTGCTCGGAGTGATTGACTACATACTGTGGAATGAACTTCATATGGCCCCCCCAGGCAGACAACTCAAGAAAACATGATTTCAGATAGCATCTGGTATGGTGCATGCATTAACTCCAAGCATCCCTTAAGAGCAAAGAGATTAAACTTCTTAGTCCAGGAGTCTTAGAGAGAAATCTTAGTTGTTTCCTCCAGCTTCCCTCCTGGCTTCCCTATGCCAATTCTCACCCATTTGTAGATCCTTTTCTACTTTCTCATCTCAAGAACTTTGAAATCAATAAAGGCTGTAGGTATTAGTTCCTATATGCATACCTGTAGCTGCCTAGTGCTCCCTGTTTGCCATGGTGCAAAGCTATTATGATTTCCAGATTTGGGTGAGGCTCTTCCTCAGGTATGTGCTTTGCAAATGGCAGCTTTATTTATTATGCTGGTGTTTTATGTCAGTTGCCAAATTCTTTAAAGATACGGATTGTCCTTTTAGTGTGGTTGTTAATTGAAAGCTTGAATTTTATGTTAAAGGCCAATAGGCTCATATCTAGACAAGAAAACCAGTAGTCCTGACTGCTCATTGTAATTGCACACACAAGAACTCTAAAAATCGAAATGATATACCCTTAGTCTCTAAACCCAAGGTTCTTGGCTCTAAAAATGTTAGTAAATCTCCTTTATGTGGACATTCCCTTAGAAGACAATGAACTAGTTATTAAATTTATTGCAGTACAGACATCCTAAGACACCACAGAAGGCTTCCCAAAGGTATATAAGAATTACACGGTGAGCAGAGTATGTCTGCATACAAAACTAACTTCACTTAAAAGGTCTGTCCCACACATCATTAAGGATGCTGTGTGCAAAAACTCAAAAGGCATCTGTATGCAAGAAATTGAAGGGATTGTCTGTCCCCTGGATAGGCTTGACCTTGAATCAACTGGAACTAGAAATGGTCCATGATAGGACTCAGGTGACAGGTAACTTTTATGCGATTGAATGCTTGTTAATGGGTATTCAATCAGTGTCTCTGTAGGATGAAATGGACAGTTGTCCCAGTAATCAGGATGTCATGTAGGTGATATGTCAAATTATCCCGTAGCAAGGATCAGGAGAGTTTCATGTATTAAAACCAAGAACTATCAGAGAGTCAATTTTATGTTAGGGGGTTATAAAGATAGAAAACTGATAACATTTTGAGATCTAGATAGCAAAAGATTTCATTTGTGCTAAATTTTGGATTCATTTTTTTATCATCAAGATTCCCATTGCTAAGCTTAGGCTCTTGGCCTGTGAGAGAAAATAAACGGCCCATTCCTAACCATCTTAACAGACTAAGTAAGTCCAGGCCAGCTGAGAAGTCTGCATTTCCTTCATTGGGTAAAACTCAGAGATGTTTACCATGATAAAGCTCTTTGCAAATTAACCTAAGGGGCTTGTCAAAATGGAAATATAAAGCTAAGATACTTAGAACTTTCTATTTGTCTTCCCTTTCCCTAACATTTCAAGGTTTGGGGATGATAATAGCTCTTTGAGGACAGTCCTTCTCTTCACAGGTCTGTCATTATTGGGTCTCTCTTCTTCTTCTTTTGAAAATAGTTTTACAGCAGTTGCCCTCTTCCTATTCTTAGGGATTCTGCCTGTCACACTGATTTCCAAGGAACAAAGTACCCAGGGCTTCCTTATAAACCAAGGTGTATACCACTCAGGCCAATGCCATTTATACCATTTTTGTAGACATATTTGCTGTATTTCTACTTTCCATTCTACAAAATTTGTCCTAGGCTAGTGTTCTCATTGCTTTCCAAAAAGTCAGCCATTTCCATAAATGCATTAGGAGTTCACTAACTAGGAAAAAGATTCTGGAGTAGTTAACCTGCTGCTCTCTGCGGATCCCATAATACTTGGTAGAATGAGTTACGAAAATCTGCTCTGATTTGTGCAGCTCTTGACCCATCCCAAGGCTCTGCTGCAAAGGGACTGTTATTCTATTTCCACTTCCTTTAGTCCAGTAACTTCCCACTCACTCCCCGCTTTAGTTTGCTAAGTTTCTAAGACAGAAACTTTGGTATTAGGTTGGTCTGAGTTTGAACCTCCACTGTGTAATTCACCGGCTCTGTAACCCCAGGTAAACCATTCATCCCGAGATAATGGTTTTTCAGTGACTGTCCTAGCTTTCTATAAAATGGCTCTGATGTTACTCTAATCATAGCAACTGCATTGGCTGCCTTTTGTTGCTGTGATAGCGCACCATGGCCAAGGTCAAGCCAAGAAGGTAGAGTTTACATGGTTTGTAGTTCCAGGGGATAAGAGTTCCTGATGGCATAGTGGAGGCATGGTGGAGGGAAGGAAGCTGAGAACTCATGTCTTCAAAGGTAAGCATGAAGAGAGCAAACTGGAAGTAGCAAGACTTTTTAATCTCAATGCCCATCGCAGGGATGCACTTCCTCCTGAAAAGCTGAACCTCCTAAACCTCCACAAATAGCCTGGTAACTGGGAACCAAGTATTCATCAAGTACATGAGCTTTTGGGCAACATTTTCATTCAAATGTCACATTGCACTCCCTGGGCCCCAGAGTGTCACGGCATTTCATGTACTTATGGGATAAGGATAATCATTGTAAACTACTGACCTAAAAATGTGTGGGTCTTAAATGGGATGATGTGCATAAAACATAAACTTGTTACCCTATGACCAGGTTTTTTTTTTTTTTGGCTTGCTTTTTCATTTTTCTTCCTTTCTCCCCTGTTTTGTTAATCTACTTTTAGCTCTACAGTTTTTCCTTTTCTGTTTCACTTTCCATTCACTCCTCTCTGTATCTTTTCCCCCATCCAGTCTAATTTTTTGCTCTCATAATCCTAAGAGAATCTAGCAGAAAGAGACAAAGGCATTGTTACTTCAGCCAAGAGGCATTTTATCCTTGGGTAACATTTTTAAAGTCTATTTTGTTGAGAAGACCCAAAGATGAAAAAAAAAAAAAAAAAGAAATTGCAGCTGAACTGGGAGGTGGCCTAGGGAATTCCAGAAACTGAGGGAGTAGGGGATAGGCAAGGGGAACAGTTAATTGATGGACATGAAAGCCACCCCAGGAAATGTCATTATTAAAAATATAAAATGCTGGGGATGTACCTCAGTGCTGGAGTGTTTGCCCAGCATTCATGAAGCCCTGGACTCAATCCCCAGATAAACAATGGCAAACTATAACAACACGGACCACTGAAGCAAAATGAGGGTGGACAGAGTGCAGGTTTAAGAAGCAGGTGGTGTGAATAGTTTCTAAGGTATCTGAGAACTGAGAAGTTTGATTGGTTTCAAAGCAAGTAGAGTCAAAGCTTAAGAGTGTTTTCATATACAACCCAAAGATGAATGTCTTTGGGCAGAGCTTGCAAACGTGAATGCAAAGGACTACCTTCTGGTGTTGAGCCACACACAGGAAATGAAAGACTGGCTGGTGGTTGACAGTTTTTTATATTTGCTTTTCTTTTACTTTGTTTTGTTTATTCTACTGTCCTTGAGAATGTTGGCTTCATGGTTGGAATCTCAGCTCAGGCATTCAGTGTTTTGAAGTGAAGGAAGATTTAAACTTGGATGTTGAAATTTGCATATACTGCTCTCTAAACTGTAGGTGGTTGTGGGTACATTGCTACTGTGGCAAGAATGCTAGATTTAAATGAGAATTTCTAGTCCAGAACTCTGGTTGGCTGTAAGACCCGGGACCCCTTCTAATGGTCTTTGTCTCCCTAATTATAAACTGTAGTTAACAATACTGACATATCACAATATTCTTGAGAGAACTTTGGGAACAAAACCCAAACCAAAAGATGATTTTTGTAGTTCCAACTTGGAGCACCATTTTTCTATGAATTTCCACATTTAAAATGTAGTTGCTCTCCTGTAATTCCAAATTCTTGGAACCAGAGGCAGCTTCTGAAGTCCAGCCTGGGCTTCATGACAAGACTCTGCCTCACAAAAAACCAAAACAGAGAGCTCTCTGCACAGTTACTGACTACGCCACTGTCCCACATAGACTCAGGCAGCAGGTTTTTGAGGAGTTTCCTCTTTCTCCCAAGAAACTATAAACTTTACTGCATTGAGACTGGAAGGTGGCTCCTAAGAATAAGCCCATTAGCTGAACTGAGGCTAATAAGTGGCCTGATTTGATTGGATATTGAGTGGTTTAAAATCCAGGCAATTCTAGTCCTTAAAAGGTAATTGCATTAAAGAATTGCATAAAAATACGATTTTGCAGTTAATTTTATTTATTTATTTATTTATTTATTTATTTATTTATTTATTTATTTATTGCAGTTAATTTTTAGCATTCAATTTGAGAAGTTTGTGACTGGCAATTGGCAAACAATTCATTCCCCAAACATCATTTTTTAACAAGAATATTTTGCACAGTGTATGTTGTGGGTCCCTTTTTAATAACTGCTTACGAAGTATCTGTACATTAAAAGATGTTACTTTCTATCTAGCAGAATAGAAGAGTTCCATTGCTGTATAATGTCTGGAGAAGTGAAATTGGATGAGAGGAGCTTGCATTACAGATGCTTTGGAAGCCTCTAGAAGTGGCTCGGGACCACCGAATGGGCTGATCAAAGGAGAAGGCAGACAGATGATGGTTGGCTGAGGAAAGTTATTCAGGAAGGACACTAAGAGAAACAGAGAAAAGTCCACAGAACAGACCTTGCCTGCCTTGAACCATTGAGCAGGCAACCATTATTTTAGTAATACTTAAATCCAACAAGAAAACAATTAATTTCTGCAATATCAGTCACTTTTATTTTGAGGGAAAAACAGAATTCTTAATGAACTATTATTACCTGAAAATAGCATACAATGCATCTTCCTTTATTATCTAGGTTGTATCACTGGGCAACATTAGTTTTGGAAATGAATAGGAAGCATTGCTCAGCTGTCTGGCAGCAAGATGGCCCCAGGGAGGCAGTGTGTTATCAGGACTAGTGTTGCTACACTTGGTTTCAGTGTGGTGGGAGCTGAGAAGCTCCAGGCTGAGCTGTCTGGAGATGTTGGGGTTGGCCTTCATTACTGTTGCTACCTGCAACCACCCTCCATTGTTGCCCATCTTTTGGTATACAGGAGTGATTCTCTGCATGCCTTCTATTGGCGGTATCACAGAACATTTGAGTTGTATATAGAACCACTTACTGCATTATAGTCATCCACACTTAATTACAGCTCCATTTCACCACTTACTGTGATCTGTGCAGGTTACATCTTGGGCTCCTGTAATTAGAGATAATAGTACCCACCTGAGAAGACCAAATAAAGATCATGTGCTTGATCACAGGAATTGGCACATGGCAGCAACTCAACAAGTGGCCCCTTTTGTTAAAAGCCTTGATCACAGATATATGTGCTGTTCACTAATAAAAGAATCAGGACTCTATTTTGTTGACCTCTGTCAGATTTTAAACCTATTTGTTTCCGTACATCTTGGAAACATGGAGGAAAATTATCAGGCTTGAGTAATAAAATCAAAAGACAACTTAATTTATAATAACAGGAGCTTTGTCATTATTCCTGAAGGAAAAGTTTATTCTTCTAAAAAAAGGAAAAGATAGACAATGGATGATCATTGTGGCAGCTTTATGACCCAGTCAAGTCCAAGATGGCCACTCCTACCTTCAGAGAAGAGCAGCTAGAAGCAAAAAGGGACCTCTTCTTCAGCATCAGTAGCCTGAACTGTAAATGTGCCCTCTGTCACTTCAACAGAGGCTGAGAAGTGGGGTTTTATCCATAAGTAAGGGGCAAGTAGAGAATGGGTACTAGAGAGGCCATCATTCTGTGTTACGAGTCTCTAAAAACATCCTGATGACCTGTGTCTGGGCTTTTCCTTTTCATCCTTTCCCATGTGCCCAGGGTTCCTTTGATGGGCCCTTAAATGTAAGAAGGCTCACACAATTAAAAAACATGTAAGTGATATTTTTAATTAAAAAAAATAAGAAGCCATGGTATCCGAAGAGTGTTTCTTTTTCTGTTTCATTCTATGCAAGGACTCTACCACTGAACAGGACCCCCAGCCCTTTTTTATGTTTTTTTTTTCTTAAAATTTGAGACAATAATCCTAGCACTTGGGAGGCAGAGGCAGGCGGATCTCTGTGAGTTCCAGGCTAGGCTGGTCTACAAAGCGAGTTCCCGGAAAGGTGCAAAGCTACACAGAGAAACCCTGTCTCGGAAAAAAAAAATTGAGACAAAAATTTCACTCACTTTCCCAGGCTGACCTTGAATATACTCTGTGGTCCAAACAGGGTCCCCAGTAACTAGAATCACCAGCCTGATTGACATTCTGGTGGCATTCTAAATATGAATTTCAGAGTGATGATTCTTGACCTTTCTGACCATGAAAATTCATTGAAAAAATTATGGGGTCCAATTATATGAGACCAATTATATATTCAGTGGCTTACCAGCAGACAAAGCACATGGTGGACATAGTAATTGGCACTTAACTAATAAAAAATGTTTGGGTACACACAAAAGATGTTTAGACACTGAGTACAGGCACATTTGTAAGCATACTTGTTACAGTAACCAGTGCTTCCATCTTCCATAGCTCTGTATCCTCAGTTCATCAGTTTTGCCACCAGGGTCTGGGTACCATGCTAGGATGGGTAAGATCCTGATACTGTCACATTGTCAGCCTTTTACAGAGTGCTACATACAAGACACAACAAAACAACAAGAACTGCCTCTTCATTTTACGTTTAGGACTAACTCCAACAAGACAGACTTAACATCTTCCTAGAAGGTGTGGCATTCTCATGCTTGGGTAGTGAGGTATTCTTCAGAAGGCTCGATTAAAGGAGATAGGCATCTGATCCAGCTTCCAGTCCTTTACCTCTTCCTCTCTTTTAATGAGCGGGCTTGGATATAGTATAAACACCCAAGGGCTCTACCATAGAACCTCTGGGATGTGTCTAGGAGTAAGTAGTTAAGGGGATTTTGTTCTTGTTCTCTGGATGTGCAGTTTCTGTCTTGTTGCATCTTCCATGGTGTGCAGCTCTCTGGCTCCAAATATGTGTAGGGATTGTTCTTTGAATTCTCCTTGTTCTCTCACACATGTCCTACTCAGTGTTTGTATCAACCCAGGCATCTGTTGCCTTTGTAGGCTCTGGTAAGGAGAGGGGAGAGTTCAGACAATAATAATAGCTTAGATGATTTACAGTGATTTATAATTTGTAGAACGCTATCTTAGTTTTCACAGTAACCTTTTAAGCCTGGCCTAAGCCCCACTTTGCAGAGGCAGAGTAATGACTTGGTCCACGTGGCTAATGAGTGTCACAGCTGTGTCTCAGCCTGAGGCTAGATCACAGCTCATCATTCTCCTTTGAGCCACCATGCAGCCTTAATGTGCTCCTCGCCCAGGAATACTTTACTTCAAGCTAGCTAGTAGTCAGAAAGATCGAAAGACATGGATAGTCAATTAGATTATGAGAATTCGAGAAAATTTGGAAGTTCTGAGGTCTAACAAGAAGCCAAAGATGGGATACAATAAGGAGAGGAGGCATCACCATCAAAATGGGAGGGAAGTATAAAGCAAAAATGATCAAGTATAATGTATAAAGATGTACACACACACACACACACACACTCACGTATAAAGATCCAGTAGGCATCATTAACATTCCAATGACAATAAGGCAAATTACAACATGCAGAAGATATCTGTTCCAAAAACTAGCAGAAGTGGTATGCATAAAACATGGCAAACATAATATGAGAGTTATATGTTTTAAATGAGCACAAGTATGCCTTCTATACATTGATTTTTAAGTTCAATGATATAGGAATAGCTATTTACATTATTTGTTTTGTAAATAAACTATATATAGTCTATATTTACCATATATGCACTAAATATTCTATTTATCCAATATGTTACTCTAAAAAGGGTATATATGGTATGTTGTTATATAGCACACAAATTGAAATATCAGAAAACACAACGCCCAATAGTTACATGTTTATGCAACATGACAAAATGTTGCATTCTCTTATTGTCACACAGTCTGCTGTATCACCTTGTTAATTCACATGGACATAATCTTGAATGAGATTGACATTTTCCTTTTGACTCCCATTCATGCTTTCCTATAAAAGAGAGTGACTCTTGTTTCCAAACCCAAAATAGAAATTGGCATCTGGTCAGGAGTCAGAAATCATGAAGCAAGAATGTTCCTCGGTGGTTGGATGGATATAAGTCCTGGTCAACCTGAAGTAATCCTGTGAAATAAAAATCTTACTTCATTTTATTCTGGCAAAACCATGGGGGCAAAATCAGACTGTCCCTCGAGCTCTCGTATGTCTTGTGCCTGCTGACAGTTTTTAGTTTGGGGTTTTTTAGTTGGAAGCTTACTTACATACCATAACATTTATCCAGTTGAAAGTATAAAATTCAATGTTTTCTTTTCAATTCACCAGTTTGTAACCCATCACCCCTAATTCCAGAACATTGTTGCCCCCAAAGAAGCCTCATTTCCATTGGCAGCATTTTCCTTTTCCTTAGCTTCTAAAACACACAAGTTAGTTTTTCCCAAGAGCCTTTATTGTTCACATTTCTTTAGTGTCTGGTTCTATTCATTTAGCCTGTTTCAAGTTTCATTTATGTTCCAGCATGAAACAGTACTTCAGTCCTGTGTATTCCTGAGCAATAGTCCATTGTGTGGATATGCCAAACTATGTATGTATTCACTCTTTGATGGGTATTTGGGTTAGTTCCACTGTTTTTTGCTATTACAAAAATGTTGTTAGGACTACTTATGTGCAGGTTTTTGTGTCGACGTATGTTTTATGACCCAGATAATGTTCAAGAATACATAAAAAAGACTCTTCTGTGAAGGTTTGTCTGTAGCGATGATTCCTTGGAAGGCTGCCTTGGTTGCCCTGATGCATTGTGGGTAGAACTTGTTGGGTTTGTGAGATGTCATGGGTCAGGCAGCCCCCCAAGGCACACTATGTCCCTATCACTCTATCTCCAGGGTACTCGTCTAGTCTTTGAGTGACTCATAATGAACATGATTGCTGGGTGCTCAGAAAAGAGTTGGCTTTGTTTGAGAAGTCTGCCTCCTGCCACTTAGCATCTTGGACAAGTGATACTCTTCCTGAACTTTACATATTTTATCTGAGTGTTGGCAATAATAATAGCTACCTCACAGAGTTTGTTTGATGGTGAGAGATAATGTCCATGATATACATTATACTCTCAAAGCAGGGGCTCAACTAACCTATGTTTATGATATTGGTAATTGCTCTGTGCAGTATAACAGTTGAATAAATTGAGGGCACATATTAGGGGCAGTGTGGCACAAAGCTCTTTGGAAGACTTCACTACCTTGAAGAAGCTTGGTTATTTCTTTCATAAGCACTGTGTTGGCTTTTTTAGGGATGCCATAATAAAACACCAGACAGAGATGTGTGAGATGAGCTAGATAGCAGAAATGTATTGTATTGGTGAAATTATTAAGGCCACTCCACATAGTTAAAAGGGAGGTTTATTTAGTGGTGTAACTTACAAATGAAGGGATAGGTAGGTTGCAGGGTCTGGGGAAGGTGTGTCACAGTCTGGCGGTGTTCTCTGGAGAACTCTGCTCGGTCTACCTCCACCATCCAGGGTCCAGGAACAGAGAGAGGCAGCACATCCAGATCTTGGGTCGAATTCAGGGTCATCTCTTGGCCCCGCCTTGTAGGCGTGACAGTTACCAAAGCCTCAATGGGGGTTGGAACTTCCAGATCAAAGCTGGGATGGCTGCTTACTACAGTATAGTTAGCGATTTTGGAGGCTGGTATCCAAAATCAAAGTGTCATTGTATTCAGGTTCACTTGAGTTCTTTCTCCTTGGCTTGCAGGTGATTGGTCCTTGCTACCCCAAAGGCCTTACTTTAATTCCCCCCTCTTAAAAGTCACTATCTCCAAATATTACCGTAGTCTGATGTAAGGTTAGAGTGCAACATGTGAATTTGGAGGCAGGATTCAGTGTAGGAAATAGCTAGGCAGTGTCTGCATTATCCTACACTAGGAACAAAAGAGAAAGCCTAAGCCTTGCTCTGTGAAGCCCAGTTTCTCAGAAGAGGCAGCCCACTGAGCAGATAATTATATATTGTCTTTTCTTCACTTATCCTGTTCCTGGTCTCACAATTGAACATGCAATCTTTACAAATGTATTATCAAATATATATTAAATATGTTGACTACCTCAGAATCAGGTCATTCAGCTGAGATGTTCCTTTGTCTTTGTCAGCTAAGAAGGAAAAAGAAAAACTTACCAAATTCTATTTGGAAATAGGAAATGGGTAAGCCAGGAATCCCAAGAAGTAGGGCTAAAGTTGAGGGAAAATTAGTGAATAATTGAGATGTGTATTGTCTCATTTGTGTGTGTGTGTGTGTGTGTGTGTGTGTGTGTGTGTGTGTGTGTGTGTGCATGTGCCTGCCACACTTGTCACAGCACACATATAGAAGTCAGGCGACAGACCCTGGAAGTCAATCTTTCTTCAACCATGTAGAACCTGAGGATTGAACTTGATCATCAGGCATGGTGGCAAGCACCTTTATCCTCTGAGCCATTTCAATAACCCTATGCTTGTTTTTAGGTTTCTCTTTACTCCATTTTCCTAACACATCTTGTCAACCTCCAAATGAGCCAGCCAGGGCCTGTCCCATACTCACTGAATATCCATTTGCCCATGTTCAAGGCTTATCCTCTCCTTTCCTTGCTCTCTCCCTCCCTTTCCTGTTTTTGCTCTGTTTCCCAAAGTGAAAAAATAAAGGCATGAAGTTAAGCATTATTGAGTTCCAATGGAGTTGGGCCATGATTTGACATTGTACATGTGTCCTTACTTGATTCCCACAACAGCTTGGCTTTGCCTTATTTGTAGATGAGGGACCTGAGCTGTGAGGTCCTAGGGTGACTCCAAGCTTAGGAAGGCAGTGACCATGGTTGTTGATGTTAGTCTTTGTCTTGTATCTGGCTCCCTAGAAGTAGTGCATGAGAGGAAAGTTGGGTGTCTGTGACTTATGGCAGGTATAGCTGCAGGAGCAGGAAGTGAGGAATAGGAGGGAAGAAGAAGCTGAGCGCTGAGCAAGGTTACACTTTGTGCCAACTGAGCTTCAGCGAGATTCCCTAGTAAACTCCCAAGTACACATTATCCTCACAGAATTGCCTCTGCCTTGAGACATGGGACTGGCATTTTTATCCTGAGTCAGTCATTTCCAGGTTACATGGATGTGTCCTTATGGCTATGACAATACCGATGGAAGTGCTTTTGACTTCAAAAGATGGAGGAAGAGGACTTTAGAATCTCCAGGTTAAGCTATAGCTGATAATACTGTGCTAAGCAGCACTTATAGTTTAACAAGGTATTTTTTATGAACATTATTCATTTAATCATCACCATTGCAATAACCTTATGAAGTAAGTGGCAAGTTTCATTATACCCATTTGATGGGGAAAGTTAAGGGCTATGATTGTAGAACTTGAATGTGATAAATTGGACCTAGAATTTACTTCTTAGTCAAGACTGAATGGTCCTGCAAGTTCAGTATGCTGTCTGGTGGGATGGATACCACAAAAGACATGATTACCCATCTAGTATGACTGGTTGTCCCCATTTGTCTGGGACTTTTCTGAATTTAGAGCTGTTACTTTCAAGGTAACCTAGGACTGACTAGGCACAGTGCCTTAGGTCTACGATGCTTCTAAGATTCATGGAAGTGTTCTCATTTTAACTTCTCTTAAGAAAGAAGAGGAGAAAATGCAACTGTAATAATAATGAACGCAAACACTGCATCCAGTCTTAATTGTCATGCTAACATAGTCATTCACGATCTGTTTTCATTTATTTATTTCTTATGCATGTCTGTGGATGCTTATGCACATATGTGGAGGCCAGAAGATAACTTACAGGGGTCCGTTCTCTCCTTTCACCCATTTGATTGCAGATTATGGGGATTGAATTCAGGTCATCAGGCTTGGTGGCAATTGCTTTTACCTGCTGAGCAATTATGTTGGCTCCCATCAAATATAATTTTTTAATGTACGTGTAAATATAAGAAGGGACTATGAATAGCTTCTAGGGAACTGAGATTCGGATCATATTAAGCCCTTCAAATCTTAATCATGGTGGCTGGTCATGGCTAAAGAGCTTGGAGATTTCCCCTGGGATGGTTGTCTAAAATCTCCAGTGTTTGTCTAGATCTGGAATTTCTGTGCATCTTGCTGCTTCCCTTCTCGTGACACACCAGTTGCCTAGGTTTACTTTGATTTTACTAGAAGGAATCGGTAAGCCCATCTTAAAGGCCTCTTCTCTTGTGCCAGGAGACTAGCACAGTGTCTCTTTTTGTCCATTCACAATGACCAAACACTTGTCTGATTCACTGTGCTGGGGCCAGGCACAGTGCAGGAACTCAGTGCACATTTATTGATTGAATAAATGAATCAATTGAAAACTGAATTTAATTGATTGCTTATTTTATAGCCCTGGGGATGTGAAACACTCTGGGCCTCATTTTTCCATGTATAAAATAAATTCTTTGGAACAGATATACCCTGGAATTCTAGGAAGGCACTTTATGTAACACTTTCATACTTGTAGGCTTTGCCTCTATTGTTGAAAACTATATCTTAGCAATTAAATTGCTCCTTGAAGGTTCTTAATAGTCTCACCATATTTTCTCTCATCCCCTTTTTTAATTTAGATCCTCACCAGAATCCAGCATGTCAAATTTTTCCTCGAGAAAAAAGTCTCCTACTGGAAATGGTAATACAGACAATGTTTACTAAAATATTATAAAAATAAGAAAAGCAACTCATAGATCATACATTTTTTTCCTATAGATATCTGTTGTTTACAATGGCCTTATTAGCTTTGCTTAAGTTAGGCGTCTTTTTTCTTTAAGTAATAATGAGAGATTGGGAGGGGAATGTGATGTAGATGTAGTATTCATATGGGAAATTCTTTAAAATATTAAAATACATTTTTTTATTTTTTTATTTATTTTTTTATTTATTTATTTATTTTTTTTGGTTTTTCGAGACAGGGTTTCTCTGCGTAGCTTTGCGCCTTTCCTGGAGCTCACTTGGTAGCCCAGGCTGGCCTCGAACTCACAGAGATCCGCCTGGCTCTGCCTCCCGAGTGCTGGGATTAAAGGCGTGCGCCGCCACCACCGCCCGGCTTAAAATACATTTTTTTAAAAATGCTGTAGTTTCCACTTAAGTCAATGTAATTCAAAAATTTTAACAATCAATATAAATCTTGTGGAGGGTGATCTGTGCCCTGGTGCCTGTGAGATTCATGGGTTAGGTCATGTGTAATCAAATGCAGCACCAGAATTTGCAGTGTGTTTCTAAGGCCCATTTCTATTGAGCAGAATGGCTGGCCACCAGACCCTGGCTAGGTTTGTCTCAGCTGATGATCCTACATCTCTGGGCCTTAGCTGGGGCCTCCTGAGCTGCACTGGCGGTTTCAGTTGGCACCTGCGCAGGTTTATTTGTTATCTTTGGTGATGGTGTGTGGGATTTGTTCTTTCTTGCTGGGGCATCCCGCTACTAGACTTGCCAGTGCAGATGAGGCCAACAAGATGCTCCTCTCAAGACCTTCTGGTTAACGCCCCACACTCAGCCTCACTGTCCTACGGCTGTTCATGTTTCTCTTGATAGATATGAAGAACACCCAGGGGGCCGCCCTGAGACAACAGGGTTTTCATGATGTGAACAGAAGAAGGGCTTTCTTACAGGATAACAGCTGGATAAAGAGGCGCCCCGAGGAGGAGAAGTAAGTGTGGAGAGGGGAGGGTGGATGGATGGATGAGAGGTATCTCTGTTTGAAAGATACGGCCTCTAAAAAGCAGGCCTTTCCCACTAAAGCACTTGGCTCCATAGTCTAATTTGTGTAGGATTTGGAAACCATAAATCAGTTGTACCACATTCTTAAGAAAACCTACACTTTTAAAAGCAAGCATTTACATACAAAAGAATGTGAGCTGGTTACAGAGAGCATGCTTGTCACCTTTTAAACCAAAAAGAAAGCAAGACATCCCCAGTTTCCCAAAAGGTGGCAGTTTATCCCCTCTATGATATATTGATCCACCAGGAACTTTTCACATTTACAACTGTAGAATAATGACTAAAGCTTCTACATGCATGAGTAAAATCAATAAACTCCCACCCATTTCGGGCCCATCTGACTATCTACCTCTAGGTGGCTGGAGGAACGTGACCTTATTTAAAGGCAAACACTGACAAAGTTTCCCCGGCTTTGAGCATCACTTTTGCTAGCCATATATTTAAAGATCTGAAACTATAACCATAGGCTTCTAGTAATATTGTCAACATAGATTTATGTAGCAAATCTTTCTCTGTCCTGCCAGCCAGCTCCCAAATCTCTACATGGAGTCTTCTTATTAATTAAGAAAGCTTGCCGGGCGATGGTGGCACACGCCTTTAATCCCAGCACTTGGGAGCCAGGCGGATCTCTGTGAGTTCCAGGCCAGCCTTGGCTACCAAGTGAGTTCCAGGAAAGGCGCAAAGCTACACAGAGAAACCCTGTCTCGAAAAAATACCAAAAAAAAAAAAAAGAAAAAAAAAAAAGAAAAAAAGAAAGCTCAGCTGATAGCTTAGGCTGGTTTCTAACTAGCTCTTATAACCTAAAATAACCCATTTCTATTAATTTACATGCTGCCATGTGGCTCATGGCTTGTTACCTCATCTCCTACATGTCATGTCATGTCTTCTCGTGACTCCACCTTTCTTCTTCCCAGCACTCTCTCTGTCCCGAAAGTCCTGCCTAGCTATTGGCCAGTTGGCTTTTTATTAAACCAATCAGAATGACATAAATTCACAGTGTACAAAAAGATTATTACACAACAGGTTTGTGATAGATATTCATGTAACCCAGATCCATCTTTATCATTAATTAGTTATGAATTATAAATTATGCATAGTTATGGATACATTGTCTGATTTCTTTATGTGTTAAGCTTTGTGTTAGTATCTGGTTCATGAAGTATCACTAAGTCTTATAAACATATAAGGTAGGTATTATAATCTCAGTTTATAGGAGAGAAATCTACATCTCTGAGAAGCTATCTAATTTGTTCAAATGGCACACAGCTATTTTGTGGTTGTATTGATATTTTAACATGATCCATTGTCTTATAATCAGAGGCAATTTTACCTTGGGGGATATTTGACAATGTTGGGAGATATTTTTGGTCATAAAATTGGGGTATACACCTAACACTGAGTGAGTAGAGATCCAAAGTATTGATAAACATCCTGGAGTGTGCAGGACAGACATCACAGCAGAAACTTTCCAGCACCCCATGTTGGCAGCCCTAACTGAGAAACTACATTTTGGGATACTTACTCTAACTTTTACACACTATCCTGACATGCTTATTTGAGGAATGCACTTATAACTGGCAATAAGTAGTGAAAGCATCTGTTGTCTTCTGCTGTTGTA
Source organism: Peromyscus maniculatus bairdii (assembly GCF_049852395.1). Taxonomy (NCBI): domain Eukaryota; kingdom Metazoa; phylum Chordata; class Mammalia; order Rodentia; family Cricetidae; genus Peromyscus; species Peromyscus maniculatus. Next base: position 101,155,779 of record NC_134860.1, read on the forward strand.
CCTTGTTTATTGAAGGACTTACTGTGATGTGCAGAGATGCAATCACTATTAGACTGAGCACTGTTGGAGCACAATCACTCCCTCCCACAAATCTGCTCTTAGGGCTTCTGTAAGAGTACTCTTTTTTTCTGTAGTGGCCATATGATAGCAAATGTACATAATAAAATTTGACTTCCAGTTATTTATACAGATGGGTGAAGGTAGAGATGCCTACGATAAGTCACGGTTGGTAACAATGTTGATTCTATGCCAAGCGAGCCTCCCTAATCAGGCCCAGGGAAGCCAGCTTGGATGGTATGGTAGCTGCTGAGTGAAGGGGAAATTGGCTCCTTTTCTGGCTCCCATTGGCCCAGCTCTGGGCTGTGTGTTATCACTTGTTTTCAGGTAGGAATGTGCCTGGTGCCTGCTGTGCTTTCTTAAGTTTTGCAGAAGGATACCAGGGAAGAGGGAAGCTTTTTCCTGGTGGCCTACTGAGGGCGTATGCTTTGCTAGATCTAGATCGTTGCAGTTTCTCTCCTCATCTTTCTTTTTAATTGTCTGCTGTGGTTTATTTTATAGCTTTATTAAGCATTGTTCCAGAATGTTGAGTAATGTTAATGGAGCCCAACCAGAGAAAATGTGGTGTTTCAGGTTTGGGGGGTTGGCAGGAAGAAGTTCAGGTACTTGCTCTCTGCTGGGTTTCAAGGCCGCTTCCTAATTCTGCCTGCACTTTCATGGCCACTCTACAAAGAGAGAAAGACAAAGCTTTGGAAACTCATGTGTAAAATTCTACCACAGGGTTGACTGTAAAGAGAATAGAGGATGGGAAGCAAAGACATGGGTCCTAAACTGCACTTGATAATCATATGACTTTAGGAAAGCCACAGAATCCCTAATGAATGAGCTCATCTGTAGACTAGCTTAAGCAGTGTCTCCCCGGCCTCATTTAATAGGGACTTTAAGGCACATGCATTTCATGGTTCAAAAAACAGGCTCCACCTGAGAATGATTAATCTCTCATTTGAGACATTAGTACTTGTTTCCCTGTATTTTGCCCAGGTGAATGGTCAAATCCATGAAAATGTGCAGACATAATAGGCTTAATTAAACCTGAAGAATGTTTATAGAAAACTTTTGTCTTTTCTTCTTGTAGGAAAGAACTAATACACATAAAGTCAATGGTCTTATGTTCCCATACTCTGGTTTAAAACAAAAACAAAAACCAAAAACCAATCACAACAAACAGGGCGCTGACTCATTGTTGAGTCATGTGGAACTCTCATGGGACAAATGGCCTTTTGTGCTGTCAAGCTTGTCCCACTCCACTCTGCTCCTGCAAGTCGTTACTGGTTAATTTAGAGTTATGGTTATGCTCTTAGGCACAGAGTAAAACAAATTAACCTTGCCTGAAGTTGTAAACTCCCTCCCTGTCTCTCTTATTTAGAGCTTAGCAAACACTATGGTAACTTTTGATGTAACTTAATTTGGGTCTTTCTCTGCAGAGATGAAAATTACGGCAGAGCGGTGCTCAACCGGCATAACTCCCATGATGCCTTGGACAGGTGAGGGTCTCCAACAATTACATCACTTACAACAAAAATGGAGGATTTAGAGAGAGAACTTGTTCAAACCAGATGAGTACTTGTAGCTAGCCTTGGGCTTTCTTCAACACATACACATGCAAAGGAGAATCTGGAATATCATTAGGGCTTTCTTCCAGAAAACTCTTGTGTCAGCTCCCAGAACTATGGCTCGAAGGAGGCTCATAAATCATCTCATTCCACCCCACTGACAGGGAGAGAGAAGGCTCTCATAAGAACGTTCCCAGAGAAGACTAAAAATACAGAAGTAGCTCTAGAGCTCATGTGCTATGTGGGACAACACATTTCTTTCATGAATACCATGGACTTATGGCAAAATGCTGACTTGTCTGTATTATTAAGGAGATTGACAAGTGCAAATCAATAGGAAAATTCAGATAAAATGAGGAATCACAATGATGTGAACAGTCTCAGATCCATTGAACAGATAATATTCTCATTGGTACATGCTTGTACTCACAAGCTTAGCAACAGCCACACCTGTTAGCAGAACCTAAATATTTATTACAGTCAAGTTTCACTTGGTGCAGAGGCTTGTATTTGTGTGCCAGTAAGGAGTCTTTGGTAAGGAAGTATGAATTAAAAATAAAATAACTACATATACACCTGGAAATGTATCTACTTTTGAATCTTATACTCATGAATTTTTCTTAACCATTTTAAATCTTTTAATAAATTTGACCTGTTCTAAAGGTGCCTAACTTACCACTTTGTGTCCCTAATGTCAGCTTTTAGCTCAACAGATTAACTGTTGCTTTTAATTCTTTTTAAAGTTAGTACAAAAGTAATCATTTTCACTGTGACATTTTATACATATATACCACATACTTGTTCTAAATTGTCCCTTGCCCCACTTCCTGATTTACTGTCCTTGAAAGTACTTTTCAACAATTCTATTTTATAGAATAAAATACTGGTCTATCAGTATAATAACCATCCCCCCCCCCATTTTTTTCGAGACAACGTTTCTCTGTGTAGCTTTGCACCTTTCCTGGAACTCACTCTGTAGCCCAGGTTGGCCTCAAACTCACAGAGATCCACCTACCTCTGCTTCCTGAGTGCTGGGATTAAAGGTGTGCACCACCACCACCCAGCAATAAACAATTTTTCAATGGAGTTTTTTTTTTTTCCTGAAGAAATTTTAATTTGCTGTCCTATGGTCTAGGGATTCACCATCTGTGACTTCACCTAGTTTACAGTGGGTCCTCATTTCACCAAGCAAAGAGACACTGATTATTTGAATCCAACAACAAAGGAAAATTGTTCTATGCATTTAAATAGCGTTTCTCTGGGACACTGGAGAACATACACTCCCATTTTAAACTGTGGCACTGAGAACTAAGCGCCATCTTCTCAGCTTCCCCATAGTGCACCTCGGTATAACAGGACCTTGCTGCCATCTGTGTTAACTTTACATTTTAAATAATATTGGTTTCCTGAACTCATGCACTGGTGGTCAGCATTTTGGCTAAAGCAGTACACTAAACTTTTATCATTAGTAACGGTAGCTGCAGAGTTTCTCTCCGGGTCCGCCAAGCCCCCACAGTCCCACAGCCCACTTATAAAGTAATCATTCAGATGCTTATATTACTTATAAACTGTATGGCTGTGGCAGGCTTCTTGTTATCTAGTTCATCTATCTTAAATTAACCCATTTCTATTAATCTATACCTTGCCATGTGGCTCGTGGCTTACCGGAACCTTACATCCTGCTCCTCATTGCAGCGCCTGGCAGCGTCTCTCTCTGTCTCAGCCTTCCACTTCTCAACATTCTCCTCTCTCTTTGTCCCTCCTATACTTCCTGCCTGGCTACTGGCCAATCAGCATTTTATTTATCAATCAATCATCCATAGCACTTCTCCTTTTTCTTTTTTTTTTTCAAAAAGGAAGGTTTTAACTTTAACATATACAATTACATATAACAAAACAATTATCAAGGAAGAATTACAGTTACAATAGCTAGTCTATTTATAATATCTAGTCTATTTGTATTTGGCAAAATTAAAGAAGATATCCTATCTATCTTATATTTGTGAGTCTAAGGTTTCATGTCTAACTTATCTTTTATCATAACTAAGGAAATTACAACTATCTAGTCTTCAACTTCATCAAAGACTTCAGAAGGATGTAATATTACCTGAGAAATGGGAAAAGGATGCAAGCAACTTTGGGGAGTCTTGTGAGAGTAGACAGAGACAGCTGACAGCCTGGACAATTATCCAAAGTTCCTTTGTAAATTTGGGGCATCTGTCTTCAACCCACAGGCCTAGAGTCTCACAGTCACTTCTCTCTGTGTCCTGTAGAATGTCTGGCAGTTTCCTCTGCAAAGCAGGAACCTGAAGGACCATTTTGCCAAGCAAAGTTCAGTGGTCACCTTCCTATGGGTCCTGCATGTCCAGTTGATCAAGCAATAATAAATAATGCTATAATTCCCCACAGAGTTTGCTCTCCATAGGTCACAGGACTTCAGGAAGCATTGCTTTTGTGTTAAGACCCAGGAAGAAGAAAGCCAACCAAAATCTAAAGTGATGGCATTTGTGAATGGCCTGATTTTTGTTGCTGTTGTTATAAAATTGTTTATGTTTTTGCTTTGTGCATTTGCTTGTTTGTTTTGAGATGTTGAGAGGAGAATCTGAACTTTTCACACAGTAGACAGCACTCTGCCATTTTGCTACAAAAAAGAGGGTCTTTTTTTTTTATTGCTTCATGACTTTACTTAGAAGCTGTCTTCAAAACTTGAGAAATATAGTAGAGTTTTCTTTCCTTCATTTTTGCCTTCACAGTACTGTTCCATCAGTCCGTTTGTAAATGTTCATGTCTGTTTGTAAACATCCATGTTTGTTTATCTTCCTGCAGTTAAAAAGCAGTTTCCTCAATGTATAACTTCCTTGAATTTTTCCTGAATTCTCTTTTTTTTTTATATAACATCAAGCACTTTTTGCCTTTGGATTTATGTCTGTAATTTGTCCCTTTAAGGTAAAGAAGATGCATTTTTAGTTAACAAAATGCATTGTATATTACCTATTTCCAAATAATTGCAATTAAAAGAAATATAGTACTCCAAGTTTAAAAATTAAACCAAGAAATGCAAACACAATAAATCACACCATAATTCCCCACAAAGCCTGCTCTTCATGGGTCATAGGACTTTGAGACGCATTAAGCAGGATTTCTTCTATTTGATCCATTTCATCTTCCTTGGTCATGTTTCTCAATGTTGAGCTTCCTCTCTTTATTTTCCTCTTTCTCCATCTTTCCTGTTTTTCTTTCTTCTCGTTCCTCTCCTGACCACCTCTATCATTGCTCTCCTTTCTACACATCTATCATTTCATCTTTCATGCCCTTCTTTCCTTTTCTTTCTGGATTTTCTGTTCCTTCTAAGCTCTTTCTGTCACAAGTGTTTGGGTTTTGTGCCTGTCCATGGTGCTGAATGTTAAATAAAGCATTTTAGGAGTTAGCCCCCTGATAGGGCTTACGGCATCTATCAAAACTGGGCAAAGCGTACCTGATGATAAGATGTTCCTATTCTGTAGAAACCTGCAACACCAGAAGAGCACACCCTACTTATCAGTCACTATTAGCATTAGTGTCAGATATCCTCAGCTTCAGTGTGAATATGTTACACTTCAGTGATTTATGAAAGCAGGGAAAAATCACTGAAACCAGTCACATATCATTTATTAGCAGTGGGAATTTAGTTGTCCCAAATTTATTTTATCTAAGTCAAAATTTGGAAGATTTCTGTGTGCCAACTTGGTCTTTCCTTGCTAACATGTTCCCTTCCTAGCTAAATAGGTCAAAATTTTGTCAAATTTATGATAAGTTTTATCAGCTAATTTTGTAATTTTGTCTCTTGGTAACTATGTTGCTACAGGAAAATAACTGAGAGAAATGGACCAAAAGCCACGATTAGCCGGTACAGATCTGATGACGCGCTGGACAGGTGAGGTGCTGTGAACCAATCCAGTGCTTTAAACCCACTGTGTGTGAACATCAGTGTTATGATGTGCAGAGGGGTTGGAGTGCTTACCGAAGTATTTTTTGCACTGGTGCTATTATATCTCAAGGAGGAGAAGCCTCTGAAGACCGAATTGTCTCCTCAACTCACAGAATCTTAGTTAGATGCATTATTTTTCCCAGAGGTCTAGGTTTTAGAGAACAGTAGGTCAATTTGAAAGATTGTGATTTGAGTATGAGTTTTGAGTACAGGTAAGACAGGCCCTGCCTGGAATCTGTCAGTTAAATTTAAACTGAGGAATATCAGTCCCTATTCTCTGGTCATGGGTTCTTCAGCTGTGATGGTAGAGAATCAGCAGCTTCTGTGAAACTACTTGTAAATATATACATTGAGGCTAGAAACGTGAATTGTGCTAAAGAAGTTTAAGTAATGTGTGGCATGAAAAATAAAGATCCTAAAGCTAATTTGGAGATTAATTTTAATAGACTAGGTTAGGGAGCCCCCTAGTGTTCTGTTGTGGAAGTAAATCTTTCCCCTTGGATCTTTTTTTAAAACATTATTTCTTTGAAATAAATGTTGCCCTTCAATCTGTTTTGATGATATTCTCTCTCATTCCACATCCAGATCCACCACATCCCACACTTACTGTTTTACTTTTTTATTGCTTTGATAAAGCTCCATGACCAAGGAAAATTATAAAAGAAAGCATTTAATTGGTTTCCGGTTTCAGAGGCTTAGAGTCCATGATGCCAAAGTGAAGGAACAGTTGAGGGCTCACATTTTGGTTACAGCCATGAGGAGGAAGGGAGAGCACACTGGGAGTGGTTCTCATGTTTTGAAACCTCAAAGTCCCCCTCTGGTGACACATCTCCTTTTACAAGGCCATACCTCCTAATCCTTCCCAAACAGGTCCACCAACTAAGGACCAATTATTCAAACATATGAGCCTATGGGGTCTGTTCTCATTCAAACCACCTCACTCACTCAACTTTATGTCCTGTTTTTTTTTCCCATCAAGACTAATTTGTGCTGATATGAGGTCTTCCACCAGAATGTGGTCAACTTATTGGGGGGCACAGTTTTAGAGAAAACTCTCCCTCCCTCCCTCCCTCCCTCCCTCCCTCCCTCCCTCCCTCCCTCTCTCTCTCTCTCTCTCTCTCTCTCTCTCTCTCTCTCTCTCTCTCTCTCTTCATGAAGATAACAATCGCCAATAGCTCCATGGCTAGGTGTGGGACTTCGTGCCCAGCTCCCATCTTTAGATGCTGGGATTTGGTCTGGTGTGGGCTTGCACAGGTTTTGTGCATGCTATCACAACTGCTGTTAGTGTATATGCACACCTGCCCTGCTGTGCCCAGAATGCATTGTTACCTTGTAGCCACCCACTATTTCTTTATCTTGCACTCTTTATGCCCCCTCTTCTGCAAGGAGATCCTTGAGCTTTGGGAGGAGGGACTATGGTACATATACTACATTTAGAGCTGAACATTTTGCAGTTTCTTATTCTCTGCATATTGGCCAGTTGTTAATCATCATCTGCTACAGCTGTGAGTCACTGTGTCAACCACTGCCTGATGAAAACAGAAGCTTCTCAGATGCAGTAATGTATGGTTATAACGATAAGGAGTTAATTTAATAATATGTTCATTTAACCAAATAATAACGGTAAGTTCTCTCCTAGGGCCTAACTTAAGTCGACTAATTTGTCAAGATGGAGTGCGTTTAGTCCATCCTTCCTTCTCCTCAAATCTAAATGGTTTAACACAATAGATCACTGCTTGACTCCTGACAGTCTACTATCCAGGGAGTGACTAGGCAGCCAGGTTCTTTCCATGTTTTAATGTTGCCATCTTCAACTCATAGGCACCAAAGCCGTAGTGGAGGAGGAAGAAAGAGCATAAATTGTATGCAGAGAATTTTACAGAGGTCTGGATATGGTAACAACATTTCTGTCCACATTTAATACCCAGTCAAGTGGTCCCAACTTAATGACCATTTAAGTTGGTAAATGTGGCTTCTATGTGCTCGAAGAAGGCAAACACAAAGGATTATTTATGCTATATTTTTTTAAAAGACCGCTAAAGTATTTCATTAATGCCTTTTTACCAACATAGGAAGTATTGTCATTGAATTATAAAAATATGAAAAAAATGGGTTAAGATCTCATTGAGTCAGGAAGACGAGCAACAAATTCAAAGTGATGTCCAGATAGCTCATCAGCCCCTTTTACTTTCAAATATTGTAAAATGTAACACATAGAAAAGTTCTTTTTTACAAAAAAAAATGATTAGATATAAAATTGTTGAAGCATGAAAGAGACCTGGAAGATGTTTGATAAGCTAAATTTTTATACAAACTTCCGTTTTGTGTATGAGGGTCAGACAGAAATGCTGATGCTAAGATAGTTAAGGCCTAAAGCTTGGAAAACCAACTAATGAATAGGTACCAGCACTCACTAACTTTGGAAAAGGCTCAAATATAATCCTTTCTAAGTGTTAGTTATTTATTTTTACCTAACACCTCTCAATCATGATTAATGGATTTCTGTAAATTTTTACCTTCTGTATATTAAGAAATATATAATTATTTCTTTGAAAATTTCTTTCATATATGCATATAATATATTTTGATCATATTCACTGCCACACCTCCCTCTAACTCCTCCTAGATCCACCTCTTATCCCCAATTTCTTTTAAAAAAACTTATATTTATTTTATATTCATGGGCACTTTGCCTGCATGTATATCTGTGTACCATGTGCATGCCTGGATGTTGGAGGAGGTCAGAAGAGGGTGTGAGTTGCCATGTTGGGTCCTGGGAATTGAACCTAGATCCTCTGGAAGAACAGTCAGCGCTCTTTACGGCTGAACCATCTCTGTAGCCACCCCAGCCCAGCCCCGTGTCTTTATTGTTTCTTTGTATAGCCCGAGTCAGGTTTGTGCTGCCCATGTACTCATGGGTGTGATGTCATCTACTGGAGCACTGTCAACCTACCAGGAACTGCACTGTTTGTTTTTTTTTTTTTTTTGATTTTTTTAAAATTTTTTTTGGTTTTTCGAGACAGGGTTTCTCTGTGTTGTTTTGGTGTCTGTCCTGGATCTCGCTCTGTAGACCAGGCTGGCCTCGAACTCACAGAGATCTGCCTGGCTCTGCCTCTCGAGTGCTGGGATTAAAGGCGTGTGCCACCACCGCCTGGGGGAACTGCACTCTTAAAGAAAACTTTGACCTTTTGGAAGTCATTAAGTGTTAATACCTCTTTGGTTGGTGGGTGCTTGAATCCCCTATTTGTATGTTCTGGAATGTTGACTGGTTGATATGGTGCAAGCCTTGTGCAGATCATATTACCCTCTATATTTTTAGAACAATGTTTCTTAAGTAAAAACCTTTGATTTTGCTCATGGTAGAACAAAATGTTGCCTGGCTTACAAACCCAGAGGCTCCATTACTGTGGATCCTTATTCTTACCTCATCTACATCTCTGCTAAGGTGTTCTGGTGGTAAGATTATGAATTTTACATTTTACATTATCAAACCTAGAATCTTAAGACATTGACTTTAATAATAATGGTTTTTTTCTGAAGAAAAAGACTACCTTGGGATTTAGTACAGGAGGTTTAGAGACCATGAAAGCATCTCACCAAATTTATTCAAATAGTGATGTTTTTCTCCCTCTCAAGTAGCCTCTAGCGTTTCCTCGTAACTTTAATTCTTGGACAAGCACAGACAAAGGAAGGGTTAACTAGGCTTTCACGGTTGCTGAAACTGTGCTGCTGTTTCTTTTTCTTCCAGAACACTGTCCACGTTCAGGACACCAGAGGCAACCAAGACGTAAGTATTCTCCTAAATGATGTGTGTTTCCTTGTGTACATTTAAAAGCTATCCAGCCTTACCACCCTCGGGCCAAAGTGTCATGGGATACATCCAGTCCTGTGGTGTTACAGGCATAGTTAGTAGCCGAGGCTCCAAAGGATCAAGTGCTTTTCTGCCTGGACCTGTACTGAGAAAGCTTACCAACCATCACTCTAAAAATATTGTTAAAGTTTAGATCAATGCCTTTAGTCTTGTTTTTAAACATGGACTCAGGGCTGGAGGGATGGCTCAGTTGGTTCAGAGCCCTGGCTGGTCTTTCAGAGGACCCAGTCTCGATTCCTAGCATCCATCCGTATGGCAGCTCACAACGCCCTGTAACTCCAGTTCTGGGGAATCTAGCGCCCTCTTCTGGCCTTTTCCTGCACTGTACATGCAAGTTGTGCGCAGAAATCATGCAGACCAAACACCTATGCACATAAAACCCCAACAAAGTAAAACGATGGACTGTGTTTCCCCCCATTTCTCAGGCAACCGACTCTCTCTCATTCCATACCTCACCTTCTTACCCGATACCCCTCACCTAAATGTCTCTTCTCTCCATGCAAATCCAGTGGCTCATGAAACCAGGACATTATAAAATGTATTTTCCCTGGCATATTCTCCTAGTATTTATAAGCAACACAAATTAGATGAGCTTTAACATAATTACCTTCAAAAAATTGTATTTATAGATAAAATACTTTTCATGCTGGATCCAAATCTTAATGTATAAAACAGGCCCTGGGTCATTGTCATTTTTTTGAGGATCTGAATATATGCCTAAACAGAGAATAAATACCAAATGGAGATTACTAATGTGTGTTGTTCAATTTTTTTCTTAAGATCATATCTCTAAGCAAAAACCCAGCATAATTGACAGCATAATTCTGTCAATCACAACAAAATAATGAAATTAAGAGAATGCCAATCTATAGTATGTCACAACTGATTAGCCTGAGTGTCACACAATCCACACCAGATGTTAACGACTTTCTCAGCCAGTTACTTCATCCTTTAACCAGCTGTGTGAGAGCCTGATAGTGTCCAGGACAGGTGAACTAAGGAAGAGTGTTTTTCTCTTACTGCTTTTCAGTCCTCAAGTGAGATGTTTTATTGTGGATGGACAGTAGGTTGGGATATGAGTAGATTATAAGATGTTTCAGAGGCGGGGAGGTAGTGACAAAGCAGCTGGAGGAAGGTGTTGATCTGTTCTGCTCATTAAACAGGCCAGCTGCCAGCTCCTCTAACGCAAACACCATGGCGACCACACCTGCCACCACCCCTGGGAAGAAAAAGAGGTAAGATGGGTACCCTGTGTCTGCCTCTGGCTGAGCTATACTCCAAGCTCCTCTAGATGATGTTGGTGGTGAGTCTAGATGTTAAGAGCTATGCAACTTCAAGTAACCTTCCATAGAGCTGCGCTAAGGATGTGGCTTAACTTGAAAAGTGAATAATCACACATTACCATGTACCCATAGCATCCTCCTTTGCTCTGTACAGTAGGCTAATTCTACTTGAAAGCAGTGTCAAGGCCCTTTCTGGAGACCTTGTTCTGTTTCCTTTGTTCTTTTAGACATATATGGTTTCATATCACTCATAAAACTAAAAATAAACCTACTACATGAGCCAGTATATTCCTAAGTACTAACCCAAAGGACTCTAAGCCAAAATATCCCAGATAGATGGGGGAAGGTGTAAATAGATGGAGGGTAGTGGGGTGCAGAGAGAAATATTCTCAATGGACAATACATACCTGTGTGAAAATACTTAGAACTTAATTTTTTAAAGCCAAAATAAACACAATCAAATACACCAGCATTTACTTCAGCACTACTCACAAGAACTGAACTGTGGAAACCAATCTAGGTATCCAGCAATGGAGGAATGGATGAAGAAAATGTAGTATATAGCACAATAGGATTTTTCAGCATAAAGTTATGCCGAGGTTGAAGTAATGTCAATTGGAGATACTTGCATTAAGCAAATCAAGCCATTTTACTTTGGGAATGTTGGCCAGCGCTCGGGCCTCCTTAGCCTCGCCATCCCTTCCCTGGCCTATGTTACTGCCTCCATTTCTTTTTTTTTCATCTTAGACTTCTCAGTAGAGGTCTTGGCTACAGCTACAATCTGAAATTATACCCTTGCACTGTAAGGCCATCTTTCTGGCAGATGTTAAAGCCAAGGTTAGCCTTCTGTGGTGTTCCCTTCTGTTTTAATGTCCTTGTCAGAGTGTTCTGTCTTACAGTGTAAGCATCATGTTTTAACCAGAGAATAAAGTTGTCATCTCCACTGTGAACTGGACCAGAGAGGTAGAAAAAGAGGAAGGTTAATGTGATGAACACACATAAACCTGCAGTCCAGATTTAACAGTTACCATTCTTTCCCCATTTTTTACTTTTTCGGAAAATGTCCACATTGTTTGGTGTCAAAGGAAATGAAAAAAAAAAAAAGCAGTTCACTTGGCGGGGGTGGGGGCGGGGAGGAACAGCCTGAAGTATAGGATCCTTCTTATTCCATTTACGAAATAGTGTTCATTTTATTTCCAAGGTAAAATTACCTTGTTGCCTTTTGAGCTATCAACTGCCCTCCCACCCCCAGATGTGGGGTGGGATCAGCCATCCAAATGCTATGGTATGACTGGTGTCATTTCTTAACAGACAGTCCTGGTTCCCACCACCCCCTCCTGGTCACAATGCCTCTCCAAGCACCGGAGCAAGCAGAAGGTAAGGGAGGGTGTCAGAGGTAATTGCTATGCCACTGATGGAAGAATGTATTAGTCGTTGACAGCATGTAATTGTGGATGCTTTTGAATAAGCTGATGGCGGTTTTGTGAACTCTGAAGAAGACAGTGCCCAGTGGGAGTGGGGGTCAGGCTTCTCAGCACCCTTGATGACAAGCTGTGAGAACTGAGGTGCCTATATGAGTGGCAATGTTTTCCGTGACAAAGTGCTGCAAATATAGTGGAACCAACAGTGGATATTTATTGCCTCGCCGTGAAAGATCACAATGTGAGCAGGACTGTCTCCTCCTGGGGGCTGTGAGGGAATCCTGCTCTCCCCAGGAGCTGCTGGCTTCCTGGCAATCGCTGACATTCCCTAGTCTGAACAGGCATGCTTTTGTGTGTGTCATTTCCATGCCAACCTTCATCTCCCTGTGCCATCTTTCCTGAGCATGTAGCTGAGTCCAAATTTCCTTTTCTTTTCAGACCACTAGATCTATTAGATTAGAGCTCCATCTTATTCCAGTGTGACACCATACTAACTTACAACACCCGAAAAGACCCTGCTCCAAATAATGCCACGTTCTCAGGAGGAACAAGTCAAGACTTCCATGCGGGAATTTTAGGGGACACAATTCAGCTTGTAACAGTGACAGGGGGAGACCTGAGCCAAATTCCAGGCAGGGGCTCCATTGTGAGTCCATCTGCCTCCAGGCTGTGATGAGCCCAGTTGACCGGTGGAGACATGAGCGGCAAGTTCCCTGTGTCACAGGAAGTGACAAGCGAGGGTTTTCTATTTATTTATTGTTTTTTCAGAAGACACATAATTAAAATGATAGACTATCTGAGGGATCCTTTACTCTACAGTGCCCATGCAGGACATATCAACAATTTAGCAGGTATTCAATAGATGAATCAACATGTCACACATCATTCTGGATTATTCGGCTCCCTCAGTGAACAAAACATGCAGCCTGTGTTTGGGTTTTTAGAGAAGTGTCTTCTACAAGTGTTGATTCCGGTGGTGGATGTCGCCACTAACACAGGAGGGAAGAGGGGTCAGTGGACCAGGTCAGCTTTGTATCCAAATCTCCAACACTTTTCCATGTCAGAAGCCAAGAACATCTTCACCAAAGTTTTTCCATATTTCAGTGGGATTTTGTCCTGCTTACAACTGTGAAACTGTTTGTGGGATATTTTCTAAAGGTTCATCTGCCACACAGGCTTCCAGTGTCTCTTTTATTTCTAAATGATAGAAATATGTGGATATATAATTTATTACAACCCAACTTTATAATATAATATATAGCATATACAATAATATATAAATGTATTTTAACATATAATATTATAATTCAACTTTAATAGAATTTAAGTGAGATCTGTAAAGATATAAATCAACTTTAGTTGGTCAAAGAAATTAAGTGACTTTCCACACCCAACTCTACTTCTTTCTATGTATTTATATATAGATATGGCATGTCGATCAAGTTGTAGAACATATTGAGTACTCATAATTTGGAATAACATCCACTTTATCTTAAAATGTTTTATTCTTAAGCATACATATCGGTGGGTGACTTCCAGTTATATGAACTGCCAAGTATATAAAGCATATTTAAAGCATCCTTTTTCCTCAGGGTATTACTAGATAATTGCTCTACAGATGATAGTATTCATGGAGCTACCCACATTTCCCTATGTTGATTAGAGTATTCCCATACCCCCAAGCATCAGGAGAATCATTTAATTTTCTTTGATAGGCAACAAATGGTATTTTTATTACAAGTATTTATTAGATATTTCCAAAATAACTTTTTATTTTGATTCATTCTTCTTCCTTCTGGTATTACTATAACTTATTATTACAATGGACAAATGATCCTGTAACTTTGTAAAAATGTGCAAGGGTTGGTCATTAGTCAAGATCTCATACATTCAAAACATGTTGAGATTGTGGGTATAGGTTTGCTTGGAGCTGGCAGCCCTGGCTAAGAGCCCTAGCAATTCAACAACATGCTGAATGTGTTCAGTGTGGAAGATGAAATGAATAATAATGTTCCCTAGGAAAAATAACCTAGCTCAGATACACAGCACTAGAATTAAGAAAATGAGGAGGTCATTAGGTTTCGTTGATCAATGTAGCTCTCTGCGCCCATTTTAGAATTATAGGTTATTTACACAATGCCTAAACGGAGGGCTTCTCCCTGAGCTTTCAGGGCAGGAGGGGATAATGACAGTGTATAAGGACTTAGGTGTAAAGAGCTTTTCCTTGGAGTAGGAGTGCAGTGTCTGCTTCTCATCTTTACATACCTATCCCAAGGTTGATAGGAAGACTTCATAGTAAATACTGAAAAAATGGAAGCAATTATTAATGACATAAAGGAGTGAATGCTATACAAACAGATCTCTGACCCCAAAGGGACCAAAGTAAATGAAAATAGGTCATCAACAGATAAAACTAGGGGACTACGATTTTTAACACCTTACAAGCATAATGCTACACTTATTTCTCTTTATCTCTGGCTAGTGCACTGGGATCCTCTCCTCTTTCTCCTCCTTCGCTAATTCTTTCAAAGAACTGTCCCCCTGACTGCCTCCCTCACTGTCTTCTGTTCGTTGCACAGGTATGCTTTCCCTTTGCATCTGTCACTGAAATGTTGTTTTATATCTGAGACTTCCAGACTGCACCACCATTCCAAGAGACAGCCTCTCTCCAGTCTTTATTTCCTAGACCTTTCTGCAACTTTTCACATTATAGATCATTCCCTTCCTGTCATGTACTAGCCAAGAAATCAAAAATCAGTTGTGTTTGGATTGAAAGCTTGTGTTTAATACAGCATAAACTGGAACAAAGTGTTCGACCTGTTTTATTAACGAAGGCCAAGGGAAGGTGAATCTCTATGAGTTTAAGGCCAGCCTGGTCTACATAGAGAGTTCCAGGCTAGCCAGGGCCACACAGTGAAATCCTGTCTCAAACAAAACTAACTACCCCCCTAATCACATTTATAGCTAAACAAAAACTTACCTGTCTCAAAAAAAGTATAGCAAAACAAAACAACAACCAACCAAAGAACAACAAAAACAAACCAAACATAACAAACAAAACATATGGTTCTGAGTTTTTCACAACCTTGTAACTTAAACATTCCCATAGCTAAGTCTGAACTCCTTTCCTGAACTAGATGCAAAATCCCCTAAACCAATGATGAACAAAATTATAAACAATAAAGCAAAATGTATTGTACAGAAGAAAATGTGAATGTCACAAAGACCAATTTTAATTTTTGAAACACTACTCTGAAATGCTTTAAGGAAATTTTAAGGCTCAACAGTAGAACTGGGTAAAAGATTTAATTTTGTATGGTTTTACTCTTATTAATGAAAAGAAATAAAAGATTCTCACATTTGAAAATAAATCATGATAAATTAATTGTTTGAATAATATAACTGTTACTCATGGCTTTGCATTAGTTTCAATAATTTCCAAACTAAAATTTCCAAGACTAAATAAAATAAAATGAAAATTTTCTAAAAAAAATGATGATTTTCTGCTCCATATACATTAGTCTTGAAATGAAGGGTTCAGATAAACAAAACAGAGGGCAAAACTGAGAAGTTGGAAGGCTTTTCCCTTCATCTGGGATGGATGTTAAAGAGACAGATTTAATTCACCACAGTAGGACGCAGCATGTAAAGTTCGCTTAAGCAAACTCCTCTGCCTTTTCCCACTGACTTCTGTGGTCCTCTTGTGATCAGTGTACTACTTACTGGTTTGTAAATGTTTTGAAACACAAATAACCAGCACAGTGTTTTGAATTATCAAGATGTGTCAGCAGGTTTATAGTCTCTGAAGTTTTATCTGATGCCATCAGCACAAATATTTTCCTTTCATTTTTATCAAAACTGAATAACAATTTTAACTTTATTAGTTGTTCCTTATGACATCCATCTGTCTGTTCTCCTGCCCCCAGGACCAAGCCCTTGCTTTCCTGTTTTCTCTTTATTCAAATCTTTCATATTAAAAATATCATCTTTGACATTTTCTGGGCAGAGCCTTCCAATCCAATCAGTTGGCATTCTCTCTCTTTTTTTACCCTGCCAATGATTTCCATCTGTATTTTGCTGGTTTCTGTTATCTTCAGCTCCTAGGAACAGGGCTCCCTAAGGTCACGGTGGCTTTGGTGACAACCCCATGCTAATCTAGCAGGTCCTGCGAGGACTTGCCCTTTCATGCTACACAGCTAGACTGCTCCTTCATGACCGCACTAAGCCCCCCAACACCCTTTTCTAGATTGTCTTTTAAACCATTCTCCCTGGGTTACCTTTTCTTCTTCACGATCCTATGTCAAATCACTATGTGCTGATGTGCCTAAAGCTCAATGCCATCATCTCCTCTCTCCAGATGGTGTGCTCTGACCCTCAGCAGCAGTGTCAATGACAGGACTCCCAAAGCCACTTGCTCCTCCAGACTTCCCTTCTGATTTTCGTTGGGTAGTCACCTGCCTCCCTGACGCTTTCACTTAAATGTCTCAAAATAATTGGAAACTCAGCATGTTCACGATATTTGTAATTTGCTGAATCTTTTACCTTAGTTAACATCATCAATTTTTCCAGCCATTTGGCACCTTGAAATACAGTCTAGTTTCTTTCTGTTGCTGTGATAAAAATACTCTGAGAAAATCAACTCAGGGGAGGAGGAGATCTATCTCATCGTACAATTCCAGGTTACATTTCATCATTGTGGAGAAGTTAGTGCGGGAACTTTGAACAGCTTTTTATATCATAAAGAGTGGAAGCAGTGAATGCAGACTTCTTCACTTGCTTTTTTGTGCTCATCCTGATTCCTCCACTTTTATACAGTTCAGGATCCCTTACCTAGGGAATGGCGCCTCCCACACTGGGCTGGGTCTTCCTTCATTGATTAACTTACTTAAGACAGTTTCCCATCGATACATCCACATGTCAACTCAGTGCAGGAAATCCCTCATTAAGATTTTCTGCTCAGATTATTCTAGCTTGTGTTGAGAGTTAAAGTTAACCATCACAAAAGTTAAAGGTATTTGTCCACCTTTTCCTACTTAACCACATGTACCCAGTGCATAGGCAATGCTGGCATCCTGTCTTCTACATGCTTTTTGAATCCATGTGTCTCCTTGTATTCATATCATTTTGAATCATTTCTTTCCTGGATTAGGACAATAGAAGTTCTCTTAATAGTCCTCTTTCCCTCAACCTTATATCTACCCTTCACCCCTCTATATGGTTGGCAAAGTTGTATTTATTTTTAAAAAGTAGTGATCAAATCATCTCATCTTCCTAAGTAACAATTAAAACGATTTGTGTTATCTTAGAAAAATGAGCCAGGTCCTTAGCAAGGCTCCTGGTACTTGCTTGTCCTCCATTCATCCTGAATCCCCCTTGTTGTTTGGGCTCAGCTATTTAATCTGTTTTATCTTGCTTATTCTAGTCTCTACATTCTAGCAACCCTCAGGACATCCAGCCTTTCTGTCTTGAATGTTATCTTCCCCCATATCTGAGACGCTGGAGTTCTCATGCTGTGTTTGGATCTGATTTCTCTTCACGATTTTCATTTCTGACTCATACCATCCTGTTCTCTTAGTTCCACATTAGGTAAGAAAGTTTTGTTGGATTCTTGAAGTGCTACCTGCATAAGGTTTAAGTAGAGATGTGAAGGGGAGGGATGGTGACATTCCAGTGAAGAAGGTCCGGCCAGACTATGTACCAAGAATCAGAAGTCTCCGTGAGTTCTGGCATCACCCCCTTGTCAGGTGTTTCTTATTGACTGCCCTCTCTGGAAGAGATCATCCTCATATCTAACTGAGGATCTATTGACCCTTGGAGGGGCATGCTGTGTCTTCAGTCTTGGAGGAGGGCTCCGTGCTCCTTTTACAACAAAAGGACCATAATCCTACGAACACTTAGTGCCACTCATGCTGACAACTTTTCTCATTGACTTCCATGTCTTCCTTTCTTCTCTTACCCCGTCTTCACTGTAGTGTTCAAGATTAGTGGAGGCCAGGGAAAAAGTCGTCACTAGGTGGCAGTAGCACACTGAGCTTAGTTTGGCTGGTGCTTTGACAGATTTGCTGAGACTCTCCAAAGGCAGCCACATGCACATGGGGCACACTCACAGGGGAAAAGTGGAAGGGGGCTCCTGTGAGAGGAATGGTCATAGCGGGGAGTTTGTGTGTCCAGGTGATGCCATTTGGGAGTATGATGGAAAATTCATGTACTAGAACCCTGAGGGGCCACAGCAGCTTGGAGTTCTTTGTGATAGCTGAAGGTGTAAACTACAGACATAACCAGTCTAACAGCAACACAAGATCCAGTGTGGGGTCACACAAAGAGCATCAGTATCCTATGGGGGATCTGATGTGCATGGTAAGCCTCTGTGGACCTGGGGGACCGATCCTTGTTGAAAAGAAGGGAAGTTACACAAGGAAGGACTTTTGAGCCCAAAGTGATTTAAGCACGGTGATTCAACCATTCAGTATCAGCTGAAATGATTGCCCATGGCTTGTACGGTAGGACCAAAGACACTGCTGCTGTGCTTTGCTTTGAGCAAGTAGATTACGGGACACTAGAAGGCTGTTTCTGTGGAAGTAATTCTCAAGCGATAAAAAATACTTGGGGGTGGGGTAGAGGAGGCACTCAGGTAAGGGGCCCTAAGAAGCTAAGGGGTCCTAACTTAGGGATGACATATTTAGAATGAAGTTACTTGTGGAGAAAATATCAAATAAAGGAATGAGTGTGGGATGCTGTCTAAGGAATTTTTTTCTGAAATCTGGACTCAGAAAAATTGTTAGTAATACTCATTTGGCAACTAATAGTACATTACCTTAAATAACTACTACAGTATATTCATCAAATAAATGGGGTCATCTTGTAATCCTTTGCACCATTAAGTAAATGATCTATAATTTATTAATAACTACATATTTATCCATTGATTCTAATTCCTAATGTGTATAAAACAATGCATTTTAACCCCATCTTATAACCCCATCTGTGTCTTTGAAGTTGGCTGGGTCTTATTCTCTGTGTTTGTTTTGATGACTGATTAAATACTTCTCTACTGCCCTCCATGTCTTCCGTTGTCTGTCTCTTTGCAAAAAGTAACAGTTGATCTCTGTCTACATGTAAGAAAGCACTTGGATAGATGCCAGAGGTCCAGAGAGGTGTTAGACCCAACCCCTACTTCAGGAGACTCAAAAGCTACCACAGATCGCTAAACATGGACACTAATTCAAGTGGTCCTTGGGAATCTGATAAACACAAAGGTGGAGGAGCCTACAAAATATGGGGCAACATGTAAAAGCAGGCAATAGAAGAAGCATTTGGGATACAGTAGACTCAAAGACGTAGTGCCGGCAGTTAAATAATGAGTAAGGTTAAGGTGTAGTGAGGTTGCGGGGTGGGGGTGGGGGGCGGGGGAGGCTATAAAGGAGGAAGAGTCAGACTCTGATGGCAGAATGATGGTGTGTGTGCAAATATGCACACGTGTCATGTGAGCGCTATGAGTGCACTGTGTACATGGAACTCTCTGTGGGGAGTTCTGGGTAGCCAGCCTTCATCAGGTATCTTTACATGCTGCTGGCGCAGGCTATCATAAGTATATGCATTCATACCTCATGGTAAGCTCCAGTACCTTTTTGGAGTCTCTGCTTTCTGCTTAAGAATCAGCACGGTGCTATTATGTCATTGAACTTTGACTTCATGCCAGTGTGGAAGCAGGTGTAGAAGAAAGCATACACATCAATACAGGAAACCATCGGAAGGTCAGAGGCACTGGCCGGTTCTCTCTCACTGCTTTTATTTAAAACAGTGTCAGAAGGTCTGACACAAAACAATTGCCAGCAGTCACTATTTCATATCTGTATATTTTTATTTGGCTCTTAACTCCCCCTTTTCATCTTGTGATCCCTTTGGAAGAGTGATAGTGTTTGCCAGGCTAGAGGTAATGAGAGAGCAGGTGACAGTTACCACGCAGAAGATATGGAGCATGGATGTAACAGTGACAGAGAGAGCTGCCTTCTGTCTTCTGAACCACACATTATATCTTCATGAATTCAAATGCTTTTATGTATTTCAGGGATTTCAAAGTTTAGTGGTTAGATGTCACAAAAGATTCATTTAAGAACCTTGTTGGCCAGGTGCTATGGCGCAATCCCAACATGTGAGGTGGATGTAGGAGGCTCACGAGTTCAAGGCCAGCCTAAGCCACACAGTGAGCCTGTGTCTGAAAGCAAAGCAAGCAATTTGTTGAGCCATGTTAAAGTACTCGCTTAACAGACAATATAAATATTCATAAATGCTATCCAGAATGCTGAGTGAGGAAGAACAATGAAGCCATTGTCTCCATTTCCAGTACTAATAAAGCCAGTATGTTTTTGTCTGGAATCGTTTTTAAACATAAGGAAGAAAATCAACATTGGATGACAATAAGACAGTGGACACACACCTGGTAAATGAGAAAATAACAGTTTCCTGCGCACCCCCATTGTATCTCACCCTTATTTTGTTGCAACCTCTTCTTTCATGGTTTTGACTTCCAGTTAGGGGATTGGTAGAATTAGAGGAGAAAAAAAAAATCCTGATTGCGAAGCAAGTTGCCATAGCAACCTTGCACTGTAGTTATATTTTTCTGTCTGTAACTATAAATGGTAAAATGTAACCTTTCTAATTATGCTGCTGCATTTTTAACTCTATTGGTGCCAATTCCTTTACAGAGTTTGATGCCACACATGCACAAAAACAACAGATTTCGTTTTCATCTCAATAAAAATCTTTACATTAATAAGAATCTCTTGTAAGTATTAATATTGTCTGACACTCAGCAACATGCCAGAGTAGAGATACTTAAAAAAAAATCATGCCCACATGCCCAGATTACATATTCTAAACATCTAAAATAATGAAGACCTGAGCCTGGGTAAAGGTTTGTGATTTCTCTGAAGTGGCATTTGAGTATAATAAGAAAGCTAGTTCAGCATGAGCGAGTAAGGGCCTTGGCCTTGAGCAAGGACTTGTGTTCTCTTCAGTTGTATAGGGGCGACTCAGGCAGCCCTGGGCCTTTCCACATCAGTTTTAAGCAACTCGTGTGTTCAAACAACAAGTGAAAACCAATGCTTTGCCCAGTACAGTTTCCCATGGCTCCTTTCTCCCTCCAAGTCCCTTTTGTTCTTCTGTCTATCAAAGACCAGTTGATGATTCTGAAGCAGAGATGTTCCAGGGCCAAAGCAGAGATGAGGAAAAATCTGAGAGAGTCAAGATACCTAGATTTATCATTTACCAAAACATCACCATGCCCCAACCATAAAAACCAGGTTGAACAAGAATGAAATGGCTTCACTATTTAGCAGCATTGCCTGAATCTCTAACAGAGACTATGTATTTCACCTCAAAGTAAAATACCCTGGCACATCTAAATGACTGTTTTTGGTCATTCAAACTGTAATGAGAGTTACTTAAATCAGGTTTCTTCCCTACTGATAATGGTAGAAGCAGAGCACAGCAAGGCATGGGAGGGTTACCTTGTGTAGTAAGCAGTGAAAAGGGGCTTTGGAGTCAAAAGTTGCAGGGAGCTCTGCATGTGGCGTCCTGTGGTTGATGGGGGGATATTGATCACAGTGTCTTACAAGGACATTGGGAATAGGAGGAGCATGTAAAGATAGTCATTTTTCTTTAGACGGTCATTTACTTGGGAAATGGGGGGAATATACTCTTTTGTCTTCCAATCTCTCAGCTATTAAAAAAATCACACAAGGATTCAGATGGTATACAGCCTTTTGAATGTGTACAATGCATATACAATTTATCCATGTTCTTGTATGCATCAGTAGTTCCTTCCTTTTTATCGAGAGTAGTGTTCTATTGCAGAGATGAACACTTCGTTTACTCACTCACTGAAGTAAAAATGTCACATGGTTTTCATGAACACACGTAACTGATTCTCTTAAGCAAATGCCAATGAGTGGGGCTACTAGGTCATGTGATAAGCACACGCTTAATTTTGTAAAGACCTCACAGGGTTTGGTCAAAATGTCTGTCCGTTTTGCATGCACACCAGCAAAGGATGAGACTTCTCCTTGCTCCATTTCCTTAAGGTGATTTAATATTTTCAGTTAAAAAAAAAACCCTTTTAACCATTCTAATATATAGTTTATCTCAATACTGTTTGGATGCCTGCTTTTCTAGGAACCAGCTGTGCAATGTGTCCTTTTGTATATTTGTTTGTCAAATGTACAAACAAATTGTGAAGTATACAAAACTTCTTGTGAAGTATACATCCAAATGTTTTACCTTTGGGGTGTTTCATTTGCTTAATGCTGAGTTTGGGGAGTTTTAAAAAAATACAACTCTTATCACATATGTGATTTACAATTTTTTCAGTGTGTTGCTGATGTTTTCACTCTTTTAACCATGATTAATCTGATTTGTCAGGTTTTGCTAGTGAATTTTGTCTTTGGTATCATGTCTAGCAACCCTTTGTCTAACCAGTGGTCACAAAGAGTTTCTTCTAAATATCTTTTAGTTTTATGCTTTACGTAGAGGCCTATAATTGATCCATTTTGAGTAGGTACCACTTTAGAGCTGATGTGTTTTTCTGTCTCACCTGACAATGGCTGGACGATTATTACTACTTCTTTGTAAACACTAAAGATGAGAAGCTAATATGACTGAACCAATATTTTACATTGTATCTATTGACCAACTCTATTAGTATTAT
Organism: Peromyscus maniculatus bairdii; assembly: GCF_049852395.1. Taxonomy (NCBI): domain Eukaryota; kingdom Metazoa; phylum Chordata; class Mammalia; order Rodentia; family Cricetidae; genus Peromyscus; species Peromyscus maniculatus. Next base: position 101,178,636 of record NC_134860.1, read on the forward strand.
TTTCTGTTGCTAAAGGAAAAAAAATCTGAAGTTCTGTTCTTATCAAGAAAGATTAGCTTATAGCTTTGGGAATGAAATCCTAGCTCAGGTAGCTTCATATGCTCAGGCCCTGAAGACTTCCTCACAAAAGTGTCTGAGAGAGGAGAGGGTTTCTGAGAGAGGGTACCAGACTGAGACATTGACTCATTCTTTTCTTACTAATTCACTCTTACTGGAACTCAAGTAGGATCCATACATTATGATTTGCTAGCCATTTTAACCTGGATCTCGCCACTAGAAGGTTCTACTCCTCTCATTGCCAAACTAGGAACCACTCTTTCTGACAGAGCAGCCTTTGGGAGGTAAACCACATCCATCTCAGAGAACTGACTGTTGTGGACCGATGCTATGTTTTAGATCAATGCTAAAGTTAAATTTTATTAGCCACAACAGCATCTACATATATTTGAAAAAGCCCAATATTCAAATGTCAAGTTACCTGATTTATTAAAAGAAGCCAGGGCCTTCAGGGATGGAGAATTCTGTGCAGTTACTGTCTCCTTGAGTGGTCATCCAGAGGTCTAGAGCATCTTGTCTCTTGTAGGTAAAGAAGCAGGGATTCAAGAAGAGTGGCATCCTTTTCCTATTCACAGAAAGTCAGCCTCAAAGCTAGTCCAGAGCAGAAATCCTGGACTCCTGACTGTGTTCAGGGTTTAGTAGTGACCCTAGCCACTAGAAAGTCACAAATTGTTACAGTAACTTTCCTTTGAACATTATTGTATGCCTTATCAGCTCTTTGCAAGGGTGGGCCATACTTTTTTTAGCCTTATACACTGGTGTCTATGCTAACACTAAACCACAGGTGGCTGGGGAGCAAGTTCTTGTTGAGCTGATAATGATTGCTTCTCTGGATTTGAACTCTAGATCCTTCTGAGTTAGCCTCCCAAGGGCCGGGAGTGTGGGGATGTACCACCACGCCTGACTTAGCAACCTCTGAAAAATAAATTTGCATTTAAACCTGATTAGACATAGTATGGTAAAGAGAAAAAAAGTATGTGACCGACATCAAAGGACTGTACCAAAACCTTGACTGAGATACTAACGGGCAATGTGGTATAAGGAAAATTACACAACTTTCTAGCCCTCAGTGGGGAAAAAAAAAAGCACCCATATGTTATGCTTATAGCACTAATAAAATTTTGTGTAGGAGAGCCTGCCAATGCTGATGCACAGTTATTCCTAAAGACTTTTAAAATTGTTTTTCTAGAATTATATTAAAAATTTTGGACTTTAAGGGATGTAGATATTAGAGATTTTGATATGTGAGGATTTCAACATTTGGAATTGTGATTTGGGGGGGGACTGTGGCCTCACCCAACCTTAAGATTCTTAAATGGATACAGTGACTGTACTAACGATCTTATTGTGATAAAACACCATGACCCGGCAACTTACAGAAGCAAGAGGTTCCTTGAGTTTACAGTTTCAGAGGAATAGGAGTCCATGGGCTAGGGAAACTCAGTGGCTTGCAGCAGTCACGGCGGCAGGAACAGCTGAGAGCTCACTTCTTGGTCCAGCCACACTCCCTTGCTAATGTTGGGATGGAAATTCTGTTTGTGCAAAAGAAGAAAGAGGCACAGTGAGATGTGAGAGGGAAGTTCCCAGTTACATGGGAGGGTTGGTTGTCTTTGGTGGAACCCAGGCTTGTGCTGCAGTGAGAGAAACGACCACCAACTCAGACTGGAACTCCTTGTTGAGTCCTGAGCCAAGCATGTTACCCCATAGCAACACGAGTCCTGGAGCAAGCATGTTGCCCCAAAGCAACGTGAGTACCAAAAGTGGTCTTTGCAGGGGCTCGTGAAAAACAGCCAACATAAACAGCCCTTCCTATGGAGGATTTTATTTTGTAGCTCTGGTCTGTATGCTACAATCTGAAAGTTTTCATGTGTTTCTCTTGAAAATCTCCTTTTTATCCTTGAAACAACTCTACAATTACATCCACTAATGTGGTGGCAATAGATCCTGTGAAAGCTCGTAGGGGGTGCCAGGAAAGGACAGAGGAGAGAGCGGGGGCATCTAAGCTCAAAGATCACGTCTCAAAGAAGAATTCAATTAAGACCACTCCAATAAATGCCTTTTGTTTCCTCCTCTTCACAACACTCCAGGCCACAGCTTCCTGCCTGCCTTTCATTTTTAATCCCGCTGCTTGGCTCACATAATGTTCCTGGCACAGTGTGAATGACTTTTCTCATCCTCCCCTCACACCAGGCTTGGGTTCTGTCATCTGTGGCTGTCAATGCAACCATGCAAGTGGAAGCTCCTCTGAGGTGAAGTGAAGCCCGCGGGGCATTGCCCTGCAACTGACCCAGCAGGGTGCAAACCTGCCACCCAGGGAACTAAGTATGTTCCGCTGTTCTTAGCTTTCATGACCTCATATCCACCTTTCTTTCCCCGACCATCTCAGATCTATTTTTCTTTCCTCTGCCAACATCTCCCTCCCAGACTCACTCAACAAATATTTACTCACCTCTTTGAAGCTTCAGCCATTCTAAAATAGAAGAAATCTCATGTTCCCTTGATGTGGGTCTGGTATAAGCAAAGCTTGGCACAGACCTGCTTCCCATTTTTATAACTGTCCTTTTTGTGCGTGTGTGGTTTCTACCCTCCTGCCTGTCTGCGTATCCAGTGCCCTGTGCAGTCCAAGTATTACTTGGATTGATTCTTCCCTCTCTTCCATCTGCTTCTAGAAGGAAAGCATTTGATCAGCAAATCCACACAGATGCAGTACTGGTTATCAGTTGATGTGTGTGCCTATCATAAGGATAGTTTTGGAGAAAAGACAATGGTATCATTATAAATAAAATAATCCCAGCTGTATATAGGACCCTAAGTCAAGATGGGGAGAGGACTTCCTTGCAAATTGTTCCGGTGACCCATGCCTACTGTTACGGAACTAAGAGTCAGGAAAACCTGTGCCCTGTGTTCCCTAGGAGCTTCAGAACAAAATCCATCATGGCCCCTAGGCATTTGTCCATTGACACTAAGAAATCCAGTCACGTCATTTCCAGCCACTTGGGCCACCGCCACAGATTCTTAGATCCTTGAGGTTACCACAATTGATAGCATCCTGTATCAAATCCTTCCATTCTGGCAAGCATCCATCATCATCAAGCTCCACTGCTCCTCAGCCTTGCTCAATTGTTGCTCATCCTGTGGGTGTGTTGTATCTCCACCCTTCTTTGAGCAAGGGCTTTCCCCAGTGACTACATATCACGGGGATCGAGGAAGGAAGGGATCTGGTCTGGTCCTGCTTCTACCTGGGTTTGATTTTAACGCCTCCCTCTGTACACTCTACCTCTCCTTAGACAACATGGCTATGTTGTCTGGGCTTTTCTTCTGTACTGGCTTCCTCCGAAGGACTCTGAGTCACTCAGCTTCAGTCCCCGAAGACTTTGACATCAGGCTCTCTGTTTTTCATAAACACCTCAAACCCCATTATAATATCTGATAATTTCCATATCTATGTTGAGAACACCACCTCTGGGATTTTACATTCTTGGCCTCCTTTCCAAAGATCTTCTTCACTCTTTACTGCACACAGGCCAGGCCCTTGGAAATGACCACAAAATGTCGCTTTCTGAGAATTACTTTTACTGCTGTGTCTCGTCTCATTGGATCTCTCCTGCCCATCCCCAGCCTGGTAGTTCCTCAGCCTCACCTTAAACACCAGCTCATGGATTCTGCCACCTTTTCCACAGAAGCACATTCTCCAGATCCCATTTTTGTCCCTGTCCATTGTAGACTGCACAATGTCTTGTTGCAATCCTCGGCTTCCACAGTCATCCCTGTCCCGTGTCACCACATTCTGCCGCACTCTTGGCTGAGCTGGAAACTTGTTTACCTCTAGGCCATAGCTGGATATGGCAAGAGAAGACTATGGTCAAGAGCTGTCTTTTAACTCTACGAGTGGTAACATACACAGGTTACATATGAAGGTGTTCAGGATCCCTTGAGAAGCAGTGGAACGTGAGGAAGACTATGGAACCAAACTTCCTGGCTCTGTTTCCCCACTCTGTCACTCGCAAGCTGTATAATTATGAGATATCATTTTCACTGTTCCTGGCTCAGTCTTTTCATCTGTAAAATGGGATGAAAAAAATAATATTTAGCTCTGGGATTATAGTGAGGATTAAGTGAGTTAATAAATAAGAAGTGCTTCTAAGAGTTCCTGATGTATAGTAATCTCTTAAAATAGTATGCTGTTACCTGGGTCTACTTATTCCTCGGCTCTCCTAGGGAAAGATTTCATGTTTTTTCCCTCTCTTTCCAAATCCTTCTTGCTTTCCTCACCTTGAATCAATGGCTTTGATTTTTCATTTTTTCCTTAGATGATAGAAATAAACAAAAAACAACTTTCTCTGCCCCAAATCAGCTGACGTATCTGTTGTTCTGGTTTTCTCTGTTCCTTTTCATACAATCTGTGTTTCTATCAAAGAACAAACACAAACACAGACACACAAGCATAGAAAAAACACACAGACACAGACAAACACACACCACACACACACACACACACACACACACACACACACACACACACACATATGCTTGCACACTTCCAAGCACACATGAATGCTTGCACACAGTCACAAGACCTTAGGCCTTGGACCTTACTGTAAAAACATCTACTTTAATTCTTCTTCCTGCTTTCACATTTTCTCCTAAGTCTCCTCCTATAGTATGTCCAACTCCACCCCCAAACATGCAATGTTCTATCAGGACTGCTCCAATCAGGGTTTTGGATGACCTGACCACGCCGCCAAAGTCATGCTACTTTCACAGTCCCGGTCTTTCTTCGTTTGTCAGTCAGACTGGGCAGGACTTTGCTCAGCTGGTTTCCAGGATACCACCTCCTCACTCTCATCTTCTTTTCTCTTGGCCACTTTTCCTTGGGCTCCTTTGCTGTAACTTCTCATATTTTTGATCCCTAAATACCATGGGACGTGAGACAGGATTCCTTGGCTCCCAGTTTGTCCTTTGGTTATCTCATACAGTTTTAAGTGTCAAATGCCATCTCTAAGCTGACGTCCCAGCTGTCCTCAGGGTATTGATCACTCCCCACAGCTCTCAGCTTTAATGTTGCCTTGCACAGTGGCTTTCCAAGATTATGCTAATAAATTAAGAGTCCCTACCCCATCCCTTTATGTCTTTTCTCGACTTCCATTACTCTATGTCTTTACTCCGACTTTTTCTTCTTGTACAATAGCACTTATTTGTCTATTTAAAGCTTTTTGGAAACAAAACCCATTATTTCCTTCATAGAGCATGTTGCACACAGAAAGCTCCCAAACGATGCTTGCTGACTAAAACCATGATTTCATTCAGTCTTGAAAATCCCCCAGCAATCCTGTTAGAGAGCTTATTACAGATGAAGAAGCAGAATAAGCTCAACCCATTGCCATGGAGCTGGCAATGCAGGTAGCCTTGTACTTGAGTGCACATCACCCAGCAGCTGCAAAGGACTAAAGGATCAGACCGTAGGTCACTTTTCGCTCGGTGCAGAGCTTAGCATCAGGGCAACAGAGAAGCAGTGAAGTGGCGGTGATTTCATCCACAGGAAAACATACTTGCCCCTTTCCAGTTCCCTTGTCACCCAATCATGTGGACTTCTTGGGTCTACATTGGTGCCTCATTGAAAATTGACTAATGGCATATTTCATGTTTTGCTATCACTGAAGAGTCATGTGTTGATAATAGTTAAGTCAAGAATTAGTTAAAATCTCCAAACCAAGTTTTCTTTGAGATCTATCACATGAGAAACCTTCTTACCGTTTCTATAGTAGCCTGTGAGTTGACATAATCCCTAAAGAAGCTTATACATTAATACCAGGGAACCATTTACTGTGCTCATGTGATGACTCAAAATGCCATGACTCACCAAATATACTAGCAAAATACTAAGTTAATTGAAGGGCATGCTATAGTTTCACCTGTAGTTACAGGTTTCCAAAAGTCCGATTTAGTGGACTTTTAAAATATCCATATTTCAAATAGTTGACTTCTTGAGAGTTCGTGCTCTGTGAATTCTGACCTTTCAGGTTCCCCATACATTGGGTCATGGGTTTAAGGAATATTTCCACGTACATGATAGATGTTGTGGGTTATTACATAAAAATGGGTACTGTTTCCATGATGTAATGGACTGCTGTTTTCTGTTTCAAAGGGATCCAGCTGTTCACCCTCCAATACCTCCGAAACCCTGTTCGCCCATCGCTTCTCCTAAACTGAGACGGAACAACAGGTAAGGACTTGACCTTCTGAGTGTCGCCAGGGGGTTGAAGTGACAGTAAGGGGCTCGTGAATGGCTTTGTGCAAGGCATGGCCACGTTTTCTGTGTGCATTCACTAATGCAAGACTCACAGAACTTCCATCGATACACATGTGTGATTACTTCTGCTTTAGAATAATGCCGGCTATTACCTGTCATAGGGAACCTTATTTTTGAAATAGCCATTGACCAGCAGAATTAGAAGTGTTTGTATGGAAGTTCCTTAGGTATTAGCACTTGATATAAATGAATGTATTTATTGGGCATATATCTCATGCCTAAATGAAACCGTATTAAATGACAATATGTGAATATATTTTATTTCTATTTTCTTGCAGTTAAGTTTCCCCTTAAGAGCTACATATTGTGATATGGGATATTCTTACAGCTTTGTACTAATACTAAAGTCCTCAGTTATGCTTGAAATACCTTTTAGGCTACTACTTGATTTTTTTTAAACTAAAGAATTTTTGTTTTATATCAAAACTATCATGACTATTGAAGAATATTCCAAATAACTTATCTCCAAGTCAGGACAAACGTACTTTATTTTCTACTTTGAACCTTTGCCACTCTATAATTAATATTTAGAAACAAACTCCGATGCTTGATAGTTTTCCTATGTGTCTCTGTGACAGAATTTGATGATCTTGAACCATTTTTTCAAGATGGATGTCCCATCTTTTTATTAGATTGTCAGGTTAAATCTCAGCGTCTCAGTAGAGACTATGTTGATCTGCCCGAATGCCTCCTTCTTCTTTTGTAATTTTGGCCTCTTGAGGGGGATTTTTGATGCCATGTAAGACATAATTATAGAACTGTTATTCATAAGTCCCAATTATAGAAGCACTTTTAAAAAAAATAAGAGGGTGACCTGCTAGAAAGTGCTGACTAAAGAGCGCAGGTGAGTGGCACCGTGTGCTCATCCACAGGGGCTAATACTCCAGAGCTGAACTTCTGCCAGTAAAATCCCTCCAGATCGCTGAAATTTTGTCCTTAGGATATTGCTTTAATGAATCAGGAGAATAGTTTTTCACTGAACTAATTAATGAAATGGATTCATTTTTATAACTTTTCATTTCTGCAATGATTATAATTATCTCATAAGAGCAAGGTCTCAGGTTTCCTGTCTTATCTGATTGGTTCTCTTAGTCTTATAGTATTAAGCAATTAAGTCATAATTAGAATAGATTTTCTTGAGGAACTGAACTAAGTTGTCCCTGTACCACCTAAATTCTAATCTAAAATCATGGACACTAGAGGGCTGTACATGTTTATATTCAGAAAAGGCTTAATTCCATAAGAATTTGGTCAAATCCACTTTTACTATTCTCATTTCTTTCTTCCGGTAATGATCCAAAAACTAAAATTGGGACAACATGCATGTTTTAAAAACCTTGATCACTTTAATCACAGCATGGTGATTTTAATGAACGAATATGAAAGGGAAGTAATTAACACATGTCCTCAGGAGAACAAAAAAAGAGTTGAATATAGCTTCTTAAGAATAAGCAAGAATGTATAAGTAGGTCAGCCACGGTCTAAGGAAAAGAGAGAAGTCTTATAAATTCTGACAACCTAGCATTGTACAATTTACTGCTATCAGTTCAATGTGGCCTTTCTTGGTGTGGGAGACATACTTGAAAGATAGACTCACTTCTGTCTTACCCGAGAAAATACATTTCTTGGCAGTATTCACATGGGATAAGTCTTTAAGGAAAAATATTATTTTGGTGCCTAACAGAAAAATGATTCTTAGTATTTAAAATGTTACATAATTATCTAATGGAGATAAAGACAAAACACTTTGATGAATGGAAATATAATGAACAATGTCTAGATCAGACATGACTAAATGTACTTAGTGGTTTAAAACAGATGAAAAGAAGTTGATATTGTGAAATTAGCACTTTGTACTTTTTAGACTTTCAAAAAGGGGCATGGTTGAATTCTAGCTAATACAAAGAACTAAGGTAAAATTTTGCCAATAGTATAATATTTATATTTCTGAGCACAAATGTATTCTCATACATATAATTTAGCATGAAAGAGTTTTCTTACCTAACAGGCATTATTTTTAAAAATCCAGGCAGATACATGCAACTACAGCAGGTGCAAATGGAGAAGTCAATAGGCATGCTGAAAGAAATATAAGGTACAGAGATCTCTGTCTACATGTGTGTAATTGTACCAATAATAAAGCATGCTTTGTTGGAGTACTTTAAAATAATAAATTAGATAAAAGCAGTTTTCTGGTCAACTTTAGCTATAATAACCAAACTATTTTTGAGACAGGATTTCACTATGTAGCACTAGCTGTCCCAGAACTTAATGTACACAAGGTCAGTCTCAATTTTGCAGAGATCCATCTGGCCCTGCCTCCAAAGGGCTGGTATTAAAGTGTGGCACTATGCCTGGCTAGGTAATACATGTTTTTATAGGTTCTTGTTCTTTAAATTTGTCTTAAGATTTACATTGCAAATCCAAAATTGTCTGAACATAAGGACAGGATGAGATGAAACCCTTTGAAGGAAGGAGGTTTTGCTTATCTCTGTATTTCCTGTACTTGCTTCAAGATATAGGACACTGTTGCTGGGTGGGCATAAATAAACAAGGAGAAATAGTTTTGCTTAGTTGAACCTGTACTACAAAGGCTTTCCATTGGTTCTGGCTGTAGAAGTCATGCTCAGCCTGTCCTGCAACATCAGGACAGGTTCACCCATCATGTGGATTAATTTGGTAAGGAGGCATTTCCCCACCACAGTCCTGATTCACACATGTTTTGCATATTGTACCTAGTTTAGCATTCATTCTGGGTATGTTTTGTTTGTATTTCTTCTTCTTTATTATTTAGGAAAAATAATGTCTTTGGGGAATACTTTTTTTTTTAAGCCGGACACAGTGGCACACAACTGTAACCCCAGCCCTTATGATTCAGGAATAAGAGGATTATTGCAAGTTTGAGGCCATTATGGTAAACACAGTGAGTTCTAGGACAGTCAGGGCTACATGTGGAGTGCTGAATATGGGAGAAATAGTCTTCCATAAGGAGGAGCACACCTATTGGCTATCCAATACCAAACAGTCAGTCAGCCTTAAAACTGTACATACAAATAACCTTATACAGACTGGGTAGTGTGTGCTATGTACAGTCAGTGGACAGGGAGCCTGTGAATCTGAAAAGTGGACAGATGGTATATGGAACAGTTTGGAGGGAGGAAGGGGGAGAAGGAAATGATGTCATTACAGTATAATCTCAAAAAAATAAGAAAGGTTGAGGGGCGGGTGAGCCTTGTCTTCAATATATGAACCATCTCTCCAGCCCAGAACTTTTAAAAATGACTAAGATATTTTCCGAAGTAAAATTTCTTTTGTCTTATCCCCTTGACTCTCAGAAGAGCCCTGGTTTGAAGCACAGACCACACACACATATACCTCAGACTTGGAAAGAATCAGACTTCCCTGTACTTAGAATTTTTGTGAAACACTCCTCACCTCCACACAGTGCTGTGTGTGTCACTGATGCCAGTGACATCTTAGTCCACTGAAGGAAGTCAGTGGCAATGAAGGATGCTAGTGTCTGTGTGTACCATGAGTGGAGACGATGGGATCAACCTGTGATTCTGTTAAACTCCTCACTCCTGGCTGTGGACCACCCTTCCCTCCATCAGAAACTCTAGGAAATTCAGTTCCAACAGTCTAGCTCCATCCTCACTGACCTGCTTCTCTTTCTGTTCTGTGAAGGACTGAGGATCTCGATGACATCATCAGCATGGCTGCTTCACTTCAGAAAACTGACAAGGGGTGAGGTTCCAAAGCTCCCAAGCTTGTTTCTCCTCTTGTTTTTGTGGTCTAAAAGCAAGCCACTACCCCACTGGAATTTCTAAGTATGAGCCAATTCCCAGTGATGCTTATTGTATATAATTAAGAAGGAAAAAAAAGCTTTCAGTGTCTCTTTGTAAGTATCCATCATAGTGGGGGGTGCTGACATTTATGGATGCCCATCTTGACCATCCAGTCTACTCTTCCTAGTGACCTCAGGTCTCAATCAGATCTCCAGTCCCATGTTTGTGTTGCTCGCCCAGATAATCCACTTATGTTTGCCCTTAGCACCGCCATTCCAATATCCTTGGACCAGTTCCCCTTTCTTCCCAGATGTGCTGTTTTCTGCTTCTGTTCTTCCATCTCTGCAGGCTTGACTTTTGAAAGTCATTTTTAGTTCTTCCATCCCTTTACCCTCTGTGAAGTACAGGTTTGTATGAACTTAATGTCTACAATGTCTCATGTACATATGTGTCCTTCTGCCAGTTCAAGCCCTCACTGTGTCCAGGGTAAGACACTATCATGGCTATTTAAATTGACTTCTACTCCTCCAGCCTCTCTTCCTTCTGCCCCTGTTCCTGCCCCTGAATGCCAGATATTTTTTTTTTCTGTAAATATCTGCCATGACTCCCCATTGCCCATTTAGTTATGTGGGACTATGTCTGCTAAACTGGATCAAGAATAATTCAGTTCCAGAACCATTTCTGACTTCACCCACATGTTTATCCCATATTTGATACCAGCTTAGACCACTGTCTTTCTACAGTTCCAGACATGTTTGTTTCTGCCGTTCCTTCTACACGGTGCTTGATACCAGTCTCAACACCATCATGTCCATCTAGTCAAACCTATTGTTTTTCAAGGTCCAGCTCACACATCACATGCCCTGTGAAGTCTTCCTTGTGTGACCGACCCAGTGAAGTGCCACTCTTGTCTGTCTCGGTGATGAGAGAGCTGATGCTTCTACTGCACAGTGCCTATTTGCTTTTTGATCTTTGTTATCTGCACAAACATGTCATCTTCTCTTTAATCTCACTGTCATCCCTTTCATCCTCATCTTTGGCGAAGATACTTTGTCTTAGTCACCAGAGATCATTTACATGCTAACATGCAGCTTTATCTAAAGGGGGAATATGTACAAATCCTGGCTGCAAATATCTCATTGCTTTAATCCCAGACAGGAAAAGTTTTTCCCTGTTTAATGTCATTAAGCAACAACAATAATTTATTATTAGGGTGCATCTCACTAAAAGCCAAACCAAACACCCCCAACCACACACACACACACACACAAACACAAAGGCTGGATGTGCTGGCACACACCTTCAATCTCAGCACTTGGGAGGCTGAGGAAATGTTGCAGACTGGACTACAGAAGGAGCCTGTCTCTCCAAACACCGTTAATTGACCAGAGGGGACAATGACTCCTGGTTTTCTGTGAAGTTAATAAGAGCTTTGTGTTAGATGGACAATAGAAAGTTTCTGCATGTTTCATGTTCCAGTTTCATTTTTCTTTCATTTAAGAGCCTACATTTCTGATATTACTAATTTACTTCAAAGTTAACTCTTCAGCACTGAGACTTGAATTGAGGCCTTATACAGGGCAGGAAAGTGATCTGTCACAGAGATTTCCTCAGGCTTTTTTTTTTTTTTCAATTTCAAATCAAGGTCTCTTTAAGTTTCCCAGGCTTGCCTTGAACTCACTCTGTAGTCCAAGCAGGTCTTGAACTTGTGGTCCTTTTGCCTCAACTTTCTGAGTATCTAGGGTGACAGGTCTGACACAGCCATACCTGGGTTGATATTTTGTTTTCATTAACAATAGAATGAGTTTGAAGTTGGTGGTTGAGGGAAAGATAAGTGACTGATGGGGAAGAGCAGGGACAGCATGACACGAGTCACTCCACACAGTGAGAGCATCAGCTCGGCTTTCCTGTCCCCGATCCCCAGCCACAGGCACAGATCTCACAGAGACATACAGTAACCATAGCGAGAGAATGCTGAGTTCACATGGACCAGGGAAACGTACTACGAGGGAGGCTCTCGAGGGGACAGAAAGAACTCCATTATCCCAGCTGCTCTTGTGGGGCAGAGAGCCAGTGCTATCTGATGAAGGGCATTTAATTTGTTGCAAAGACAATGGTGAAACTTAATATCGAAGGCTTTTTATCAATTTACAGTCATTTTGAAAGCTCGGGTTCTTCATTCAAAATGCTGTCTCCATGGTATTTAATTTACCACAGAGTGTCTTCTCGTGATTTATGCTAATTTTCCTGTGATAAACACCAGAGACCTTGAATCCTGAAAAATCTCAGCATTGTGGCTCATGCCAGTCACAAAGGTCTGGGGCTAAAATTTACAGGATTCTTGCAGTTGCTCCTTCCCGTGGGATAGAAACAAATTTCCAGCTAGCCTCTGCTTATCAGGTAGCATTTCGAGCAAGAAACAATAACAGGACACTGTGTTTGGACACTAGGCAGTTTGTTTCCCATGAGGGTGGAATATTACTCCTTTCCCTTTTCTGTCAGGGGCAGTACCTGTTTTTCAAACATTTCAGTATTTGTTCTCAGCTTTCAGTCTTATCGTTAAATGTACAAAGCTTCTTTAAATGGATCATCTACATATTGGTGATGAATTGAACGTAGGGAAGAAGGTCTCTAAGAGGACTGTCCTGGACAGTTCTGGCAATAGTGGTTTACTTAGCATTTGCACCACACAGAACAGAGGCATCCACTCTGTTTGTGAATCTGAGACAGTATCTTGCTGTCTACAAATTCAATTGAAAGGTAAATATAGCAAGCATGAATTTTGTGAAAAATACTGACAAAGCCCTATTTATTATAATGGCTAAGACTAGGTGAGAATTTATGGCTTTCTAGGCATTATGCTCAGAACTGTATGCTAACTTATTTGATTCTTTTTAAAGATGAACATGATTAGTATTATTATTTTACCTGTGGGGAAATTGTATCAACATGAGCTAAAGCAATTTATCAGGGTCAACAATGAATCATGGTGTCCTTTAGATGGTAGTGTCGATGTCTTTGGCTTAGAAGCTTGAAGGTCTAAATACTGGTCTCCTGATCAACACTAGTGATGACCCAAGAAGCAAGAAGAATGTTGAGGAGGCTGGAGACGTGTGACCCCAGAGCAGCAAAGAGAGAGCCAAGATGTGTGAATGGAAACACTAAATAAGGAAGGCAAAGGGAATGGGGGTGAGAGTAGATGGAAGAAGGAAAGAGAATCAGTGGAGAAGGCACAGCGTGAGGAGCACACAGGAAGAAGTAATAAAGAACACTCTTGGGGAGCACCCTAGCCCAGCTCCCTGCTTGGTGAAGAGAGCTGAGCCCTCCGTTTAAGGGAAATTCTCCAAGGTAGAAGCCTAACTTAAATAGCTCACGTCCCAAAAGGCTGCCAGAAAGGGGCTTTGCAGGTCTCAAAGCTGGAAACAAACTTGCAAGTTTAGTTGACCTAGAATGAACTTGTAGTGGAGTCTAAGAAATGAGCCCGTGTCTTTTGAGTCATTACTTTCTGGGCAGCTACGTCGTGTAAGAATGGAATCTGTAATTAACCGGTGTTCGTGTACTTGTCGATTCAGTTAAAACTGGGCATTGAGCATCTACCTAAAGGTAATGTATTAAAGACTGACCTGATGCATTGTAAAGTACAGTCCCCAGTTTGAAGTAGCGCGTACTGGAAGGGACACTAACACACAACAGAAGCACAATTGCTATTGCTATAATGCATACCACAGCGAAGGTGACAAAGCAGATACAAAACCCTACATGCTGCAAGACTTCCAAACACAGGGGAGACTTCAGCTAGTGGGCAGGAAAGGCTTCCTTGGCAGCATGGCATTTGAGGAACACCTTGAAGGATAAATAGAGTTTCACAGATAATTAACATGGGGGCTCACGTTCTATTTCTGAGTACTCAGGGTTATTTTAAGGTGAATCTGCCCTTTGACTCTGGGAAGGTTTTGTGTTTTTTTTTTTAAACTAATATTAGATTTTGTTTTCTCTCCCCAAAGTGAAGAACTGGACAATCTCATTAGAATGAACAAAAGCTTGAACAGGTGAGGTTTAAAAAAGTCTGTTTTTCATGTTATTGTTGAATTGAACGTTGTGACTTCTTGTATCATCTTTTCAGAATCAAAAACAATGCTCAGTTTTAGAGTAGGAGGATCAACATATCTGAATAGTCAATAATACCTCACAAATATTGGATAAAAAGCTTGGAGAAATAAACAGTTATTAAAGTACTAATATTTAAGTATCTTTGATTTTCATATTCTATAAAATTTAAGGTAGTTTTATGTTTATGCATATACCACAGTTCTTGGTATTTTAATACATTTATATATACATAGTCTCACTTGATTGATGAATATTTTGAGTTGAACCACTAATATCTCTGTTATTATTACCTCCCAGTCTTGAATCACTTGGACCTGTGAAACAAAATATTCCAGGAGAGACAAATGAAGGACAGAGATAGAAAGGGTCAGCTGATACCAAAGGGAAGAAAGAAATATAGAAACGTCCACTTGTTTCATCGACCTCACTCTATGAAATGTGGTTTTCATGTGCTGTTTTGAAAACAGTGATCTGTGGGCTGAGTGCCAAAAAGTCACCCAGATGTGCTGCTCTTCGCTTCCTTGTCTTTACAGACAGGAGGTTTTAGATCAGGAGCTGTGGAGGCAGGTGTGAATGAGTGCATGTGGCTGACCCATGAGGCATAGGCAGTAGAGGAACCAGAACCAGAGGAAGGGAAAATGTCTTGTCAACAGCATCTCAGCACCGATTGAGGAAGCCACGTGGGGATTTGGAGGCAGTGTTGCAGGACGTTTTCAGGATATCCCGAAACATCAGTCTTACATCATGAATAGCTCTATAAATACTGGCTTATGTTAAAATGAATATACATGTATATGCAATTAATGGAAAAGTGACAGAGACCATGAATCTGAAAGGGGGTGTGCATTGGAAGGGTGGCAGAGAAGATAGGGAAAATGATGTCATTATATTTTAATTTCAAAAATAAAAGAAAGAAAACAGGGGCTGGAGAATGGCTCAGCAGTTAAGAGTACTTGAGGCTCTTTCAAAGGACCTGGGTTCAGTCCCCAGCACTCACATAGTGGCTCACAGCCATCTGGGACTCTGGTTCTGGGGGATCTGATGCCCTCTTCTGACCTCTACAAGAACCAAGGGTTGTACATGGTGCCCAGACATGCTGTCAGGCAGAACACCCATATACGTACTATTTTTTTTAGAAAAGAATAAAAGATAAATAAAAGGGAAACAATTCATGGCCTTGAACAGCATTGCTACAGACCTGTCATGGCCTGCATATCCCTACTTTATCTCTTTGGTTGCACTTCCTGTCAGGCTTTCTGTAATTTAAATTTGGAGTTTGTGAAAACACCTGTGTAGAATAAAGCAGTTTCCCAAACCAAAGCTCATCTTTCCCAGCCAGCTACTATTTTACATGTGCACTGGTATAAGCTTTTGGTATCATTATTACTGACGAGATTTTTTTTAATCAATGTATTTAAAGAAATCAAGGTCTTGATGGTCTCTTCCGAGCAAACCTGAAGGGACAGCAGATAGACAAAAGGTAAGTGTGTCTGTCCGCCCTGGATGTCCTGTGTCTCAGACTGCTTACCTTGTTCCTTCAGACGGTGGAGGTGGAGGGAAGGGAGCTGTATCCTCTGGCAGACAGACATACTAACAGATGGGCTAGCTCTCTCAGCATTGTACATTTAGTTCAGACATAATTGCCCGGAAGGATCTCTGCTCTTCCATTCAATGAGAGTAAATGAGCAATTCATAGGAAATGTTTATTATATTTGACCTTTCAAGATACCCCACAATTTCACTTCAACATGTGGTTTTTATTGCATTTCGTTTTTGTTTCCAGAGCCCAGAGTCTTGAAAGTCTCATCTATATGAACACCCAGATGGACAGAGATGGCAAAGGGTAAGAGCCATCAAGTCAGGCCACTTTGGGTAACCCTTTGACTGCCTTCTGTTGTCAGCAGGAGGCCGCCTTCTCTGGCCAGGATCAGGCGGTCTGGTGGCACAGACTCTGGGTAAGGGTCAGAGAAGGCCAAGTGACTCAATAGTGGTTCCGCCGCCATCATGGATCTCAGTGACCTAGTCAAGTGCCTTAGTTTCTGGGGACTTATTTCCTCATCTCATAAGGAGAAAAGTGTGCCCCAGATGATCTCTACACTCCCTTTCATATTAAAAATGAAAGAAGCCCTGCCAGTTACTGTAGGAAGCTTATAGCTAAGTATATTGACCACAAGGTGTTTTGGTTCTGGGAATGGATCCACTCGACACTGAAGTCCTTAGAATGTGGAAGGCACTTCTTAGATGGGATCTTGGTCACACCTCATATATTTACCTTTTCATAAGTATTTGTAAATATCTTAATGTTGAAAGACACTGAAAAATTCTGTAGTGGGTTAATTAGTGATTAAAAACTAAGCTAGTAGCTTTTAGGAGATGAATTTACTATTATAAACTTATAATAACTGACTAGAAAATTGGCTTTTCATTACTGATAATAGTTTTTCACATTGAAAGAAATCAAATTTCTGACAGTCTTACTAAATCAAATTTCTGAGCAGTCAAGAATGACGAAGGTTAAGACTTTCCCCACTCTCCCGAGACTGGCCACTAACTTTGCATTTGGTTAGACATTAAACTTGCTTTTCTAAGATGACAATTATTTCTGTTGTCACACTTATTTTTCAAAACCATTTATCTGTGCCAGTGTGTGCATGAAATAATACCCTAGTTTTCCAAGTCAACGTATCAGATACACAATTGGCTTTCTGATCCAGAACACATAGCGAAGTCTCTATGATGGGAAAGGCTCTTCAGAACAGTCACACAGGCATGTGTGTGCATTGTAGGTGACATCCTCCAAATGGAGAATGAGGGGGAGAGCAGGCAGTAGTTTTGCAGCGTCAGTTTGTGTTTTAGAGGAGAAAAATGACATTTCAGATATTTTAAAACAAGAAGCTTAGAGAGTGCCAAAAGAATGCCAGAAAACAGGAAGAGCAGGGTGAGCCTTGTCAGTCATGGTATGGGCTCAAGGGGGAGGGACATGTAATGTGAGACAGCTTGGTGAGGAGTAAGTGACCTTGCAGGTACAGGAAGGAGAAACTCCTCATTTCTTGTCCTTATTCCCTTCTCCATCTTACAGTGAAAGAACTTAATACGTCAATAATTTTATCACAATGAAATCCATTAGAGATGAAAATGTCAACATGCAGCACTTGGTCAGTGGTGTAGTGTTAGGGGATTAGCTTTCACTTCTTTATTTCTCTAAGAGAAGGTCTTGTCGTGTAGCCCCAGTTAATCTCAAACACACAATCCTTCTGCCTCAGCCTTTCAGGTGCCTGGATTACAGGCATGGACAACCAGTAGCCTCTAATAATTCTTAGATTTTAGTATATTAAAGTTTCATTCTATGTGATCAGTTTGCATAAGGTATTAAAGTCAGTGCAGTTATTTCTACTCTTCAAGGTGATGTTATACCTTTTTAGGACACTCTGGAAAGTTTTATGGGAAATAATTTCTCAAAGTCTTCAAAATATGTTCATTTAAAGTGTTGATCAATTAATTGATTTCTACCTAGCATGAATGAATTTTTGTGCTTAAATACGACAAAACTCCATCATATGTTAAACTTAGCCTCCTTCTAATCTACCGCCCCCCCCCAAAAAAAGGCTGAGGCCTGGTGGTAAAGTTTGCTTTCAAATTGACTCAGTTGTAACTGAGTCATGGTTGATATCTTGAGGTTGAGGTGTCTCTCAAACATTTTATGCCACTTTAATTAGGTATTTCTGAGAATTTCCAGCTCTAGGCTCTGATTGCATCTTATTCCTGCTGTGAGAAATCTGCAGCAGTCCTAAGAGATTCTGAACATGCCACTGAATTTCTCTCTCACACACTTTCTTTCCTCAAGAAATCAAGCCTTTGGAAGTCTTAAGAAAATCAATCAAAGGACGGACAAAGAGAAAGGGTAAGTAAAGCGTCTTCATTGGTGAGAGTCTTTCTTTTGGTTAGCTTTTTACTCCTTGTCAAACTGGGAGCGTTATACTTACGTTCTTTAGGTTCTGATGAACTCTTTAGGTTCATCAGAAATAGTAGGTCAAAGGAATACAAGCCATTTCTAAAGAGTGGCCATGCAAATTCTCTACCAAATCTCTTGTTCTACATTTTCTTGAATAGTAAAAACACATATACATTTTTAATGTGAATCAAGAAATGTAAAGGAAAAATTTCAAAATGAGAGACATGATGTAGACTGGTTTAAATCAAGTACCACTGTGGAAATTAATAAAGATAAGAAGCTAGAAAATGGGGTAGGGAGATGGAGGGCTCAGTCAGTAAAATAGCTGCTGTGCAAGCACGTGGACATAAATTCAGATTCCCAGCACTCATGTGAAGGCCTAGTAAATGGGGAACATCAGAAACCCTAGCACTTAGGGAGCAGGAGATAGCAGGATGCCTGGAACTTGCTGAGCAACCGGTCCAACTGAATCTGTGACCTCCAGCTCCAATGAGAGATGCAAGGTAGAAAGCAATAGAGTAAGAAACTTGATGTTTACCTCTGGGATTCACATGCACACAACCATACACTTGTACACATATACCCACATGCACACATGTCATACACATGAATACAAATACACATACCACATATACAAACTCACCAAGTTAAGCCAAGGATAATTAAAGCAAAGGTCTTTCTGGTCAGTTTCTAGAAACATCTGACACCACAATCAGGCACGTTCTCATTTACACAGTTAGGGTTATTATTAATGAGATGAAATACCATGGCCAAAGCAATGTGGGGAGGAAAGGGTTTATTTAGCTTACACATCCACAGCACTGTTCACCACCAAAGGAAGTCAGGACAGGAACTCAAGCAGGTCAGGAACTTTGAAGCAGGAGGTGATGCAGAGGTCGTGGAAGGATGCTGCTTACTGGCTTGCTTGGCCTGCTTTCTTATAGAACCCATGACCACAAGCTCAGGGATGGCACCACCCACAGTGAACTGGGCTCTCCCCCATGTATCGATAATTAAGAAAATGCTGTACAGGCTTGTGTACAACCCCATCTTATGGAGGCATCATTTTCTCATGGAGGTTCGCTCCTCTCAGGTGACTTTAGCTTGTGCCAAGCTGACATAAAACTAGTCAGCACAATGGTTTTCAGAGAATATTGCACGTAATCTGGCATAAGTTTTTCAATTGCATATTCATACGATATATTCTGATCACTGTTTCCTCTCCCCCATTTTTGCCAGTTTCTCCCCACCTCCTTACCCAATGCAACACCTTATTTATTTAGAAAAACAAAATGGTCAAATAAAAAACAATGAACCAGAAAACAACAACAACAACAACAACAAAAAAGCACAGGAAACCACCACCACTAACACACACACACACACACACACCACCTAAAAAACACAAAATTGAAAACCATAATATACAAAAGACTAGTGAGATAAAAAAAAAATGCCCAATATATGATAAGCAAATTCTAAAACACTACTGAGTTTTTTTCGGTTGGTCATCTGCTGCTAGGCATGGCACCCACTTAAGTGAGGTTTATTTACTCAGTGACCCTCCATTGGAGAAAACTTTTCCTTTTCAGTTGTCTATTAGGAATAACTTCTTGGATAGAGATGGGAAAGAGTTGTCCACTCCTCTCTCTCAGTGCTGGGGCCCCATCTAACTTGACCCTGTGCAAGTCCCTGTGTACTTGGCCACAGTCTATGTGAGGTCATATACATGCCAGCATTCCCGTGTGGCAGACACGGTTTCCTTGGTGCTGACATAGGCTTTGATGACTTTCCCCCCCACCCAATGAAGCCAAGACCTCAGTCCAGTTACCAAAATGAATGCCACAGCAGATAAAAGCATCAGAAGGTGCAAATTGCTTGGCTGTCTGAGTCTCAGACTTCTCTTGGTTAACTGGTAACCTTCTCAGTGGTGTGGAGGGAATCACAGTTTCTTTCTTTTGTGTCTTACTTCTGCAGCACTGTTCTTCACTTTAAAGAGTGTATTGTTATTACATTGAAATTTACATTTATATAGAGCACGACAAAACTTAACTATATAATGTGGTCAATTTTATACTAAAATATATTTGGTATCTGCATAATAATTTTCACCAAAGGTTGAGTTAACCACCAAAAACATAGAATGGTGATATATATTTAAATCTATGGAAATGTCATGAAACTAATCCAAACATTCTTTTCATAAGAGGTAGAGATCTTGATAATGTTATGAAGATCAACCCCAAAGGACATGAAAATACCTCTGGGTAAGTCTCACTAATGTCTCTGACTCTGATTTCTACATAATAATCAGAAGGCAAATAACTTTTTAGATTCATAACCATAATTTAAAGTATGGAATTAGCCAATAAAGATGAGAAATGTGGCCATTCATTCTTGTCTTCCATAAATATATTTATTTTAAAATGATTGTCTCAATATTTAATACTGAGTTACTTTTCTCTTTGATTTGGGGCATTATTTCTTTTTAAGTACTAATGAGAGAGTAGAATTCTTTATTTATGCAGCCTTCACATAATTCCAAAGTACATTTCCAGATTGACACAGACATCCAAGCCAGGTTTGGCTAAGACTCCCACAAGTCACTTCCTCTAAGGATGGTGATTTCAGCTACGGCCCAGGATGAGGCTGGGCCAGGACCTAAATGGGAGTAAAGACTCCCAGTTGCATCCCCTGTTCAGAGCTATGATGCCTTTGGTACTCAATCCCTACTTAAACTATCCCCCACTGTCTCCTTGGAGCATAGCTTATGCGCCTCTTGATTTTTAATGGGGCAGCACATAGATCCAGTAAGAAGAGAGTCATTATGTTTCCTATTATGCAATGAATTTTGATTTTTTCTAAATCTTGCTCTTTGTTACTCTTAATAATTGACTCTGAAGCTGGGTGGTGGTGGTGCATGCCTTTGATCCCAGCACTTGGAAGGCAGAGTCAGGCGAATCTTTGTGAGTTTGAGGCCAGCCTGGTCTACAGAATGAGATCCAAGACAGGTGCCAAAACTACACAGAGAAACCCTGTCTCAAAAAAAAACCAATAATAATAATAATAATAATAATTGACTCTGAGGCAAAAGATATTTAAAAGGTTACGACATGAGCATGATTGATAGGTTTATATGAGGGCATGCTTTCTTAGTATTTCAATTTTGTTAAATCATTATGTTGTTAGCATTATTTTCTTATTATTAAAGAAACAAACAAAAAAGAGATTGTATCAATTTGTTGAATAGGAGTCTGTATTCAGTCTGGTGCCATTGAATAACTTAATCTAATTTCCCTTGCTTCACTGTGGCCCACTAGAAGTGATCTAACTATGGACGGATCTGAAGACCAGGTTGACTTTGTTCAGGAAGAAGTTTCACATGTACTTGTATTCTGAGAACAGAACAGACAGTACCTATTCTGTTAGAAAATTAATAACCTGAAATGGCCTCCAGCTTAGATATAAGACATCTGTCCTTTTCATTTAGAACTTTAAATGTTCACACTGGTGCAGAGAACGTTTACATTTATCATTTCTTAATATCTGAGCTATTATTCATTTGATTAGTGTTTTATTTTAATGACATTCATTAGAACTAATTTCCTTTTCCAAAGAAAACAAGACATCGATGGATTGATTAAAGTGAATCCTGAAGCAAATAAAAATATGAAGAGGTAACGTTGTCTAGAGCTTCCCTTTGCCAGGCAGTTAAGCATTAGAACGCTAGTGTTCATGTTTGGGATGCTGAATTGAACTTCAAGACCAAACAGCTCATTTATTTTCTCAAACACATTTTATTAAGCAGTTTGGTAGGAGTGATGCACAGAGTCATTTGCATTTTGTTCTTTGGTGACATTTGTTATCTGGTAATTTTAAGAAATTACAAGACAGTTTTGAATAAGCTTCTCAGCTATGTTATTTAACTGCGTATTAGTGTATATGTGCATGTATAGTGTATGAAGTGTGCATGTGAAAAGTGTATCTATGAAAGTGTGTGAGTGAGTATATTTGTAGAGGTATACATAAGAGCATGTGTGTATGTAAGAATAAAGTATATATAAATGCTTGTGTGTGTGTGTGTGTGTGTGTGTGTGTGTGTGTGTGTGTGTACAGGATAGTGTGCATGTGCATATAAACTGTATTTTGAAACTGAACTTGCTGCCATGTAGCTGAAAATAGCGTATTAAATAATTCCATGAACTCTTTTCCACTTAGCTAACTCAGTGTATGATATCATTTGCTGACTCTGACCGGTGTCACCGATGCCCAGAGGCTCTGCTGGCAGAGCAAAGGCTCAGCTAGCTCAAAACTGTTGCACATGCTGCCAAGCTGCCCTGCTGTGGGCTGTGTGGCACAGTCAGAGGCACAATCACCCAGGGAATTCGGCAAAACAACTAAATCTTGCATCCTTGCTGAGAAAACACACTGGTCCCTTGACTCCTTAAGTGGTTCAGGAAGATAACTGAGGTGTTAATGTGAGCAGGGAATCTGAAAGCCCTGGTTCAAATTCAGCTTCTGACTAACCATGTCACTGACCCTGTTTACTCAATGTCTTAAGTAAACATTACTTAATTTTCCATTGCTGTGATAAAGACCACAGCCAAAGCAATTTGGGGAGGAAATGGTTTATTTTACCTTACAGTTTTATATCACAGCCCATCTCTAAGGGAAGTCAGGTCAGGAGCAAACAAGGCAGGAATCTTGAGACAGGAACTGATGTAGAGGCCATGAAGAAGTGCTGCTCACTGGCTTGCTCTTGTGGCTTTCTCAGTGTGCTTTCTTATACCATCCAGGACCATCCCAGGGGTGGCATCACTTGCCTAAGGGTAGGTACACCCACATCAAATATCAATCAAGAAAATGCACCAAAGTTTTGATCAAAGGCAAATCTGGTAGAGGCATTTTCTCAATTGGGGTTCTCTCTTCCAAAATGACTCTAGCATGTGTCAAGCTGACACAAAACTACCCAGCACACTCATCTATCAAAGAGGAATCACTGTTCTCTTGTGCTTAGCACATGGTAGATACAAAAAGTGAATCAGAAGTCAGTGTTAGAAAAACATTCTGATTAATTACATTTTCATAATGGTCTAGACAGTCTATATATTTAGTTCATCTTGATATCTTAAATTATTTTTTTATTTAATCTATTTAATATTTATTAGAACACTTCGAACTGTGGCCTATTATTTCTTGTATATTGAAATGTGTGTGTGTGACCATGACTAGGTATGCACTTATGTATGTTTTGAATGCTTACTCTAATGTGTGTGTTCTTAAATAAGCACATGTGTATGCTTACATGTAGAGATATGTGCCTGTGTATGTATGCAGGTGGACATGTGCCTGAATGTGTGTACGTATGTATTTTGTACAAGTGAATTTATATATAAGCATATATAAAAATAGTGGTTGTGTGTTTATGTGTGTATGTATACATGACTGTATGTGCACATGTATGTATGTATGTATGTATGTGGACACATGTGAAATATATGTCCATATTTGTATGTGTGTGCTTTCTATGGTCTCTTAAGGATACTACTTTTAATTTACTTTTTACATAATGAGATTCTGTAGACATTTTAAATAAATAATTGGAAGCTCTGTCAGGAACAAGCATGACAATTCTCAGCATCCTTGAAAATAGTCAGACTTTACAGCATGGTCCTATAATTCCAGTCCTTGGATGGTAGAGATAGGAGGACCCCTGGACATAGCTGCCTAGCTAGCCTTACCAAATTAGTGAGCGCTACATTCAGTAAGAAGCCGCTTTTTCAAAAAAATAAAAAATAAAATAACATGGAGAGTTATATAGGAAAAAAAAAGATATCAACTCCTGGCACACACACGCACATGCACACGCACACGCACACACACACACACAGAGCAAGCTTCCTTCTTTATTAAAAAGCTTTCCATCTCAGGTGGAATAAAATTCTAATGCTTAGAGACAAACTTTTACTTTCTCAATAAAGTCCGATCAAATAAATCTTTTGTATTTCAGGTTCATTCTTGCCTTAAGATGTTTACACGTGCTGTTCCAATTTTCTGGAATAATGTCACCATACTGTCTTCCTTTCAAACAGGTCACTTGTGACTACTGAATGTGATTAAATCACGCCTCCACTTGTCCTCAGCACTACAAACACCAAATACTTTTTAAAGTACAGAATTGTTAGCTGAACATTGTGCCATTCACTTCGATGTTTGTCTATGTTCTGCTTTTCCCCAGTTTGGAATGGAAACCTCATGGAGACTAATTCTATGTCTGTTTTGATCACATCTATTCCACCACTTGGCAGAGCCTAGATCATTGGTCTGTGCTATTTATGGACTGCAAGAACATATAAATACTGATGATATATACACTATGAGGCAATGATTCACATAGTTAAACTTCAAATAGTCAATCATTATAATAATTAGAGTACCACATTAATTATTTTTTATTGACTTCATGTAATAAGAATTTAAATAACCCTATACATTTATGGAGCTCATTTAATGTTTAAAGAGAATGAAGTCTACATAATATAATGGAAGCAAACTCCTCAATCAGCACTCTCAAAGAAATGGCTTGTGGTGCTTGCTGATCTGTTACTGATTTGAATACTACAATCTTTTAATTGTAACCTGGGATTTTTTTCCCTAGGACCATGTGATTCAAATTCCATAGGCTTCATTTAGGTGAAAAACAACAAAGGCTAATCTGGAATACAGCAGTTGTTTCTGTGGGGTTAATTGTTTCATTATTGTCATAATGAAAGTCCACATATTTTCTCTGTTGTCTTCAGTCTGAGTATCACATCTTGGGACATCTGGATCAAGCAAAAAAGCTTGGGTCAACATCTGGTTGCTTCTAAATACTGTATCTTTGATGTTGTGTAAATGAAACCTCAGAGACATCTTCGTGGGGTCATCAAGTGTGGAGAGAGAGTGGTAAAGCTCACTTCTGAGAAGGCTCTTCTCCCCATGTGGCATCCTCTGTAGATCAGAGCAGTGTTTGCTGCTGAGATGTATGTGAAAAGCACATGCATATGCAATAAGAGAAGCATCATTCCAGGAGATCAGAAGCAGGCAAGTAGTTCAGGCCAACAGTGAAGCGCTCAAGTGTTCTTCAGCAACTGTGGAGGCCATAGTTCAGCCAATATGGCTTACATTTTGGTACATTTCAGGAGTCTATAGACTTCAGTTTTCTTATTGTTTATTCCTAAAACAATCAATTACAATGTGTCATTCTAATGAATTATGAGTACCAGAAGTAGATACCAAATTGTATATAGTGCATTTTAAACAAATTGGTATACTTATCTTAATGCACTTTTGTAATAGAAAATGTACCAAAAATATCAACAAAATGTAGATTTTTAAAAGTTTGTTTTATATGTGTTGGAGGTTGCCACCAAGAGAGAATGCTTTCTAGAATGTTCTGTGAGAGAAGTATATGGTCTAATTAAAAAATGTTTTGTATACTTGGAAGTGGTTAACAGGGTACCATTAGATGCAGAGCTCTAGTGAAATTTTGCTAATAGCCAAATGTATGCAGGTTAAAATATTGTCTCACCAAGTCATTCATTGTGTGTGTGTGTGTGTATACATACACACATACATACATACATACATACATACATACATACATACATAAAATCTCCCTCCATCCCTGCACTATCACCTTTAACTCTTTGGCATGATCTCAATAAGTGCTTATATTATTTCTGAGGCTTAGTAGTTTCTTTCACTCTACTAGTTGAAAATCTACTATTAACCACTCTGTTTTTTTCAATGTTTTGAAGGGGCCAGAGCCTTGACAATCTGATCAAAGTCACCCTGGAAGTAAACAGGAGTAACCAGGGGTGAGAGAATTATGTCTTATCTCTCTTCTTCCTGTATCAATTATGTAGCATTTACAAAAGGACCCAGAAAGTCTAAAGCTCTTTGCTTACTAGATGGGGTTCTGAGCAAGTCCCCTGGCCACTGAGCAGCGGCCGGCCAGTCACAGCATGAGGATCACAGGCTTATTCTCTCGTTGGCAGCAGAGAGCAAGAAGGACCAAGTGGCATGATGGTTATAAGGTCCCTTTAAAACAAAAGTGCTGACAATGAAATTTTTTATCAGAACACAATTTAGTTGTGACTACAGGGTTAGCATGGCTGTTTCTGGGCAAACCATTGCTTTGTTCCAAAATAAGCTAATGAAAAATAATCTCAACCATGCCCTAATGTTAGAGTTTCTTTTGAGAATAAGTGGGAAATGAAGCCAGTATATCACCAATTTGTTTGAAGGTTGAAACTTTACTCCTGTAAGCTGAAGATTTAGACCAGTATTGATTTATATCAAAACTTAATAGTAAAATTAATTTTGAGGACATATGGATTCATAGGATTCAAAGCAAAATGGCCAGTTGATTTATTTCCATTTTTATTGAGTGGGTTTTTGGTTTGTCTGTGTAAAGTTACAAAGGTCTTAATAATTTCATCAAGGTGAATTCAACAATAGGAAAAAGTTTTCAAAAGTAAGATTTAATATGCTCCTCCTTTTGGTTTTATGCTGATCAGTGTTTATAAGTGTAATGAAATCATCAGTTAAGTTGGCTGATCCTGACTGAAGTGCCGACGCTGACCACCTTATATCTGAGACATTAGAGACTTTTGTCAGATAATTTCCAGTACAGTGAAGGTAGCTTTGATCATTTAGTTCAAGTTGTTTTTCAATAAATACAGAAAACACTGTTATTGGTTGCCCTCTTTTAGCAGAGAATGGCACAGAATAAGGGAGAGCCCAGTAGACTAGAGCCCACAGACGTGAGTCTAGGTGTCATCTCAGACTAGTCAGGACTCGTCAGTTTGGGCTTTGGCTTTTCCTTTAACTGGAGCTCCCTGTTCACTGGATACTTTCAGAACCAATTCCATTACTAAGATTCAACAAAACAGCTGGTGTCAGGGTGTTAGTAAATATTTTATCATAAAGCATTTATCAGTTTTAACAAACAATTTCAACCATTTCATGTAATTTAATTAATATTAATATTTTTTAGGGGTCAGAGTCTTGACAATTTTATCAAAGCTGTGCCCTCAACCAACAGAGCTAACCACGGGTAAGGTTTATGAAACTTTTCTCTCTCCCTTTTTCCATTTCACTCTTAAAAATCAGAGAAATCCTTTATACTATCCTAGAGACGTCCCTTGGAGGGGATGCAGAAACAGAAGAGGGGTGTCATCACCCCATTGGCTGGTGCTGACACCCCTACCCAGGCTTCCCCGGCTATGGACTGTGGTGGGAGACAGGAAGTCCTTGAAACCCAGAGGTGGACTCATTCTGTTGCAGCGTTTGTGTTCCATGCTTGGTGCTTATGGTGGATTGGCATTCCCGTGGGATAAGGCAGCGTCCTAAGAGGATTTCTTAAAACAAAGCAGCTGAAATAGAAATCTGCAGATGGCAAAAGTTTCTCCTGTCTTCTTCATCCATTTATTCCCTTCCTTCTTATTGTGTGAAACCCAACCAACTCCAAAGTTAGGAAGCCGTGTGTGTGTGTGTGTGTGTGTGTGTGTGTGTGTGTGTGTGTGTGTGTGTGTATTTGTCCTCTGTGTATGTGGATCTATGTATGGGGGCTGATTCATGGATTGTGTGTATGTAGAGGTCAAAGGTGGACATAGTGTGCCTTCCCCAGCTGCTTCCACCTTCTATTACTGGGGCAAAATCTCTCACTTGACACTGCAGCTCACAGATCAGGCTAGTCCAGCTAGGATTCAGCTTTTCTAGCTAGCCAGCGTGCCCTGGGAATCTCTGTCTGTTCGCTCACCATCCTTCTTACCTGCCTAACATCTTACATGGTCCTAGGAATCCAAATTCCAGGCTTTATGCTTGTGTACCAAGTGCTACCCACTGAGCTAGGTCTCTGGCCTAGGGGGTCATTAAAAATCACTTTCGAGTCATTGAAAAATAAAAATGATGCTTGTATTTCCTATAGAAAGAACTTTCCCTGTGACGTACCAGGTCAAGCAAACAAAGAAACATAATCAAACCATAAATATGCATTGCTGTGTCAGCCTGAGTTGAATTAGACATGAATGGTCTGTAGAGACAGGCCTTCTTACCAACTGTTTCCTGTCCCTGAGACTAGGGATGATCTCTGTTTTACAGTGTGTAACAACTGTAACGAAAAACAAAGCTCCTCTAGATTACACCAGAAGTCCCCAGCAGCTTTTCTCAAAGATCTAAATAGCAAATAAATCAGGTGTGGGAGGCCAAAGTAATTTCTCATTTAACTACGTAACCCTGGCACGACTGTGAAAGTAAGTAGAAAACGCCTTGTAAATAAACGAGAGGGTTTGTGTTCTAGTAAATCTTTACTATAAAACCAGTATGTAGCAGGAATTTATCCTGGGGAGAGGGGGCTTACTCCGATGATCACTAGCCTAGATAGTTTGTATTTGGAAGGGAGAGGTGATTCAATTCATAGCATAGTTGAAGCAACTTCTCCAACACAGCCAGCTGCTCCCCCTTCCATAAATGATTTCATCACAGTAAAGCTAAGCTGATGATGTTGTTTTCCTGTATTTGAATCTTCAGTGCTAAGTTGTCCTGAGATTCTCATAACCCAAGTAAGAATAAAACCTGTTGTTAGACACTGAATGTAGACAGCAAATAAATGCTTTACAGTGAAAGTATAAAATCCAGTGCAGAGCTCCAGAGCTTCGGTTCTGAATGGCCATTCTAACTACAGAGAAACCCTTGTGATGTATAGACTTTGTATCTGGTTCATTTAGGTGTGTGATTTGTTTATTTGTAAATTGTGTATAATAAAGTTTATTTAAGAAGAGGATTCAAGTCAAGCTGGAGTTTTAAATCACTAAATATGAATTTGATTTGATGTTAAGGTTGAGAAGTATAAAATAAAATTGTTTTATTTAGTATAGTATAGAATAGTATAGTATAGAACAGTATAGTATAGTATAAAAGTATAGTATAAAATTGTTCTTAGTTGACCTTGTCAGATATTGCGATGTATTACTTTCAGGAACCAAGATCTGGACACTCTTATCAAGGTGACCCCTCAGCAAACAAACAAAAAGAATCCTCCAATTGATGTAGAAGGAGTAGGATTATTTGCTTACAGACATTTCAAAAGAGGGAATAAAAGACAGAGAACACGATTTTTTGATCTGTAAAATACTAGACAGGGTTTTCTTTTATTATTGCTTCCATTTAGCTCACTGTAACATTGTTTAAGATGATAATACTGATGCTACTTCTGTATAATTACTATTTGAGAAATTCTTTGTGACACAATAATCTCATAAGTAGGCTAATACTGCAAATTATTAGTTAATAAGTTATTTATATAAAAATGAATAAACTGAAGAATATCAGTTTGCTGCCCTCATAATCACAAGGATTAATATTTAAATGACTTGTGAGAAAACTGGCAATATAACAGGTTTATAGTTAATTAGAATATTTTTGCATGACATTGAACTCACTTCTGTTCTTGATAAATTGAGACCACTTATATATGGGAGAAATCGCTGACAAGAGCATGGCAGAGAAACTCCAAGCTATCACTCATAAAGCTGCCGTGAGGGTAACGTTGGTATAGAACACATGGGTGGAAGGAGCTACTGCCTCCTGGGGCCATGATGGGGAGGAAGGCTGTTCAGGGAGGAGCACAGAGTTCACCTGCAGCCGTCCTGAGAGCCATCTGAACGATGGCCAGGTGAAGGAGTGAGAGGGCCCGATGCACTTGTTCAGGGTTCAAATTCGCTTTGCCTTTAGCACTTCTTGGGGATTTGGCCCCAGGAAGTGTCTCAGTCTTTATGAAGCTCTTTATAAGGGTTGGTACTAGCCACCCCTGTATTCTCAGAGCTCAAGGCTAGAGTAGGAGAAGTTAGAGTTCAAGACCAGCCTGCGGCTTTCCAAAGGGAGTAAGGAGACACTGTCCGAAAATAAAACAAAATCCAAAAGTAATTAATGATCTGAAATAGACAGTTTGTAACATGTTACGTTTATTCTATGTTTCCATTGTTTGTGCACCCACACATGCACACACACCTACACACACACACACACACACACACACACACACACACACACACACACTTCTTACTGACTTTGACCCTTTCTTCTATTTTTTTTTTAGCTATCAACAGGGTCTTGATGAACTTATTAATACAAGCCCCAAAGCTGTCAAAACTACTTCTGGGTAAGGAAAATATTTTTTGTTTCTTTTATTCTTAACTAAACATAATATGAATATAAATACCATAATATTTTATGGGAAACTTGAACAAAATTCTTGAAATATTATACTATTTTTATATGTATCTGGAAACTTACATGTTAATTTAAGTATTTAGACATAGCAAAACACAGGCAGCTGAACACTGTACATAGTGGGGCCTTCTCCTAGTCTTCAGTCAAGTCATAGATGGGACCAAACAGGAAGGGGGGGCGAGGACACAGCTGGGCCGGGAGCTGGTTCATTCTGTTTGGTTTGTAAAGCATTAATGTTAAGCTTTTGTCTCTGAAGTTAAAATTGACTAATGATAGCTGTGTCATAAACCAAGATGCCTCATTTAATACATAATAGTGCATTTACCTCTTTGTAGAAGAGTATTTTCTGGGGGATAGTTGAAAGTTTACGAGGCTTATTGTTCTTTACAGGGCTTGTGCTTGCAAAAGGGATATGAACTTCAATTTAATAATTCTTTGAGTGGTTTCTCTAAGATAATTAAATTCACTTTTTATCTTTACATACATATATATATGCACATATATGTGCTTTTTGTATAAAGTCTTAGGAATGTTTTCATAATTTCCATTTTTAAGTGTTGACAACACCTTAAAAATCATAAAACCTTATGGATGGGATGGAGGAAACTTGGAAAACTTTAGCCCAGTTAATGGGAACAGTTTTGAAAACCCATTCCAGCTGAATCTGTTTAGTAGAAGAGGGAATCAGGACTCAGAGAGGTTAAACTATTTGTCCAGGGTCACAGAGAAAATTATGGGAAGACGGATGGTAGTTCTCTGATTGCCGAGGCAGTAACTAATCACTGAGCACCTACTGGGTTCACAGCTATCACTAGGTGTCATTTGCTTGCATGTTAGGTCTAATTACAGGCCATGGACACCAAAAAGAGAATTCGGTCGTCATACTCAATCTTATTAACAGCAGGCAATTAGCATAGATTAAAGCTAATTATGTAGCAGGGCAGAGAGATGTTACGCTAAGACAATAATAGGTTGTCAGTTTAATATATTACATTTAGGAGCCCCCGTGTACTGCTGGGTGAATATAGAACGTATTGTCAGTGAGTTGCATTTAAAAAGAAAAATGAAATGAAAGGCTGTTGTAATAAACATTACAAGCAGTAACATTTGTAATCCTGGGGCTGATGTTAGAGAGGACAGAGATGTAGGCAGTGTCTGGTCCAAGCTCCTCATTTACACATGTCAACACCATGGCTTGAGTAGGCACACGCACACACATACACACACACACATACACACACACACACACACACACACACACACACACACACACACACACACACACTTCTGTCTTCTATGGGGTCCTGTGGTTTCCAGCTGAATTCTGTTCTTTACTCCACAGTACACAGACTTCAAATAAATAAAGCTTCATTAAGTGTCTCAGAAAAGGCAGGAGGCTACAAGGATAGGATTGGGGCTTCTGTTGTGGGACAGCTAGGAAGTGTCCCTTAGTGGTCTGACAGGGTCACTTGAAGGATCACATATGGATGACATGAGCACAGGTGTGCAGATGACTGCAATACACTCTGGAGTCTTAACTTGTGTGGAAGCAATACCTAAGTATCTGGTGCATCCTCTAACCTATCGGTAACACAAAATCAAATCAGGAGCTTGTGTAAGAAAGATGTTGTATTTTTCCTGGATA
This sequence comes from Peromyscus maniculatus bairdii, assembly GCF_049852395.1. Lineage (NCBI taxonomy): Eukaryota > Metazoa > Chordata > Mammalia > Rodentia > Cricetidae > Peromyscus > Peromyscus maniculatus. The sequence continues at coordinate 101,210,771 of NC_134860.1, forward strand.
AAATTGAAACAGTGAATTCCTGTGTTCATAGGATCCAGGGCCTGGAAATAGTGTTTCCAGTTCCTGTTTCCAGTTTATTGAGATAAGATGCATCTGTCACTCACTGAGGGGATTCAGGACCATTGCTTACACCCTTGCTGTGGTGACACACTGTGTTGCCTTTTTTTAAAAAGGAGTGGCAGCACATTGCATGTGTTTATGTCTGCTGGCTTTTGTCTCTCAAACTTTGAGTATGCCCCTTATTAATGGTTTTTATAGTTAATTCAATGAGTAGCAATCACAAGAATGAATCAAATAGAAAATATTAAAGTTCTGATGTTGTCAGGACATTGTTTGTGGTCAACCCCCACCGTGTATGTGTGTGTGTGTGTGTGTGTGTGTGTGTGTGTGTGTGTGTGTGTGTATGTGTGTTTCCTGGGCTTTATATAATACTGGTTCCAATATCTCTGTTTCAGAATTTTAGACGAACAATCTTATTTAATGCTCAGTAGAACGTGTAGAGAGGGAAGCTTTGACATTTGTTTTTGCATTTTGTCTTTGTTCTAAATTAAGCCTATGGAGAGTATATGCAGTCACACCAAAACCCACTGTGATTGATTGTAAATGTAAACAAGCTGTGACTTTTTAAAAGCGTCTTTCCTTCTACAAGGTTTTATTCCTTGTTATTCCTTTTTCCTTTTAATATATTAACTTCATTTTAAATGCTTACATATGTGTCATCATTTAGTTTTTAACAGCCCTTCCAGCCTGTTGTCTCATTTAATTTCCATGGCACCTATTTTGTAACAAAATGTTTCCAAGTGATTTATTCTGAGAAATTATGTTTTTAGTTGTGCTCATTTGCCAATCATTCTTCCTATTATATTTATAGATTTTTTAAATTGAAAATATTATTCTTGAGGATAACTCAACACAGTAAAAATTTAGGTTGAGATTTTTCCATCTATCAGGGAGATCTGAGAACTCTGAGAAGATGCCTCCAAGTGCTGGAAGTCATGATGGACACACATTCTGTGGAAAGGCTGGGGCGGGGACTTTGCTGGTGACTCCCTGCTAAATGGCTTCCTCTATGTTTAACCCTATAGAAATCCTCTTGATTAGTAAAATATGTCCTTACATTTATCAATGCAAAAGGGAGTGTTGAAGGGAAGGGGACCCAGGCAAGCTGCTGTCCCAGATGGTACTGGGAGAAGATACTGTCATTCTTGCAATCTTTTGCCATAGCATATGATGTGTCTTTCTATTAGTATATATTTATAAAATGTTAAAGAATAAATAATCCTATTAAAGTAGATAAATGAGCTGAATAGGCACTTCTTAAAAAGTGTGAATGCCCAGTAACATAACAGAAAGATACCTGATATCACTAGTCATAAGTGAAATGCAAATTTAGAGTATTTTTGGATTCTATTGTAGTCAAAATGGCCATTATGAAAAATAAAATAAATTTTAAACCAGACCCAAACTATAAACAAACAAACAAAACCCCCAAATACTGGTGAACATAAGGGGCAAAAGTAACCCTTATATGCTATTTGTGGAAATGGAAATTATTACAGAAATCATTATGTGTTTCCTCAAAAAAACTAAAATCAGACCTACCATATGACCCAGCTATACAACTCTTGGACATATATAAAGAAAATTGTCAGCCTTCAAAAAAGACATTTTAATGCAATGCAGTAGGGTTTATATCTTGAAGAATTGAAGGTTAAAAAAAAAACCAGCCAACAAGAAATAAGAGAGTGTGGCAGGTTTGTAATAAAACTTACCAGGTAAGGAAACCATAGTAGTCATTTCCAAAGTACTAGTTTCCTTAAGCGAAGGACCTTATTGTTCAGAAAGCTTAGGCATATTCCCATGGAAGAGCATTTTGAGGGCAGGCACATTGCCAAGCATGCTCAGTAGATCATGAGCATTGTTGAGCAACCTTGGTTTCAGGTCATAGAGCTCAAGGAAGACAGATGGTGGATAGAGATTCTGGGCACACTTAGCTTATTGCCCCAAAAGTTTTAGCCAAGGTTAAAGGAAAAGATAATTAGAAGATATGTTAATGTAGACACTGGTCCCTAAGGCTTCCTACCTCACTTATCTTCTAACAGTACCTGCACACTTGTGTTTATCATGACACTGTTTGCAGCAGCTAAGCTATACAATCAGCCTAGCTGCATGTCAACAAATGAATGGATAAAGAAAACAGATTAGCACATATGCATATCCATGTATCTATGTGAGAATTATTCAGCCATGAAGAAGAACAAGATTATATAATTTACAGGAAAATGGCTGGAACTAGAAGGCATCATGTTAAGTAAAACATCACAAATGAAGAAAGACAAGTCATATGTCTCCTCTCTTATATGGAAACAAAACTTCCCCAAACAAAGCAACAAGGCACCACCAGCAGAAACGGGCTGTTAGAGCAAGGAAAGGGACTGGGGGAAGAAGAGAGGCCCAGAAGGTTCAGAGCAGGTGGAAGAAAGGGTGACGTGATCAGAGCATGGTAAAAGCAGGTATGGAGAAGCCAGAATAACATTCACTGCTTTACATGATCAGTGTATGCAGTGATAATAATTTAAAAGGCTAAGAAGGATACTTTAAATGCCCACTCCTTAGGCCTCAAGACTGGAGTTATACCAAGGAGCTTGATGGTATGAGTCCGGGGGTGGGAGGGTGGGCGTGGGGGGGTGCTATTTTGTAGTTGAGAAAGTAAAAAAGAAGCAAAGCAAAACAAAACAAAACAGGGGATCTTCAAGAGGATAGTGGACAGTTTATAGAATATGCACCTAATTTAACAATGAACAACTGAGTTCAGCTCAGTTCTTCAGTCAGTATAAAGTCATGATTTTGATAGCTTGCAAAGCTGTTTGCTAGGTTTACATTCGGGACATCCCAGCTTTTGAGCTCCTGTATTTGATATTGATATGATTTTTAAAATGGCAAAGGCTTGAGAATCAGTCTGTGTCTTCATAATGTTGAAACACTGAAAAATGTTAATCCTTAGATACTCCTTGTGGAATACTGAAGGTGCATGCCTTGATAGATTGCTCTGGAAATAAGTGTGTGGACTCAACAAGTTCTCCTGAGCATAATTCTTGTACCCTATGTTGGGTGGGAAAGATACCATTGCTGTTCTCCACTACAATGATGTATCCCATAATAGAATTCTTGCCTCCTGTAAAGGCCATTTACAAATGCCCTAAACACTACTATTTCTAACCCTTAATGCTTTTGTCTTTTTCCCCTTGAAGACACCAAGATCTTGATAAGTTCGTAAAAGTAAATCCTGATGTTCTTGCAAACAACCAAAGGTAATAAAACTTATTTTTTATTGAGTTTGTGTCAGGAAGAATATTACGTTTTATTATTCCAAGAAGAGTTAAAGCATTGTCCTCACTAAAATAACTTTATCATTAACCAGTTTTCTATCTATTATTCCACTGAAAGAAACAATGATCTGGATGGCATCATCAGGGGGAATCCTACAGTGATCAGACACAGTCAAAGGTAATAAAACTAAAGCTGCTAATTCATGTTTTCAGCTGTTTTCCTTGTATGAAATGGATTTTTACTATTGCTGTGTTGATCTAGCATAACTAAATTGCCATTACTAATCCAACCCCCTTTCACTATTTTAAACAGCCAAGACTTGGACAATCTTATTAAAGTGAAGCCTTCTGCTCTCAGAAACACAAATAGGTAGGTGACCGACCTCGCCTGACTGGTTTTGATGTATTCCCAAGGCCCTGGGGCAGGAATTTTCTTTTCTTTTTTTTGATAAGGCTTCTAATTTTCTTTAGTTTTCAAAGAACCCATTTGTGACCTGTGAGTCTCTTGTCAACAAGGAGATATATTGCACTCTTCTTGTATCAATTGCTTGGTTTTGGAGTTAGTTCTAGGTTTCTTATTTGTACCAAGACAACCCAACGTTTCTTCCCTAAAGGAAAAGGAATTTTGAAATGAAAAAAATGAATAAAACTAATTAAGAGGACAAAATATTTTGAGGAAGTTCAACCAACTTGGAAAGGATATTTAAGTTCTTCAAAATCCCAGATCCTCAGCTTGTCTGGGCCTACAAAGCATTATAGCACATTTTAACCTCGGGCTTACACCTTGAGTTTGAAGCTATTTTTAAATTAAAGTAGAACTATATCCTTCCCCCTTCCCCTTCCCTTTCCTCCTCTATCTCCTTCAAGATACCCTTGCTGTAACCTCTCTTATGTTCCTCAACTCTCAAACTGATAGTCTCATTTTCCTTATTATTGTTATGTGCACATGTGTACATGCATGTATAAATATATAAATACAACCTTCAGGAGTCTACTTTTGTTGTTCGTGTGTATATAGTTTCAGGGATGACCACTTTGGATAAACAGTAAGGTAGCTCATTCCTGGGAGAGGCTAATTCTCCCTCTCCCATCAGTCACTAGTTTTCTATACTTTTGGTCTAAGGGTGTGATCCTGTGAAATTTCTCCCTCTCACATTAATACATCTGTTAATATTGTCAGTGTTCTGGTCTTGTTTATGCAGCTATTTCTAGGACAGACTATTTCATAGCAGACTTCCTGATAGTCTGGCTCTTAAAAATCTTTCTGTAGTCTCTTCTATGATGTTCCATAAGCTTTAGATACAGGAGCTGTGGTGCAGATGTGTCTATGGGGACTGGGCTCTCCACAGTCTGTTGATCTCTACATTATGTCTAGGTGTGATTTTTTTTTGTAATGGTCTCCATTTGCTATAAAGAGAAACATCTTCGAGGAGGAGGTCACTATATTTTATCTATGGATAAGGGTAAGATTTAGAACGTAGTAAGGAAGTGGGAGGGTCTAGCAAAGTGATGATAATAGATTGTTTTCTGAAGTCCACAATCACACTAGCCCCAGGAAGATATCTAGGTTTCCAGTACCAGGAATGCTTTTCCTCCTGTTGAATAGGCCTCAAGTCCAGTTATTTGGGTGGATTTTTTGTCATGATTAGCAGTTTTGGGAGAATTCCAGTCACGTTAGTAACAGGTTTAATAACCATGTTATGCAACAACTAATAGGGGAACTTTGTAGCAACACACATTTTATCAGTGAATTAAAGTTCACATTGTTCTACTTACTTGAAATTTTATCATCATAATTACACAACTGAGAATCATGGCCTAATATTCTGAAATGAAAGCAACAAATTATTTATAGAAAGTACTATGAACCTACGAGGAGAGAAAGGACAATGTAGTCTTACCTTGTTTCCTACATCAATACCTTATTTTGTTCTTGTGTGTTTTTATCACTGGGGTGTTGGAGTCTTAAAAGCAGGGCATCCTGAAAGTAATTAAAAATCAATGGCTTCTTAGAGGGTACTTACTGAGCACCTGGGCAGTCAGACTAAAAATTGCATATGATTTATGATCACCATGCCCCGTGGGATAGACATTCCTATGCCTTATTTTGTAGAAGAAACTATAGCTCAAGGATACCAAACTGTCCTTCAAAGGAAGAAAATATACAGTAAATGTAAACTGAGATTCTTCTGACATTATGACTTTGAGGAGACCAACAAAGATATGTGGTTAAGTGATCCTAGGCTCTCTAACAAGATCTATTTGCTCCAGAGAATTAGAATTAAAAAGAATAATTTCTTCACAGTGGTAGTTATGGGGTAGATTGTTCTTGTCATCAGTAGCAGCTTTTGGAGATTACCAGTCATGTTGGTAACGGGCCTAATAGCCATGCTGTGCAGTAACTAATAGGGGAACGTGCCAACTCCTGCCTCTTGCCTATCACCATCGAATGTGTTGTGTTGGCAATGGCCGTTCTTGTAAGAGTCTTGCCTCTGGTTTTACTGCAAGAGGCAAACTTTATAAAAAGTAGTTTGTGTGCTAGCAACTCCTTTTCCAGAAATCCACAGAAAGAGGACTTTTTTTCTTATGCAAATACATTACTATTAAAAGGATTTAAAAAATTCTGGCACCGTAGAGTTCTATGACGACAGCTTGGTCAGCTAAGGTAACCTGTCTGACTATTTTCCAGTCGTGTGGTGGATTTGATGATAAATGGCCAAGAATCATCACACAACAGACAGACAGGAAAGAGCGATTTTATGGGTTGATTCAACTACCTGAATCCACCATGTCACCATGCTGCCCTCATGATTGCAGCATAGGCAAAGAAAAGGGAGTTTTCCAGCTCACACTAGTGGGATGAACCGTCACAAAGCCTTCTCACACCAGTGCAGTGCGACACATGCACTGATCCTTTGGTAGTAAAGCCGCCGTGAATCCGATCTTCGGTGTGACCTCGGTGACACTTCCAGCAGCTGCAGATTTAATTCTCGGTTAGAGACTGAACAGACTTCACTCATCCATCAGAAAAATATACAAGCACCCTGAGATCCCAGGAACATGGCAACCAGAACAAGTACAGATGTGCTCAGAATTTCCATCTCTTCAATGAGAAATAGCATGGCTTTTAGTAGTAATGTGAACCAGCACTAAAGATAGACCCCATTATCTGTAGTCAATAAGCTGATGTTAGATTAATTATTAATGTTCTAAACTTCTGCTTCCAAATAGGTACTGAAGAATACTGCAAAAATTAAAAAAAAAGTGATATTAAATATTTTCTAGTAAAAAAAGGCATCATTCACATAGAGCAAAAAATAATTTCTGTTAGTAGTTATAGTTCCACTTGTCAACATTTTTTTCTGTTTGTTAACTTATACCTTCTAAGATTTTAATACTGTAACATGAGGTCAGTTTCTTCCTAGCTCCTTGCTGTGTGTCTCTCATATTTCTGCTCAAGACATAAACATGGGGTGAGTTACTCTACTGCTTCATTCGAATCCACTGGTCATCCCTATAGATGCTTCTCATCACAATCTCTGGAAGTGGTTCTGCATTTTCCATGGTGCTGCTGTAGTGATGGTTACTTTCCGACCTTCTAACCACTCCTGCTGCTAGTCATGACTTCTAACTTTCACTCTGTCCACAGGGATGAACAGTGATCTTCCTAAAACAGGAATCTGATGATGTCATTTTCCCAGTATAATCCTCCAGTGTCTTCCTATGACCACTGGGTCACAGCCATGCTCCTTAACCGTGCTCCAAAGACCACCACGATGTTTTCTGTGTGATTCCCCCGAGTCCGGTTACTCTTCTCTCACAAGCAAACCCTTTTCCATACCCATTCTCTCTGACTTGTACTCTTGGTTCCCCTCTCCTTGCATTGCTGGGGAAGCTACTGTGTATCCTTTGGGTACCAGCCTGGTATTCCTCACTCAGACTCAGGGAAGCCCCTTCCAACCTCCATATGTACAGCATTCCATATATGAATTTTTTTTTTTTTTTTTTTTTGGTTTTTCGAGACAGGGCTTCTCTGTGTAGCTTTGCGCCTTTCCCGGAACTCACTTGGTAGCCCAGGCTGGCCTCGAACTCACAGAGATCCACCTGCTTCTGCCTCCCTGAGTGCTGGGATTAAAGGCGTGCACCACCACCACCCGGCTCCATATATAAATTTTGAGTGAATTGTTGTCTAATAATCTCTTAATAAGGTCTTTATAGGTATGAATGGAATTACCTTGTTTCTTTCTTTATATAGTGCCGAAGCATAATGACACAATGCCTGATAGATATTAAATTTTTAATAAATATAATGTGAAATAAAGACTAAATATCAGAATAATCAACGTTTTATGATAGTCTACCTAGGTAAAATCTATTGTATTCCATCTCCAACATTCTAAGCCCCTACCACTGAAACTAAATAAAATAAATCTATTTTATATGACTGATTTCTTTACTTGAGTCAATAACTGTTTCCTGCTTATGATAGTCTCAAGAAATCACAGTGACTCAGGAACACTAAAATTATTAGTTATGTGTTATATTTTAAATATTTAAATCATACTCATATCTATTAATTTCTTGAATATAAAATCTTTAAGAATATAAAATGCTTATTGAATAGAATTATAAAAGTATGTAAATGTCATCCCATTTTGCTATGTCAGTGAGCCAAGGAATTATGTGAGTTATTTCACTAAATGCAATATTCCTTTCAAGGAGATTCATTTTGAGCTAAAAATCTAATGCCTCATATGAATTCCTGACATAAAAGAAAAAATAGTTAATTTTTGTATGAAAACGCTTTAATTTTGTAAATGTGTTGGACACTTTACAGAAGCAGATTAAGTTAGCAGTGTAGAGAGAAACATATTGTACCCTATTAATAAACTCCTCCTACACGCACACAAGAGAGGAAGAGTGGTTAAAACTGAGTTAATAACTTTCTCACATGGGAACACATCCTAGGAAAAGCTAATGAGAAAGAATCTTCATGTTGATTTGGCCCGTAAGGTGATACTTTGTTTGTGTTCTGACAAATAAAGCTTGCCTGGAGATCAGAGGGCAGAGCAAGTCACTAGGTAACTATAAAGGCCAGGCAGTGGTGGCACAAGCCTTTAATCCCAGCACTTGGGAGGGGGAAGCAGGAAAATCAGGAGTTCAAAGTCACCCTGGGCTACACAAGATTGAATCAGTCTCAAAGATAAACAGAGCCTGGTGGTAGTGGTGGTGCACACCTTTAATCCCAGCACTAGGGAGATGGAGTCAGGAATATAAGGCAAGTGGACACAGGATCTCACCCAATTCAGTCTGAGGATTCATAGAGGTAAGAAGTTTCTAGTGGCTGCTCCTCTGCTTCTCTGATTTCCAGGCAAGCTTTATTTGTCAGAACACAAAGTATCATAAAACACACAACTATGGGGAATGCACTATGTTATTACAACATGGAGAATTCTTATACTGAAAAATATGTGTGTGGCTTTATTTCTTAAATAACTCACAGTCTGCCCAAAATGCATTTAAATCTTCATTTTAAAGGAATTCTTAGACCTATGGATATAGCTTAGCAAAGGTCTTGTCTAGAATGTGCAAGGCCCTGGGCTTGATTCCTACCACCAAAATGAAAATAAAAGTCACAGAAAGACTTTTGAATCAAGCATTTGCTCAACCTTGCAACATTTGGCTTGGACTTCTATAAAAAAATCTATTTTCCACACTTTGACTCACAGTTTTTCATCTTTTGCCACAGTGTAAAAGATGCCATGAAATACATGTGATCTTAATTAAAAAGTGTTTATTTTTGCATCCTTTAACTTGGGTAGTCTAAAGTTCTTTTACTGGATCTACACATCTAGCTAATGCTATCCATCAGTGTTCATACCCCAAGCAAATGCATATTGTGTGATTTTCATAATTAAGTTTGCATTAAATATTGGTATAGATTATTCAAATTACAAACCTTATAGCTTACACAATCAAACTTGATGTGTGCTGTTATCTAATAAAATATGAAAACCTTATGAAACCTGATAATATCGTTTCTTTGGAGACTCACCCTACTTTGGGAGTATCTTCTTTGAATGCATGCATAGGCTCAGCTTTTGAGTTTCCTGTTGAAGTTGTTGAATCTGCAAGAATCTGGGTCCTTCTGCTTCCTCAGGTGGAGCTATTCTTTTTCCTTCTCTCCAAAACTACAGCCCAAAGAGCAAGCATGAAGTTTGTAGGCAAGGAAATACTCAATATCTGTAGCAGTCACAAGTGCACCGTTCTTGAGAAACTCAATACAGACTTTTTAGGAACACCCTAAAAAAACTCATAAACTAAATCACCTAAACACATGAAGAATGCTCTCTCATAGTTCTGGAACTGAGAAACCTGAGGTCAAGTCATCATGGCAGGGTTGATTTCCTCTTGGACTCGACGAGGGGGGAACTCTCTTCCAGACTTTTCTCCTTAGCTTGTATCTTCACATATTTATGTAACACATACTTTGCTCAAGTCTGTATTAGACCTTACTTCCAAGCTGTAAAAAGCCACAGCCTCCTTAATGCAGCACCTGGTTACTTCAATGTTATCACAGTGGAAAGAGAATAACTTCCTGGTACAGGATGCTGATTTCCCAACATCCACATGTCATGTGATCTGTCACCATCTATCACTGCCAGTGTGAACGAACACTGGGACAGTCCATGTCTCAAGCTTTCAACCAGGAAAGAAACACTTACTAGTGAAGGCTGCTAGGATAATAGGTAGCCTCTGATATCACAATGATGGCTTTTGCAATAATTAGTGACAAATCATCATTTAGGCAAATTCAAAGCCTTCTATCTGCATTATAAATTTGCAGGATTGACCTTATACAACTTTGGCTGATAATGTGGAGGAATTCAGTTTTGAATTTTGTGTCATCATTCAGATTACAACATCAATTAATATTCCTGAAATAAGGTACATTTTACATCATTTCACTGGAATATTTAAACTCACATTAAAGATATTTAAACTAATTTCTACATTTTTTAAAAGCACACAAATATTTTTTTAAGTGTGAAGTTTAAGAAGCTCAAGTGCGCTGGCTAATTTGCATAGTTTATCAATTATTAATGACTTGGATATTACTAAATCTCTCTCCACATAAGCATGAGGGTACTTTATTGTATTTTGCTTCCATAACAATGTTAATTTTGTGAGTGAGAATCTACATGCTGATTCTTTGTAGAGTAACCTTATTTGAATCCAACATTTTGGAGAGCAAGAAGGGAGAATTTTAGAAACTGGAGTTAATTCCAATGTTGTAAAATTTTGGAATGAAACGAAAATGAAAAGGCCCCTCAGGACTGTGGAATCAATAATTCACTTTGACAAAACCACAGTCTATTAACTATTGACCACTAACTCACTGCTAGGTTACTGCATTCTATTAACTGTTACTCTTCTTTTACTTGGTTTACTCACAACTTAATCATTTTGCCATTTTGTATTTTTCTCACCAAAACCATGTTGTACTGGATATCAGGAGCCTCATTTAAAAAATGAAGCCTAAGGAAGCATGTACTGAAGGAAGTAGGAGAAGAAATGAGCCTCACTGTTATTCCAAAGTGGTGCTCCTCCTCAGGAGGCTTCATAACAAAGGCTTTTCCAAACTCATGAAAACAGCAAACAGGATCTTTTACCATTAGGCTACTATGCAAATGACTAATCTATGATAACATGCCGGAAGACCCTGTAAATCATGGAAGGTGTAAAATCACTGAGACAGCCTAATCTCATCATCACATTTATCCTCTACCTTGTGAATTTCTTATTCAGTTGTTGGTCTGAGGTTTTATATTTCTATAACCCAATGGTGTGAATGAAGTCTCCAGCTAAAAACATCCAAGCATTGGTTTTTGTGTGAGGAGGGTAGTGTGAGTTCAGTTCTTCATTCTTCTGTAAGTTAGTTCACAGGCTTTGGGAGATTCACTCAGTGTTTCCAAGTTCCAGATGCCAGAACTGTGAGATCTTGTGAAATTTGAATGAGGTAATCCATGTGAACTTGAGATCAATGCTTCAGGACACAAGCCTAGCACCCATTCAGTCT